>NC_045716.1:18463786-19116240 GCF_009834535.1 Camelus ferus | reverse complement strand
AATTCTCTGCAACAAAAAAGTAAATTAACAAAAATGCACTTTAATTTCCAGTGGCTATAAGAATCTAAATGCTAAAGAGTCTTCTAATTAAGTTATCATTCTAATTTTTACTTGTAGGTGATTGTGATAATTTCAAATTTAAAACGTACGTTTTTGCAGGAAATGTAATTCATAATGAGATAGATGTGGCTTTTTTAAATTCATATATACACAGATGAACATTTTTCATTACTAGAGTGAGACAATTTATCATCAAGATTATGCCTTTTTTATGTAAGGCTTTGAGACAACTGTTCACATATATAAGTGTGTACAAATGCAAGGAGCTTTATTACAGAAACGTCCTTCATTTTCTTTAATTCCTTACAAGTTACATACAAAACGAATACATCATAATCAATCAACAAAAATTAATTTAAATCCCCCATCCACTGATGACCCCTTTAAGTCTTCCTTCAGCACTAACGAAAGCGGAGAACTGGAACCACCTGAGTTGCAAAAAGCTTTGTTACCAATCCCAGCAGCCATTCACTTTCTTAACACCATCACCCGCATTCTGAAGTGCCCCCTAGATGCTTTCCCACTGCCCAGCCAATGCACACAGTAAGACGTAGAATGGGTAAGACTGGTGCCTTTCCTTAACAAAGTACAAAAGAAGAAGAGTGGAAGGGGAAGTTAGAAAACTGAGAACCTGCAGACCACTGGCACATTCTCCTGCAGATTAGGAAACTTAACGTTTGTAAATTGATGATCTGGAAATCATTCTTTGTTACACTTTGGAATGCCATTATGTACCCCCAGGGAAATATCTACCCCAGGTTGAAAACAGGTGGGGTGGGTGAAAAGGGTAACACCCTGGTCTTGGAGATATATAAATGCTAACTACAGAATGGTTGAGAAGTACCTGAGAGACAGATGCTTAGCAATGACATTCAGAGTATGTTTGTGGAACCATTTATCATTCCAGAGATTCCCAGGAATATTTGGTGATAAAAACTGGATTTCTTTCAGTCAATATGATGGAATGCCAGAGTGTTTGAGCATGTAATTGAAACAGCACCTGATTTTTAAATAAAGGAAAAAGTTGTTTCCATTCTCTCAAGCACCCAAAAGCAACAAAGAAGAAACACAAATGGTAACTCCATTCTGATAAAATATTTTGATAAAATATCTGTGACTCTAAACACAATATAAGAAGTGGGGCTGCCATATGCACTAAAGATAAAATTGGGGTGTGGGAAGATACCAAGTCAAAACGCATGTGGCTGCAAATGAGAAAAAAGGCAAAGTAACCACTTTGGAACATACTTAAGTACATAAAAGAAGAAAAACACATTGAAAAATATACCATATTCTGAAATAGAAAAATATATTTAACAACATTAAATGTATCAATGTCAGCACTTTCTTAATCTGTATTTTTATACAATCCCAACGAAACTACCAATAGAATTTAAAATTAGACAAGCCAACTATAATGTTCCTATGGGAGAAAGAAAAATCAATAATCAGGATCCTAAAAAGGGAAAGCATTGAGGAAGAAATGCTCTAGGAGATAGTTAACCACAGTATAAAGCTAAAATAATTAAAACAGTCTGGTGCTAGTACACAGACATATCAGTGAAACACATTAGGAAGTCCAGAAACAGACCCAAAAGATTTTTTTAATGATACAGGAATTATAATAAAGGTGAATTTTCAAATTGGTGAAGAAAATATAGATAATTCAATAAATGGTGTTGGCCTTCTGAATAGTAAAGCAGGAAAGACTAATTAAATTACATTGTAGGAAAAATCCAAATTGAGAAAATATTTAAATTTTAAAACCAAAACCATAAAAGCTCTAGGAAAAAAAAAAATGGAAGAACATTTTTAAAGTCTCAAAGTTGGAAAAGTCTTTCTACAGGTGAAAAAAAAACCCCTAAAGTCGCAAAATGCTGACAAACTCTGTAACAATAAAAATGTATACATGGAAAAGCCACCATCTATCAAAAGATAAATAACAAACCTGGAGAAGTGGTTCCAAACCACATTGTATTCTAAAGCCTAATTTCTTTCTTGTAGAAGAAACAAAGACGACGACCAAAGGAAACAAGAATGAACAAAAGATATCAAAAGATAGTTCACAGAAAGGAAAATCAAACGTTTCTAAAAATTAAGAGGTATTCAACCTCATTTCCAATAAGAAAAAATGCTAATCAAAACTACAAGAAGCTCTGAGTTTTCACCTGCCACGTCGACAATGAGCAGAAAGTTTGAGAACTCACCGGGCATCTCCGCGAGGTGTCGAGCGTCTTCCGACTCCAAGCCCACCTTTCCAGACTCCGCGACGCCGGAGCTGGGACACACCGCGTTGCCGCTACGCAGACGCCCACCCGCCGAGGCTCTGCCGGCAGGAGAGACGCCTTCACACTGCAGGCGAAGACGGACGCGGAACGCGGAAGAAGGGACTAGCTCCGCCCCCTCCGCTTCCTGTTCCGGTCCGCGTGACAGAGCAACTCCTTTCACCTGAGGCGTGGGTGCTTAACCTGCTGCGGCAGCTGAATCCAGTTTGCCTTTTTTCCGAAGCTTGCGAGTCAGCCTGACCTTCCCCTTCTCAGTGAGCCATCACTTACCAATTAGCGTTCCCTCCTCAGAAGCCTGGTCCGGGCCCATGGAGTCCCTACGCCAAGCTCACCGCACCGGCTGAAGAAAATCCTGCTCCAAACAGGTATGCATTTCAGTACTGAGGGCGCCCTCCTCTAAGCCGCCAAGTTGTAATTCTTTCAACCTCTTCACTTGCTCTTACAGCCTAAGAGACGGCAGCTGATTTTCGCTGTTGCTCTGTGTCTGATAGTTAAGTATTCTCTTCATAATTCTCTTCTTAATAACTTTATACTTACTTAATTTTTTATATGAACCTGTTTAAATAATTGATTTGGATCTTAACTGGTATGGTGGTCCCAGGTTTGAAGACACAGGCAGCTTCTCACATTGTTGGCGAGAGCGTTAATTAATACACACACACCCCAATAAAGATGGCAGTTGACCATTTATTTTACACCTAGGGATTTATCACAAATGTACTTATTTGTGTGTAAAGTACTGTGTATAAAAGGAAATTTATTGTGGCTTCGTTTATAAAAGCAAAAGATTGAAGGGGAAGTTAAAAGATAGTAAGGGAATGTTAAGTAAATTACAGTGTATTCATTAGTGAAACACTTCGCAGAAATTAAATTTTTTTTACTTTATATATTACCAGATTATTTCTCTGTTCCAATTTGATAATATCAACATGATTTATTCCAAAATTGATATGATATGTACTCAATGGTGATTTTTCTTTCAATTGTTCTAGTATAGAGGAGGTTCTTTGTTGGTGCCTTCCTAACAACAGCTTATATCTGGAATTTATGTTTTTTATACCCATTTACATGCAGTGATAAAGACTGAAAATAAATGCTGGCAGCTAAAGACACATTTTTTCCCGTCCTTCCAACATTCACCTGCACCTCAACTCAGGATACCTAACTGATCAAGGATGAGTGATGTTGTAAAGGTGACACAGCAAAAAGGAGCCTATCTTTCTTTCCAAGGTGAGATGAAGGTATTCTAGGGAGATTTCCAGTTAATAACCTCATGTTTGGGACATAATCAGTACTTTCTCTTTAAAAATATGTTTTCAGCAGCTCACTGGAAATAATGAGTTCGTATTTCAGGCAGGAAAATATTGTCAATGTTTACCTTGATGTCACTTTCAGACCCTTGATATGAATCCTAGGCACAGGCCAGCTGGAATCTGGATAGTTTCTAGCATGAGGGAGGATTAAAAATAACTTTTAAAAAGCTCTATGCTATACCAATATGCAGCGATCTCCAAGATATTGGTAAGTGCAAAAAGAAAAGTGTGAATCAGTGTGTTTTTATGCTTCTGCTTCCATTTTTTTAATTAAAAATATATGTTTGCATAGAAAATTTCTGGAAGGACACACAAGAAACTGGTTGCCTAAGGAAGAGGGATGAGAGAGAGACTTAAATTTGCTGTTGACCCTTTTGGGCCTCTTGAATTTTGTAATATGTACATATATGTATACCTATACTAAATAAATGTAATGCAGAAAATCTTTAAAATATCAAATGGTGGTGATCAGGAAAAATGGGGCATGAGAGGACAGTCATGTCCCAGGTCCTAGGTGAGTCCCTGGGATGCACCCCACTAAGTGAGGGTCCTTGGCTTTGCACAGGAAGGAGTTCAAGAGTGAGCCATAGTGGAGTAAAAGTAGATTTATTCAGAGAGATGTGCACTCCATGGGCAGAGTGTAGGCCATCTCAGACCAGAGAGACCACAAGGCAGGGGGTTGGGGTGGGTGGGGTTAGTTTAAAGTAAAAGTAGGTACACACTCCATATACAAAATGCGGGTCATCTCAAAAGGCAAGACAAAGGCCACGAGGTGCAAGGTTGTTAGTTTTTATGGGCTCAATAACTTCATATGCTAACAAGCTGGAGGATTATTCCAACTACTTTGGGGAAGGGGCTGGGATTCCCAGGAATTGGGGCATCACCAATTTTTTAACCTTTTATGGTCAGCCTTGAAACTGTCATGGCACCTGTGGGAGTACCATTTAGCATGCTATTGTGTTACAATAAGCTTATATTGAAGCTCCAGTTTAACAAAACCTGGGAGATGAATCTTCCACCATCTTGGTGCTAACTGCTGTGTCATTCTTTTAATTTGCCCTGCCCATTTCCCTCCTGTCTCAGTGGGAGTAAGAAATATAGAGGATTTTCTGGTTCAAAATTGCAAACTTTGCAAAAATGATCATCTCTCTGTCTCCCAATGCCACGTTAAAAAGATGTTAAAAGAACAAAAATGATATAAATTCACAACAATCGAGAGCAGGGGGGAAGCTATTAGCAAGTGAAATATTTCTAAACATTTCTGGAAGAGAAAAAAGCAAATGAAAGATTCCGGATCTGGGCAAAAAAAGAAACCCATAGCCTGGAATAGATGAGGGAGGAGAAGGGAGCTAAGGAGCCAGGGAGGAAGAAAATCTACCCAGGAGAACCTAGAAAAACACCAAATCTGCCTCTGAAACTCTGGGAACCACAGGCAGTGGGAACTAAAGCCTGAAAACTGTTAAAAGCATCACCCCCAGCAATTCTTCCTTAGTGGGTTTGACCAGAATAGTTGGCAGATAAGTACTTTACATCCAAGCCAAAAATCAATACATAAACAATGGGCACTTTTCTAAAAGAAATTGACCAAAATAGAACAAAGGGAGCTAGTCATGGCCCCAGGGTCCCAAAGGTCTGGCGGGCCCTTTACATTGTGTTACTTAAGGATCCCCAGCCTAATTAATGGCAAGCTCCCCACACACTCATCCAAAGAAGAATGCCCACCAATAGACACACACACACACACACACACACACACACACACACGACTTTTTCTATAGTCTTACTTATAAATATGATGCATAACCAAGTGTCATTATGTATTTGGGAAGAAATGCAGGATGTAACAGAAGATTGAGAAAACGGAGAAAAGTAACTCTAGAGGCAGCACAGATTATTTAGGAAGCAGAAGAGAACTTAAAAAGAAAACTCCAATATCCTCAGACATTGTAATCGTATACAACGAGAAGGTGTGCATTGGGTGCCAACCTCCGGAGTTCCCTAAGTGAAATCCAAAACTGACCCCCGAACTAGGAGGGCAAGGAGAGACTGAAGAGGTAGACCACTCCAGATTGGTAGGTGGCAGATTTAATAAGGGAATTTACGCATGTGAGTCCTGTCTTGGGCGTCCATAAGATGAGTAAATCTCCACACCTTTTCACCAGAATCTTAAAAAGTTTATATAGAGGCCTTAACAGGGTTCAGTCACATATTCAGTCCAAATGGTCTCAGCAACACATTGCTCTCTCCAGGCAACATCCTTGAAAATGGCTCTGAGTGCAAGAGCAGGGGAGGGGTGAGGAGCCTCCCATTTCCCAGGACTTGCTCTTGGATTGACTGGCCGTCACATCCTCTTGATGACCTCCTCCAATAAGAGTGTTATGAAAAAGGAGCAATCGGAGAACCTCCCAAAAAGCACTTAGAAATAGAAATATATAATTGCCACATATTAATAAAGAATTGAAATATAAAGTGAAGACAATCTCTCTGAAAATAGAACCTAAACACAAAAAGACAGAAAATAAAGTCTTAAACAGATCAGCCAGGAAGTTCCAATATCCAATCAATATGAATTCTAGAAAGAAACAAAGAGTGGGTAATTATTAAAGAACTGATGTAGGAAATTACCAGGGTTAGGTGAACAGTTTTCCAGACTATGATGGTCCACTAATTGTGCAATACAATGAATGAAGACAAAAATCACCACATCTACTCAAATTCTTGAAATTTCAGAACACCAAGGGTAAAGAGATTTTCCTAAAAATTTCCCTTAGAGAAAAACAGTTCAGTCACTAATGAGGAGCAAGTTGGCATCATACTTAGCAAATCAGCATGAATTTTAAAAGAGAAAACCCTCAAAGTAATAAAGCAAAAAAATGTTTTTCAGCTTAGAATTTGATAGCCAGTATATCACCATCCTAAGAGTAATCAGCCCAGATTAGCAAGAAAAGATAGTTGGCTACAAAAAAAGGTACCAGTAGATCAGGCAGAGGTGAGGAGAATAAAGAGGAGCCTTTGGTTTGACAATATTGTTGCTGCTACAAAGACAATACAAGAAAAAATGCAGTTAGACCCCCCCCCCAAAAAAAAACCTAGAAGGGAAATATAATCATAGAATATAATTTGGCTCTGCTGTGAACAATATTCACAAAGTCGTAATCATGTAAACACTCCTGAGTTTCAGCTTTTAGAATCAATCTGTAGACAAAGCTCATAATTATGTTAATAGATTATAAATGCTATTCCATTTAGTGATCTGAAAATGTAGAAGAGGAAGTGAAAAGGGGAGGAAAGAAGTAAAAGAAAGTGTAGAAATACTGATTTTTTCATCCTGTAAAATGTAAAATGGAGAGTAAAGAGATACTGTGTGTGGTGTCTCTGCTGACTAGAATGAAATTAAATATTACAAAGAAGCCAATAGACTAACTACAATGGTGATACCCCTTCATTCGAAGAAAGGAATATGTGCTGACTCCACCTCCATCATAAGAGGAAGTCTATAAATAATGTCTAAAATTGACTAAATAAGAAATAGTGATGTAAGACTTTTTTTAGAGGAATAGAGGCTACTTCCATAAAAACATAAATAATTTGAAAAGTTTAAAAGCGATTGCCTTTGTGGAGTGGGACTAGGGGTGGAATGGTAAGGCAAAGGACTGTTGCTTTTCTTTAAAACTCTTCTGCACTATTTTGTTTTTTAATTACAAGCATATGTTAGTTGGATAAAATGTAAATATATCCATTAAAATTTAAAGGAAGTGTTACTTCCCATATTTGTGAGATTTTGGACGTTAGAGTTTCAAGTAGATGTGGGAAGTATAAACAGGGCCAGTAAATATCTTATGAGATCATTTAAACTGAAGTAATAATCTTTCAAACAACCATTTTCTTTAAGGATCTCAGTGAAAAGAATGGATAATTTGAAAACTATATTAAATTTCCTAGCAACTCACAAATAAAGCTGTCCCTACAATTCACAAAACGTTAGTGGGTTAAGATAAGGAAAAATCACTGAGTAAGATATGAGACCCACATCTGAATCTGACTCACCACATGACTTTTAGAAAAGCAGTCCTCCTGCCTGAACCCTGGTAAACTCTGCAGAGTGAGGAGGTCACTCTCACTGAGATTAGTGGATCTCAAAGGAGGTGAACCCACAGTGGGTGAGTAGATAAAAGAGTGAAGGATTTCCTGAAAAATTCAAAAACCATTTCAGTTTTCCTTGCTGTCATTCTTAGCATTTCCTCATAGAGACATCATATCCTCTTACTCATCTGTAACTTACAAAGTCTTTTTTGTATTGGGTGCGCAGGACACGTTTACAGTGGGGATTCCCACCGCAGTAATCTCCTGCAGGCAGCTGCTTATCTCCTCTGTATGACAAATGTCAGAGAAAGCAACCCATTGTCAGTATCCCCTCATGTCTTGTACTGATACCTCTAGGAAGGGCCTCCTTTCTCTTGCCCTCCTTTGAGTGCCCAGTGTTTTTCCTGGTGGGTGGAGCTGAAATGATACTAGGCATCTTCCACACTAATAATTATCCCCATCATTTTGCCTCTCTGGTTCCTTATCACCATTCTCTTTTCTCTCCCTTACTCTTCTGTTGCTTCCTGCAGCTTGACGTGAATTGAGCTCCTACCAGGTGCTACTGACCAAAGGTCATCCTGCCCTGTTGACACCAAATGCATATAATTCTGCACTCCCTCCTGCAAAAATTTAGGAGAGTGACCACTCCCCCTTGTTTTCCTGTCTCCTACCAAGATCTCTCTTTTGTTAATTCATCCTGGGTCCCCTTTATCAGTCCTAGGACCTCCTCCAGACACTGACCTCCCCCATCCTCTGAGGACAGGCCACAGCACACACTCTTTATCTCTCAGCAGAAGCCACGTTTAACTTTCTCAGAGAAAGCACAGGCTTCTAATTGATAAACACTCTAGACATGTATCCTAATCCCAAACATTCTCCCAATGCTGTATGTCCTCTTTCTTTAAGCGCAAGGCCTCTCTACCATCCTGGGCACAATTTTGAACTAACAATACATAAAATGCCACTCCAAGCATAGTGCTCCCAGAGTGCCTTTAGTTCACTGAACTCAACAGTCCCAAGAGAAAGAATACTACTGAAGCCTTACTACTAATGCACAGGAACAGAATCAAAAGATGTTCGGGATGTACTTTTTCCTTTTAACTAAATAGCAAGTATGGATCAACTCACCGCTATTCAAGACAAAGAGAAAAAGATAAAGGAGAAAATGAGTCATAAGGAAAATACTGAACACAAAGGAAGGAATAAAAGCATAAAGCACACACTTCTAAAGAGTTGCACCAGAATACATTAAACTATTTGATAACAACTTATTTGCCCTCTGGTAGAAACAAGACAAAATTAGGTCCAGGGCTCAGTGGAAGACAATCTTTTAACCTTCCCAGGTTTTCTTCTCTTTTTATTCCGATGAAGACCTCTACTTCCTTTGTTCTCTTAATTACAAGCTTTTGTGATTAATAATACCCTTTCCTACATCCTACACTTACTCTCCTTTATCTCAGGGAAAGAGTCTAGATCTATGCTGCCCAATAGAGTAGCCACTAGCCACATGTGACTATTTAAATTTAAATTAATTAAAATTAAGTGAAATTTAAAATTCAATTCCTCTGTCGCATTAGCCACATATCAGGTGCTCAGTAGTCACATATGGCTGGTGGCTACCGTATTGGACAGCAGAGTGAAGTATTTCCATGATGGCAGAAAGTTCTGCTGAACAATGCTGATTTAGAGGAATTCTCATTTCAGTCAAGGCTGATTAAAGCCCCTTGATAATAATGGTATAGAAAGGTAACATTGCCCCAGAGAATAAAAAACTCAGAACCAAAATGTCTTGCCGTTTTAGAGGTGGCTAAGACTATTGGTGCTATAAAGCAAGATGCAAGCAGTCCACACTTAAAAGACAGGCGCGCTGACTTGGATGTACATGTTTATAGACACAATGAAACGGAACAGAAAGAGGATTATTGAAATATTATCAATAAAAGAAGAAGTCTGGCATATATGAGCTGAGTGGACGGTACTCAGAGGCAGGGTTGAACGGCAGCATGGCCTGATAACTTTAGGAGTACAGAACATTTTAGTACATGCCCTGAAGTCCTTGAGCCAGCTCTTTTGCGATGATCCCTGGACTCAGAGTCATAGCTGTGAAGAGGTGAGCCTGGGGGAATGGGAATAGAATATTGTAAGGCCAGCATTCTATTTCCGGTACAGACACTCACCAGCCCCAAGGCACACTATACTTGTGCAGGATGTTCACTGCACTTGGGTGTCCCACTGAGGGTGTCGGGCTGCTGGCTCCCAGTGCTCCACTCACCAAGCCATACACCCAGCATAGAGTTAATCTCTCCACCACCATTCAGACAAAAATGCCACATTGACAGATAGTGGCCCAGACAAACCCTATGAGTTTTTTTTTTTTAATTCCTCTTCTTTGAGGTCTCCATTGTATCTTCTATAAAATCAGTGTGGTAGGCTGAATAGCTGCCTGTGTCCTAATCCCTGAAACCTGTGAATCTGTTCCCTTTGCAGCTAAGTTAAGGATGTTGAGATGGAGAGGTTATACTGGTATCCAGGAGGGCTCAATGTGATGACAAAGGTTCCTATAAGAGGAAGGCAGGAGGTCAGAGAGAAGGGAAAATGCTATGTCACAGTCTCCAGAGATGGAGGAAGGAGCCACCAGGCAGGGAATGTAGACGGTCTCTAGCTGCTAGAAAAGGTGAGGAAACTGACCAACCCCAACACCTCCAGAAGGAACACAGCCCTGTGGACCCACCCATTTTAGACTTCTGATCTCCAAAATTGTAAGATAATAAATTTATATTGGTGCTGTATTAAGCCGCTAAGTTTGTGATACTGTGTTACAGCAGCAATAGAAAACCAATATAATAAGGATGCTGGATTTTACCTAAAATCCTTTTCAATGTAAAAAATAAATTCCATAATTTTGATTCCTTATGAAAAAAAGCACATCCTATAAATTACCTTTCACTTACAAAGAAATGTGCATTTGTTGATGTCAGTGAAGAACAGAGAGAGGATTCCAGTGTCCACGGTGCATCACCTGAGGGTATAAAGGCAAAAAAGTCCTGAGAGTCTGAGGCTTTGAAGCTGGTGAGGTGTCATCCCCAGTGGGCATGCTCAGAACCGCTGCTGTCAGAGAGGATCACAGCCCCACGACTGCAGCTGGGGCTTGGTGAACCCTCCACTGTGAATCCCATACATTTGTGCCCCCCAGTCCAGGACATTAGGGCTGAAGGCCCACCATGATAGACATTGTTAATCTCTCCTCGTGACGACACAAAGTCTCACATGTTCACATCTCCAGTGTTTCCCACCACGGACTGGTTCTTATCAAAGACCATTCCCCACAAAAAGATCTGCTTCTGCCCAAGAAAGATGCTTACCTCTGTCCCCACATAGAATCCTTTCTCCAGACATCGCCTCACCATGGGCTTCCCACCCACCCAGAGCTCAACAACCCCTAAAGGGACTCAACTCTCACGGATGTGCCGCAAAGCAAGAATGGCCTAGAAACCTGGGAAAGGGCTGCCCTCCCACTCACTGCATGCCATAGACATCAGTTTTTTTCCCTCGGGAGGGAGTCTTACTAGCTTGAGCCCAGGGACCACGAAAAGAGGCCGCACCCCCAGGCAGACAGTATAGACCTGGATTGACTGGTGAAGATCATTGGTTTCCTTAGTTGTGCTCATCTGGTTTCATAGGATTTCTCTTTTCCCCTTTCCTCCCTCCTCCCCTCCCCCTCTTCCTTCCCCTCTTCCTCCTCCTTCTTCTCTCTCTCTCTCTCTCTCTCTTTCTCCCTCCCCCTCCCCCCTCCATCTCTCTGTTATGAGAATGCAAAAGCTTTTTGTACCTATGTCTGTGGAAGGAAATAAAAGGCAGAAATAGGGAATTGAATTATCTTACTATATTTATCGAGGAAAATACTGGAAACTAGAGACTTATTCCACCTCCTCACCCCACAATTCTGAGTGTTCTCAGCTCCACTCACCCTCTCCTGAGCCCACATAAAGCTTTTCAAAGTCACAGCCCGATAGACCTGATCTCGGGCATAGGCTGGGGCTGCAAGCAGACTGCTGGGCGAAGCCTGGGCGGGCTGATGAGCACTGGGAAACAGCGAGAGCTTTGCCAGCTTCACTCTTCCTGTTGTTGTTCGCTATGGTGAGGATTCCATGGCTGAGTTCTCAGGATCTGCATGTCTCAGACAGCCTTGACTCCAGATACCAGCTGATGTGTGAAATATTTTTCAAAATTGCCTCTGTAGGTTTTGTTTGAGGGGAGGGTGGGGGGGATGGCTAAAGGAACAGGATCATTTCCAAGCTGGGAAAATGACCATTTTTTTTATTAGAAATTTCAGGCATTCCTGGGGCTCTAAATCTCTATGGTCATAATTGAAAACTTGGGGAAAATTCATTCTATCTACCAGTTTATAGGAATTATTCAATATATTAAAAAGCTTTTTTAACCCCAGCATTATTTAGAGAGGTAAATATTCACTCTGTCTACTGATTCAAGCCAGAAACCTTTCAATTGCTTTGTGTTCCTAACCTGGTCAACTCCTCCCCCTTAAGCACTTCTCAGATCTACCTGTGTCTCCAGCACTACCTCCTTAGACGTACACCAGCTGCCATATCTCCCACCTGTATTTCTGACAGCCCTCTTATTTGTGTCCTCGCAGCTCCCCATGTCCCCCTCCAAAGCAGTTTTCACAAAGGAGCTGGAACAATCATTCTGAAACAAAAACATCAGCTCTCACAATTAAAGCATATTATTAGCTCCCTGTGTTTTAATTTTCCAGTCATAATAGGGAAGTAAGAAAAGAAAAAAATGAGATTGGAATGGGTGTGAAGTAGCCAACCCCCTTAACTCTAAAGACCTTCACGTGCATGGCTGGCTCTTCACTGATCAGAGCCATGTTTAATCCTCCAGCCTCATTTCTCTCCACACCGCACCTTGACCCCCAGCATCACAGGTTGTTTGATCTTTCAATTCTTAAAACATGCTGGTGTCTCTTTTGCCCCCAGTGTTTGCACATGTTGTTCATTCTGACTGACCTACCAGCTAACTCTCTTTTTCCAATCTCAACTCAAATGAAACATCCTCAAAGAATAACTTCTGCACCTCCCACCTTTAGATAAGGTGACTCTCCCAAGTTTATCAGCTGTGTCGTTGTTGGCTGTTGACTTGTGCTTATTGTCCACTACAACAACATCCTTGAAGATGGGGATAAGGCACTATTATGTATTATGTCACGTGCACTATTATGTTCTCAGTGCCTAGACCGGAGCCTGCTATATAGTTAGGTGTAGATCACTACTGAATAAATAATGCAGGGATACCCCCTGAGGTAGAAATTTGCTATTGCTGTTCCTGAACGTATCCTATTCTAAACAAGTAGCATAAAGCTTCCTTGTGGCCGGGGAAGGTTTGTAACAGCAAGCAACCAATGCTGTTGGAAATAATCTCTTATTGAACACGTATTCATCAAAACCCTGATCTCCTGCAGAGCTCATGCTGGGAGCTGAGAGAGGTAGACCCGTGGAGGCATCCATGGAGAATGAAAAGAACCCCAGGCTAGGAGGAGGGTAAAGACTGGTAGGTCCAGTGTGTATCAGGGACCCTGGCTCCACTATCTGGCAGCCCTCTGGAGAGGGAGCAGAGTCTCTGAGAGGATGGTTGCAAGGTATACATCTAGTATATATCTACGTCCTTAGGACTCCCAACCTGGACCAAGATGCCTGTGGTCTATGTGACAGCAGTAGCAGAGTTGCAGACTTCACGGTCCAGGAGATCTTGATCAGTGGCCGTCTCCACAGTACCCAGTGGGTCTTCCTGATTTATGAGTGTTAATGTAAGCCTTTTGGAACCTTTACTTGACCTTGGATCATTAGAAAGGGAACCCCAATAATGACCCAGTTAGAGTGTTTAGTAACTTTATGGGACATAAGCCCAGAGACTTATTTAATTTGATTTAAAGCAAATAGAGATGTGGCATTACTTGCTCACCTGAGTTTATTGAAAAAGATTTATATTCACTACATAAATGGATGGCTTAGTGATTTATACTACATCTATGTGATGGATGAAGTAATAAGCAGTCATTCAAACTAACAGTGGCATACCCAGAGAGAAATAAGCCTCACAATGACAAAGTTCTATCAATGGTTCTTATTACCTGTGTTATTCTCTCTGGACACCATTATTTTAACCTAAAAATCTGGATCCATTCTGTCAAGCTCTCTTAATACAAGAATACCTGGAAGATCTTCATCAAAAATCTTTAGAAAAATAACAGATGAGTCCACCGACAGTGACTGAACCCACATTCTATAATGAGAACAATATGTTTATTGATTATAATTACTTGGCCTTCTGGGTTAGACCACGTGTAATGATTTGCCTCTCTGTTTCACCTCACTGAAGAATAGGAGAACCCTTAATCCCTAAAAGGTAATGAACTAATGTCTGTTCTGGTCACATCTAGATGCTCTTTCTTCAGTCCCCAGATATTCCAAACCCCATGCGATTTGGTTTACTTCTTTATTTGATGACTTGGTTATCAAGTCTCAGTAGGTGCTTATGCACCTGCTCAAAAGAAAGCCTGGGAGTGCTCATTCTCTATCGATTTTTTTCTGCAACATCTGGTTTTTCCCAGACCTCATCAACCTGGGAAAGAGAATTGAGTCACACTATCTGAAAGCCTTCTTGGCCCTTCCCTTAACCCCAGAGTTACGTTCAGTTATGTTGGAGGGTCCATGGTGGTGCTCATAGGAGTTTACTCTCCCCTTGGACTCACTGTCCTTCACTTTTCTGCAGCTCACAAACCCTCTCTCCTTATCACTGCCAGCACTGCTCTCTGTGAAAAGCCCAGTGTTTATTCCAGGGATGCTATCCCTAGGGCTTCTGAAGCCACCCTTACCATGTGCCAAGGTTTGGTGCTCTCTCTTCAGTCCTCAAGGCAGCAACGTTTTGCTCTTTTCCCATGAAATAGGGGAAATTGATCTCTACCCAGTTCAATGGAAGACCAAATCTGCTTTGATTGTCCTCCCTATCTGGATGAGTCCTTCAAAATTACAGCTTAGTTGGCTTCTGCCTATCACCCCAAATCTCCAAGACGCTCAAGAATGGCTCAATGGGGCCGAACAGGAATCTGACATACATACTAAACTATCCTCCCATCTCCAGTTTTTCCCCAAATATGCCAAGCAAATGCCATCTCTTCTCTGTAAAACCGATAGTCCTCAGGCAGAATAATTCCTGCTGGTTCTTCCTCTATTTCATTAGACATGTTCTAATCCCATTTTACAGCCTCTGCTATGTAAGAAAGCTATAATTTGCTCTAATTTTACATTAGACCACTTGTTTTTATTTCCCTAGTCCCAACTTTCTATCCCTGACTATTTCTAAACCACAGGCACAAAAGCAAGATATCTTCTCTGACAACCAGGATCCCCAAGATTTACATAAAGTTTTAGTTAAGAATTGCAGACAATTATGGTTTTCTATCTTCTAACCTTCCTGTGGAACGTTCTAAAGCTGTGATATGAGCCCTTCTCTTGCATTGTCCATATTGTCCTCTACTCACAATTGGACGAAGTGCAGTGATCTAAAAGTGACGTCTCAGAGCCTCAAGACTTTCACTGTAAGCTGACCACAAAATATTGACTCATTTATTTTAAGCAGCAGGTCCTGCTCATTATCATTTTTTTCTCAAATATTCCCCACCAGGAAAAAATGTATTTGTCCTCAGGTTTTATTCAAAATATCACCACCCCTGAATACATCCTTGACCTGCATTTCATTCACAGTTTTTTCCTCCCTCATTTCAAAGGACAAATAAGCCCCTCTATTAGTTCTTAACTCCTCTAGGTCATTATTTACTGATCTGTTACAACACATATCTCACTGGAACATAGTTATTGGTGTGTTTTCCTCATCTGTGTGCTACAGTGACCAAGGCTCCGTCATATTCATTCATTTCTTCAATCCATTTATTCAGCAAATATCTTGTTTCACTTTATGCCAGACAGTGTTATCAGCCCCCTACATCAAGAGACGTTAACTGACTAGTTTTTGTCAGAGCAAAGAGTAAGAGATAGTTAATAAATAAATAATTGCCCCAAACCTCCAAATAACAGTCTTCCGTCCTTTGGTTGCTTCTTCCTAGTTTTTCTGCCCTGACACTTCAAGTGGTTCTGCCAGTCTATCGTGCTTCTCATCTCTTCAAATCCCTTAGAGTGAAAGACCACAAAAAAAAAAAAATCTACTTGTATGAAAGGACACTGGGTTTGGTAGCTCCAGTTCTGGTTCCCTGAAATTCATATTCCCAAGAGGCTCTCTATTGCCACTGCCTAGTGATCTCAGAGCTCCCTCTCTCCCACTTTTGACTAAACCCCCTAAAATGGACATAAATCGTTCCCTCAATTCTCCATAACTAAGCCCATACTGTTATATTTAGGAGAACACTACTGAATTCTCAAAGATAACAAAAAAACCCCTCAAAGTTATTAGATCTGGTTCCTAATTATGACTGTTCTCAGAGCCTACAGGTTCTGGCTTCTGCTCTTTGAATGGCCTCAACCTATTTCTGTGATACTGTGATTTATAATAAGAAATACATAATTGGTTTTGTTTTATCTCTGGCACAGAGCACCTAAAACCCTGCAATTTCCTGATGTGAACAGTAAAGTTGTCTTTTGTTATGTTAATAAGGTGAGTTTTTGGACCCCCACCTAGGGATGGGGGCTAGTTGCCAGTGGGGCTAGAGTGTGATTAAAGGGTTGACACTTCCAGTCCCACACCTTGACCTCACGGGTTGGGGAAGGAACTGGGGGTTGAGTTCAGTCACCAATGGCCAGTGATTTAGTCAATCATCCCTATGTAATGAAGCTTCCATAAAACTCCCAAAGGACTGGGGTCAGAGAGCTTCCAGTTTGGTGAGCACATGGAGATTGTCGGGGAGTGTCATGCCTAGAGAGGGCATGTCCTTCCCCGTGCCTTGCCCTGTGCATCTCTTCCATTTGGCCATTCTGAATTATATCCTTTTATAATAAACCAGTGAACTAGTAGTTAATTTGTTTCTTTGAGTTAGGTCAACCACTGAAGCAAATCAAATTTAAGGAGGAGGTCGTGGGAACCTCTGATTTATAGTCAGTTGATCAGAAATGCAGGTAACAGCCAGGACTTGTGCTTGGCGTCTGAAGAGGGCTGGAGGAAGTCTTCTAGGACTGACCCCTTAACCTGTAGGATATGATGCTGTCGCCAGCTATAGTTCAGACTTGAGCAGAACTGAGTTGAATTGTGGGACACTCAGCTGGTGTCCAGAGCATTGGTTGTTGGTGTGGGGAACCCCTCTACCATGCACACATTGGAATGGGATCTAGGAACCCAAGAAGATCTCCCAACTCAAGGGATACCCTTAGGCAAGAACCAAGGAATACCCTAACACATTTCTATCCTCCCCTAAGTCTAGGCCAAAAGAGCAAGGGCCTAAGGTAGGAATGAGTTCCCTCTCCTTCCTGCTAAGCTCCACCTTCATCTTCCTGTGAATTAAGATTATCCTCTTGGGGGGAGGTGTAGCTCAGTGGTAGAGTGTCTGTTTAACATGCATGAGGCCCTGAGTTCAATTCCCAGTACCTCCATTAAACAAACAAACATAAAGTAAGTAAATAAAATAAACTGAATTACCTCAGTCCCCCTCCAAAAAAATTTTTTTTAATTATCCTCTTCCCATAATAATTGGCACTGGAAATACCTAGACGTTTGTGGGAGAATCAAGATTCTACTTTTGTGTGGGTCTTACCTATGGGTCCAAACTCCAAATATAATCATAGCACATGATAGCAGCACTGTTTACAATAGCCAAGACATGGAAGCAACATAACCATCCATCAACAGATGACTGGGTAAAAAAGTTGTGGTAAGGGAATAGTACTCAGCCATAAAAAGAATGAAATAATGCTATTTGCAGCAACATGGATGGAACTGGAGATTGTCATACTAAGTGAAGTAAGCCAAAAAGAGAAAGACAGATATCATATGATATCACTTACTTGTGGTATCTTAAAGAAAAAAGAAGAAGAAAGAGAAAGACACAAATAAACTTATTTACAAAACAGAGATAGACTCACAGACTTAGAAAACAAACTTATGGTTACCAGGTGGGCGAAGGGAGTGGAAAGGGAGAAATTGGGAGTTCAGGATTTGTAGATTCTAACTACTATATATAAAATATATAAACAACAAGATTCTACCGTATAGCATGGGGTACTATATTCAATACCTTATAATGGCCTGTAATGAAAAAGATTATGAAAGGAATATATATGTATTATATATATGTTGAATTGTGGGACACTCTGGGAATTGTGGGAATCACTCTGCTGTACACCAGAAGTTAACACAACATTGTAAATCAACTATACTTCAAAACAAAAACAAACCAAAAAAGTATTCTTAAAAAAAAATAGCCCAATCTCAGGACAAGAAATAAGTATAGTAGGGTGATAGGGGAGGGTATTTTCCTTATACTGTTAACTCCTGTGGGCTGCTTCTCCATCCCAGCTGGTTATTTCTATTTCCCTTCTCTTGGCCATTAATCTTACTTCTTATGTATACCCTGCCCCTTGACTGTTGGCTCACTTCAGACTAATTTTCTCAGCTTTGGCTTCAGAACACCCAACCCAGAGCACTTTGCTTGTACACACACAAATAAAGCTTAAAACAGATCAGAGTAAGCATATATCCCTCAGGAGACCATGGATTGCATCCTGAAGCAAAACTGCCACAAATATGAAATGTCTTACCAGTTTGGTGTTTTAGCCTAAAATGAGTGCATATTTTCACTCTAATTTCTATTATATTGATTTTTTTCATATTCATTTTAGGTTTTAAATTGCTCAAAATTGCATTAAACAACCCGACCGTGTCCCACCTGTCTTGCTGCCCAGCAGGTGAGAAGTTGATGTACTGAGCGTGTCACTTTTAATATCTGGACTGAATTGAACTGAACTGACACTTGATAAATCAGATTCGGCAACCAGGTGATTGCTCTTGTCTGTCTTGCTATCATAATATTTCAAGAGTCTGGGCTCACTCATGTGGATACAGGTAGAATCAGCTTTTGGTGGTGGTGGGTTTGTGTTTTGTGAGGAGAGAGGCTGTATTTGTTTTAATGTTTGATTATTATGTCAGAGTGATCATCTAAGTGAAATACCAGAAAACTGCCAATGATGTGCCAACATTTACAACTTGTACTTGGTGGAAATTTTGATTAGCATATTTTATTACTGAGAAATGAAATAACTTTTGTCATTTTTTTCAGCTAAAACACCTGCTGGTCCACTGACCAGTTCATTTTACTGTTTTAGGAAAATGCTTGCCAAAGAAATTTGTCTTCAACAAAGAAAAGTAGTAATGATGTTGTTCTTTATTTTACCACCAAAGTTATAATTTTTTAGTGGTTTATTTTACTACCTACGTTATAATTTTCATTACATCCACATGAATAGAGAATTTCAAATGAGTCAGTCTCCACAATCAACTTTCTTTAATCAATCTCAAAGATCATCTTCATTTCAGTATGCTTGTTATATGCCATAAAAATTTTAACAGTTTTGCCTTACAGTTATTTATTGAGAATATGCAGGCTCTTACAAATTGCTAAATAAGTCAAGTTTGTGGCCCCTCTATCAATTATTAAGATAAGAATTTAATCAATTCACCCTTTCTAGATACTTATCCTTTCTGAAAATATCTTTTTTCTATACAATTAAATAATAAATCAAGCTTTAATTTGTAAACTCTTATCAATACCTTCTCCAAAGAATTCAGTATAAATGTATATGGCTGGTACAAACAATAACAAAACTTTCAAAACAATTTCCTGGTTTATAATAAATTTCCCTTTGAAAATAACTTTTATTGAAATTGAAAACTTAACTGAATTTTTTAACTTAATTATTCAGAGGGATAACTTTCCCCTTCCCAAAATTTCCCAAGTATGACAAATGATTGTGCAAAGAATATAGCCAAACCTAAATTTAAAAGGTTACTTTTAGTTAAATAATTTTGAAAGCAAAGCTATAAAAATATTTCAAATTTTTACAAGAAAAAAATTATATTTTGGGAGACAAACACATGTAAATATTCTTCCTAAGATTTAGAATGGAACCTCCAAAAGTTAAATGTACAGATTTTATAACAAGAAAAAGATTTGTTATGCTTATTCACATTTAAACATAATAAAACTTGTACTTGAATAGGTTTCCAAGAACATTCAAAACCTTTTAATTTGGATGCTGCTGTTTAGTTCCAGTTCATTCATTATGACAAGGGGTAGTTTTGTCATCTTCTCTGTTTAGTTCATGTTTAATGTTTATTTCACTTTATTAAAAGCAAGGTAAAATTTAAATGCATATTTCTAATTAAAAGACGCCAATATGAAAAAGCAACATACTGTATGATTCCAACTATATGACTTCCTGGAAAAGGCAAAACTATGGAGACAGTAAGATCAGTGGTTGCCAGAGACCGGAGTTTGAGGGTAGGAAAGGATAAATAGGCAGAGCATAGAGGATTTTTAAAGCAGTGGCACTATTCTGTGTAATATTATAATGATGGACACATGTCATCATACATTTATCCAAAGCCATAGTATGTAACCCACCAAGAGTGAACTCTAATGTAAACTATAGACTTTGAGTGATAATGATGTGTCAATGTAGGTACATCACTTATAACAAATATATCACTCTGGTTCAGGATGTTAATAGTGGAGGAGATTGTTCATGTGTTGGGGCAGGAGATAAATGGAAACTCTGTACTTTCTGCTCAATTTTGCTATGAACCTAAAACTGCTCTAAGAAAATTAAATTTATTAATTTTTAGAAAGCAGGATATATGTATTCTAGAAAATGCCAATGATTTTTTAAGAACTACCTGTAATCACTTCCCCTCCGAGAAAACTTTTAACATGTTAAATTTGAATCCCTTTGGTATTTTTCTAAGCTCACACAAATACATACATGTAGATGTGTGTGCTTTCCTAATTTTATAAAAATGGGGAAATATGGGTATTAGTATTCATTCTTTTAAATTAAGATGAATTGTGGGCATGTGCTCATATTAAAATATTTAAAGACACAACAAAATAAGCTTCATGCATAATCCCCTTGGTAGATCCTGTGGATTGTTCCAGTCAATCTCCATCCACCCTCTCTTTGCAATGATGATAAGCTACCCACTACATTTCCCAGGCTTTCTTGCAGCTCATATTCTGTATGTGAATAAGGTCTGCCAATTCAGTGAACCTACGTGAAATCTGGAAGATGGGGCTCAGAAGGATGCCCTTTTCCTCCCCTCTTTCTGGTAGTTTTTGCTGCCTAACGAAATCAAGGAAACATGAGGTTTCCTTGGGGCAGTGTTTCAGTGTCCATTCTTCAGTAATTTGGGCATTAGGAAACAGCTGCCACTATGTCTTGATTCTAACTCTCTGACCCTCAGATAGTAACTGTCGTATTGTGGGGGTTTTATTTGGTTTTTGTTTGTTTGTTTGTTTGTTTGTTTTCCAATTATTATTAAGATATATTTGACATAAAATTTTGTATTAGTTTAAGGTGCACAACCTAGTGATTGTGGGAAGGGAGCAGGGCACAACCTTTAAAAGAATGGCATAGCCGTTGAGGATGTGACAGAAACTAGTTAGAACCTACTAGGCCCAAGATGGCAGAAGATTTGACTCCAAATAGACCTTGAGCCTTGTTATATGCTCATTGTAACACATTACCATGTTAAATGGCACAGCCATAGGTGCCATGACAGTCCCCAGGATGACTATCAAAGGCCAAAAAGTGGGCAAAGGCCCAATTCCTGGAAATCCCCACCCCTCCCCCCAAACAATTGGAATAATCCTCCCATTTGTTAGCCTATGAAATTACCCAACCCATAAAAAATAGCCACCACCTCATCCTGGGGCCACTGTCCCTTCTGGAACAGACCACATGCTGCCTATGGAATGTGTATGTCTCTAAATAAACATGCTTTCACTTTATTGTGCCTTGTTCTTGAATTCTTTCCTGCTTGAAACAAGAACCTACTCTCCAATAACAATTTGATATATGTGTATATTGTAAAATGATTTCATAGTAAGTTTCATTAATATCCATCACCTCACATAGTTGTAATTTTATTTTCTTGTGATGAGAAGTTTTAAGATCTACTCTCTTGACAGTTTTCTTTCTTTCTTTCTTTCTTTCTTTGATGTATAGTTGACTTACAGTGTTATGTTTGTTTCTGGTGTACAGCAAAGTGATCCAGTTCCACATATATATTATTTTTCATATTCTCTTCCACTATGGTTTATTACAGGATATTGAATACAGTTCCCTGTGCTATACAGTAGGACCTTGTTGTTTATAGATTTTATATAGAGTAATTGTATCTGCTAATCCCATACTCCTAATTTATCCCTCCCCCTACCCTTTCCCTGTTGGTAATCATAAGTTTGTTTTCTATGTCTGAGTCTGTTTCTGCTTCATAAATAAGTTCATTTGTGTTGTATTTTAGATTCCACACTTAAGTGATATCATATAGTGTTTGCCTGTCTCTTTCTGACTTACTTTACTTAGGCCCATCCATATTGCTGCAAATGGCATTATTTCATTCCTTTTTATGGCTGAATAATGTTCTGTTGTGTACGTATACCACATCTTCTTTATCCATTCATCTATTGATAGACATTTAGGTTGCTTCCATGGCTTGGCTATTGTAAAAAGTGCTGCTATGAACATTGGGGTGAATGTATTTTTTCAAGTTAGAGTTTTCTCCAGTTATATGCCCAGAAGTGGGATTTCTGCATCATATGGCAACTCTACTTTTAGTTTTTAAAGTAAATGCCACACTGTGTTCCACAGTGGCTGTGCCAATTTACGTTCTCATCAACAGTGTAGCAGGGCTTCCTTTTCTCCACACCCTCTCCTGACTTGTTATTTGTAGACTGTTTAATAATGGCCATTCTTACCAGTGTGAGGTGGTACCTCATTAAAGTTTTGATTTGCATTTCTCTAATAGTTAGCAATGTTGTCATCTTTTCATGTGCCTATTGGCCATCTGTATGTCTTCTTTGGAGAAATGTTTGTTTAGGTCTTCTGCCCATTTTTTGATTGGTTTCTTGTTGTTATTGAGTTGTATAAGCTGTTTGTATATTTTGGAAATTAAGCCTTTGTTGGTTACATCATTTGCAAATATTTTCTCCCAGTTTGTAGGCTGTCTTTTCATTTTGTTTATGCAACTTTTGAATATACAGCACAGTATTGTTAATTATAGCTACCATGCCTTATATTATATCCCCAGAATTTAATTGTCTTATAACTAGACTCTTTATACCTTCATTCATGTCCCTCAAACCCCTGCCTCTGATAATCGTCAGTCTGTTCTGTTTCTATGAGTTTGGGGGTTTTTTAGACTCCACATGTTAGTGAGATAATATCTTTCTCTATCCGATTTATTTCACTAAGTATAATCTCCTCAAGGTCCATTCATGTTGTTGCAAATGACAGGATTCCCTTCTTTTTATGGCTACATAATATTTCACTATTTATATATGTATATGTATTTACATTTATAATTTATTTTCTTTGGCTACATAACAAGAAGTGGAATTTCTGGATCATATGGTAGTTCTATTTTTAGTTTTTTGAGGAACCTCCATATTGCTTTCCAAATGTCTACACCAATTTATGTTCTCACCAACAGCGCATGAGCCTTCCCATTTCTCCATGTCCTCACCAACATTTGTTATATCTTGTTTTTGATGATAGCCATTCTAACAGGTGTCAGGTGAGATACTGTTTTTTGAACTTGAAGTTCGAACAGTGGCCTCAAAGGAGACATCAGTGTGTCACTTCTTGATTGGTCGAGGAGTCATTCCATTCCCAGAAGTCATCCAAGAATCCACTTTTTCAGATCTTCCAATGATTTTGCAGATATTTAATTCTTTATATTAAATATTTCCCCAACTTAAAATATTTAGAATGGTTTCTCTTTTCTACTTGGAACACTGACTGACACTAATCCCGACACTCTACAATTTTATAATAAAGTAATAGTAGAGAATCCCTACCTCTGCCTATTTTTGTAACATGAACATAATCTTTCCCAATGTATCTGCCAACATTTTGTCTGTCTGTCTGTCTGTCTATCTACCTATCTATCTGCTTATGTACCTATCATCTGTATATCCATATACATAAAAACATTTTTGTATTGCAAAATGGAATTATGCTGCACATGCTGGTCTGCAACTTGTTTTTTGCCCCAGAACAGTTTTCCTGAATGGTACATGTGGATATAGCTCATTATTTTTTAATAGCCACACAACTGTTCTGTAATATGGTTGTAGCATAACTATTTAACAAATTCAAGAATTTCCCTATTGATGAACACATGTTTTTCCAAATGTTTGCTGTAAGAACTCTGTGATGAATATCTTTTTACATATTTCCTTAAGAGTTTTGACTTTATTGATGTAGGGTAGATTTCTAGAAGCAGAATTACTGGGTCAAAGAATACGAGCATTTCAAAATTTCAATAGATACCATCGAGTTAAATTCCAATAAGCTTCTACAAATTTATACTCCCAGCACAAATGTGTGAAATTGTTTATTGTTCCATAACCTAGTGATAACTGGATATTAATGACTTTTTTGCCAATCTAATAATTTTTTAGAATAGTATACTATCATTGTCTTTAAATTGCATTGTTGGACTGCAAGTAAGATTGAGTGTCATTTCAGATTTTTACTGGCCATCTGCAATTTACATTATGTGATTGTCCTTTCACATGTACCCTTTGCCCATTGAATTTATTTTCTTGTCTATTTGTAAGACGTTTTGTATATTAAAGATATTATCCCTTTGTCTCTCTCTCTTTCTCTTGCTCACACACACACACACAACACACACATACACACACACACATAGAAAGAGAGAAGAAAGAATATTCTCCCAGTTTGTTGTTTATATTGACTTTTGCCATAGCAAGGTTTCCTATGTACCCATGGGTTTCCTATGTTGCTTCAGAAAAGTCTCCATGACTTTGATATTTTACAAAGATTTTCCTAAAATTTTTAATGCTTCTTGGTGTTTTGTTGTTTTATATATATTTAATCCATCAAAATTTTCATTTTGTATATTGTACAAAATTAAGATTTAACTTTATTTCAGTTCAAATGGAATAGACAGTAGTCCCAACACCAATTATTGTCTAAGCCATCCTTTCCTCCACTGAAATGAATTGCTTTCCTCCATATACACCTGGATCTGTCCCTGAGTCCTTACTTGTGTTTCATTGGTCTGTTGCCTAATTCCTGTTCAGATTCCATATTGATGTGCTTCTACTGCTGTATAGATAGTAAGCTCTGGAATCTATTTGGAAAAAAAAAAAGTTCTCCTTACTATTTTTTTTCTTTTTGAAAAAAAAATCTTGCCATTTGTAATATATTTATTCTTCAAGGTCAATTTCAGATTTATTTTCTTTGAATAAGCTGGAAATTTTATTCAAATTAAATGTATATATTAATTTAGGAATGATTGGCATCTTTGGAATGATTGAGATTTTATAATATAAAGTCTCCCCAACCAGGAAGTTATGTCTTTCCAATTTATTCATGTCTTATTCTTCAATAACACTCCTCTTTCCTTCATATGGATTTTGTGACTTCTGTTAAATTTCTTCCTTAAGTGATTGACAGTTCTGTAGAATATGACAACCTAGCATGGACTCATGGCTCCCTCCCTTGAACCAAACTCTAGAGAAGCCACCAAAGTAAGGGATGTTGCTGGATCCCAGTAACAAAAATAATGGGAGAAATGATTGGGAAGATGAGGTGACTGAGCCCCTGTGTGAAAAGGAAGAAGGTTTAAGCAAAAGAGAGCCAGGCCGAAGGATGTAGGGGGAGTGATGGGCAACAGTTTTCAAACTGGGCCTTTTGTTCTCTTGCCCACATTGCCCTGGGAGGATTACTACCCATCCCTTCACAGTGGCTTAATGAGAAAGCGGCATCCCCAGCCCAGTACTAGCACCCGCTTCAGTGGCAGACTCACAGTAGGTAACTTTAGCTGAGGTGAAGAGTTGATAAAAAGAAGTGCACATCATCTGGTCAGTCACTGAGCCTTTCCTTCTGCACCCTCCCCTCCATCTCACCCTATGGAAGAATCAGTCACAATAGAGAAAGACGTTGTCTGGAAAGCAGGAGTACTTAGGGCAGAGGTATTAAGTGTGTAGGAGATCCCTAGAACCTCCAGGACGTACCCCATTCCCACTCTCACACTCGCCAGTAGGAGAACAAGCCAGGGCACAGGAGCTTATCCCTCCATCGAAGTACATCTCACCTGTCAAGGTAGTTGATAGTTCCAAAGGAGTATGTACTTGCACAGAAAGATGTTAGCATAATCATTCTGAGACTTATCCTTAGAAAGGCGTGCTTGCAAGGCTGGACTTTTTCTTTTGCCATTAGTAGATGCGAAGTTATTAAAACACACACACACACACACACATATACACAGAGCACAAGCATTATACTTAATCAAGTTACTGAAAACATTCCTCTTGAGATTAGGAATAAGAAATGGATGCTATTACTATTTTCATTCAGGTGAAGGTACTCCACAGTAGAATGAAGCCAAAAATAACCTATGAGTTCATACTGATATAAATAAAAGAATGAATTAATGAAAAGAAGAGAGAGTCTTCCCTTTACAGTAGAATGTCATTAATAAACCTAGAAGGAATGATGGAATTAGAACATCACTGTTAAAATACCACAGTAATAATTAATTCAGCTAAGAAACATTGATGGATGCTAAAGCTAGTGAGTAAAAGTTTGATGGGGATTGGTGTATTTACATAGTCATGAAGTATTTCCTCACAACATATTCATTAATTGCAAAGAGAAAAGGAGTAACTTTAAATGGAGAAAATCAAATGAAACTACTTTAATCAAATGATCAAGACAAAGCAAAATGTGTTCCTCTTGTTGGAATGCAGTAAGAGAATACGGCCTCAGTTCTGGGATATTTCTGCCAAAAATTTATAACCTGAATCTAATCATTAGAAAATATCAGATAAATCCAAATTGAGGAATATTCTGGCCTATAATCTTTAAGTATTAAGGTTATGGAAGTTAAAAAAAAACTGGAAAGAATAGGAAATGCTCCAGATATCGAAGAAAACTGAGGAGATATGACAACAAATGCAACACTGATCCTGGACTGGAATTGCTGTTGTGAACAAAAAAGAACAAAGAGCATCCCTCATCACCCAGTTATACAAAGGGTTAAGTCACAACTGTCCACCTTGCCCGCTGACAGTTCGCCCTGAGAAGAATTCAGGAGGGAGAAAACAGGATGAGGCACTCTGTGCTTTGGATAAACAAGCCCTTAGGTAATTAGATGCCCATCTCAGGAAGACTGTCGTAACCCCAGATTCTTGCATCTTCCCATGTACAGAAAAGCACTAAAGTCATTAACTTGAGGTATCTATTCTTTGTGATTAGCAGCCATCTTTTACCAAGATATATGCTTGACTACCTGTATTTCTCAGCCAAAAAATTCATATATATATAAATATATAAAATCCCTACCTCTTTGGAGTAGCTCCTTCAAAGCTACTGAGAGGCTGTCTCCTAGGCTATAGTCCCCAGTAAGGTCCCTGAATAAAATTTAACTCACAACTTTTATGTTATGTGTTTTTCTTTCAATCAGTACTATGCAGGACATGATTAGGGCAGTTGGTGAAACTTGAATGGGATCTGTAAATTAGATAATACTAATGCATTGGTGTTTCCTGATTTTGATCACTGTATTGTAGTTATATGTAAGAGGTCTTTGTATGCATGAATGACACTCTAAAGTGTTTAGGGGTAATGGGGCATCATGTTGTCAGGGAGGAAGAGATTTTCCTCTTCTCTTCTAGGTTCTTCTGGTAGGTCTAAGAATTAAATTTACATGAGACAGATTAACAGGAGAAAATCAAATAAAAGTTTAAATGACATGTATATATAAGAGAGATCCAGGAAAACTGAGGAAAACTCGCCATAATGGCCCAAGCCACCATCTTTTTTTTTTTTTTGACATTTTTTATTGATTTATAATCATTTTACAATGTTGTGTCAAATTCCAGTGTACAGCACAATTTTTCAGTTATACATGAACATATATATATTCATTGTCACATTTTTTTCTCTGTGAGCTACCATAAGATCTTGTATATATTTCCCTGTGCTATACAGTATAATCTTGTTTGTCTATTCTACAATTTTGAAATCCCAGTCTATCTCTTCCCACCCCCAGCCCCCTTGGCAACCACAAGTTTATATTCTATGTCTGTGAGTCTATTTCTGTTTTGTATTTATGCTTTGTTTGTTTAGATTCCACATATGAGCAATCTCATATGGTATTTTTATTTCTCTTTCTCGTTTACTTCACTTAGAATGACATTCTGCAGGAGCATCCATGTTGCTGCAAATGGCGTTATGTTGTCAGGTTTTATGGCTGAGTAGTATTCCATTGTATAAATATACCACATCTTCTTTATCCAGTCATCTGTTGATGGACATTTGGGCTGTTTTCATGCCTTCACTATTGTAAATAATGCTGCTATGAACATTGGGGTGCAGGTGTCATCCTGAAGTAGGGTTCCTTCTGGATATATGCCCAGGAGCGGGATTCCTGGGTCATACGGTAAGTCTATACCTAGTCTTTTGAGGAATCTCCATACTGTTTTCCACAGTGGCTGCACCAAACTGTATTCCCACCAGCAGTGAACGAGTAAGCCACCATCTTAAATACCACCTTCAGCTAAAGACAAAAGAGGATGTTGGAGGTGGGGGGATGGTTGTGGGAGGTTACCATATTCTACAAGTATGCAGGAAAACATAGTAAATAAGGGTAAAGTTGCCACACAGATTTACGTCGTTGCTTTCTATGTTGATAAGAAGTTCCTAGAGATTTAGAGTCATCCTCATTTTCCTGGTACTGAAAGGGAGACACCCTCGCACATGGAGATTTCCCATGTACATACAAATGTCTCTTACAAAAGGGCAACTTCTACTTGGTTTTCAGAGCTTCTCTTGTGCCTGCTATTTCTTAAAAATAACCAGCTCTAAATAATCAATATGCCAAAGAGGCATATGGTGGGGTGGCATATTCTGCTTCCCTTCATTATACTTTTGGTTTAAAACCAAAAGAGAGCCTCTCCAAAGTTAAACATCAGTAAGTAAGCACAGGCCTGAAACACACACACACACACTCTCTCTCTCACTCACTCACTCACATTTGGGAGAAATCTCCCTCCTATCAAGAAATTCACTGTACCACAGTATTTTCCATTTCCTTGAGGAAAATTCACCAAAATGTGTCCTGCCTCTTAGTATGGAGACTAGCATTTGGAATACCTCTATCTCTGAAAAACTTAGAGATCTGAAGTGGTCTGCAAATTTCTCCTGAAATGACCTAATCCCTCTACTGTCTGTTCCATTTATTCTTAGTAATTTTTGAATTTCCATTTCCGTACCTACTCTATTCCCAGGAGCGTCCTGCTGAGTCAAATCCAGACTCTGTGGCCATCCCCTCCCTGCTCTAAGGAGCAATTCTATCACACATTTATAATGGGCCATTCTGTGAGCAAAATTATGGTTTTACAATTTCTTGCTCTTTAAGTATTTCTTCAACCTCAGCAGCATCCAGAGCATGGCTTCACTGCTATTGCCTCCTCCAGAATTAATTAATTCATCAAATATTTATTGAGGAAATACTGTGAGCCTTATCATTCTAGAATCTGGAAATATAATAGGAAATAATGTCTCTGCTCTCATGGAATTTACAATCTACTAGCAGAAGAAACAATAAAGAACAAGCCCCCCCATTTTTTTTTTCAGATAATATCTGCTTAGAAAATAATAACCATAATAAAAATGACTGGGAAAGTTTCTAAGAAGAGGACATCTGATCAGAGACAAAATGATGTGGAACCAGCTGTTGCAGAAAAATGGGGTGTGAGACGATGGTCATGTCCCAGGTCTCAGGCAAGTCCATGAGACACGCCCCACCAAGTGAGGGTCCTTGGTTTTGCACAGGAAAGAATTCAAGTGAGCCATAGTAAAGTGAAAGCAAGTTTGTTTAGAGAGGTACACATTCCGTGATAGAATGTGTTCCATCTCAGAAAGGAGAACAGCCCTGAGTGTTAGGGGTGGTTAGTTTTCATGAGCTGGGTAATTTTGTAGGCTAACAAGTGGGAGGATTGTTCCAACAACTTTGGTGGGGGAGGTTGACAGGAATTGGGCCACCACTCACTTTTTGACCTTTTATGGTCAGACTCTGAACTGTCATGGTGGCTGTGGGTGTGCCGTTTAGCATGCTAATTTGTTACAATGAGCATATAATTAGGCTCAAGGTCTACTGTAAGTGGAATCCTCCACCACCTTGGGTCCAGTAGGTTCTAACCAATGTATGTTCTATCTTGTTTTTCTCTATGGCTGTGCCTTTCTTTAAATGGTTGTGCCCTGCCCCCTTCTCTCCTGTCTCACAGCCGCATGAGGATCAGGAGAAAGAGTGAATGTGAGGCCTTGTAGAAACGAAGCATGTTTAAACCTACTGTAGTGTAAGTCCCATGTGACCATGGTTTTGTCTGATATGTGTGTGGTTTTGTCATTGTTTCTGTGGTTTAACTGCTTATCCCAAGTATCTAAAGCTAGTGTCTGTCACATCACAGGCATTCATTGTAGTTTTGTAGAAGAAATGAACAGGCAAAATGGCAGAAGGGCTGAAATCCGGGGGTGAGGGAGAGATACGCGAGGATGTGACTGAGGGGAGCAGAAGCCAGAAATTATAGAGCCCTGAGGACCAGATGAAGGGTTGTAATTTATTCTAAGTGCAGTGGAAAACCTTGGCAGGTTTTTCCTCAGGAGGAGACTTGATCTTATTTACATTTGAAAAGATCATTCTCTCAGCTTAATGGAAATAGGGAAGCCTGTGTGGAAATGCTTTCTCTTTGAGCCTGACCTCCCAGCCAGACGTCGGTGGACTGTGAATTTGTGCGGTGTAGTGAGTGCTTGCAAAGATTTGCTCTCACAGGAGTTCAGTGGTGACCTCTGTGTCCTCCAGCCCAGCTCCGCCTGGGCCACCACCTTCCTTCAGATTTGGTTTCTAGGCCTCAAGTCACTTGGGCTATTCAGTGATACAGAAACCTTTCTTTCCACCTTCTTTTCCTTAGAAGTTTGATCTGACGCTGCTTCCTCTAATGTCCCACTTCCTTTCTCTCTGTTCTTTTGAAGTAAGCCTGCTGCTAAGCTGTGAAAGCTGCACCCACCTGCCCACACTGATCCTGCTCCTTTTACTCCCTGTAGGACCAACACCTACCAGATCACAGTATCTTCCTTTCCTTTTCCATTTCCTGTTGTTTTGACTGTAGAATAAAGCCTATCCTATAAGTTGACTTCATCCTCCCTGAATTTCTGATTTTCTCCTAAAACTCCAAGTGAGACATCTCTGCCCACATGTCAAATTCTGAAGCTCCTCACCCTCTCACTGCCATCTTCATTCTGTGACAGAGCAAACCTGTCCCTCTGCAGCCACAAGTTTTCCAGGCACAGACTTTTCAAATGTTCCCCTTGTCCCTTAAGTTTATAATAATTTTCGTGATTTTTTTCCCCCACCTCAAGCTGACACATGGGTCCCAGAGTGAGAGTCTTCCTTCTTTCATATCTATTTAGTGATAGATTCCTTCAACCTGCTGGGTCTCTGATGCAGAGCCTGGGTCTCTAAAATCCACAGTTGTGGGCCAGCTAGCAATATTATTAGTAAATCATAGATAACATGCATTGAGCACTAGCTCTGTGCCAGTGAAGTAGGCCCTATATTATCCCCATTTTAAAGATGAGGAAATCTGAAGAATACAGCATTTTAAGTAATTTTCTCAAGGTTACACACCATTAGGAGATAGAACCAAGATCTGATGTTCAGTCGATCTGTTATCTTAAACCCTGTTTGAAAGGTCATGGGAAAGCAGAAGGGAGACTTTTAAGAAACTGCAAGTGAGCTAAACTGAGACAGGAGGGAAGGGGGCAGGGCACAAACATTAAAAGAATGACATACAATTGAGGATACAACATAAACTGGTTAAAACTCCATTAGGCCCAAGATGGCAGGAGATTTGACTTCCATTAGAGACCTTGAGCCTCATTATACGTTCATTGTAACACATTAGCATGCTAAATGGTACAGGCACCATGACAGTTCCAAGCGTGTCCGTAAAAAGCCAAAAAGTAGGCAGTGGCCCAATTGCTGGGAGTCCCTGCTCTTTCCCCAAAGTAGTTGGAACAGTCCTTCTGCTTGTTAGCATATGAAGTTACCAAGCCCATAAAAACTAACCACCCCCACACTGTCTTGGTGGCTGTCACTTTCCTAGACAATCCCATGCTCTAAGTATGCCTCTCACCTCTTGAAATGGCCTGCATTCTGCCTATGGAATGTGTATCTACTTTTACTTTAAACTAAACACCCCCACCCCCATGCCTCATGGCCTCTCTGGCCTTCTGAGGTGGTTCACACCCTTTCTGTGGAGTGTGCATCTCCCTGAATAAACTTGCACTTTACTGTGGCTCACGTTTGAATTCCTTCCTGCACAAAGCCAAGGACCTTCACTTGCCTGGGCTCATCCTAGGGACTTGACCAAGACCCAGGATACAGCCATCCTCTTGTACCCCATTTTCCTGCAACATCTTTTCACAGTGTACAGATTATACCTTCAATAGTTCCTCTTTTGACCTTGAACATGAGTAAAGTACATTGAGAGGGAGGGAATCTATTTCTGCCTATCAGCTCTTGGCACCCACGGTGCAAAGGCCAAAGATTTGAGGCACCAGGACTCAGTTTGTTTTGAGGTGAATGTGCCCCAGCTCCTAGGGAACAATTTTTAGAGTTGGATCTCATGGATAAGCCTGCACTGGTTCCCAGTGTAACCTGGTCCGTAATATTAGCAGACCCTTTGTGCTGTCTGTGAGAGGTTGTCCACTACTCTGTTGCTGCTCTAACAAGCCTGACGTCTGCTCAGCCTTACGTCCTGCTGCTTGCAGGTGGGGAACCACAAAGTATAGCTCTCAAAAAGAAGCTTCCTGTTAGAACTCTGAGGGGACAATCTCATCTCTTCTCCTGTGGGTTCTAATAAAGAAACTGAGATTCATAATAGCATTATTCACAATAGCCAAGACATGGAAGCAACCTAAATGTCATCAACAGATGATTGGATAAAGAAGCTGTGGTATATATATACACAATGGAATGCTACTCAGCCATAAAAAAGAATGAGATAATGCCATTTGCAGCAACATGGATAGACCTAGAAATTATCCTATTTAGTGAAGTAAGTCAGAGAAAGACAAATTATCATATGATATCACTTGTATATGGAATCTAAAAAATGATACAAATGAACTTATTTACAAAACAGAAACAGACTCACAGAGAAAACAAACTATGGTTACCAAAGCAGGAATGAGTTACCGGGTCATTCTACTGAGAGAAAAATGAAGGCTCAAATTATCTGAAAATGTGTACCTATGAAAGTCTGAGACAGTTGGCAGAAATTGGTGGAGATGAGGGTTATTTAAAATGAGAGTTGTAGGATGTCGAGTCTGGGGATGCATGAATAGAAACTCCTAATAGAAGCATCAGTCCACCAGCCAGCTAGCTTCAATGGTTAGGGAATCTAAGTGTGGCCAGATAAGTAGGAAGGGAACTCAGAGAACTCACCTCTCACTATGTTAGAACAAACAGGAGGACTGAAATGTACTAAACTATAAAAGGAAAATTATTTAAAACATATAAAAGATTTACTTCATAGAAGATTAATCACAGGAATATTTAGAAAATTTCAGCCAGCAACAGCATTAAAATGGTAAACAAATTGAAGAAAACAGACTTGATGAAAGTTTAAAACAAAAACTAAATTTAAGACAACTCAAAGCACTGCAGAATTTTAAATGACATTAGAAATTAGATCCCAATATGCCAAACGAAAAACAAAAATCACTTGTAGTGGAGCAATATTTGCCATCCCACAGTGTTTCTTTGTCATGTGGATTATTTCAAGCTGAAAATAACCAAGGCCTAAAAGACTCTGGAAGAAACTTTGAACTGCCCCCTAACTACCTAAAAGAATTTAGATAGAGGGTCTGTTCCCAGAATAGAGCTATCACCAGAGATGTTGGCAAAGAACATGGGCTAGGTGTGGAGGGGAAACTCTGCAGGGTCGAGAGATCAGAGTCCACCCTGTGTCCCATGACTCTGGCCCAGCCAACACTGGTTTACCAAACATTTGCTTTTCCATCTCCATGTGAATTGTCTTCCTCCCCTTTGAAGTCCCAAACCACTACCCTCAACATCCTCTTTTGTCACTAGCTGAAGATGATAAGGTGAGGATTTGGGCCATTTTGGCAAGTTTCTCAGTTTTTGAGGTCCTCACAGGTATACATGATATTAAACTTTTGTTTGATTTTCTCCTGTTAATCTGTCTCATGTCAGTTTAATTCTTAGATCAGCCAGAAGAACCTAGAAGCGTAGAGGGAAAAATCCTTCCTCCCTAATGCTAATATGAAGGATAGGTTTGAATAAATAAAAGCTCAAAATATAAAGATAAAGGACACAAATAAAAGTTATCTGGTGATGGTAAATGAGAAGAAAAAAATAGATATTTTACATTATGAAAATTAGTGATCCTGAAGAAAAAAATTGAACAAATTAAACAGAAACAACAACAAAACATTTCTTTTTAGATCTTTGAATATTCAAATTGAAAGGATTAAAGATAATTTTAATATATAATGACCACATCCTAATGGTGGGGCAGAAAGCTGAAAAAATTCCATTTCTGTATTCTTTAGATAATTCAACACAATAAATGGGACGGGTGTTCCTATAAAGGGAAATGAAAATTTTGGCAGGACTACAGTTAAATACATGCAATCTTTTAGGGGGAAAAAAAAAGCTGGTTCACTTGCTCTTAAACACACATTAAAATGCAATCCAGCTGAGTGCTGGAATCACTTGGAGAGCTTTAAAAGACATTGATGCTTGAATTTCACCCTTCAAAAATCGGATTTAATTGGCCTGGGGTGTAGCCTGGTAATTCTGATGTGCAGCCATGTATATAAGACCCTCTGCTCACACTGTCCCACGTGCTGATGGACAAAGAGCAGAAAAAGGAGAGGGACAAATACAGTCCCCCCAGGGCACAAGAGCCCAGTGTGTAGGACAGTAGAGCATTGGAGCCAGAGACAAGGCTAAGGTGTAACCCCCAGGAAGCAACTTTATGATTCACAAAAGGGCCTCAGGGCCATAGCTGGTGCTTGAAAAGCATCTCACTATGTGTTTTATACTTCAGTGCCCGTCAGTTCAGGACATTAGGACTGAAGGTCCCACCAGCATACACAGTGCCAATCTCTTCCGGTGACAACACATAGTTCCCACATGTTCACATCTCCGATGTCTCCCACCAAAGACTGGCTTTTATCAAAGCCCCCAGCGAATTCATCCTGCTCCTGCCCCAGGCATGATGCTTGCCTCTGTCCCCAAAGAGTATCCTCTCTTCAGTACTTCTCCTCACCATGGGCTTCCCATCCACCCAGAGTTCTGTAATCCCTGAGGCGGACTCCCAGATCACACAGAAGTGCATTGGTGCAGGAGAACTCTCAGGAGGCTTGAAAAAGACAGGAGCTCCACCCACAGATACCCTGTACATGCTCATCTTTATTTTGAAGAGGAGAATCTCACTATATTTGTGTGTGTGTGTGTGGCGTAAGAGAAAAGGCTGTAGTCATGGGTCAGGTCGGTATAGACATGTAGGCACACGGTAAAGGCCTTGAGTGGCTTAGTTAGCTGCGCAGTCAGCGTCACAAAGGAATTATTTGACTCTTTGGGGAACACAAAGGCTTTTGTGTGCATGTCTGTAGGATAAAAAACAGAGGGAAAATGTCAGCAGTGGAGCTTTGTTAAAAAACAAAATTCATCTGAATAAATTTAAAGATTTAATTGTCTTTATTCAACAATTCATGAATTGGGCAACATTCCATCTAGCAGATAGAAAGGAACTTTGAAGAGCTGTACAGAATGAAAGCCTTTTATAGATAGAAGAAGGTGGGAAGAGGAAGTTTCTAGCAAAGAGTGGATTATTTCAGGCAAGGTCAAGTTCCTTTGCGGAAAGAGAGGGGTCTTACTGGGTGTATTACCTCTTTAGCTCTGGCCTGGTAATTCCAGACTGACAGGTTACAAATCACAATCCTGGGAGAGGCTGAAACTGCATTTAGGTTGGTTATTACATCTTGATTTGCTGACATGGGGCTTAACACAAGAGGCTCCATTTGAGGCCTACTGTCTCTCTATTTTTTTAAACAATTCCACCCTTTTCATCAGCCTGAGAGATACTGATCAAAATTTAAGGCATTAGCCCCACTCTCAGCTACAGCTCTGTAGTTCTTGCATCTTTCGCTGATTCTGTGCAATATTCACAGGTCATGATGAGCTTTTTGCTGAATCTCCATGATATTCACAGGTCATGCCTTCAGGTTGACAAGTTTTCAGTTGGTCATTTTCTTCATTCCTTTTCTGATGTTCCAGCATAGGGAGAGCATTTTCTTGACGGTTGGCATCTGCAAACGTGCATTTAAAGCTTTTGAGAGAATACAGCATGCCAGAGAGACTACTACGATTATTACAAGCAGGATTACTGCAGATGTTTGCAGTGTGCACTGGAGCCCTGGTCCCCAAGACCCAAACCAATCAAAATCAAACAAGTCAAAGAAAGACCCCATTGAAAGGGTCACCTTTTTAAGCCAAGTGACTTGCTCAGTGGTCTTTTGTAGCTGAGTCTCAACTCCCCAGAGTGTTAATCCAGGTGCAGCAGGTGGCATTGACTGCAGCACAGACACCGCATTGCTCAGCTAAAAGATAGTCAAGATCTGTCCTATTATCAAGAACAACTTTGGCCAGAGAGTCTAGGGATTTTTGTTGGACAGCTGTTGCTTTAGCAGTGAACTCTGCAGTATTTTCAAGAGTTAAGGAGGGGTTTCCGATTATAGCCTCATTTGTATTCATTCCTAACCAGGGATGTTAGGACCTGCCAAAGGAAGCAAATTCTGAATCATGAATGCCTCCTGGTAAGTTCTTTCTAACCCGATGATGTAAATTCAGAGAAGTTGACCAATAAGTTGTATCAGTTTGTTTGCGGATAGTTAGGGGCACAGTAAGATAACCTAAGAAGCTTTGCCCAGTTATATGCCAGGCATCTAGGCATTTGTAGGCTCAAGGAGAATGACAACCACCAAAGACAAAGATAAATCATCCTTTCAGGGCACAGAGTACTCCCGCTAAGTTGGCACTAGCATCATGGACAGATCAGAGTTTTTGATGACAAATCCAGCAGTCCAAAAGATTACTCCTCTTAGCAATGGCCTGGGAAATATGGATGATGACATTATCTTTCTAGGCCAATGTCAGAGTGAAAGGATGGAAGAGAAGAAGCAAGGGTTTCATGTTTAGTTGCAGCATGAAGTCTTGATCCAGTGTTTGGGTGGAAGCAATCTATATCAATGTCGGCTGTTTATCTTCCTCCTCGATTTGATTTTGATGTCTCTTAGCTGGTGTGCAGGACCAGGAGTCAAATGGAGCCAACTTTGACTTTGAAAAGTGTACCTAAGGTTCAAGTCCCTGAATTTTGATTACTATTTGGGTAATGAGGAGGATCATGAGTTCCTTCCAAAGAGATTCAAGGGCAGTCTTTGTTCTTAGTGATTCCAAATCAGAATGGGAGAAAATTGGAAACATTCATTTGGAGATTCATAGCTAAATTCTTCAGGAAAATAGAAGAACTGAGGATTCAGTCCAATTTGCAGATATATAATAAAACTTCAAAGACAATTAAGGATTAGAACTTAATATCTACAAACATGCACACATAACTTTTCTCTGTATAAACCCCCATTTTTTATCAAAGATAATCACAGTAAAACTAGCTGGTTTACATTAAACTTGGCCTGATTATTTACATAAATGCAGCAAGAATGGCAATTGACCATATGAACTCTTTTGAAGACTGCTCTGTTGGAACTTTGTAAGCAGAGTACCAGACCAGTTTTTCCAAAGGGTTTTATTGACTCCATTAAGTCCACCTTCCTTAATGCTGTCTGGTCATATCGGAGCTTATGTGTGTCTCTCTCAAATATGACATTTCAGTCAAAGCCTCGGTAATATAACCAGTGTTTCCAATTGTATCCTGTTATAGGGAGAACAGATTCTTATTGAATTTATGTAAATGACTAACTGTAATACCATGAAAAGAATATTCAAGAATTTTCAAATTCTGGAGGGATCAGGTAGAGAGGAAAAGTAAATGTTTCATCTTTGTTTACAAAGGTATACTTTGCCAAATTGCTTTAGGTCATAGATAGCTTAAGAAAAAGGTTTCCTGGAATCTTGAAAAACAAAATATTAAGGAACCAGCAATGTTTCAAACAAAAAGTCATGCAAAATTTTAATCATCCTCCTTAATTCATTCAGTCCCATGTAATTAATATTTGTCCTGCTCGAATGCAGCTTTTCCATTAATTCTGTAAATTCTTACTCAATTCAGTTTTATGGTCTTAAAGTTATCAGAAACCTGTTCTTGTCAAAGCCCTTTTCACTAATCTTCTCAAAGATGAAGCACATTTGCAGAAACACTTTTGCAAAAGCATCTGAGTAAAACAATAACTGTCTGTAAATGACAAAAGACTTTAAAATGCCCATGGTTAAAGATCTATTGAGAGCTCATTATAATGGAATTGACAAGGAAATTTGGCTATTTCTGTGACACGCAACATATTAAGATAGTAACTGGAATTAATGGCTGATAATCATTATACCAGGATATATCAGATTTCTAGGAATTTTACACAGTTTTGAAAAATGTATAACATACACTTGTACAAATACAATATAAAGAAGGCTTAGTATTGCTTCTTATTTGCCAATGCTTCCAATGTAATTTAACATATCAAGGAAGTCTAATTTGTTTACCATATCCCTTTTTATAAAAAGGAAAGAGAACAATTCTTTTGAGATTGTCCAGCGGTCCTCTGGAATATCCAAAATTTAGTTTGAGGTTAAATAGACTTCATTTAGAAATTGATTTGGGGGAAGATTGTCAAAAATATCAAAGGGTTTTAATGCCCTTGGTCAAATAGGATCATAGGTCTTTGCAAAACAATACTTAGTTATCCACTTAACCATAATGACAATTAAAGACTTCAAAGGCAGATACAGAAAGTTAAAGAGTTGTAAAGAAGAACATAGCTCTTTTAATAGAGAATACTCAGCTTTCTTATCTAATCAAAAGACATGATAAAGATAGCACAGAAAATTATTTTGAAGACACAGAATCTTTGTCTTCTAGGCAATTACTTTAGAGGTAAGAAAAAAATCTTCTACAATCTCTTATCAAGAGCAGACCACTAGTTCAATAAAACTTTATTGTTTAAAAAAAAAGAAAGCCAGATTCTAATTTTGTACTTGCTTACTTTTGATATTAAAATTCATTCACTCAAATAAATTCATTCCCATCTTAGCCAGTCTTGACCATGCATAAAATTCCTTACTAAAGATTCCTTTTCCACAGATCTTCTACAACTTTCTTCCTTACATTCAGATTTTGTCCTGTTTTTTCTGTTCCCCATTCTGAAATAACTAGCCTCTCTTTAGAACAAAATTACTTTTATTTTCCTTCAACAAAATGCTTTTCCATTCCTCTAATACTTTCTTTTACTTTTAAAAACACATCTTATTTTCTTTACATATGGAGATGTGTACCTCATTATTTCTAGTAGTTTTAATCACATATATTAGAATTTTCTAACCTTAGAGAACTTAATTTTTAGTGAAATAAAGAAGTAACAATTGTGAACTGTCTTTTACCTTAGCATTTTGTGGCATGGCAAATTTATAAATTCTTTCTGTAGTTTTTAGAAACGTGCTTTCTCATAGTAGATTTCTCCATGTGGCACAAAACATGTTTACTAATAGAACCAAATATCTCGTTCTTCTGTAAAAGGAAGCCCAAAGGGGAAAAACCTATGTTCAGTAATTAATATTTCAGTATTTTATACCTTTTTCCCACTTGCATCTATTTAATTCACTTGTTCTCAACAATTATGTTTAAATTATTCATGAAAATTTCATCATATCAAGTTATTTTTCTTTCTGAGAAATTTTGAAACAGATAACATGAACTTATTTGACTAGTAAACCCAGGTAGAATAAAAGTTGTATGTTAGCAATATTTTCAATGTTGATAACTCTGAAGACATAACTCTGTAGACATTTTAATTAAACTGACAAGCTTAAATTAGCACTAAAATTGAATATTTTCCCAGATTGTGTGAACTTGAAAAGCATTTGAGTTAGTTTCTATTATATTTCAGAAAATTTTAAATTATTTAAGTGCTTAATTTTCTTTAAGCCAATTAAAAAGAGCTCTTTAACAAATTAATTTTTGGCAGTACTATCCAGAGGTAGAAAAATATCATACATCTACCACACACATACATAAAGACACACGTGAGAGATGCAAACAGAGACTTTATAGCTTTTGTGATAATATTACTGTCACTAACGAGATACAATAATACAAAATTCACTAGTTACAAATAAAGTTGGATCCAAGTTGTTATGGTCGACTGAGTAAGTTAAGGTTACCTGCTCAGATGGCTTTCACTAATATTTGCGGCAAAGACACTCAAAAGATTTTTCATTCATCTAAGTTCCAAATGACTTCTTCCTCTTTTGTTTTCCCCCTGAGAAGAATTACCTCCCTGGAGTTTGTACTTTAAGGAGATGGCCTAGATAAGAATTCCTAGAGAAGAGCAGGAAGAACTTATTTATGTCTCATAAGCACAGGGAAAGAAAGCAAGTTCCTCCAAGAAGAACTTTGTTTCTTAAAGTGAAAATTTTTGTAATACTTTACAAGCTTTTTGAGATACATAGAGGAAGTTTTGGGATTGGTAAAAAGAATAGGTGGATTTTGAACTGTTTCTGGAGAAGATAAGAGCAAGTTGCTTTTAATTACTCAAAGAATTGTGTTGCAGCCTAAAGGGTACCAAGGGGCTGATCCTGCCATTGAATCTGATTATCTTCCATTTGTATCCCCCACCCCATGTATATAGTTTCATTTTAGCCGATGGGAAAAGTCCTGATAACTTAAAAGATATCCTTTTAAATATCTTGTCAGTTTTTAGCCAAGACAAATAAGTAAATATTTCTGACAGTATTGAACAACCTCTTGGATCAAGAGGGGTCCCCCAAAGAGGGTTCAAGAAATATTTTATTCCCCTCTACACCTGGCTACAGACAGAGATCTGGGAGAGCTGACTCTGATAAGAATTCTCACCTTCTGCCAGTCTTCCCATGATCCCCTCTGCAGGTTCCAGTGTCTACCAGAATTTGGCAATGTTCTTAATTAATTTTAATTTTAGTTTCCCCTTGGATATGTAAAATAATAACATAATGATTCAACAGAAAAATCCCTCAGAGTCTCATCAGCTCTAGGAGAGACCTATACGGGTGCCTCCATTGAAAGTAGACACGGGTTTCTGTAAGGCCACTTTTGCCCTACAGTTATGTTAAGACAATTCAGACAGAGGATTAGTAGGCTCTGAGTACTTAGAGGAAGATAAAGAGGAACAGTGGGAATCACATCAGTCTTAGACTTTTAGGTAATTCTTGTGTCTTTGATTTTTCATTAGCCTTTTGCAACAAATTTTTTCAATGGAAGCTGTTTTGGAATTTTGAAGCCTTTTGGAGGCTTCCGCATGCCAATTAAAACAGGACTCCTATTCTACTTGTTTAATTTGGGAGTCCTTGCTTTCAAGTGCACATCTAATTGGAACATTCCCCATGATGGCCATTGTAATTCTAGATTGTTTTTAGTAAAATTTTGCCATTTTGTAGGTATTTACAGTACTTTCAGTTCACAGACATAAAATAAGCAGGTGTGCCAGAAGGTGGCATGCTCAACTCTTTTGAGTTCAAGGATTCCTTCTTTTTTCTTTTTTTTTTTTTTTCCTAGCTAAGCCTTTGAGTCCCTCAGAGCCAAGCTAATACCTAAAAGCAATGTGCTGCTAGGTTGGAGATTGTGTGATGTTTTACAGTGTACCTTGTTGCATGGAAATTTTCTTGAGGTTGGCAGCTAATCTAGCATCAATCTCACCTGTTCCCCTGTTCCATGACCAGTTTGTCCTAAATGGGAGTGTTAGATTTAGATGGTGAGCCCTCTAACAGATTTTTAAGTGCCTGGCCATGCTCACCAATTTTGTAGCTGCTTTTTTTTTTTTTTTAAGCTTCTAAGATTCCCATTAGCAATAGCTTTTATTTACTAGACCCAGTCCAGCTGAAGTTGGACCCAGTCTGATCCCAAACCCAGTCCAATTTTTCGGTTGGACCCAGTCCTACTCCATCTGGTAGCCACCAGCCATTCCCAATATGGAATTTGGGGAGTGTGGGAAGGACTGAACCAGCAGACCCCAAAGAATGGGGCTGCAGACTGGGGTTCCGCACGACAGAGAACTCAGAGACCGAGCCATGGATCGTTCCTAATGTGGAATCTGAGGACAAAACTAAGGGTGGAGATTTCCAAGCAAATAAGGAAGTGACTGGCAAGCCAATTAGATCAGGAGCTTGAAGCAAAGAGCAGAACTCAGAACACAGAGGAACTTACCCAGGGACCTATTGAAAAAGGCAGAACTAAGAAAGGTCCACAGGGACCACTCCCACGTTTGTCATCTCAGAAGCTGTTGGAAATCCTCTTCAGGTTCTGTCACCGATGCCAAATCTGTTAAATTAAGTCAAATTGAACTGAGTGAATTTAAAGATCTAATTGGCTTTAAATTCAATGATTCATGAATGGCAGCATCCCATCTAGCAGACAGAAAGGAGTTTCAAAGAACTGTACCAAATGAAAGCCTTTTATAGACAGAAAGGGGTGGGAAGAGGAATTTTCTAGCAAAGAGTGGATTGTTTCAGGCAAAGTCACCTTTCTGTAGGGGAAGAAAGGGTCTTATCAGGTAGATTACCTCACAAGTCCTGACCAAGTAAATCCAGATTGACTGGTTAAAGGTCACACTTCGGGGAGAGGCTGCCGCTGCAATTAGGTTAGGTATGCTGATGTGGGGCTTAGCATAAGTGACTCCATTTTGGGCCTGTTGTCTCTGAGAGACTGGGTTTAGAAACCACAGCCTGCCCTCTTTCCCAGACTACAACCACTCTCCGATACTGGCCATGTTCCCTAATTTGGCTTTGCCCAGGAAACTCTGATGCAAGAGCCCAAATGCCATCTGAAGCAGTGCCAAACTGTCTGGAAAAAAGCACTAGGGAGGCTAATGACAACCAAGAAACACCGTGGCAGCTTCTGCGTGTTGCTTCCCTGCAGTCACTGCACCCAGAATCTGGGTTACCCTCCTGGCAAGAGCAGCCGTGGCTGAACTCTCCCGGGCTTGGACATCTGAGATGGCTCTGACCTAGGTCTGCCCCACTCTGACCTTATATGTGCAGTAGTCAGGTCTCAGCTGATGGGTAAATGATTTTCCAAAATTGCTCCTTGGAGCCATGAATCAAAGCTCTAAGAGCAAATAAACCAAGACAAATCACAAGATCAATATGGGTTATTTATTAGCAACTCCATGGTGCCTACCGGTGCTCCAACATCTCTGTGTGGCAGTGCTTGGTAAATTAAAACAGTCACATTCTGTGAATTCTCCATTCTGGAGAAATTTATAAAAAAGTAAGAGAGCTTTTACTGACAAAGGCAACCATAACACCACTTAGGATAGTGGAAAATTAGAAAACTTGGGCATGTTTAAGTAAATTGTATACATCTACATCCCCTAAATAGAATGGATAGTCATTTAAAGTGTTGGTTGTGAATTTTATGCTACAACATGCAAAAATGCTTATAGTACTGTAATATGGGAAAAAATAACATATTTGTGTATACACTATTTTTTTAAGAGAAGTAACTCATTTAGAAAAATATCTATTAGGAATACTCCCCAAAAGTCAGTGTTCTTATCATGGTAATAAAACTATGAAGGATATTTTTCTCTCCTTAACAACATTTCCATAATGTGGTTATATTGCTTTTAAAATATAGTGTGTGTGTGTGTGTGTGTAATTAAGAAGTAAGGAAAGAGAGAATAGAATAAAATAGCCCTTGAAGTTCCAAAAGCTACTGTTTCTCTTTGTGAATAGGACACCCAGTCTGTGGCTATTTGTCTTTAATCCCAAAACATTACAATTTCATGTAAAGAGAATCTTGAGCTTTTTCATCATGAGTTTTCCCATTGCTATTCAATAAGAAATTGATAATAGACATTTCTTATGTGACTGGAAGAACTGACTGACATATGGATAGCATATTCTAAGCACAAAGAGAAAAGAACTCTTACAAATGATAGTACATTTCTGGAAAGTCTTATTTTTAAATGATGCATAGTTAAATTTTCTTTTTAATAACCCTTTCCTAAACTCTTTGCATCTTATTTTTAAAATATAAGACTGGCTTAAAGTAATTGCTTCAGAAGCTTTTCTCTTCTTACTCTAACCATTTGCCCGATTAAAGATACATGCATAACTTGAACAGGAAATATATTATATATATAATTGGTAATATATTGGGACAAGGAAGGAAAGTGTTTTGCCAGGACCCAAACTGCCTTCTTGTTAGCATTGGGTTTCTCAAGTAAGTCAAAAGAATGCAGCTACTATGGGTAGACTCTTTGGAAATGTTATTGATTTCAAGGAGCCTACCACATTATCAGAACTGTCTCCATAATGGATATTCTGAACGAGGCTGAAAACTGAAAAAGAAAGAGAGGCAGAGAGACAAAGAGATAGGGAGAGTGAGAGCTAAGGCAATTGAGAAGAGAAAGAGAAGAGAAAGAGAATTTGAGAGACCTTCCCCATGAACCATTTCACAAGTCACCTCTGGTTCCAGTAATCTGTCCAGGCAACACTGTAACTGCTCATACCATAAGACAGAGTATTGAGTGAACTTTATCAGAAGAGAGGTGTAATAAATCAGCTTGCCGTGTGATGTTTTCCCTTACCTCAGATATGTTTGCTTGGGGATCCTCTCCTCTCTCTCTCTCTCTCTTTTTTTTAACAGCTTATGATGCTCTGGTGAAAATACTTAAGGATCTCAGCTTTTCTAGACATCTTGACACTTTGGTGTCTCCCTGACATAAAGCCCTCGTAGATCAGACAAACACCTCAAATTGAAGAAACCCCAAGTATCACCTGGGGATAAAGAAAAGCATTCCAAGACAGAGTGTTTGTTATCACAGCGCAGCTGTATTGAATAAATAAGAGCATGATAAACATAGAACTATCACTTTATTTTAAAGCAAGGGACGCATTGGTCAGAAACAGCCATGCATCCTGTCAGAAACAACAGTAGTCTTTTCTAAGCTATTACTCAGCCTAGAACAGTGGATCCCGAAGCTGCACTGTTGGAGACTTGGCTGCACATTGTACTCAACTAAGGAGCTTTAAAAATACTGATTGCCTGGCTTTCAAAACCAGAGAATCTGCTGTCATGATCTGGGGTGTGACCTGGGCAACTGGGTTTTTAAAAGCTCCCCAGGTGATTATAATATTAGTATCTAAAGTTGAGAATCGCTATCCTAAAGGATTTCTCATACAATTCCATGCCTTTGATGAATGCTTCCTGGAACATGAAATTATGTCTAAGGGCATACCTAACAGTGGAAGAGGTAGGGGCTTCCAAGTCAAAGAAGAACTTTGACAGTGTGTTAAGGACATAATCTGCCTAATGTTATGTTGACTAGGAGGCTGGAGAGGATTTTTATGTGCAAGTCTCAAACATACAATAACAAAGTGAGAAGTTGGGATATTGCCAGTGCTCCCCAAATGGTAGTTAACATGCTGGATATATGACATCCTGGAATGTCTTCCCCATGAGAAAACATGCATGATCCCCATACTCTCCCTCTTCCACTAGGGGTATAAGTACAGTGGATGAACTTTTATTGCATGTGGCAATAGAAAACAGTGGTTAGAAGCACGGGCTTCTGTAGTCAGACCACCTAGGTTCAGTCCTTTCTCTGGGCAAATTAGTTAACCTCTATAGACTTCAGTTTCCTCATCTGTAAAACAAGGACTTAACCTCATAGGTTTGTCATTAAACAAATAAATATACATAAAGGGCTTAATGCATGGGATATGGTAAGAGCTCAGTACGTGTAAGGTATTTTTAAGACTGCCTGTGATCTGCCCTCCCTGTGTGATTAAGCAATTACCTCCCTGAGAGTGGTGATGTAAACTTAGGAGATCACTTATCTGTGTGTATTAAAGGACTCAGTTACCAGGGGGAAAGAGGGTAGGGAGGGATAAATTGAGAGTTTGGGATTTGTAGATACAAACTACTATATATAAAACAGGTAAACAACAAGGTCCTACTTTATAGCACAGGGAACTATATTCAATACCTTGTAATTACCTATAGTAAAAAAGAATATGGAAAGGAATAAAAATATATGTGTGTATAAATGAATCACTATGCTGTACATCAGAAATTTACACAACATTATAAATCAACTATACTTCTAAATAAATAAATTAAATAAAATAAATAAACTGACTGACTGACTGACTGACTCAAGGTAGAGGGAATGACACTGAATGAGTCCTCAGATAATGCACCAGAGGTAGGCTAAAGGGATAACCTGAGTCAAGATGTGCTAGGTCCTTCTTTAAAGATCACCACCTGCCTTCAAGCTTATTAGAGAGCCAGGTATGTCTCCCAAACAGGACATCTGAACTGTCGGGAAGATACTAAAGTAATGGTCCTAAAAGCATTGGGCAAAAGAGCTTGTGAATTGTGGATTCCTGGGCTCTAACTCCAGAGAGCCTAACTTAGTAGGTCTGGGGTCAATGAATCCACACTTACAATAAACACCTCAGGTGATGATGCTTGTAATCAGCAGACCACAATTTAAGAATCACTGGAGCAGGAAATCTATGAAATTTGTGCTAGGAATCTGAATTTTCTGAAGAGAAGGGCTAGAAAGCCCACCTAATCCACTTTCTGTTACAGGGGAAGCGAAAGGATGCATAGAAAAGATGGAGGTGAAGAACCACAAGGAAGGAGCCCAGGTGAGTCATGCCAACCCACCTGAGACTAGAGGTTGGTTATCTTAGGATGAAGTTATTCAGAAATCAATACAGCATTTCTCTTCTTTCCCTGGGATTCTCTGAAATTTCCTCTGAAATTGATACTTTGGAAACCTGAGTATTGGGTATTGTTGTTGATCGTGTTGTTGTTTTAATGATCTGGAGTTACTTGCTTTTTTTCTTTTTTTTTTTTTTTTTTTTTTTTGGTCTATCCTTGATTCTCTGGAGCACATGAAACTTGAGGATAGTGAAAAGCTTAAGGAAAAAAATCACAGACTTGTCATCCTACCTAATCCATTTCCATCAGGCCCAGCTTCACTTCTGAGGCAGCCTGCAGTCTCTGCTCCAGGCCCTGAACAGACCACAGGGAAGGTGCTTCTCCACTCATCTGGCTGGAGACCATGCAAGGCTTGTCACCCTGACTGAGGAGGCAGTATTTCTCCCTGACACACAGGGAGGTTTAAGTGCCTGATCTGCACATCACCATGTTGCATCCCATGCTAAGGTGCTCACACTTAGGCCTGCAGGCCTGGACCTGAAGACCTAGCTCATATTCTTGTACCAAACACGGCTGTTTTCAGTCCCTGAAGGGAAGTGTGCTGTCAGGTAGCAGCATCCAGCATTTCCCCGTGGTTTTACATTTACAATCTCTGACGTGTGTGATGGGTCTGCCCACTTCTATTTGGACTGTAAATGTACTACAGGATCTCTTCAGGGGCTGGGCTACTGCCCCTGTCACACCTGAGCTTCATTTCATTGATGGACGTGTAGAAATCCATTCTCCTACCCTCTCTGAAGAAACATTTATTGTCTACTGTGCATATGCCCTCTGTATAATTTACCTCACTTTTCTCAAGGAAGTCTTGTACAGTAGTTTTCACTGTAGGTTTTATATATCATTTGGTCTGTCTTTATAAATTCTGCCTTAATACCTAATTTTATGTCTGAATAAACTGAATGCAAAATCCCTGCTATAGATGAAATCCAGGGCTAATAACATAACTTTATTAACATCAGCTAGAAGTGGCCTCACTGGACAATTGATCTGACTCTCCATTTACTGTGAAAAAGAATTGCTTTAGAACCAAGTCACCCAAACCAAAATCATCCTCTTTGGCAGTTGTCATCAAACATTTAATTAAATGATGTCAAACAATTCTATATAGTACAATACACCAGTTACCTTGGGATATATTTTCTAACAAGATTACATTGAAGTATCTACCAGTAAGCGAAGTTGTTTAATTTAAACATTCTAGGAATGCTTTATTGAAATTTTTTAATGTTCACTGAATGCAAATACCAGCTTTAAAATTTTTTCCTAGCTAAAATTATTAGGGCCAGAGGCCATCCACTAAACTATGTGTAGTAAGGTACCAGTAATTGAATTCTGAGAAAAATATTAACTCAGTCCACATCCCTGGGGATTTGGGATGGTCTTCTATAATTAAGACATATCTCCTGACTGGATTCTTTAGCTATAAATAAGTGTCAACCCTCTCCTGCTTAGCTGCATGTCAGGGTGTATAGATCTGCCCTAATTAGACAACAGAGAAGATTGGCACTCACTTGTTTGCCCAAGAATGTATCCTTTACTTCTGTGCTTCCAAATGGTTATCAAAGTCAATTAGTGGAATCAATATTCATAATTCAGATTCATAAATTGATCCTCCTAATATTCTAAACTTAATTTTTAGCAAATCAGACCCTTCAATTACTGTCAACCCAGACCAATTCCCCAAAATAGTATTTCGATAGTATGTAATGATCCTGTGTTTAGGGATATCATACAGAACTGCCTAATAGTAATAATCTTACTTGATTCTTTTTAACAACTCTTTGAGCTAATTACTATTATTTCTTCCCACTTTACAAGTGAGAAAACTGAGACATAAAGAGGTTATGTTCCCTAAGGTCACACAGACAGTAGGTTGTAAAGCCAGGATTTGAACCTAGGCAGTCTGACCCCAGAACTAGTCTACCATATGCCTTTCCTAAACTATTCGATATACAGGGAGCCCCCTATCTTACACTTGGATGTGACCTCTGTGGAGTAACTTCAATAGCTCACCTAGTCCTGAGAGGCCGTGGTGAAGGACATCTCTGAAAGAAAGCAGCAGCCATCATCTTTGAGGGACCCTTTTCTACAAGGGACTCAAGCAGCCTGGGAAAGTGTATTCTAGTCATTGAGCCTGACAGCAGATTCTTGGATCTCAATGATCTTTAGTTTTTGTTCCTCAAACTGGAGTGATGATAAAATGAGAGTTTTAAACCCCCACACCTGGCCTCACTTGAATTACCAGCCATCACAAAAGAGGGGCCTGTCAGAGAGAATACCTACTGGAGGTTCTAGAAGAGGTTCAGTGCCATAGCTATGTTATCACAGGACAGGTAAGGAATGGTTGGTCTGAACCCACAGGGACTTGATTTCCAAGAATCGTTAGAGTAGTTAGTCACCACTTTAAATGCAACCATCAGACAACAGCTCAAACTCACTAAACAGGGGCTTTATTGGTTCATGTATCTGGGGAGTCCAGGTTTGGTTCCAGGCAAAGCTGATCCAGAAATTCAAGCAGTGCAGTCAAGGCTCCATTGCTCTATCCGTCCCTCGGCTCTGCCGGTCCCAGCTTGGCTTCTTTCCTCACAGTCTTTCTCCATGTGGCAAACAAGGTGCCTGCTGGTGATCTCAGCTTGGAGTTCCAGCAGAAAGATGTCTCATTCCCAAAGTTCACAAATCAACCTTTGGGAAGACTATAATTGGTCCTGCTAGGAACATGTAACCTTCCCCCCAAAATCGCTAAACAGAGGTGGGCTACTCTGATAGGACAGCCTGAGGCATACCCACTCTGTGGCCTGGCTATGTGTGGGAAGAGTGTGGAGACTCAAAGTCCCACGTGGTTCCTGTGGAGTTGGAGAGAGTTTCCCAAAAGAACCGTAAAATTAAGAAATCACTATGAGAAAACAAAAACGATGGCTATGTCAGCCCTTGGCAGTAACAGTTAAAGTAACTCTATCTAGATATGTCCCACTTTGCCTAGGAAAAGAGATAGGGTCTTCTCTACTAGTTCAATTCTGATTGCCTTTCCAGGGTACTTTGAGAAAGTTGAGGAACTGTGCAGTAGGGCTAGATTTCCCATTTCAGAAGACCTGGGCCAATGTCATAACTCTGAGACTGAAGAGCCCTGTGAATGTGGGCAAGTCCCTCCTACTTTCTGGGGAGTCCTGGATAGGAAATTAGATAGAAGTCCAGCGCTCCCTTCTCAGCTCAGAGAAAGACTCACTGTTTCACTTTTTAAAAAAACAAAAAACACTTCTCCTTTCAGAATCCCGATTTTCTCATCTAACTGAGGGTAAGGGATTATCTCTAAGATCTTTTCAATTTAAAAAAAAATTAACAAAAACAAAAGCACCCACAATTCTAAGCCTGCTAGACAAAGCTTCCCAATATAGTTCAGAGTCCCCCAAGGCAGACACTTAAATTTCATCTCCAGTATTGAGGAAGCCAGAGCAGGGAAGCAAAAAGCCTGTGTTCACAGAGCAGGCCCGCAGTGTGTATACAGGGGGTGGGGAAAGTCCAGAACCACAAAGTGTAATTGCCAGGAAGCACCCCCAGGTCCATGGCATGGCTCAGGACCACAGCTGATGCTTGACGAACACCTCACAGTGCGCTTCATACTTCAGTGCCCGCCAGTCCAGGACATTAGGACTGAAGGTCCCACCAGAATGTACAGTTCTAATCTCATCTGGTGACAGCACAGAGTCCCACATGTTCACATCTCCAATGTCTCCCACCGAAGACTGGTTTTTATCATATCCCGCACCAAATGAATCCTGATCCTGCCCCAGGATGATGCTTGCTTCTGTCCCCAAGGAGGTTCCCTTCTCCAGACTCTTCCTCACCATGGGCTTCCCATCTATCCAGAGCTCTGCAATCCCAGAGTCGGACTCCCAGCTCACACAGATGTGGGTTGGAGCCAGAGGGTTTTCAGGACTCCTGAATACTACTTCAGTCCCATGCACTGTTAAAAGATACCCTCTACCCTTAGACCAATATATGAGGATCTCATTAGCTTGTTTCTTGGTGGCATAAGAGAAGATGCTGTAGCTACGGGTCAAGGCCAGTTCTGAGTAGATATGGAGACACACAGTGAAGGCTTTGAGTGGCTTCTTTAGTGGTGCTTTCAGGGATACGTAGGAATTATCTGACTCTTTGGGAAACACAAAGGCCTTCTTATGCATGTCTCTGAGACAGAAAACAGAGAAATGAGAAGTTTCTTAGCTCACAAAGATCTATCCCTTAACATATAATAGAGTTTAGGATCAAGAAATAGACTGATTCTTCCTTAGTTACACACACACACACACACACACATACACACACACATACATGCTCATCCATGCTGGATATTCCCCTGACTTTAGTTTGTATAATCTTGGGCCCCAACCCCATTGCTCAGATCAAATCCCAGGTATAGCCTGGGCAGCCCCTACCTGTCTGGCCAAAAACATTAAAGAAGCTGATCAGGACCAGAGAACACCACAACAGCTTCTCCATGGTCACTCTCTGCTGCCAGTGTTACCAGAATCTTGATTCACCCTCTTAGAGAAGATGTTTTTGGTTGAAAGCTCAGGGACTAGAGGTCCTGGATCCCTTGCCTCAAGGCCTCCCCATCATGCCTTGGATTTATATCCAAAGGAGTCAGGGAGTCTGTGCCACTATGTAAATGATTTTCCAACACTGTCTCCTGCGGCAAGTGTAAGGGCTCTGGGAGGAAGGGAAGCAAATAATTCCAAAACAGAGAAATCAATGTGGGTAACTTATTACAAACTCCTGTAACCACTGAATCACCAATTCTTTGTGACAGGAAGAATGAAGAAGTGCCCCGACAGCTCTACGTTTGCCATCTAGCCTAGGAAAATAATGGAAATCTTACTTAATAGCAGAGTAGCCATCTGTATGCACATGATAGCTACATCTCCAGCACCTACTTCAGCACAAGCCATGGATTTTCAGGGACAAAATCTGGTAGCTTCTGGAAATGAAGATCATAGCTAACCCTTTCCAGAAGCCTCTAGTTTACCTATGAGGAAATGTGGAAAACAAACATGCCATTCACTGAGCCAAGGACAAATTTTTCTTAGTCAATTGAGCTTAATTATTAAGAAATTGCTAGTCCAGTGAAACATGTGCCTGATCACAAACATACCATATGTCAGAGTTTATTCATCTTCTCTGAATATGTCTGGGTTTAGGGAGGAGTCAGAATGATCTGACCCTGCTATTTCCTTTATTGGCAAAGTTCAAGTAGTCTCTTCATGGTGCCTGGCAATCCCTACTTAACTCACCCTTCAAGATGACTATTTGACTCCTCCTGTTTCCTCAAACCACCCAAATCTCATTCATTCTTATACTCAGAATTCACACGTCTTCATTGAGAAAGTAGAAGCAATCAGAAAAGAACTACCATGTTTCTTTAGCAGAGGCTTCTGGCAGCTCCCTGTTGTCCATTCTCCACTTCTCATACAGTTAAGGATAGCGTTGTTGGTTGGGCACATGGTTACCCAGCCAAATTCTAAATTTCCCAGCCTCCCTTGCAGCTAGGAGTGAGAATGTGATTAAATTCTGGCCAGTAAGCTCTGAACAGAATTAATAGTACAATTTCCAGGTTGCACCCTTAAAGAGAAGACATGGGCTCTCCCCTTCCACTTCCCTCCTTCCCTTTGGCTAGTATTCAGACATGATAGCAGGAGCTAGAGCATCACCTTTGGACCACCACGAGTATGCTGCATATTGAGGTTGTCAGGTACATGGAGCCTGCATAACTGATTGTGGAACCACTGTATCAGCTCTAGACTACCTACCCAAGCATTTACTTAAAGGAGAAATGTCTTTTGTTAAATCATGATTACTTTGGTCTTCCTGTTAGAAAAATCTAACTGACATCTTTATACATCCTCCCACCACCAAATCTACTGGTCTTACTGCATCTTTACATATTAGGCCTCCCTCCTATGACAAAAGATGAACTGTCCCTGTATATACCTAAGGCCAACCTTGCACTTCTTCAGTGGATCCCAGGCCCTCTCGATCACTTAAGGAATTTTGGTCTTGTAGACAGTCTGTCTTCTGCATCATTAATATCTTCATTTTTACTCACTCATTCCCCAAAACAAAAGGGAACCCTCCTACACTGTTGGTGGGAATAGACCAAAAAATAAAAAATCTTGGGAATCAAAACTGTGATACTCAAAATAGGGATTTCAGAGGAAGAAAACTTTGGGACTAGAGGTAGAAAAATAATCAAATTAATAATAGAAACTTTCTGAGAATGAATGACAAACATGTTCAGATTGAAAGAGCCACAAAGTACCAAGCAGGTTGTATAAAAAGATCCATGTCTAACAATTTCAAAGAGCTTGATAACCAGGAAAAGGAGAAAAATCAGAAGAATTTCTATAGAGTGTGTGTGTGTGTGTGTGTGTGTGTGTGTGTGTGTGTGTGTGTATCTTAGAAAGGATAAAGAATCAAAGGCTGAAAGAAAAAAAAGGAAAGGAAGGAAGGAAGGAAGGAAGGAAGGAAGAGTGAAGGAGAGAGGGAGGGAGAGAAACAGGAAGGAAAAAGAAAACTGTGACAAAAAAGATAATCTTTAAAAAGAGAAAAAATGAGAAAGCTACCTGACTTATTTTAACAAGTTAACATGACAACCCAAATAAAAATAGTACAAGAGAAGAAAATGAGAAGTTAATCTCATCTATGAACATAGATGCAAAAGTCCTACATAAAATTTATGCAAGTCAAATTAAACTGCATGAAAAATACTTTCAACGGCATAGCTAAGTAGAGTTGTTAAGCAAACAAGAGCAAATGGCAAATATTCCCTCCTGCTGTGGCGGCATTTATTGGGGACACTCACAGTCACAGCTGTGCCCACATAAACCATCACATTCTAGGACAGTGCTGAGAGATCTGGCAGGGCAAAACATCAGACTAAAGAGAGACACTGACCCTTGGGTTGTGAGGCTGCAAGATTAGAGAAGTACCTGTTCTCCCTTGGTGTGACAGAAGTCAGTGATACAAAGGCAATATAGCATGACAACTTTGCATTTATGGCTGGGATGACATCAGCTTTTCCCCTGGTGTGGCTGGGGGCTGAGGTCCAAGCCTTGTTCTTGCAGCTGTACAACTCGGCAGGCTTAGGAAAGAGGAGCCATGTATGCATTCATGGGTAGACCTCCCCTGGCATGACTGGTAGGTGTCCAAGCCTTGCAGTTGACAAGGATTGTTTGCCTGAGTGGTTTCCATGGAGATTTACAATAGGCCAGCACCTTTTCTGGGCAGCCAGCTGCAGAGGGTCATCTTGAACACAGGAAAATAATTAACACTTACCTCTCAAGGGTTTTCCCCAGGAATTCAGGAGTAGTTTGAAATTAGAACAACCTACCTTTATAACTTACACCACCTTGACAGACTTAAATAGCAACATAGTAAATTCATTCCAATAGATACCAGAAAAGTTTAGAAAATTTATCATTTAGCCATCCAAAGTAAAGTCAGAGTAAAAAAAGTAGCTACTAAAAATGTAGAGCAAATACCATATTTAAAATGAAATTTTAGATGGGGAGGATATAGCTTAAATGGTAGAGTGCATGCTTAGCGTGCACAAGGTCCTGGGTTCAATTCCCAGTACCTCCTCTAAAATAAATAGATAAACAAACAAACAAACAAACCTAATTACCTGCCCCCCCAAATAAATAAAAGTTTTAAAAAGTGAAATTTTAGAAACTTCTCTTTAGAGTAAGGGACATGGCAAGATGCCTACTATCAACCTACTGCACTGTCCAATCCAATGTAGTAAGGCAAGAAAAAAAAAGTGATATGATGACCAAAAAAGAAGAAAGATGTACAATGATTTACACCTATGGTTGTTTATATTTAAAATCCTAGAAAATCTAATAGAAAAACTATTCGAATCAATAGGAGTTCAACATTTGTGTTGATATAAGATAACCATAAGCAAATTAAGAATGTTTCCCATAGCAGAAATTAATTAGAAATTATAACATATAAAAGATCCCAGTCACAACAGCAATCAAACCCACACAACACCTAGAAGTAAGCCTAATGGAAATGTGCATCACTGTTATTTTAAAAACTATAAAATATTGGGGGAGGTCATAGCTCAGTGGTAGAGTACAGTGCTTAGCATGCACGAGGTCCTAGGTTCAGTCCCCAGTACCTCCATTTAAATACACACACACACACACACGTACACACACACGTACACATATATACATATACATGTGTATATATATATATGTATAAATTAAAAATCTAATTATCTCTCCCTGCCAAAAAAAAAAGAAAACAATTTTAATGTGGGGAAGGCAGAGCTCAGTGATAGAGTACAGTGCTTAGCATGCGTGAGATCCTGGATTCAATCCCCAGTACCTCCATTAAAAATAAGTAAAATAAATTAAAACTATAAAATATTATTGAAGGACATAAAAATGAATAAATAGGGAGCTAACCCAGACTCAAGTGACCCAATATCGTGATGGCGCTAATGCTCCCCCAAATTACTGTATATGTTCCATTAAAGATGTTCATATCCTATGATACAGTGATTCTTCCAAGAATATATCCTCTAAAAACTTCCTCAGAGACATGTGCAAGGAAAACTTTTGCGTCATTGTTTGTAATTGGGAAAAAAAATACAAGAAATCCAAATGTCCACAAGTTGGGAAATGTGTATTCATATAAAGAAGTGGTATATCTCAGTTAAAAAGAATGAAATAGATATGTATACACTCTACCCTGCAACAAATACAAGTGTCTGGATGCAAATTAGTCCATACTTGATTGGTAAATAAAAGAACGGCTTCAGAATAATATAGAAGTTATACTCATTCATATACCATCTTCCCTAACAGGTTAATGTAGTGTAGCAATAAAGACCACACTTTCTCACAATTAAAGGAAAATTCTTCTTAAGAAATGAAAATCTTAATGAAAAGGCTCAAAGTTCTGCCTGAGTGCCATTCGTGCACATAGTAGATGGTTTAGCAGCTTCGAAGATGGCTGTGCATCCACAGCAGTTCAACTATATTGTGGTGCTCCAAGTGCTGATAAAGAAATTGCCAAGATATTTCTCTTCTTTATTTAAAAAGAAATTTTTTTCATGATTAAAGCCTACACTAGGGATCAGATTTTAAATTTTAATGAAACTAATGTCTATTGGAAGTGATTGCCCTCAAAGACATACATCTCAAAGGAGGTCATATGAGTCCTGGGCTGGAAGCTTCAAAAGTGAGACTAATTGTGAGGCCGGTGAAAGTTTCAGAAAAGGTTTCACCGTGCTAGTAATTTGATTGGGATTGTTACTGTTCATGTCAGTGCTCTGGTGTGTTAGTGCATAGATTTTGAGTGGTCTGCCCCGAATTATCTGTGGATCTAATTATCCCACAAGCCCGGCTATTTTTAGTACACAATTATGCAGAACATGAGGGTTTTCAGAAATGCATGTATCACATCCTAGCAAAAAAAAAAAAAAAAAATCTGCATTTTGAAAGGGATGGACCTTAAAACAAAGTTGAATTAAAAAGGCAAGTTATAGAAGCTACTTAAATGTTATCTCTTACTCAGCTTTCAGAATTCAAAATAATATTACATAATAGATACAAATATGTATATATATAGTGTTTATATAAAACATCTTTGAATTAATAACTTATCCTAAAACCCCATAATTCCAGTCTAATTAGGAGAGAAACATCAGACAAACTCAAATTGAGGGGCTTTCTACAAAATACCTGACCAGTGCTCCTCAAAACTGTCAAGGTCATGAAACACAAGGAAAGACCAAGAAACTGTCACAGACCAGCGAGATTCAGGAGACATGATGACTAAAGGTAATGTAATGTCCTGGATGCACTCCCTAAATAGAAAAAGGACATTAGTATAAAAACCAGGGAAATCTGAATGAAGACAGGAGTTCAGTTAATAGTGATGGACCAGTCTGGTTTTATAGTTTTGACAGATGTACCATGGTAACACAAGAGGTTAAAATTGGACGAAATTGGGTGAAGGGCATATAGGAACTCTCTGAATTATTTTTGCACCTTGTCTATAAATCTTAAGTTATTTCAAAATGAAAAGTTTATTTTAAAAAGTTCTACTCATTGGAAAAATGTGTAAGAAAGACACAGCATAATTTCACTACTGTGCTTGCATCTGGGACAGAAGATAAAGCCTTCTTTACATTGTTTGAGTTTTAGTTTTAAATATTCTGACACAAATTTCCAATTCTTGGTAGGATCATTTCAAAAATTTTAAAAATATAATTTATAGAAAACTGGAATATTTTCAAATTAAAAATAACTAGTAGAAGAGTATATATACATACAACTTCCAAAAAACGCAAGAGAGAAAATGTAAGTGTTGAGGTGTAAGAATGCTTATATATTCTACTCTCCTTTCCATCTGAGATTTGAACCAATCGAGAGAAATTAAGAAGCCAGACAGAGTTCAAAACATTGACTTTAACACTCAAAGGGGCTGGATTCATGAAGATGACCTAATACCAATCCCCAGATATAAAGAGCTTTACTCACCCAGTCCCAGGTGCTGCTGGAAAAGAAAAGACAGATGTCTCCTCATATGTAAGGAGTGCTTATTGTCAAAGTCACCAAAAACCTGAGAGGTGACCCAAACATGGGCTATTTGCAGACAGACAGATTCCAAAACATACACACACACACATGCACACACACACACACAAAGGGGAGAGAAAAGGACTGACATACACAAACTCATTCCTTATCCCAAAGTCATCAATAGAGCAAGTCGTTCCCTCCAGAGTAATTGACAAGAAAATATTGCTGGTAGACCAGTTATCTAGAACAAAAAAGCCCTGTAGTACAGTGTTTGCTGGTTTCTGTGCTGTAGATCCACCACTGATTTCAAGCTACCAATGTGATGTCACTGAATGCGGAGTTGGGAAGAGGTGTGAAGAGCCTTATTAACCACCTGCTGGACACAACTCACTTCTCCTCTGGAGAGAAACGAGGCTAAGGGAAGTGAGGCCAGAGACATTTCTCTAATGCTGCTTCCATCATACAGAAGGAAACATCAGGAATAGCGAGTAAATATTTCACTCAAAAATACCTCTATGTTTTGTTCTTTTAATCCATATGACTCAACTAATACACATGTGACCAACCAGAGATATAACTCTCCCCAGTTTTAAATTCTCCTGTGACTACTGGTGGTCAATGTAGATTTTGCTCCAGAAACTGTGAAATAGGTCGGAATAATTAATCAAATCAACTATGAAGCCATAGTATAAAAATAAATGTTTTTTATAAAAAGAAAAGTATTATCTCCCCCCTCCAAAAAAGTTCTTCATTGAAATGAAATGAAAATAGTAAGGTATTTCAGTACTAAATGCCCACAACATATAGATGCCCCAAATCTAAATACAAAATCTCTTCATTAATACACTTTCCAGGAAGAAATTAAAGTCCAAAAATTAAATTCCCTTGCAAGTAAAGTCCAAAGTCAAACTGTCTCACCCTTGTGAGTTAAAAATCCCAAGAAATGAGACATTAAATTCATTCTCCCCAATTTCTAATCCTGCTTGTCTCAGTCAGAGTCTGACCGCAGATTCAAGAGAGAGTCACATCCCCTCAGCATCTGCAGCCTGGACTTCTTCCACCAAGAGGAGCATGGCTCCTACAAGCCCTGCGAGGTTGAATGAGCCCTTTCTTTAAAGAGTTTTCAAAGAGCTTAATAGGGCATGCAAGATTATCACAGCATTAACACTACAAAACGTAGCAAACAAGCCATGACCACAGCTCCTAAATCAAATATCCCAGACAAAATTATTTTCTCCAAACCTAGGACTCATTGTTGCCAAGGGCAATAATAGAGTCTCTGTAATGGTTGAGAGAATGAGACTAGTTGAAGCAAATGTTGGTTTGGGCTTCACAAGACGTCAGTGAGCTGATGTGCATTGTCCTGAGGCTATAACCTATAAACTCATTTGGGAGCAGTGTCTTGAGAGAGTGATTTGAAGTCCGTGGATTTACCCCTGCTGGGAGAGAATCCCACCTCTGCTCACTCGGAGAGCAGCACTGGGGACACTGGGACCCTCCCAAACAGTTTAGTCATCTGCGATGTTGGTGATGCCCATCACCGTGTGCCATTTGATGTGTCTTTCTTTCCCTTCCTGCATAATCAGATACTCTTGATTTCCGTCCATCCCTTTGAGCCTGATACTTTTGACATCTGTTTCTGACACCCCCTGAGGGCTCTCACTTAGTGGGCGCAGCCTCCAAAGCACATTCCGGGCAGGAGTGTCTGGTTCCGGGCCCCAGAGACTGCTACCATGGCCTCTTCCTGAAGAACTGTTCAGGCCGGTGAAGTACACTTGGGAAAGGCCGCTCTCCTGTCCTCACATCTGTTTCATCTCGGTCATCAACTCTAAGCAGATCTCAGAGCTGGAGTTGCCATTGATGCTTCTTAATCTTAGCCCGTGGGGCCAAATACACTACTTGGGAAATCACTTCATTAGCTTTCAGTGCTCCAGGTCATCTCTGGACAGTATTCCTTCTGCCACATCATTTTCTTATGTAATTAACTAAGCCAGAGCCAACTTTGGAGGGGATGACTCAATTGAAGTAAAAAATAAATAATAAAATATGCTTGCTATTCAAATGTAGCTTTAATATAGTACCCCCAAGGCCCCTTTCCAACTAGACTGCCATTCCCAAGCCCCTTGTGTACAGAAATACCAGCACCCCTACCAATGGTCTTAGTACACTCTGTTCAGCTTCAGCTCTTGTTTTGTGACATGAGATAATTCAGGCGTGATGCGTATGCACAGGAATGGTATCAGTATAACACATAGACGTTGCATCACTGCATTTTCTCAGCCGGTTGCTGTTTTCCACCACCAAGGAACAGCAGCTATCACAGAGTACACTGAAACAAGCCGAGACAGCAAACTGGAGGAATGCAGAACCAAATATTCTTCCTCAGCCCACCTGGCCATGTGCTCAGTCTCAGAAGTACCTACTGTACTGTCCTTTCTAATCTTGGAGCATTTTGCCTTTATCTCCCCTATTCAACCTTTACTTCTACACCTTTCCATCAAGTTAGATTTATCTGTTTTTTTTTAAGGTAAAGTCCAATATTTGGTTATGGTAACTTAATTTAACTTAATAATTTTGTTAGAATACTCACTGTTTTTACATTGTGCCAGTTACATAATTGCGTAAGTTTTGAATGGTATGTGCTAAACCATATTTCCCTCCCATAATCCCCGTTACTTTTTAGAATGTAATTCTAAGGAATGGGAATTTTCTCCATGATATATTGTGTTATAGCATAAAGACTTTCCCAGTAGCAGGTAGCATGAATCTGAAAGGATTTAAAGGACTTTGCTTTATCAGGAACAAGAACCAGGAATCCAAGAAATTCTCTGCCCTCATCTTTCAACTCTGCTCAAACTGAAGGAGAGTCTCTCACTCTTAATTCAGAAGTGTAAATAGAGAAATAACCCACCTAATCTGGTTTAAGTCAGGAGATCACCATTGGTCCAAATCAAGTGTAGTCTGTGATTTCAGAGCACTTAACAGAAACACCCAAGGAAACCAGAACCCACCCTTGGATGTGGAGTCGGGGCTCAGTTTTGAGAAGAAAGGGGCTGGGACAGACAGCCAAAATACATCCACTACATAAGGAATCAGAAGACCTGCACTTCATTTCCACTCTGAGCTAGACTATACTCTTGTAATAGTGCTTTTCCTCTCTAGATCTTCAGATTCTGTACAATGAGAACTTTGGTCTAAAGCATCACTTTTCAAATTGTGTTACCTGGAAACGAGATCTCTGGGAAAGAGTTAGGGATTTCACAAACAGCTAGCACTCTCCACAAAATAGTGAACGTTTAAACAGCTTGCAAAACAGATCCATGGCTTCTACCAGTTTTTTGGTGTGTGTGGAGTGTTCCCATAAAGTCTTATTTGTTATCAAGTTTTTCCAAAAAAAAAAAAAAAAGTATGAAAACCATGATTCCATGTGGTCTCTAAGGTACCTTTAAGCTTAAAAAATTCCTCAGTTCTGATTCCCCAGTGATTACTGCTTCAACAGTCTGCCCACTGACCCTTAAACACTCCCTTCCTGTGATGGTATATTGAAGAAGGAGGGAAAGCAGTCCCAACAGAGCTGAGACAAGGTTCCAAATACGTGCAACAAAGAAATGCTGAAGAGCCTGACACATGAGGAGAGAGAGGTAGTCTCCAAGGTTTGCCCTTCAGGACCTGCCCACTGAGAGGAGCAGAAAAGACCTCAGAGTCACAGCTGGGACTTCGTGAACACTTCACTGTGCACCTCATATGTTGGTGCCCTCCAGTTAGGGATGTTAGGGACATTAGGGACATTAGACACTGTGTATATCAGCTACACCAAGTCCCACAAGTTTACATCTCCAGTGTCTCCCACCAAAGACTGATTCTTATCAAAGTTACCACCAAAGGAATCTGCTCCTGCCCCAGACACTTGCCTCTGTCCCCACAGAGAACCCTTTCCTTCTCTGGCTCCCTCTCACCATGAGATTCCCATCTGCCCCGAGCTCTGCAGCCCCTGGGGCAGACTCCTGCACCACACAGAAGTGCTTTGGACCAGGAGAGCCCTAGCTCCACTTCCTTCTTTTCTTTAAGGAGGAATGCTTCATTTTCTTGCTCCACGATGTTACATTCCGGAGGCTATATCGTGGGGGACGTTAGTATTGTCAGGAGAGGGAAATTTCCCTCTTTGCCCCTCATGAGTTCTTGTGACTGGACTAATAACAAAATTGACACAGGACAGATTAACAGGAGAAAAATAAGAAACTGTAATTCATGCCCATGGATATCTCATGGAAATGGCACCTAAGAAGGGACCAAAGCAAGAAGCTTTTATACTTTTTAGACAAAGAAATGATAAATCTGTGAGGAATTGACAGGACAAGGAAACTTAGGTTTGGGGTGTTCAAATTAGTGAAGAGTCTAAACAGAATTTGGACATAGGGTAGTAAATTAAAGAAGTAATGAAGTTTGTTTACATAGGCTTCTTGGCCCAAATTCTCTGTAAACAAGGGAGTCCTTCTACCTCCAGATGCAGGGAGTGCAGCTCCTATGTGAGAGATCTATGTCCTGCTTTCAGGGAGACAGACAGGAGTGTCAGGAGTGTCTCTGTGTTGGCCATTTCTTGGTAACTAATTCAAAATGATCAATGTGCCATTGAGGCCCATGTAAGGGCAGCCCACCCTGGACCCCACGGGTATAATCTCTGGCACACACTGAGCACCAGGCCTTGGTGGCCTCTCTAGCTGCACCTGCAGTGCAGCAAAGGAATCATGTGACTTGATGGGCAGCACAAAGGCTTCCCCGTCCAGGTGTGTGGGAGAGAAGAGTAGACAGAGGAAGGAAGCTAGACAGCTTGGAGCACAGAGATCTCTTCTCTCCCTTTGCTATAAAATTAGGAAACCACACATCCCACTCTCTCCCTTCACCCTCCTCCATGCTAAGAGTTCCTTGGATGCCTGCGTGCAGTCAGATCTTGAGGATACGAGCATGAGGCTGTGGTAGGCTGATGTCCACCACCTGGGCGACTCAGATGCCGCTGTCTCAAGACCTCCTCCTTTCTGGGTTTATATCCACGGCAGTGGGGGCGTCTGTGCTGGTGTGTGAATAACTTCCCAGACTTACTCCTTTGGGGCCAGGAGACAGGGTTCCAGGGCTAAAGGTAGCAGAATCATTCCAGAAAAGAGACATCCATTAGGACTGCATTGCTGGAGTTCCAACTCTGTGAGAAAATGATTGGAAACCTGGTAATTAGGGGAAGCCAGAGTGTCTCCCCACTCTACCCATGTGGCCCCTCTTGGAGGCCCAGGGAGGTAAAAACTGAGCCAAAAGGAATAAAGTCTTCACTTCCATTTTATGGAAGAGACACACCTCCCTTCATTAAGGGCTTTGACATGGACAGCCCAGATACAGACCCTGTGGAGGAATGGAAGGGAACGACCACTAATGCAAAGAATGTTTCAAAGCTGCATCATGGTGCCAAGATTCAAAGCTTTATCAGGAAAAGGAGAATTGTTCCCTAGCAAGGAAGTCAATGTGCAGTCCTGTGACTGCAGAGCTCCTGCTCTTCCAAGTCAAGGGAGATGAAATGTTTTGGGTCAGGACTGAAGGACGTCTTCATCTCCATATTATGGCATGATTTCCCACCTGGCCCCATTTTTCCACTCCTAGGTCTTCACGGAAGGACCTGAACTGAGATCCCATGCTTCAGGGGAAAACACATAAGAGCTGGAAAGAAATTTAGAGGTTGTCCAGCTCTATTTGTCACCTCAGAGACATCAAGTGACTTGTGTGAAACCACACAGTCGGGTGTGTTCCTCACTGTTCCAGTGCTATTGCCTTTCCACTGTCCTACTGGAGGATCTGGAAGTACAGGGACCCTGTCCCCATTCCAGGCCAGGAGCCAGGATGGGGTCCCTTGGGAATCTCACTGATAAATAACAGACTTGAAAGTCCCCTTGTGCAACCAGCTTGCCCAATGCTCTTCTTTTATAACTGAGGACCCGAAGGCCCCAACAGCCCTTACATTCCCCTCACAGACGCCATGGATTCAGCCTGTCTTGCTCTCTTCTTTGTGGTCCTGAATCAGAAATAAAACCCACAAAAGAGTCAGGGTTGTCTTAAAGCAAAACACAAGGCTTACTGTTTGCTAGGTTTGCAGACTGGGGACATGGAGCCTTTGGCTGTGGGTGGGGTGGAGTAGGGGGTTATGGTAGATGGGGTGAGAGATTTTGAGAGGCAAAAACTGCAGAAGTCACAGGGGAGTTGCAGAAGGGATCGGATGGCCCTTGCAGCCTGATCCTATAAGTCCTCACAGTCTGACCGCAAGTCTTCAGTGATTGGCTATCATTGGAGCTTCTCACTGGGGACTTTTCCAGGTAGGACCCTCAGCCGAATTAGAAGTCCTTAGAGTTGTCTGTTGTGGTTTTTCTAAGAACACAGAGTATGTGATTGAGCCCCAGGTCTGTCATGACTGCCTGGCTCTTTTTTATTTGGGGTCCCACTTGCCACACAAGGTCCATTTTCTGTGTTCTTTCCACAGGGGATTCCTCTTATTTCTACTTTTCCTTAGGGGATTATTTTATTTTTACATCTTCGAAGACTTACTTAGTCTCTTGGGCTTCTCACATGACTAGCTACAGAATCAGTGTATCTCAGCAGTTCCACTCTGTTTATTTGCTGTTCCCCCTCCACGTATATTTACAGACTTTTTATTTTGGGTTTTGTTTTGTTTTTGTGTGCTACAATAAACATTAATGAAACAGACATAAGGAAATAAAAATAACTAACACGAGATGTTACATGAAATCTGATAAAAAGCACTCATAGAAAACATTGTCTAGATTCTTTCCAGATTCTTCCTTGGCAGGCATCATTCTTTACATTTGATTTAGTCCTGCGCTCCCCAATAGGGTCACCTCGTCATCTCTGGCCATAGGATTCAAGAACAATCTTACCTCTCTTTACAGGGATAGGACCATGTACCCATGGGCCAGCTACTCCAATTTCCAGGAGATTTATAGACCACAGTGTTAAATATCAGACACACACGCACACAAAGTATTAAATCTGTTCAGCATGGAGTGCAGGGCAACCCTGTTGGCAGTTTCTACTGAAGGTGCAGTGGTAAATTCTGTAAACTAATTTGCTTCACTCAAGACCCGCATCCTAGCTAGCCTTCCTAATCTATCCTACCTGGCCTTCCTAATCTATCCTACCTGGAAAGCTAAACACTGCATTTCCCAGATCTTTTGCTGCTCTACGTGTGACGTCAGCTTCACCAAGCAGTAACGCTCACAGATATTTGGATGCATGACTTTCCAAGGGCCTCAATTTGCAGATCCTCAACTTCCACGTGAGTCTTTCCTGGAACTGAACCCTCTGGGCACTCGTTTCGTCCTGAGGCATCTCACAGGTTGTCCTTTCCTACCTCCTGTTTCACAATAACACATGAAAGGCACAGCCCCACTGTGGCTTTCAGACTGAGTAGTTTTTAAAGTACACACCTTTTTTTTTCTTCACATGTATGGATAAAGCTTAGTCACGATGTCTAATAAAGTTAATGGAATGATTTCTGATATTAATACATGATTCTGACTGACTTACCTCCAAAAGCCAAACTCCAGAGTTAGATACATACACTCACACATGTTTACAGAAGAAATACCATGCCTCTTATGTCATTGCTTCATAAAATTTTAGCTTCACACTACATGGGATTATTACAGATTAAGTAATGAAAATGGACACAAGTGGCATGTTATCCAATTTTTATAATTTATTATATATAATTTATTATAAAATGAATAAGCATATTCAATCTACATCATTTTAATCTTGACCTTACTGATTTTAGTTATCTATATCACAAGATTCTTTCCATAATTTATTTCTTCGTGGTTTCTATAATAGTCTTTGGAAATACAAATCTAAGTAGTAAGATGTATCCCTTGAAAATACACGATTAGTTATTCATAAAATATATATTGTTATTGACATATAAAATTAGAATTTGGTTGTATATTTAGTTATAATGAAAAATCTTGTGATCCAATATCTGAATAACTTATTATTAAAACTCTAGTATATTTTTCCCTTTTGATATAAAAAAATTTTAACTGGATGTTGTGATGGGTTGAGTTGCGTCCCACCCAAAAAGATATAGATTGAAGTCTTAACACCCCAGTACCTCAGAATGTAATTTTATTTGGAAATAGGGTAGCTGCAGGTGTAATTAGTTACATTAAGGTGAGGTCATATGGAAGTAGAATGAGCCCCCATCCAATATGACCGGCATCTTTAGAAGAAGACGGCCATGTGAAGCCAGAGACATGCAGGGAGGACGCCAGGTGACAACAGGCAGCCATTGGAGGGATGCATTGCAAACTAAGGAGCGCTGGGGATTGCTGGCAAACCACCAAAAGCTGGGAAGAGGCAAAGAAGGATTCCCCTTCAGGTTTCAGAGGAAGCAAGGCCCTGATGACACCTTGGTTTCAGATTTCTAGCCTCCAGAACTGTTGCCATCCAGGTTGTGGTGCTTGGTTAGAGCAGCCCTAGGAAACTAACACAGACATGTTTGATACTATGTTGATTTCCCTTGTGAATTGCACTGTCACTTTCTAGTAAAAGGAGTCAACATTTTTTTCATTTAAATTTTTTTAAATTTGTCAGTCTTTGGCTAAGGAGGAATGAGAGTGTTGAAGAAAGCAGACTTGAGGATTCCCTTGGACACACAGTAAAGCTACAGTTTGGGGGTTTTTATAAGAGACCAAAGCTCTAACAAAAACATAATGGATGTTTTTCAACCAACGCTCCAAGGACTACCAAAGTTGAACTAAAAGAAAAACACCAAAACTAAACATAATGAATCTTACATACAACCACATATTTCTTTCTAATAACAATCTGCTTTGTGATCCTCATCATTAAAAAAATTGTCAAACAATAATATGAAAAAAATCTCTAATGCAATGTGCAATAATTACTTACAGAACGTTCAGACTCTAAAATTAAATCAATTAATTCTTTGTAAGGAAAGCTAAGGGCACTGGGAGAATTATCACTAAGCTTAACACTTAAGCACAGTTATCAGGGTTGGCTTGGAGAGCATCATGAGAATGAGCATTGCTCAAGAGGTCACTATTTTTCTAGTGAAAAATAGAAAATATTGCATAAACATGGAAAAGATTATAATACCTGGTGCATCATTGACAGGTAAAGGATTTTACATACCAAGTCTGTCACTGCCATTAAATCAATTCCCTATTCCAACATTATTTTAACTTGTATAGTGAATGAAATGACTAAATAATAATAGTAATAATAAAAATAATGATAATAGCAAACAGTTCTGCAGCTGTGTTCTATTACAGCTGCAGTTCTGCTAGATGCCACACACTGTTCTAAGTGCATTCCCATATTAACCCAGTTAGTCCTTACAATTCAGGGTAGGTTTTTATCCCCATTTTACAGATGAGGAAACTGAGACATTCAGAGACTGTTCACCAAATTATGGTAAAGATTGTGGTAGACAGATTTCCTATGCCTTTCAGATGGGAAAAACCCACAGATGTTTCCACTTAATAAATTGTGTCCACTTTTATGGAGAAGAAAAGGCATGCAAAGAGTGACTTGGTGGTATTATTTTTAAAATTTGGAAACTTTTATTCACATTGATTTGGCTTATACTAGGAATGGGACATAAGGGTCTTTACAAACAAAACAATGGCTTGGGCTAGCTTGATGGGTGTGTGACTTGCCCTTAAAAGGTCTCCACCTTACAAGAGCCAGTGCTGGCTTTAAGGCTCTCGTGTTCCCATTTTGAAATACTTAATTTTTTAACAAAGAGCCCCACATCTTCATTTTGCATAGGGCCCTGAAAATTATGTAACTGGTCCTGATTGTTAGAATGACTACATAGAAATTGTTTTTTTTTTTTTTAATCCACACTTTAAAACTTGCTTTAGCTTGGGAACATGATTTTATTGTTCAACATGCTTTGGTTGCAAAAAATGGATTTCTGACTTGTAGGGAGTATTGGATGTTGCTATTTAAATTGTAAATATTATAAAGTCAAGGGAGTTAAACTTGCATCTTTTTAAATTGATGTGTGAGAAAATGGGATCATCACATCCCCAGCTAGTCGCTGCGTTTAGAAGTGAGCTGGTTGTCATGGGGACACATAATAGCATGTTTATTTGGATTGAATATGAAGTCAGACTTTTTCTGACAGAAAAGGAGTTGATTTGGCTGAGTGGCTTGACAGTGAACAGTGGCTTTGTTCATCAGATAATGTAAACATATGTCTCAGTTTGCCCAGGGCAGTCGTGTACGCCTGCTGTCCTGGAGTGATATTTAGTAGCCTACCATCATTAGGTTATATGGTGGATAATTTCCATCAATTGACTGAGTTAAATTACCAGAGCCAATATTTTTTAACACCCCAAAAAATTACATCATAAATGTATATTATCAAAATATCATATTAACGATGTTATGTTAAAATTATTAGTCAGATTTTTCTAAACTCTTCTAAATATATCAAGTTCAGGTACCTCGAAAAGGCAATAGATGAAATAAAGTGTCATTGATAAGTCTTAGTAAGTCTTTTCTGTGTAATTCAGAGAAATTGAAAATTAGGAAACACATCCTTTCGCAGGTTAGGTGGTTTTTTAATTTTTGTTTTATTTTAAACAAACTTAAGGATAATCTAATCAGCTGATAGAGCATTGTACGTGATTTTTATGATAGAAAATTTGTGATTTGCATATAGCTTGGAAGGAGCTCAAAGGATTAAGTGAACGTGCTATTATAAAACTTGTTCTGAGCTCATCAACTTATTTATTGAACAGGGTTTCTCAGAGAGTACATTTCTAAAGGTGAGAGGATAGAGCTGATGTTGAACCCAGCTCATCGTGTTGTAAGTAATATTCTTGGAAAAAAACGTAAATTACCTGTAAAAAAAAAAAAGAATAAAACTAGTCGGTGAAAGTTTGATGGGGAAAAAAAAATTATGTAGTCTTAAATGACCTCTCCCCAAAATACTTATTAATTACAAAGAGTATAAGCAACTTTATAGAGGAGGAACCCAGTAGACACCACATTAGTTAAGTGTTCAAAGTTAGCAGCACCAGTAATAAGACAAATCCAAATTGTGTACTCATGACTAGATACACGGAGGAGGAAAACGTGCCTCTTCTGTAATATTATTGCCAAAGTCACCTGACTCTAATCATGAGGGAACAATTAACAAAACCCAAGAGGGGGACATTCTACAAAGTAATTGGCTTGGGACCTGCAGATGCCGTGGAAGTCAAGGAAGTGCAAAGAACTCTTTCAGAACTCTTTCAAAGGACACTAGGGACATGTGACAATTAATACAAGGTGTGATCTAGACTGGGTCCTTTTGCTATAAAAAGGACATATTTGGGACAATTGGTGAAATCTGAAGAGGGTCTGAGGATAGAATGATAGTATAGTATCAGCACTAGTTTCTTGGTTTTGATGGTTGTATAGTAGTTATAAAGGAGAATGTCCTTGTCTGTAGGAATTATGTGTTAAAGAACATCTTTATGTTGGCTTAAAGATTTTTTTGGCAACTTACTCTCAGACGGTTCAGAAAACAAAAAGTTCTTTGTATTAATTTGGAGGCTGGGGAAAGAACCACCTTCAGTGGATTCCATGTTACTCATAGAAAAAACAAAGGTCTTAAAATGACCTGTAAGTCCCTCCACAATCCACCTCCTCTCCTCTACTTGAACCTCATCTCTTACAGATCTCCTCTGCTACACACTCTGCTTCAGCCACACAGGCCTTCTTGCTTTTCCTCAAACCCATCTGTCACACTCCCACCTTAAGGCCTTTGCACTGGCTGTTCCCTCTGCCTGAAATTCTCTTCCCTCAGAATCCTCCCCGGCCTACTCCCTCATCGCCTTCAAGCCTTACTCAAATGTCATCTTTTCAGTGGGGCTTTCTAGAACTGCCTTACTTAAAAAGGCCAAAATAGTAACAACAACAACAATAATAATAATCATCAAACTTCCCACACTCTGTTTTTAAATGTATATTTTATTGTTTTATCTATTTATTAGTCTTTTGGGGGGAGGTAGTTAGGTTTTTATTTAATTTATTTCAGTAGAGGTGCTGGGGATTGAACCCAGGACCTTGTGCATGCTAAGCATGTGCTCTACCATTGAGCTATACCCTCCCCCATCAAACTTCCTACACTCTTGAGTCCCAAGCCCTGCTCTAATTGTTACAAGTTTTGTTTTGTTTTGTTTTGTTTTTTTCAGAGCATTATCTCTTTTACATATCAGGTAACATAATTGTATGTTATGTTTATTATTCATTGTCTGCATCTCCCACTGGAATGTAGGTCCCATGGGAAGAGGAATTTCTTTTGTTTAATTCACTGATTTATCCCAAGTTCCTAGAACAGTGTCTGACACATATTCATGGAATAAACTGAAGAATTTCCAGTTTGGGGTACAGGATAAGATATATTTGAAATAATACTTCGTAGTTTTCAATTGTTTTAATTTCTCAAAAAAATGGATAAAAAGATGGAGTAACATGTAAGACTTCCATTTCTGGTAATATACCAGACTTCAATTTTTTAAATATAAAGATTTAGAAATTCTGGGAAAAATATAACAAACATAGTTTAAAAAGCATAGTTGAACTACAGAAAAAGCAAAGAAAGTCTCCAAGAGACAAGATAAAAACGGAGAGGAAAGCCAGAGTATAAAATAACAAGGGCACGTGGTTATCTCAGTTGCCCAAGTCTTGGCTTCAGGGACAGGAGACAACGCTTTATGCACACAACTGTGGAATTAAAACCACCCCCCACCCCATTCCCCACCCACACCACACACACAAATACACATAAAGCCACGACCAGCTTAGGTTTACGTCCTCACTGATAAAGTTGTAGGAACAAAAAACTTTAAAAAAAAAATAGCCTTGGTTAGAGAAGAAAGGACAAAGGCAAAGACTGGAAGCCTCAATTAACAATGGCTAGTGAAGAATCTTATAAAGGAGGACATGGTGGGTGGCGCTGACCCCAGGGGTTTAAGAAGTCTGGCAAAACCAACCATCACATTTCATTAAATTAGGAAAAGGAGAGCAAATCCTGCCACAAAATTGAAATCCGCGCCCCCTGCTCAAAACTTGAGGTAAATGAAGTGTCTATTCCTTAAAGACACGGGAGCCAACTGAAAGAGCTCCTGCTGGCCGAAGCTGGAACAATTTAACCAACAAAATAAAGTGGAATGGGACTGTAGCCCAAAGGACGGAATAAACATCTGAGTCTACATTGAGAGAAATAAACGACTGAGTAAATGGTGTGTGGGCAGAAGAAACAAATATTTCATTCAGAAGAATTCCAAATAATTTTATTTGGAGGGGGCAGTATGCACGGAGGGGGAGGGTAACCCTCCCTTCCTTAAGTGTGGGGCTGAATATGTGACATCCTTCCAAAGAGTGTGGAAGTATGGAGGGGGAGGGGGAGAACCCTGGCCAACACTGCCTCTGTGGCCAAAGTCAACAGCGCAGCCACAGACCATGTTGACGGTTGGCACTCCTGCTACAATGCGATGAGACGGCACTTTACCTCTGTGGGTGTCCTCCCGAAGCCCAAAGCCCTGTCTCCTCATGAGAGAAACATCAGACAAATTCCAACAGATGAGCATTTGACAGTATACCTGACCAGCACAAGAAAGGTTTGCGAATCTGTCACAGCCCAGGGGAATTTAAAGAGACTGGACAACTAAATACAATGTGCATTTACTGGGTGGAATCTTGAAACAGAAAAAGGACATTACATAAAATTTTTAAAAATCTGAAAATACTATGAGCTTTAGTTAATAATGTGTCAATATCAGTTCATGGCTTGTAACAAATGTTCCATATTAAAGTAGAATATTCATAAAAGGGGGAAATCGTTGGGGAGTTAGATGGAGAGTTCTTTGTACTATCCTCTCAGTTTTTCTATAAATCTAAAACTTCTCAGATAAAGTCTATTATAAAAATAGTGTTAATGAAAATAAATGGAGCTTAACAATCAGAATATCTATCATTATTTTATTATCATTATTAAACCGAGACAAATTTCTACCTTTATATCCAACAATGATTTATAGGAAATACAGCATGTGGAGGAACATATTAAATTATGCCATGAGGATCCAATCAGCAAAATGACCTGTTTCCTTCAATGAAATAAATTGCAATAAGAAAAAAAGACAAATGAGGAGCCCATAAATTCAAAGAGGTTTAGGAGACGTATAAGCCAATCAAATGCGAGGGCTTTATTTGGACCTGATTTAAACAAGCAAACGTCTCTGTCCCACTTTGCTCACTGTCTCACTTGTGCTTCTTTATTCACCTGCCAAATAAACCATCTGCTCCCAGCCCCATGTCTCAGGTCTACTTTTGGAGAAATAAAAAAATAAAAAAATAAAGACACCCATCATTAAGACACTGGTTAATTAAACTATGGTACAACCATATAATAGTGTATTATATTATAGTTGAAAATAGTAAGTTGTTAGATCTCTATGTGTTGATATGGAAAGATCTCAAGAAAATTTCATGAAATATTATTCTCTTTCTATAAATGAATTAAAATAAGAATGCACATGTGCTAGCATGTGAATAATCACTTTGGGGAATGTTTTACATAAGAAAACCAACAATGATGACTTCTGGACAGTGGAACTTCTCATGTGGCAAAGATGTTGTGCTGGCAAAGTGACTCTCTGATTAAAAAAAAAAAAGAAGCCCTGATTTGTAACATTTACTGATCTCCATGGTGTAAATATTCCCATTGTGGCTGATTTCAAGCTACCAATGACTTAACAACAGGCTCAGAATAATTCCTGAATAACAATCTATTCTTACTAGCCAGTAAGGATCGGCTCCAACACACCACCCAGTGAAAACACGTACTCTTTATTTTATAACTTGACACACTAGTTGAATTTACTTAAACTCCAACACACCACCCAGTGAAAACACGTACTCTTTATTTTATAACTTGACACACTAGTTGAATTTACTTAAACTATATTTTAAAAAAGAAGAAGAAAACTGCTGAACACCATTTGCCAAGTTTTCCGTCTTCAGTCCTTGGTTTCATGAAGCCTTGGAAGTAAGCCCAGGGCCACATTCCCCGGCCGCAAAGGAAGTCAGTCAGCAGAGATCAAGATGAAGGAAACGTTCCCTTCCTATTTGCTTCATTTCCGGGCTTTCATAAGAACCTGTGTTTGTGAACAAAAAAGTAATAATTAAAAAAAAACGTAGACATGCTATGGAGGCGCCTATTGGAACCTCCCTGTGCTCTTTATTAAGATAGAAGACACTAGAAAGCGGGACCATTAAGAGAAAGAGAAACAAAGAGCACTGGGAAGTGTGGAAAGGGACATGACAGTTTATTTGTGCATTTTTGTGACCTGGATAGTTTCTTTTTTTATTATTTGCATTCTTTTTTATTGAAGTAGATTTAGTTTACAATGTTGTGTCAATTTCTGGTTTGCAGCATCATGTTTCGGTCAACATATACATGCGTATATTGCTTTTCATATTCTTTCCCTAATAAGTTTCTTAAAACTAACTTAGAGCCATTTTCTCTTAGAGTGGCTACTACTGCCAGATAGTAAATCACGTAATTCTTGAATCTGCCCTAACTTTCCTATTGTTATTTATCAAAAGAGTATCTTCTTCCCGATTGCAAAAAGATTCAGTAGGAAAGAGCGTCTAATTAGAAATCAAGAAACCTGCATTATTATCCTAACACAGATACTATCAAGCTACCAAAGCTGAGTGAATCATTTAACCTTCTGGGCCTCAGTGTCCTCATCTATAAAATAAGAATTTCGAACAATAAGGTTTCTGAGACCCTCTTTGGTTCTAAAAATCCTACAATTCTATTATTTCTGGTGACCAAACCCTCTTAAAGGAGCTCATTCTTCTCAAGAACTCACTAAGACCCTCAGAAATGCTCTTAAGCCAGATAGAAAGGGAGAGGGGAAAGCCAGCCCCTCAGTGTGGACACCCGTGGCACAGCACCACGACCTAAGACGCAGTGGGAGGAGCCACCTCCAGCAGGCACCCTGAGGACCCCACCCTCTGAGAGCACCAGGGCCCAGGACCACAGCTTGGAACACCGCCACATGCCTCCTACATCAGCACCAGCCAGTCCAGGACGTTAGAACTAAAGTCCCCACCACCATGGACAGTGTTACTCCCTCAGGGACAAACAATGCCTCACATGTTTGTCTGTCCATCATCTCCCCCAAAGCCTGGTCCCCACCAAAGGAACCCTTTTCCTGCACTAAGATCATCTTTGCCTCTGTCTCCTCAAAATGTTCTTTCTTCACAGTCTTTCTCACTAGAGGGTTTTTATTTGTATAGAACTCAACAAAATCGGAGCCTTCCTCTGAGTCACATAGATGTAAAATAGGAACACAAGGGGTACTTGGGACTCTTGGCAGGGATACACAGACGCGCGCACTCGCGCGCGCACACACACACACACACAGATGGTGTACCTAAAAGGGATGATATTATTACTGTGGTCCCCAGAGGCAGAGGAAAGCTAACTCTAGCTGACAGAGAGATCAGAGAAGACGCAGATGCTGGGAAAAGCCAACAGAAGCTTCATCAACTGTAGTTTAAAACCTCGTAAGTATTAGTTGAGTCTTTAAAAAGCTTGAAAGCCATTCCCGTGAGGTCTGTGAGAGAAACAAAATAGTGAAGCAAAGTAATTTTCTCTAAGAGCAAAGGCCTCACTCTGTCACTAGGATTGTTAGGGAGCGTAAATCCCTAGCAATAATCACAAAGATCTTTGTGTCACTTTTCAGAGCATAAAATGCCTTTCAGCACATCACCTAATCCGATTTTCCCAACAAGCTGTGAGTTACTGTTGTCATCGGAAAAGACATGAGGAGGGGAGCAGGAGGCCTGGGTGCACCTAGGACTCCGCCAGGGATTGGCTTGTGTCTTAAGTAAGTTACTTGTCCTCAGGGCATGTTCTGGCCTTCATTTTACAGATGAGGAAACTGTTGCTTAAATGGGGTGACTTGTCCCTACCAACAAGTAATAACAGGGACAGACTGGAAAAAATGAAAATCTGAAACAATAGCTTCTTTGTTACATGTCATTAACATAAAAATAATATGCAAATGCTGAATTGGCAGGGTAGGCAGGTAGCAGGACCTCTGAGCTTAAGGTAGGAAATCCATCACTGAAAAATTAACGTGGGCTATTTTTTATTTTTTACTGAAGTAGAGTCAGTCTACAATGTGTCAGTTTCTGGCATACAGCATGTTTGTCATACATATACATACATGTATTTGTTTCCATATTCTTTTTCATTATAGGTTACTACAAGGTATTGAATATAGTTCCCTGTGCTATACAGTAGAAACTTGTTGTTTACCTAGTTTATATATAGTAGTTAGTATCTACAAATCTCGAATTCCCAGCTTATCCCTTCCCACCCCTTTACCACATGGTAACCATAAGTTTGTTTTCTATGTCTGTGATTCTGTTTCTGTTTTGTAAATAAGTTCATTTTTGTCTTTTTTTAGATTCCACATATACGTGATACCATATGGTATTTTTCTTTCTCTTTTTGGCTTATTTCACTTAGAATGATGATCTTCAGGTCTATCCATGTTGCTACAAATGGCATTATTTTATTCTTTGTTATGGCTAAGTAGTATTTATGTGTATATTTATGTATATATGTACATCACAACTTCTTTATCCAGTCAGCTGTCGATGGACATTAGGTTACATCCGTGTCTTGGCTGCTGTAAATAGTGCTGCTGTGAACATTGAAGTGCCTGTGTCTTCCTGAATTAGAGTTCCCTCTGGATATATGACATGGGCTATTTTTTAAAGAAATGACTAACTGTGTGAATGCCAGTCCCTGTGAAATCTATAAAGGGCAAAATGAGGGAGTGGCCATGACTCAGATATGTGACCACACTTGGACCCTAAATCTGAGGGACGACCTTGAGGCTTCCAAAGAGTCATAGGCCCCCACCCGCCAGTCACAGCTGGTCACCAGGAGTCTCATGAAAGGAGTCATGTAGAGACATCCTCTAGTTTTTCTGGGTAGCTGACTGATTAAGAACAGAGATCCAGAAGTGTTGAGTCCAGACACCCAAGAACTCCTTATTTAAAATAAATAACTTTTATCCTAAATATACTCCTTTAAAAGTTTTAAGCTCTGCTTCCTCATTCTGATAGAACAGGAAAAGGTGATTTTTATGCCGAGGTAACCACTTCTTACCTAGAGGTTTCAGTCACATCCTCCTCAGTCTTACTCTTTGCAGCCTGAAGAGTCCTTGGTGGAAAAACCATTCACCTGAAGACTTGTCCTCTTAGAGGACTCCTTCCCCTGGGCCACCATGCTGAAGCCTGGGAAGAGGGCTTTTCCCAAAAGAATAAGGATGAACTGGAACCAGAGCAACAGTTTCACCTTAGCCAGTCCCCAAGGACTCTGCTAGTAGCTGAGATGGTCTGGGTGGGAATGAGCCAGGTCCACTGCTTTGTACCCCTCCAGGGGCACCATCACAGGCTCTCCCTCTGTGGGGCAGCACTGGTATAAACCCATCCTTCTACTTCCTGCTTTCCAGGTACAAACTCCCTATCTTGAATTTTGTTTCTTCTGATTTTTTAGGGGGAAACTGATAAGGCAAGGTAAGAAATTAATGTGAACTTGTTTCCAAACATAGCCCTTTGGGAAGTGCAGGGGGTATGACTCAGCTTTACACTAGGAAATTGTAAAGTCCGCCCTCGAGGACCCCACCCTTCCCCCCGTGATGCAGAAGTAGCACTATGATGACATAATTCGGTGCTGACCCCATGGAGGAAGAAATGTGGATCTCACATCTTTCTGTACCACCTAACTATTGGTTTCTACATACACCTGTGTTGTACTGGCTTAGCCGCTCCCCATTAACATTTACAGAATGTGATTAATATACCTCAGAGATTCTGGTCCGTTCTGCTTTATGCAACTGGATAAGTATAAAGGAAAATGCAGAGACTCAGCTAGGCATTAAAAAAAAAAAAAAAAAAGACAGTTGTTCCACTTATGCGACATCATGGTCAGATGGTAATATACTGAGTCACATTGGCCTAGGGGGACGCTGAGTGTATGCACAGGCAGTGCAAGCTCAGGAGAATGGTGAGGGTTTGTGTCAGTAAGAATTGCATTCAGCTGTTGTAACAGAGACCCAAATACAGGGGCTTAAGTAAAACCAAGGGTTCATTTTCTCACATAAAAGAAATTAAAAGATAGAAGGCCCAGAGGTGATACTGTAGTTTCACAAAGTTAACATTCTTTTTTTTGTTTGTTTTTGTTTTTTGGGCGTTGTTTTCTTTTTCTTTTTTTTTTCATTTTTTGTTTGTTTTCTCAGCAAGAAGATGTAACTTTTGAGGAGGTCTTTTTTAATTCTTCAAATCTTTTATTAAAGTGTAGTTGATTTACACTGTTAGTTTCATGTGCGCAGCAGTGAACCAACCATTCTTGTTAGGTGGCTTCTAGTCTCAAAGTCACAAGGCAACTGATGAGATCTGACCATCATATCTGTTTTCAAAACTGGAAGGAAAAATATAAAGACTAAGGGCAAAAAATTATGCCTAGTGTGCTGCCCCCTTTCAAGAAACCTTCCCAGGAACCCCACCCAACAACATTTAAGTCTCATTGGCCAGACGGTTACGTAGCCAAGTATAACTGCAAGGGACTCTCGTAGCTGCACACAACTCCACCTTGAGTAAAACCAGGGTTTATTTCTAAGAAAAATAGATATTGAGTGGAGAAAAAAGCAAGTGCTTTCACAGCAATATGTATCTGCGTGAAGTCAGTGAGCTGGGCTGTGCAGTCGCCTCTGAGCGCAGTGCTGAGTGGATGTCAAATCGTTGAGATGGTGAAGGGTGTGTGTTGTTGGTGTGGCTCAGTAGGACAGTGAGAAACATACAGAGTCGGGTGTGAGGTTAACAATGTGGTAAGCGGTGTGTAATCTGTGTGAGCTCAGTGAGATAGTGAGGGGTGTCTGTAATTGGTGTGAGTTCAGACAGTTATAGTGTCCATTTGGCCTACACTGAAGAACCTTCACTCAAGCCCTTATACCCACTTTCGGCTGTTTTAGAGCATCAGTCCATAAGAACTAACTCAACAAGATGAAGGAAAGGTGGGAAACACCCTGCTGTCCTATATGGAGGCCAGGTCTACCCCTCTTTCTATAAAAGCAGTTTGTAATCAGGGTCCTCCTTCACTGGGACGGGTGTTACGTTGACAGGTACAGGTGGCCCCTCTTGTCAGTTCCAGGCAGGCTCCACTTTGCTGCTGTCCTATGGCCAAGTTTCCTCAGGGCAGCAGGCTTCATACATCACAGCAGGCAGGTTTACACACCTCGACCCAAAGCCAGAACTGCTAACAAATTACCTTGACATGTTGATTGCTTGCCTTATCTCACCCCGGAGGCCTCCTGAGTCCTCCTTCACATCGCCAGAAACACTTCCAATTACTGCATTGGTTTATCAGGGACTGCTTCTCGGTGTTCCTATTCTGCTTCCTACGACCTTGGTTGTCTGAGTGATAGAGCCTTTGAGTTGCTGCTGCATCCCTCTTGGAATGGCCCCTGCTCATCTCGGCCTCTGCTCCTGTAGGATGTGTTTTATTGCCACACAGACTTGGCTTGTGGCCTCCCTTACATCATCCAGCACTGTCACTCAGGCAATTCTAGAACACCTATAAGTGGCCTCTAGAAAGAGAGATTTCCAGAAACAGAATGCCAAACACCATACTTAATCAAACTTCTTGAGTTACACAATAGGAGGAAATCTTTACTTAGGGTTTCAAAGGACAACAGAGAATTTCAACATAAGCCAGGAATCGTGCTCTGTTTTTGATCCTGTTAACCCCAGATTGATGACAGGAAAGGACAACTGATGTGTCACAGGATTGCCACGCACTGTCCCAAATCCTTCCTGAGGTCAGCATCCCCAGCCCCACCAAACCCTACAGCTCAAAGAGCAGCTACAAGTGCAGGGCAAAGTGTGACATTGTGGAAATCAACTGCTTTAAGAGCCACACCTAAAACTGCTTGATTTGGGGTTAGAAATGTGGTTGATAACATGCCCTTAAGATCATCATGAACTCTCAGAGATGACACTGACTTATCTGTCATAATCAGTTATAATTTTAGAAATAAGCTTAATGTGAATTCTTAGGAACCATGTTCTAAAAGAATTGATATTTGAGAGCCCATCCTATCCAAATTTACAGGTGCTTCAATATATTCCCAGAAAATAGTGAGAAATTAATCTCAGGTTTATTTGCCCAAAAAATTATCCATGGTTACATACTCTCAACAAACCTGCCAGAACTTTGTTGAGATCAGGTATTGAGTTTTGTTTCCCAGCCAAGGACCTTGATTTGAGTTAGTTATCTTGGATGAGAAATTCTTCTTCCTTTAATAATATCCTATTGAGATAAGCTGAGATTTCATACAGGTAAAGTTACTTCAATAATCTAGGTTGTGTGGGGAGACTGACTTTGGTTCACTTTTAGAATGAGGAAGAAGCAGTCGAAATTATCACCCATGAGCCGTCTATCAAATATCCTGCATCCCAGGAACATGGTTGGTCCTCTTTGGAGAGGTGGACTGACCCCAATTTCAGGACACCACAGGAACTCAATAAACTTGGAACGCTGTGTTACAACTTATAGAGGCATAGCTAACTCGACAACTGGAAAGAATAACAATTATTGCCCCTTGATTACAGAAGATTTCTTCTGTATAAGAATTCTTTGAACGCTTATAACATGTAAAAGCGACTCTATGTTCAAAAAGACCATGAGAATTGTGCCAGATGCCAGATGATGATGTGAGATTGTCAGCTCCTTTCAGAGTCCTCTTGTTTACCTGGCTGCTCAGTGAGACTGAATCTCACTGTTGGGTCAGGACTGGTGCTGATGAGGATCATCAGATCCCAGAGCCAGGGTGGGAAGCTGGGAAGGAAACAAACCCAAGGATCACAGGTAGGGGCTGCAAATGGGAAAAGTCAGTAGGGCTCACGCCTAGCAAACAGCCAGGAATCAGACATGTGTCTGGAGTCAAGATTAAGTGTGTGGGTTAAAACCAAGCCAGCAGTCAGGGATCAGGCAATATAAGGCAAAAGGCAAGAAGCCATGTAAAAGGCTATGACAGCAGATTGAGGCATCATCACAATAGCCTTGAAGCTGCTCTATCAACCTGCTCTTTGAGGTAAGGAGGCTCTTACCCCAGTTCTGTGGCAGCAATCCAAGATGTGACCACCCTGGGTTGTACAGATGGAAGCAGAGGATCCATGTGAAAAGGAATGACAGAGGTACAGTGCTGGGAATCACACTGCAAGATCCATCACGACACCTCTCTGCACTGCCTCATGAAGGGCAGAACTTTAAGCTAGTAATTAGCCACCCACGTTGTATCAGGATTCGGGGGCATACTGGCCAGGAACAGCCACCAGGGATCAGAGAAAAAATGGAAATTGAGATATTTCATGTTGCCACTTTCCCAACTCCCTGTCAGTTCTATTGTCCCATTTCCTGGCAACCTTCCCTGCTGATTCTCAAGTACCGAGCAATTCCATGCTGCCCATCTGTGGTCCAGCTCCCTCCTTGGAGGCATGGACACTCAGGCCTCTCCATTTCCTTAAAGTTTTCCACGTTTAAAAAAATGCTTTTTTTTTTTTAATTTGGAAGGCACATCACAGGTGCTAAGCAGAAAGCAGATGTATCAAAATAACTAAGGTATAGATGATGAATGCCGTTAGCGCTCCTAAAGGTATTAGAAGTTGAGGGAAGAACTAATTAATACAAAAGAACCTCTAGAGCTCTGTCCCTAGCACCCTAGACGAACAAGGGTTTAAAAAAAAGAAAAACCCTTTCTCTTCTAAAAAAATTACTTAAGCGTATGACTTGAACTACACTGTTTTTTTATTGTTGGTTTTCCTTCGCAATAAAAAAAAAAAAACTTGTTAATCAAGACTTCAAAGAACTCTGTTTAAAAGCGATAACTGAGTCATCTCCCTTATCTCACTTTTTTAATCAGATATTGTTCTAGGAATAAACAATGTGAATTTTATGATCGTCCCAAAATGATACTTGACCGTATAAAAAAAAGTTCAGACATTTCTGTTTTCTGGGACAAGAGAGAAATTATTACAGAGGCTGTACTGCACAGAGGAAAGAACGTAAACTCAGTTTTGTCTTGGCAAGTCCCTCCGCATCCCTGGCCTCCATCTCCTCACAGAGATAATAATATATACTCTGCAGAGTCCTTGTGAAGATTAAAAATAATGTATGTAAAAGATCTAGCACAGAACTTGGCATGTCGCAGATGCTGGATGAATAGTGGCAATTGTTAATATCAGATCGCTTATCTAAGGAACGCCCAGTCATCTTTCACTGTAAACACATTTCTATGGAGTCAAAAGGAGAGAGAATGTAGCTGGAAGAGCACTCGGGGTCGAAGTAGAAATTCCTGTAAGATCCAGAACACTGGGTAACAATCCCAGCTTTGTCACCAGTTCGCTGCATAAGTCTGCAAGACATTTAGTTTCTCTGGGACTGAGATTCCACATCCAGAAAAATGAGGGATTTGAACTACATCATAACTTTGATCACTCCCAGACCTGGAGGTTCTCTGCCACTGATTTTACCTTCCCAGGCATAGAGAAGGCTGGTAAAGCTTGTCCCTGTCTGGGGACAGCATATTCCTAGATGATCAGGCACTTGCCCCATGTACCTCTCCCTCCACCTTTCCACCCACAATGCCCAACCTTGTTTCTCATCTTCACACCTCGCTCCAGAGCACAGACTGAGATTCCTGAGACCAGCTGTAAACCTTCCCAGTGATACACACTCACCCTAAGATTTAGGAAAGTGTACTTAAATTATCTGGGCCTCAGTTTTCTCCTCTGCTAAGTAGAAGACTAATATTCACCTCATTGAGTTTTGCAAGGATTAGATGAGACACTGTGCATGACAACGATTTACAGGCAGTGCAGGTTTGTGCAAAGTTAATGTAGCAACTGTGATTCCTGGTGATTTAACACCTTGAGAAGCACTTTACAGAAAGCACCCCCAGGCAGTTGGATTCTGAGTCAGGACACTTGTGGGTCATTCACCTGGGCTGCTGCTCTTTTGGAGTTTTGTGTACCCAAAAGAATTCAGCAGAATGACCTTGAATTTTGCTGTAATCAGATATTGACTTTGGTTTTTCTGATCGAGAAAGGAGGTTTGTTTAAACTTTCACTTACAGGCAAGTGGCAGGATCTTGTTTTAATGGTCGGGAAAAGTTTTCACCCCATTAATCATTTCCTACCCAGGTGACCTGGGGTTTTCCTATTTCAATATGCAATTGCGGAATTTCTGGAGAGCTGCCTATTACTAATAGTTACAAATTAACTACAGTTGTTATAAGTCAGGCTCTGGAAAGAACTGCAGATCTGTCTCTACAGAGCTCCACTCTTTAGCTTTTCTGGGCTTACTGTCCATGGAATACCGGTCTCCTATGATCACAGGAGACTGCAAGAAATGTAAGGACAGTCTAAAAAGAAGCTAAACATGACATTGGGTTCCCTCACAAGTGCCCTGAAATGCCCACTGTTTGCAGAGCTGCGCAAGGCTGTAGAATCTCTTCCAGTATTTTCTCTTCCATACTGAAGTCTAAAAGCTATTTGTTGATGAAAGGTTTTAAGCAGTTACCTCAGAACATAGTCCTAAGTGTTGGGTTTTCTACGCAGTCAGCTGTGTGGAAGCTTTAATCAGTATTTGTCTCTTTCCCTGAGTCGACTCATCCACTTGTGCAGGTCACACACCCCTGGACAGGGCTTGTCCCACAACAGAAGAGTAAGCAAGTACTCATATAGTATAATTTGAGATGTGTCACAGCCCACTTCCAAAAATACCTTCCCCACCAAATGCCACAGTGCCTAGAATTCCCAGCATTGAACTCGCTGCTGCTAGTCTCCACCCTCCACCCCATCCTCTCTCTAGATGAGTCATACTCGTCCTTCCAGGCCTAGCCCAGTTATCACTCTTTCACGAAGCCTTCCATGATCCTCCACTTGGAAGTGATCCTTAATTCCTCTGAACCTTTACAACACTTAATTTGTACCTCTTTTATGATATACAGTTGACTCTTGAACACCATGGGTTTGAAGCACATGGTTCCACTTGTACATGGGTTCTTTTTTTCAGTTAGTAAGTACTACAGTACTACATGATGCATGGTTGGTTGAATCCCTGGATGTGAAACAGTGGATGGAAGGAACCGTGTATACAGAGGGCTGACTGTAACTTATAAGTGGATTTTTTACTGTGCAGAGGGTCAGCGCCCCTAATCCCTGGTTGTTCAAGGGCTGACTGTATTTTACTTTATGTTTAAACACACGTAATATCCCCACCAGGAATAATCTTGAGAGTCAATCCCTCGGTGAGTTCTTACTTAGTCTTTGTACCACTATCCCATCCCCAGAGGTGGCCCTCAATAAAGAACCAACATCTGGCCAATGGGTACCATATGGGTGAATGGATGATAAGACGCAGCTTCACCTGGGCTGAGATTCTGATGCTCACCAGCCCTGTATCCCTCAGCAGTTACTTTACTTCTCAGGGCCTTATTTTCCTCATATAAAATAAGGTCATTTTAGAGGTACACAATTCCAGGGCTCTCCCAGCCACTGTTACCAATCCACTGAACGATCTCACAGCTCACATTGGTTCGGCAAAGGTATAACATCACTTGCATTCATTTTTTGAAGTTGTTTGACAATGTATATACTGCATTGAGGTTTCTATTTTATTTTGTGGTGGTGGGGGGATTAGGTTTATTTGTTTATTTTTAGAGGAGGTACTAGGGATTGAACCCAGGACCTTGTGCATGCTAAGCATGTGCTCTACCCCTTGAGCTGTATCCTCCCCCTGCATTGAGGTTTTTAAAAAGACAAAAAAGGTGAAGGGAATAGTAAGATGAAGCGAAAGGAAAAGACAGTCCTATTTAGTTACAAAGGTGGGGTGTGAATTCAGCTTTGAGTTTCCTAGCAACCAAAGCAAAAAGGTATTAAAGTAAAAGACTTTATTTGTTCGAGAAAGTGCAGCTCTTCCTGATATTAAGATCACAAGAAATCAACGTAACAGACTTGGTCCTCAAAACAACTCAACAATGAATACATCTGAGCATTTAATAGAACCGTTTTCTGCTGCATCCTTTCCTACAAGACTGTTCCAGTTATTTATTGCTGTGTAACAACCTCAAAATAGTGATTTTAAACGATAGCGATCATTTATTTTTATCTCACTGGGGACTGGCTGGAATTAGCTGAACAGTTCTCTAAGCTGGGGGCTAGATCAGCTGATCCTTTTCAGATTTCTGTAGGTGGTCTCTCCTCGTGACTTCCACCTGGTAGCAGGAGAGCAGCCAGAATCCTTACAAGGAAGCTCCGGCTGAGAGGGAGAGAGCCAGGCAGGCTGGACCACCTTTCATGAACCAGCCTCAAAAGTCACATGGCATCGCTTCTTCCACATTCTGTTTGCCAGAAACAAGTCACCGAAGCCAATCCACATTCAAGGGAAGAGTAATTCACCTCCATATTGTGATGGAGAAGTGACCAAGAATGTGAAAAAAATGTTTTAAAACCACTATAAAGGACAAACTAGAAATTTGTGATTCAATAAATGCTATTCTTCTGAAAGCCAAAGAAAGGATAGTCTGACTTGATCCAGGAATAAAGCTAGAACATCTAGAGTTGTGCTGCCCGATATGGTAGCCACTGGCATAAGTGGCTTAATTTTAAATTTAAATTAATTGATAGTAAATTTTAAAATGTAGATGTCATTCTTCAGTCTTAATAGCCACATTTCAAACGCTTAACAGCCACACATGCCTAGTGACTGTCATATTGTGCAGCACTACTATGGAACATTTCCATCATGGCAGAAAAGTTCTGTTGGACGGTGTTGATCGAGAATAACGAAAGAACTGTATATCCCTTAGCTGTCAATCAGAATTGCTCAACCATCTAATTAAGCTCCTGGTGGGCACTGGGCAGCAGAAATGCCCAGCTTCTAACATGTGACAAGAATATGAATTGCATGGAATCAGTATGGTTAACAGAGGAGCATCTCATGCACCTTAAAACTCAACAGGGCAGGAGGTCATTTCCCTTCCTTTAAAGTAAATGAAGGCTCCTATCCAAGACCCAAATAGCTGCTACACCCCATCTCCAGGTGGAAGGGTTTTCAGTGGGAGACCTACTGGCAAGACTAAAATTTTCCTCAAGCCAGTTTCTAAAAACTGTTTCCTAACAACCTTTGAAGGAAGAAAAAAAAGATAAAATCAAAGCTACAAAGTTAATTCCCTCACTCTTTTATTCAACCTATCATTTACTGAGCAGGCATGGTACTCTGTATCTGAAAATGTTTTCAAAATAGGTTTTACCCATCTCCCAGGCCCCAGAAACAAACAAATCCATGTCAATAATGCACCCAAGAAATATCTACTTTTAAGTAGCATAATTTTCTAGTGAAACCACCAGAGAAAATGGTTGCAAAATGTACCCCAAAGTAGCTGAAAAAGTTGGCTGGCTCTATATAATCATTAGATATAAGGCAATTAGATTGAAAATACTATCTGCCAAAAAAGATGATTTGGGATTTAGGAAAGTTGAATTCGAGTCACTCTGTTTTCCAGTAAGATAGAGAGGCCATTTCTGGTTAGTGACAATAAAATTATACCAGCAGCATAGAGAATAGTTATTTTTATGCTTTTCATAATAGGGGTACATGCAGCTAGATCATGTGCAAATTGTTTCAAATTATTAAGAAATTAAAAAGAAAGGTTGGAGGAGGCAGAGCCAGAACACAGTCCTATTTTTTTAAGACTGAAATTATTATCTCATCTGTTAGAAGACCATTCTCATGAATGCTTGCTGTGGTCGAAAGTTCAGGTTGGACATAAACATAAGTTATCAGATCTTGCATGCCAGCTGCTTCGAGTGACTTCTGTTGGGCCTTCTCCATCCCCTCTCCACACTTCTCCCCACTGCCCTGTGCCCCTGAAAGGCTGGAATGTATGGGCTGTATCAGCAAGCTCCCTTCCCCTCTCACTTCTGGAGGAGTTCAGCCAGTGGGAGGCACTAGCAGGAGATTAGAGGATGGGAAGTAGGAAGGTTAGATTATCTGTCCCCCAGTTCCCTCCCTGCCTGGCCACCATGGGTTGGCTTCATTCCCTAAGCAAAGGCTGTAGCTCATGTCCGCAGCCCTCTCTATACAACTGCACTCTTTGAATTCCAGTAAGCCCTCACTTCGTTTGATCATTCAGGCTGGTGAGTTGCAAGGTTCCCAAAGTACTAACCAACCCTTGTAGGTTTTCCTCAGTTTTGCCTTTACCTTTGTATATAGTTCCTTTCTTAACCTCTCTTCAGTTATTTAGTTTGTATAGGCTATCTGTTTACTTACAAAACCCTGACTGATACAATAGTCCATTCCTAGTTTTTCTGCACAAAGACCAAAACAAGATCAATTACATTTAAAAGCAATCTTAAGTCTACTCTTGACAGATTTTTCCAACCCCTAATAGTAAAACATAGCTAATGATGTAGTATTTTACCTACACCTAACCTGTTCCTCATAGAAAATAATAGTTGGAAAAAAATCCAACTAATTTATGAAAGACAAAACTAGCACAACATTTATATGAAAAGCCCACCAAAATAATGGCTCTATGATTTGATAGAGCAATACTGTCCTTTTTTAAAAAGCAGGGGAAGGAAGGCTTCAACCAGATGAAATTAATGAGAGTAAACAAATCAGTTCCCAATGAGAGCAGAACTTGAGCAGTTTTGTGGTAAGAAATCTTCAGAAAGCACTTTGTATTCAACAGTACTACATGAGGAAGAAAAGCCAGAATCTAGTCGGTGAAGAGACTCATTCTTCCAAAGGTGAGTGTAATTGTTCTTGAGTCAAAGGCCTTGCAGCTGCCCTCTCCGCCACCACCATGGTGCAGTGAATGAACAAAACCCTCACAGTCAGGAAGACCTGCTTTCAAATCTTTCCAGGTCGAATCGTTTATAAAGTAGGGGGAAAACAGTATCTCCAATGTAGGGTAGTTGTAAGAATTAAATAGCAAAACAGATATTAAATACCTAGCACAGCATCTGATGCATAGAAGTTGCTCAACAATTGGAAAGTCAAAAACAAAACCAACAAAAAGAAACCAAAGACTTAGAACCCAAGGCCACCCAAATCAGCAAGTGGATCAGGAAAAAAAAAAAAATGGGAAAGAATAGGTTGTTGATAAAGTATCCACCCTACCCCTCAAGTCTCCCTGTGTGTCACAAACATTTTGAGGACCTCTGTAATGGATGCATTCCCTTCTCCAGGGGGCTGGAGGGGATCGTCACCGAAGGAGTATTCTCATTCCCTGCCCCAGAAGAGCTTCTTATTTTTTTCCTTCTTCCATCATTTTATGTTTGGAGGTTAATTAACCTTTTTTACCAGTGCACCATAGTCATCCTGTCTTGCTATCACAAACTATCCTGGCGGCCAGCAGAGTTCAAATGGGTACTAAGCTGAAGTAGTCAACTCGTTGGTAACTGTGCTGCCCTTCCAACTGGCCAGGATTTCCTCTGGTACCTTGTTTTGGAAATGTCCTAAATGTAGTGCCCAACTGGGTCCTCTTCTTCATTTTTTGAGGCCATATCATCTGAGTGATGAGACATTGCCTTTGCCTGGTTAACCACATCCGTGACTCAGAAGTAAGACCATCATTTTCTCACAGAAGGGATACCTTCATTTGTCCGTCTTGGGTTATGTCAGAGATGTGTCACTGACTCTACTTCTGGATGGAATTCATATTTTTAAGAGCAATTTATAATACAAGGAAGTACTTCAGCAGGACCCTAAGGAAATGGGACTAAGGAGAGATCATTCTGACAAGTGAGAGAGGAAAAGTATTCCAAAGACTGAGCCAGTGCACAGTGTGTTATGAAAATCAATGAAAGCACATGTGAAAGAACTCTGAAGACAAATCAGTTCAGAAATTCTGCCCTATCCTTGGAATTGGCTTACAGATCCCTAACCCTGCAATCATGAATCCAATTTCCCCAGTTTTCCTAATCCTGGAGTTGTTGTTCCATGATCCCCAAGGCCAATGTCTCAGTGGATTCCTCAATGAAATGTTGCATGGTGAACAGAGCAAACTCAAATAGAAAGAAAGCAACATATGGGAAAACCTACCACCTGCCAGGCATTGCACTGCATATTTTGATACATATTATCTCAGTCAACCCTGATAGTAATCTCATAAAATAGACAGTGTAATCCCTATTTCACAGGTCCAGAAACAAAGACTCTGAGAAGTTAGGTAACTTGCCTAAAGTTAAAGTTTTAGAACTACGATTGCACCAGGTCTCCCTGATCCATAGCCCATTCTCAGCCCATTCTGCCACATTTGTCAAGGGCTTCATCCATTATTCAGCATCTTTACATACAGCTGTGAGACCCTGTAACACATTACCTTCACTCCATCCTCAGTTCTTCTTCTGGTACACAAAGCTGTCAAGAGAGAGCACCAGTGACTTTCAGAAATCCGTATAACCCCGTGTATAGCATCCTCCTTTCTACAATTGACTAGATGTAACTGGATGCTTAGTAACAGACGCCTGTATCAGGTCAACTATTGCTGCATAATAAACCATCCCCAAATCTGTGGCTTAAAACAACTATTTATTTTATCTCATGATTCTGTGAGTATTTGGGCCATTCTCCATTGGTCTTGCCTGGGGCCACTCAGGAAGCCACATTTAGCTGATGGGTTAGCTGGGTGCAGAGTTAAACTGGGACAGTTTAAGATGACAGGGCCTCTCTCTCTGTGTTGTCTTTCATTAGATGTCTTCACAGCATGGTGATCTCAGGGCAGCTTCCAAGAGGACAAGGCCCAGTGTGAAGCCTCTACTTGCATCACATGTGCTGGTATCTCATTGACCAAAGCAAGTCTTATGGTCAAGCGTAGAGTTGTGGGAGGGGGCTACCCAGGGCACGGATACCACAAGGCATAATTTATTGAGGGTCATTGCTATAACAAGGTACCACAGTCTTCCCCCGGCCCCAGTGACCCACATCCCTCTTATTTGAAAGATACACTACCCATCTCCAAACCAACAAGAGCTCGTCCAGTGATGGCATCGAACTGTAAGTCCAGGATGTCCTGATCTGCCTCAGCTCCAGATGTGGTTGAGGCTCCTCAGGTGCAGTTCCTCATGCAGCTTCTCAAGTGTGTCTTCTCATCATTCAGGGACTTCTCACGATGGACTGAAGAAACAACTTATCTGCTCCACACACACCCAGCACACAATTGTGAGGATGGAACACCCAATAGACACTCCCACTTAAAAGGAGGAGGAACAGGGGGCCACATAGAAGTCACTGGTCCATAGCAATTCTGAAACCCAGCCAGGCAAATGTGGCAAGGCCTCCTATTCTGAATACAGGAAATGGATCTTGAAAAGAGCCTGATTCTACTCCCTGGAAGTGGTTGGCTCTGCCCTTTGAGATGGTTTTCCTTTCAATAAGAAATAACCTTTGTTTGCAGCTGAGTGACTTTCTCAGCTTGCTTCCTGCACCATTTAGTCTAACCTGGTCCAGTTCCCTTATAAACTTTGTGAGCTTTCCACATACCAGGTTATAGTCCATTTCATTAGACAAAAGCTATACTAACAATTATTTTTAAGACAGGCCTCCACTTTAGGTCAGCATGTCAAGGTGCTAAGGGAAAATGCCCTCAAGATTCTTAGAAGATCCTTTATCTAGCTAAGAGAGTCTGGTAGACACCGTTTAAAGTCTTATAACCACACTCTTGATTTGATCTGCGTCCTGAGGTCAGTTTCTTACTTTGAGGATCGTCTGCCTATTGAAGAGACGGGAAATGTGAAATGGTTTTATTTTCCAGCTCAGTGCATCCTGGACCCTCCATATGTACTTGAAATTCTGCTGACAAATGGAGCAGTTCTTTCTTTAGTTCATCTCTCTCTTCTCATATCTTATTATATATACCTTTTAAAAAGTTAATTGATGACCCTCATCATTCTAAATGCAAATCTCAAGGCAAATCCACATTAAGTACACTTTCTATCTTCCAAGTTACTGGAGGTGACAGTGTTGCCAGTTGTGTCACTATTACACACTCTGGGTTGCCCTTTATCAACCTCCAGTAGCAGTTTCCTCTCAGGTCTGCCAGGCTCCACCAGCACCCTGCTGGCTGTCTCCGTAGCCTCTACCAGACACTCAGTCCCAAAACCAATGCTGCCTAGTTTAGGTTTTTATTATATCAGTGTGCCACTTCTTGTTATCAATTTTTATGCTAGTTTTCCATTTATGTAGCAAGATATTCCAAAACATAGTGACTTCATGATTATCATGATTCCATAAGTTAGCTGGACCATTCTTCTGCAGGTGATGTCTTGGGTCACTGATGCAGCTGCATTCATCTGGGGGCATTGCCCTTGGAGACTGAACACAACTGGCCTCTCCTACCACTCAGTATTTAATTCTGGGTTTCTTCATTCATGGTGGGCTCAGGGTTCCAAGAGGACAAGCCTCAGTGTGCAAGTGCTTATCACACCTGTGCTTCCATCACGTTTACTTATGTCGCTGGGCCAAAGCAAGTCACGTGGCTGAACCCAGTGTCAATGTGATAGGAGATTATAAAAGGATGTGGAAACTGGCAGGTGTGTTTCATCGGGGTCGTGGCTGTAACAATCCTCTACAGCACTAAAGTGTAAGTAAAGTGTACTTTTCTCTGTATCTTCATTCAAGTGTATAGCCCAATATATTTTGTTTACCTAGGCATACCTAGTATATATTTGTTTAACTGAATTGAAGAGGTGCAGAGGTTTGGAAACACCAAGATGATAACGGCTAAGACTTCCTATAGCCTTGGAGATCCAAAATACTATAAAAACGAAGCTAAACTTTTTCTAAAAAACTTTTTCTCACTTTATTTCTACATTCTTGTGAATCAAATATATTTCTGACCAAAGATAGTCTTTAGAGTATCATGAATTTCAAAAAAATAACTCTAACTCATTAATCTTTTCTGTTATGGTCATAAGCAATCCTAGAAATAAATTCTATATGGACTTGAAAATTTTCTTATCCTAAATAACTCTTTGAACATCTGAATAATCATGTAACATATATTCTTCAGTATTTGCACAAGAGAAAAAGAATTGAACAGAATTATTGGCATTTCAAACCCATTATTTGAATTTTGCTAAGATCAGACATGAGACTTGATTTGTCTTTCTCAACTGGGGATATAGGTATATTTAGTTTTTCACTAAAATAAAGAGAATCAGGAACGTGTTTTAGTGGTCTCAAAGGTTCTCGTCTCATCAATCATTTTCTCCAAAAGAGGTTGGGGTTTTTTCATCAATAGGAGTGGGCAATGACGAACACATTTTGAAACTGTCTCTTGATTCATGATGTCTTACCTTCAAGGATTGAGAAGGCATAAAACTCTGCTAAAAGACACATTCTTCCCTTGCTACCAATTGTGAGTCTAAGAATCCAGACATGTTTGCACTGTTTTTCCCCCATGAAGCAGAATATCCCATCAAAGTGTGACAGGGGGATTCACTGAAACTTCTGTTTGCATGTGGTGGTTTTCTGTTCTGCTTTGTTTGCTTGCTTGCTTGCTTCCTTGTTATACTATTAACCTCTGCCTAAGTTTCCAGACTTAGCACTGCAAATGATGTTCCTACCCTAACCTAAGGGACAACTGGAGGAAGTCTTGAATGTATTCTTTGGGACCAGAGAGGGTCGCTACAGCACTCCACTCCGAGGGCAGAGAGGAATGGATACCCCGTTACTCTCTAATTGAAACACCGACTACCAATTAGACCTGGTAGGTCCGTAGCGCCTACTGTGATGATGATGATAACAAGAGGCAGCGTTCACTGATGCCCTCGCTCTGCTGAGCATCGTTCAGAGCACTTTACATGGGTTAACTCGTTGGATCCTCACAACCCTATTTGGTTGGCAGTTAGCATTATCTCCACTTTACAAGAGGAGGGCGCTGGGGTGTAAAGCAGTTTATTCAGGGTTATGTAGCTTTAAATGGCAGATTCAGGATTTGAACCCACCACCTCCACCAGCTCTGTTGCTTCAAAATACCGATCTCATGGAGAACTCAAAATTCTTTCCTGCATCTACGACCTCTGGGGCTGTACCTTCAGCAGCAAGTCACTGATGTTTATACACTTACGCTGTTGGCTGACATATCTAGCTTTCTGATGATTTGCACAAATTAACAGAAAGGCAGTTACAGAAGCTTCTGGCCAGTCATTTAAGGCCAGTGAATCTCGGCCTAGGTTCTTTTCTCTCTGACCATTGGGGCATCTACTTTCTCCTGGAACTTGAGTGGGGATGGTACCCAGACCACGGTCTCTGAAGCCATCTCATGGCCTCCAATCCTACAGAGCTGAAACTCACATGTGCCGTGCACCCTTCTCAGCCACCAGCACTACATCCTGCCCCAACACACAGTCCATCAAAATGTGTTTCCTGAGACCTCCACACGCCAAGCCCCATAGTAGGCACAGAAGATAGATGTGCCCGCTGGAGCTTTCGGCCCCCACAGCCCCGACTTCCAATTTGAAAAACATGATTAATTTGGGGGGAATACCAACCTAGAAGTAATTAGAGGGGATATTTTAGAAAGATTCTAAGTAAACCACCTTTCTGGTCCCTTCCAACCCCACCCCCGTCCTCTTGATTTCTCTCTAAGGCAAGCATTTATTAGTTTGATTTCAACACACACACTTGTACCTGTGATTACTATATAATGTCTGTTTACTTTTTTAAATGAAAATGAATTTAAATTAATCTTGTTTTGTGAATTTCAAGGCACCCCCTGAGATAAATGAAGACACTCCAGGGTGTCATCAAACCAATTCTGGGAATCATTGCTCTAAAAAGTAGAGAAGCAAGCTCATTAAACCTTCAAGGAGCCAGTGGGGAGAAACGTATATAGATATACAGAGAGAGCGCACAGTAAAGAGGGTTTTATATGTAGATTATTCACTTACACACACACACACACACACACACACACACACACACACACACACACACCCATACATACATAAGAAAGATGATGCATCTAAATGTGCTTATCTTTAGGAGAGTTGTCCGTTGTAAGCTTAGCATCAGTGCATCTCATCATGAAGGTCTCTGCACCACAGAGGAGATGCTGGGAGCAGTATTTCCAAAAGAGAGAAGCAGCCATCCTTTTCCAGAGATAGGCAAATGCATAAGCGGATGAGCGGTTCAAAACAGCGTCCAGGTGAATCTCTTGAGACTCCCCCCATTAGCGCCACAGACTGAGATAACTAGCGGGAACTTTCCAGAAGTTCTTGGGCTTTCTAGTGGAGTGGCTTCCAGGCAAGGTCTTTTGAGAGCCTCTCACTTAGATGTCACAGGCTAAGGTCACCTGGGACCTTTGCTACTGCAGCCCATCTAACAGGTGTGTCAGCCTCTCATGTCTTGTGTCACTTTCCTTCATCCTTGGAAAACATAGAGCGTCTTCTCTTTGAACACTAACTGATATAAATAAGTAATAGGTAATCATTTTTTCTTTTTGTGTATATATAAATGCTTTTATAATGAAAATATAGTACTTGTATAATAAAGCAATACATTAAAATGTCTTAAATATATAATGTATTAAATGTTTTGACTAGAGATGCCACAGAAGTTCAGAAGAGAGATATAAAACATCAAATGTAAGGGCACAGGGAAGGCTTCCAAGAGAGACCAACGTGTTCCAAACTGAATCTTGAGGGAGGTGAGGAGTTGCTTCAGGGTGAAGGTAAGAACGGGACAAGTAAAGGGAACAGCATGTGCAAAGGCACATGAGAGAGCTCTGCTTCTGAGCATCCCAACGTTGTTCAGTGTGATGGGACACATTGCAGCAAAGGAATGAGGTGAGATGAGGCTGAAGAGAGAAGCCAGAGGCCTCATCCTGGAGGGCCCTTATGCTAGTCTGTAAGTGTTGGATTTTTTTTTCCCTTGAAGGCAATAAGGAGTTACTGAAGAACTGGGAAATAAGTTGTGCTCTATGAATGTCACCGTAGCTGCACAGAGGGGAAGTGTGTAGGGGCTGGAATAGTGGAGGCCAGTCCAGAGAGCCAGGGAGGTGATGAGTCCTAAGGAGATGCCAGAAGGATGGGATCTGGGAGGGAAGAAGTTCTGCTGGGGAGTTGAGGGGATGTGGCAGGAGGTGGTCCATGGCTTTGTCCCTCTTATTCCCAAACTGGAGGGAGGGTGGTGCACTTCAATTGAAGGATGATAAATCAGACAATTTCAGCCAAGCCTGGAACTTACTTTAAAGGTAGAGTGGAAAGTGACATTTCAAGAGTTCCTACAGAAAGGAAGTCTGGGAGCCAAGCCCTTCCTTGGAATAAAAGCAGGAAAGTCACAATGCACATCTAAGCGTAGTTTTCTTGGGTATCTTCCTAACCTGTAGGTGAAGCAATAGATTGTTCCAGCCAGGGACTGTTAGGTGTTTGTAATTGACCTCGGGCTTTTACTCAGGGCCGGTTAGGCCTCTTTGAAGCCTCTCCTTTTACTAATTGGCTCCTCTGCCCAAGGACAGCCCTGCTCAGCCAAAGCATCTCAGCTCGAGAGGAGACACCGGGAGATGTCAGGCACCACCTCTTGTGACCAGGCTGTGTTGGAGGTGCTCCCGATGACTGTCAGGAAGAAGGGAAAACACAGCTGCAGGGCAAACCGGGCTCACAACAGGGCTTCTCAGGCACACGTGTGCGTGTGAACTACCTGGGATCGCACAGGACCGGGGCGGGGCCCGAGAGTCTGCATTTCTCACAAGCTCCCAGGTGGTGCTGAAGCTGCTCAGTTGTGGCTCATACTTTGGGAAGCACTGGCCTATAGGCAGTTGGAGGATGAGCCAGGAGGTTGGGGAGATGCTGAGAGGTACAGAAATTGACAATTGCTGTGCTCCATAGATTCACTGTATTTGTTCCATCTGCCCTGGAAAATGGACCTATGTGGTCTAGTTTGGAAGACTGGAAGACATAAAGGGGAAAGAGATAAGAAATAAGGCTGCACTTTAGATACCTCAAAGGTCTGGCATTGTAATAGCAAGAAGACCATATAAGAAAATTAAGTAAGTAAATAAGGCATCTCTATTAGTTTTCTATTACTACGTAACCAATTGCTGCAAACTTAGTGGCTAAAAAAGATGCCCATTTAGTATCTGTAGGTCATAATTCCAATTATGGGTGAGCTGGATCCTCTGCTCAGGGTCTCATCAGGCTGAAATTGAGATGCCAGCCAAGCTCCAACTCTCATCTGAGGCTTGGGGTCCTCCTCCAAGCACATTCATTTGGTAGAATTCACTTCCTTGCAGTTGTAGGACGAAGTCCCTGCTTTCTTATAGCTGTCAGCTGGGAATCACTCTCAGCTCCCAGGGGCCCCCTTGCCAAGTGGCCCCCTTTTGCTGTGTAACATAGCATAATCATGGGAGTGATACCCATTGTGGAAGGGAATGGGTCATTTGGGGCCATCTTGGAATTCTGCCAACCACAGCATCCTGTGACTAACACTTCACATTAGAGATACTTCAGCATACGTGTAATTTCTTCATTTACTCCCATCAGGCTCTAAATCATCCTGTGATGATGGTCGTAGCAGCAGTAGCTTCCATTTGTGAGCACCGCTTATGTGCTGGCTACTGGACATATGCTTGGCTTATTTAATCCTATCAATAATCCTTAATAGTCTGTATCATTATAGATATCTGTATTTGGTCCATGAGGAAAGGGAGACTTGGAAAGTTTCAGTAATTTGGTTGAGGTCACCGTTTAGTGACCCAGTAACATTTGATAGTGTGGACTGAGTCCTCGTCGAGACCAACTGAGTGACTCAACCAGCGAGTTTCCTCCACTAGAGGTGGGGAGGTCTCTAAAGTTCCTTCCAAATTTCACACTTAAACTGTGAAGACTGCAAAGCAAAGTTTGCAGTAATTTCTCCCTTTCGGATCCAAGGCAAAGCAAAGTTTGTAGCACCATGAATGGTACAAGTGAGAGAGTTCACCAAAACTATTTTCACTGCAAAGGTGTCTCTTACCTGAGTGCTCCCTCTTCTCTGGTTTTGCTTCCACCTGCCTTTGCTGAACAGCTTTGCCAAAACCAAAGCCTGGCCCCAACTCCGTCTCCATCTCCAACTTGCCTGGTCATAGCTTCCAAGGCACCACCACCCCCAACCTGCCAACATGAAGTCTCAATGTGCTCCTGGAATGGTCTAAAGGAAAAACATAATTTAAGTGCCATGAAGATGACAGAATTGTCAGAATACAAGAAATCAACTGGTAAATTTTAAGATATCAGTCATGGCATGTTCTGTAACAGTATACAGATCACAAATACAAAAAAAGAAAAAAAAAAAGAGAGAGAGAGAGAGAGAGAAACAAGGAAAAGCTATCAGTGCCATCTTGTGGAAAGACCTATATTAAGATGTCCAAGGTAATCTGGCCACACCCCAGATCATAGCAAAGTCTCTACACTCAACACTGACGTGCACCCAATAGACAGCAGGATAGCTGCAGTATTTGTTTGTAGGCAATGGTGCTGATCGGGAGAGGGTCCATTCTGATTGCTTGCTTCCTGTGTCGTAGCCAGTTATTATGTAATTTGTGTATCATCCCTAACTATACAAATAGCATATAAAACCCTCATACCTCCGATACCATATACACACAAAACCCACACCCGCACTATTCTGCTTGGTTCCTCTAAACAGCATGGTTCTCCAAATGTGGAAAATTTGTATTGACCTATCACAACACCCCATCCCCAACCAACACACACACCATAGACCACAGTTGCTTATAGTGTAACCCTTCCTTTGGGGGGAAAAAAAAAAAACCTTAATTTTATTTCACTTCTTGAGTTTATTAGAAATTATTTCTCTTCTTCCCTCTATCTAAATGGTCACATCTGTATTGGTTTCCTATTGCTACATAAGAAATTATCCCAAAATGTAATGGTTTAAAATAATAAATATTTATTATCTCATAGTTTCTGTGGGTAAGAAATTTAACTGAGGCTTAGCGGGGTGACTCTGGCTCAGGGAATCAGGTGATTCTGGCTCTAATAATGAGGTTATTGTCAAGATGTTGGGCAGGTCATCTAAGGTCTTAATGGGGCCAGAGGATCGACTTCCAAAATAGCTAGTTCCCCTCTGTGATGTTGGTAGGAAGCCGGAAACCTCAGTTCCTCACCACATGGATCCCTCATAAGACTCCTTGAGTGTCCTCACAACATGACAGTTGGTTTCTCCCACAGAAAGGCAAGGCACAAATCATAATATCTTTTATGACTGAACCAAAGAAGTCACATCATCATTTCCACAATATCCTATTGGATACAAAAACCGACCCTATCAATGAGGAAGAGGATTACACAAGACATGAGATGGTTCACTGGGGGGACATCTCTGAGGCTGGCTACTACAGTATCCCTTCTTAAACCCAATTTCCAGATCATCGACTCCCAGGTGTGAAATGTGTTTAGACAAAGGAAGATCAGAACATTTAAGATACTGAGAATTCTGCCTGCGGTCCAAGGGCCACCTAAACCCAAGCAATCCTTTGCCTTGGTGGGACACGGACCTACTTGGAGGAAGGAATTCTCTGACTCAGGCTTCCCCTCTAACTACCACTGTTGTCAAGCCCTCAGGGAACTGGGGCCTTAACGTGAAAGACAACTGGGTCAAAACGTTCTTATCAGCTGGGGGAAGGGGGAGCTAGGATGCCCTAAAACTGTTCTGTGGAGCTCCCAAAGACAGTTACTTCCAGTATTTCACAACAGACAGAGAACAAAATAGAAGAAGACCCTGTCTTCATAAGACTGTTCTGGTAGTTCCCAACTGAAGCTTATCTTTGCCCCCATTGACTTCATTTGTGCTTATTATTGTTTAAATTTTCCATATAGATTATCTGATTGTCTTTGATGAATAATTTAGTACTTCATATATGCTATGAGAACAATTACTTTTGAGTCTAAATCCCCCCAAGTATGTTGTAAATTCTTTGAAGTCAGGGAAATTAAGCTTATTACTCAGCCAACCATCATTGTCAACAGATTGTTCTCCAGGAATATGTCCCCCTCAACACAGTCACATACACATGTGATCAAATACATGCACATGATAGGAGCAGAACTCTACAAAAAACAAGGCTTATTTATCCTTTTTTACAATTAGACTTAGCCAGGATCATGCTGACATAGTCTTTGTCTCCATAAAAGCATAGACTATGAAACGTACACCTCAAGAAGATGCTACACAGCACTCAATTAGTCCTCAAACTCATGCAATTAAAAAGACACACACACACACCCCTCACCCCTGCAGGAAGAAAGATTTCCATCTTACCAGTCAAGAAGCTGCCCACTGCCTGAAGCCAATGAAGAACCATCACAGCCCTCCTCAAGTTCCTCCTTTCCTCTATAAAAGCAAGTCTCTCTCCTCTGTTCTCCAGGCTTGCATATGATTTGCCACAATTTGCTTGTCTGAAATTGCAGTTCTCTACTATTCTTTAATAAACTCATTTTGCTGGTTTAAGGGGAAAAAAAACACACAAACACACATTGTTTACATAGTCCTGGAGACTCACCTACACTCCCAGAAATGTACCTTCACAGTCCTGCCTATGCATTCTACTCACTGATTTTTTTTTCATCCATTTAAGCATTTTTGAGCACTGTATGTCAGGCTCCACGCTACATGTGCAAAATGCAAAGATGGGATGATGCCGTTTCGGCTCTGACACAAACAGGTAACCCCAATCCAATAAAGTAACTGCTATACTAGGAGCACGTATTTATACAAGGTGAGATGGGAGTACAGAAAGAGCCTACATCTCCCTGAAGATGGGGTAGCATTTTACAGAAGAGAAAGGAAAAGCAGCTCAGTGTGCCTGGGGGCTGGGGGCCGGGGGCCACGTGCAGGGGGCTGACATTGTTAAGTTGCAGGGATCCTGGTGAAGAAACCAGCTGAAAAGATTTTTCCTTTCGGGTTGAGGCTCACTGGGCCCAAAATAGAAAATTAAATAGTACCCTTGACAGCAGAACACAGCCCAAGGCAGGGACCCTGGGCCCTCCCCACCCAGGGTCTGTTGGAAGCCAGGGGCAGAGCATTGGAGGGGGAGGAATTCCTACAAAGGTGGGTTGATGGATGCACTTCTGCCCCTGTAGAGACCCACACCAGGGGCAGAATCACTCACTGTTGGGGGGTTCAGGAGAGAAAAGAATCTCTGTCTCCCCCAGAAATGTCTTCCCTCTGGAGAAGGTGGGTTTTGAGCTGAATCTCAGGGAGGCAAGGAAGGGGCCTTAGGGTGGTGGGTAGAGATGTGGGAAGTTCTTCCCTGACAAGTGGAGGGAGCAAAGAAAGACGAGCAAGGAGAAGGGACTGAGAAAAGTTCAACCTGAAAGGAGCAAATGCTGGAGCCTTTTCTCCAGGGGCCAGGCCACCAGAAACACTGGAGAGCAATGGATTGAGAGAAGTTGCTGGGAGGGAGAAGCAGGTGACTGGTGGCTGAGAGGCACAGCAGGGAAGCAAGGAAAGGAATCAACTGGGATGAGCTAGATAGACTGACAGGGAGTGGTGTGGGAAATGGGAGTGCAAACAGGAAGGGTTTAATCAGGGCTGTGATTGTAGGAAAGGGTAGATTTGGCAGCTCCCAGAAGCTGGGGAGAGGAGGTGGAGGCACTGCTTCAGAGCTGTCTGGGTAAATTGTCAGTGCATTTATTCCTCTTCATTTGCTGGAGCCAAATGTGTGTGTCATGGGTAGGTGGGGACAGAGGGAGGGAAATAACATCTTCATGGCTAAGTACCCTAGGCTTGGAATGAGAGAGACCTTGGCTCACAGCCCAGCTACTTACTAGCTGTGCGCGCTTGGCCAAGTTAACCAACTTCTCTAAGCCTCAGATTACTCATGTGCAAAAGGGATACAGAAATACCTTCCACATGTGGCTCTTCCAGAAAGCACCTGGCACAGGGCCTGGTACATAAGCAAATTCAACAAGGGTTAACAATTTTCATAATTATAATTAGTCTGCATCACTAGAAGCACATTGTTCAAATGAGGATATGAGCCAGTCACATCACAGCTAAGACACTGTGTTCAGATGCAGTTCCCCACCTTCCCCACCTTCTATGAAGGACACAGATAAGCACTCGCCTCCCCAGGGGTGGGTGACTCAAAGAACCTGGAAATCAGGAACTATGATGAGAAATTAAGAAATTCTGCAACTGTGTAACCCAGCTGAGGGGCTTGAGGATGGTTATGTAAAGAGGCGGTAACCTTCCGTGAGGCGGTAACCTTCCGTGTAACTTAGAATACAATACTGTTTTGTTAAAGACTCTGGAGTCAGGCTGCTTGGTTTCAAATCCCCGGCCATCAGTCATCTCATGGTCAAATTCCTGAAACTCTCTGGGGCTTCAGTTTTCTCATCTGTAAAACAGAGTTAATTAGATTACCTACCTCGTAAGATTATTATGGTAATTAAATAAGTTAATACATGTACTTAGAATAATACCTGGCACATAGTAAATGCTCAATTTGTTAGTTCTGTTGTTGTTGTTGTTGTTGTTGTTGTTATTATTATTATTATTATTATTATTATTATATAATTACTATCCTGGGTAAAATTTCAGGGCCCCAGATGGCAGCAACATTTTTTTTTTTTTTGGTTTTTTTAAAATAATTCCAGCAGTGGAAAAATGAGAATAGTCCCCTGTAGAGTAGTGATTCCCGCTAACTGGACGAGTTCAAAAGGTCGCTTGTCAGAGTCATTGTAGAGGAGATTCCTCCTCCAAGGCGGATGTAGATTTGCCATCTCCTGGGCATCCATTGTGAAGAAAGACAAGGCCAGGCCCTCAGAGCAGCAGGGGCAGTTGGCCAGTGATGCAATAACTCCCACCGACCGCCAGGGAGCAGCAGAGTCCGACCCCGGGTTGCTTCATCCACAGAAAACAATTCTGAATTTCTTCTAGGTTTTCCTCCTTTGCTGTTTGCGTGGCCCACCAATCTCCATGCGCACCGCTGCAGTAATCCCGCCCATTATTGGCTATCCAACCAATCAACAAGTGTCCTGCTTGGGGCCGAGCGGGCGGCTCCTCTCAGTCACTCAGAGCCCGGAGTTCGGTGTTCCAGCCCCGCCCCTAGGCGGGTCGGCCAATCCCCTGCGGCGGAGCAGGACGTCACCGGGCTGTCCCCCCCGAGACCACGTGGTTCCAGGAGGCCCCTGTGCTAGTGCTAGGTAGGTGGAGGGTTACCCGGCCCCGGAAGCGGTGGGCGAAGCGGGAGGGGCCGGCCTCGCCCCCGGTACCCGTTGTCCTGTGCCCTTCCCCAGTCATGGGCGTGCAGCCCCCCAACTTCTCGTGGGTGCTCCCCGGCCGGCTCGCGGGGCTGGCGCTGCCCCGGCTCCCCGCCCACTACCAGTTCCTGCTGGACCATGGTGTCCGGCACCTGGTGTCACTGACGGAGCGGGGGCCCCCGCATAGCGACAGCTGCCCCGGTCTCACCCTGCACCGACTGCGCATCCCAGACTTCTGCCCGCCGGCCCCCGACCAGATCGACCGCTTCGTGCAGATAGTGGACGAGGCCAACGCCCGGGGAGAGGTCAGCAGGCGGGATATGTGCCTGGAGGGAGGGACCTGGAAGGGGTCAGCGGGGACACGGGCGGAGCCGGAGAGTTCAGGGCCGGGAATGACTTAGCTGGATTCGGAGAGAGATTGGAGGAAGACCATGGGCCCAGAAGAGTGCAACCAGGACTTAAAACGAAGGGGAGCGGAGCGGGGCGGTAAGGGGAAGGAGTGAAAAAGGGGCCCAGCAGTGTGACTTGGGCTCCAGGAGAGGGAAGGAAGAACCAGCTAATTTTATGAGTCAAGAAGGAGAAAGGGTGGACAGACTTGGGAGAGATGGGGGTTGAACTCAGGGGCTATTGGGCAGCTGGGCAGTCTACAGGACAAGGCTCTGAGCAAATGGAGTGGAGCCACATATATAATTTTAGTTTCCAGCAACCACATTTTTAAAAGGTAAAAAAAAAAGCAGGAGAGATTCATTTTGATAATATAATTTAACCCAGTAAGTCCAAAATGTTATCAACATATAATGAATATAAAATTAATTCTTAACAGGATATGTTCATTCTTTTTTGTACTACGTCTTTAAAATCTGGTTACATTTTACATCACATATCAATTTGGACTAGCAGCATTTCAGGTACTCAGTAGCCACACATGGCCAGTGTCTTCTGCACTGGACAGCGCAGGCAGAGGGGGTTGTGTGAGGCAGACAAGAAGCCCAGAACTGGAAACCAGCTACTTAGAAGAAGGTGATTGGTGGCCTCTAAGCCACCAAGTATAGGACAGCCCTCCCTGATTTGGATGTCACTTCCTGCCCCTGAGAGCCTGAGGTTTTTGCAGAGTCCTGGTCCTAACCTAGAAGGAGCACCTACAGACAGGAGACTAGCCCAAGTAAGGAGCAGGAGAGTGTTGGGAGGGCGTCGGTCTCCACCCCATCCGGCTCCCACATTCACAGGCGGTGGGGGTGCACTGTTTCCTGGGCTTTGGCCGCACCGGCACCATGCTGGCTTGTTACCTGCTGAAGGAGCGGAAACTGGCTGCAGGAGACGCCATCGCTGAGATACGGCGCCTTCGACCTGGCTCCATCGAGACCTATGAGCAGGAGAAAGCGGTCTTCCAGTTCTACCAGAGAACTAAATAAGGGACCTCAGCATCCTTCTGCCAGGGCCCCGTTGCCCTGACCTGTGCATTAGATGGGGCCAGAGACTAAAAGTGGACTGAAAGTGCCAAGCCCTCCAGCACCCAGCTGGCTTAAGAGACTGAAGCGGCCCTTCCCTGCAGGCAGGTCCTGGTCGGAGGAATGGCTGGAGCTGCATTGATTTGAGGGCTGGGGGGCGTCCCTCTGCTGCTGCTTTGAATAAATAACTTAAGAAACAGCTCACGTTGCATAGCACTTGACAGTTTACAAAGCACTCCCAAACGTCCACTTATTTGAGCCTCACAAAAGCCCCATGATATAGAAAGGCAGAAGGGCCAGCCCTGTCCTTTGGATGAGATGGCTATGGTCATCACTTCTGGAAAGTGGAAGTATGGGCCAGGACTACAACACACATCTTCAGCCTCTTAAAGATGCTTAAGCTCTTTTTTTTTTTTTTAATTTTATTTCATCAGGTCTTTTTTTAGGGGGGAGAGGGGGAGGTAATTAAGTTTATTACATTTATTTATTTATTAACAGAGGTACTGGGGATTGAACCCAGGACCTCGTGCATGCTAAGCACACGCTCTACCACTGAGCTATACCCTCCCCCCTGATCTCATATATCTGCTCTTTGATGATATTTGATGTGTCTTCAGGGGAGCTGGTCAATGAAAAAGAAACAGATCCCCAGCAGCCCAGAGTCTGTGATGCTCACAGGCCAGGAGGGCCCCTGTGGACACAGCCCCTCACGCATGTCCCACACTTGGCATCCCTGTAGCCATCTCAAGACAGCGAAGGCCTGGATGCTGTGCTTGCTGGTGCCCACCATCTCCATCTCCCAGGGACTGGGTGCCTCCCCAAGCCTGGGGCTGCTCAGCTCACCCGTGACTTCCAGCCCATTATGCTTCCCCATGACCTCAGGCTGTGGAATCCCAGCACTGAGCCCCTCTGGGCTGTTATGTGGAGGATATTTGATGATTAAGTGAAGAGGTTCAGGGCTACAGATCTTGGCCGTGTATGTCAGATGTTCCCTTCACTCCTGCACTGGATCCCATCCTAGCGGCACCACCCCCTACCTGTGGCTTCGAGAGAGAAGATGAATGGGATAGTCCAGCCAAGTGGACTCTGCTATAATTCCTACCTGAATTCCTGTCCTCTCTTCAGCCATGGCAGGCCAGGCTGGATAAGGTAGAAACTCATCATGAAATGTGTGCTGAATGCCTGAGTGTACCAGGCTTTATTAGATGCAGGGGCTGTCCAGCTGAATGAGACATGATTCACAGCCTCCTGGAGGAGTCCAGCCATATGGAATAGGTACCGTGACAGGCGTGCATTCCGGATTCAGCAGAGGCAGAGTGGGGAGGCATGGGTTCTACTGTAGACCCCATCCTTTTTAGTGTAGACCACCACCAGGCCCAAGTTACCTGCTCCTCATCGCCATCTTCTCCCTTCCACTGCCACCTACCCAACTCAATCCTCAGGTGTATTAGCCAGAGTCTTACCAATCTGGGAGCAGATGGCTGTAAGATGCTCCCCCTTTTCCTCTGTCAGATCTGGGTAATCAGTTACTTCCCTCTGTTCCCTTGATTCCCACCCAGCCTACCCAGGTGGAGACATCTCCTAAAGAGAAGAACCCACAATTCCAGGCATTCAGGCTGCCACAGAGGTGTGAGAAATGGTGGGAGAGGAAGCACCAAAACCCAGACCCACCTCTCATCAAAATCTCCCCACCCTGCCCACCCACCTGCTCCTTCCACAACCCCACGACCTGCTCTGTTTCTTGATGCAAACCGCAGGGAATATGATTGTATGTGTGCGTACATGCAAGTGGTGGGGCAGGAAGAGTGTGAATGGCCCGTTCCCTGGATCCCTTCCCTCCACTTAGCAGGATGGGGACAGAGAGGTGGCAGGCTTGAAGCTGCAACCCAGAGTTCACATCTCTGCTCTGATCCCGACCTGCTGGAGTCACACAACCAATCCTCATGCTTTCTGCCCTTCCGTTGCTATCTGGCTCCATCCCCCCATATCTGCACTGCAGGAGAGGAATCTGCCCTCCCCTTCCTCCCAAGCCTCCTTCACTGGAGACAGAAAATTTTTCCAACCCCATTAAAGCCCTGTGTGCAGCCTCCATCCCCATAATTTAAGCAGGTCTCCTCTGCCTCAAGAGTTCCTCTGGGAAATAAACATGTAATTATGTGCTTAAGGAAATCGGTTTTTAAATAAGTAAGAGTTGACTTGAAATGAACAACTCTGCCCTTATCCTTCCATCTACCTTGGGAGGTTAGCCCAAGGCTCCCTTTGGGCTCATTCCCACCCCCAAATCTTCTGCCTTCCCACCGCCCCTCTTTGTATATGGCCACCAATGAGGGATTGCAGACTAGCTGTGACCCTTCCCCATTCTGCCCCACACTGAGATGACAGGTGTGAGGAACGAGCCACCTCCACCTACAACCTCTGTATTGCATCAGAGCAGACTTGCTCAGCCCCAACTTGCGGCTGGGTAGCTCTCTGTTGGAGCCATCCAGTGCTCTGTCGGGTGTTCAGCAATATCCCTGACCTCTACCCGTTAGATGCCAGTAGCATGCCTCTCTCCAAAAGTGGGACAACCCAAAGTGTCTCCATATGTTGCCAAATGTCCCTCAGGAGGACATAATCAGCCCAGGTTGAGAACCACTGCTTCAGACCGACAAACACCGGAGGCAACCATAGGCCTTCATTTCCTGTGGGAGTGGAGGTGGGAACGTACTTGGAATTTCTCCTTTGAGTACATGCATCTTGATAGGGGAGAAAGGGCCAAACACTGTTACCTTTTCGAGTAATGTCTGGGATCTATCCTCAGTCCCTCCTCTCTCCCCCGGCTGGGTTTCTAAGAGAGTGATAGACACCATTAATTTTTTACTTTCAGGAGGGCTTTATTCTCAGTGTAGCTGTAATACTGGCTTCTGCCGCCATGTTTGTTTGGGTTTTTTTTTTTAATTTTGGGATTTTGGGTGGGGGCAGCGGAGGTAATTAGGTTTATTTATTTATTTTTTAATGGAGGTACTAGGGATTGAACCCAGGACCTCGTGCATGCTAAGCACGCACTCTACCACTGAACTATACCCCCTACCCCCATGTTTTTAAAGTTTCATTCATGTTTATTCTCTGGCATGTGATCTGAGTTCCCTGCTGAATGGAGGCTTTTCTACATGGAAGACATCCCTCCATATCACCTGGGTTCTGCACACGTCACCTCTTGGGTTCCTGTCCCAGAACATGGGTCTGATGCAGAAGTCACTGGAGTCAGGACCAGAGGAGCCCTTCTTTGGGACCATTCCCTGGCCTGGTTCTCCCACCTCCACTTCACCTGCAGCATGCTCAGACCAGGGTCCTTTTGCTCTCTGGGCTATAGGTTCCATGACCACCTCTCAGGCCATGAGTGCCAGCACACAGCTTCCCTGCTGCAGAGATAGGTCTACGTCCTGCGTACTCACTGCGGCCACCCCTCACCTCCCTTGGAGGTCTGGCTTCATCACCCTTACAGCCACTCATAACATCCTGTAGGGCGGCTCATTGCCGATCATCCCCTGGCTAAGAGGTCTGCTCCTCCTACACACCCGCCCCCCACGGCCCCCCAGATCAGGTCTTCCCAGGGCAGTGATGAACATGTCACCTGGGGCAGGGATTTGATCCAAACCATAAACCATTTCCCAGAATGAACTGCACTCATCTGCCAAGTTTCAAATAGAACCTGCTGTTTGTATCTTCCCACTGTTCCTAAGAAACAAATGTGGTCTCACTGAATTGCTTCCTCACAAAACAGTATCAGTTATTTCTAACACATTTCATGCTCTGTCGTGACTATTCTTTGCTTACTTGTATGATTAAAATTGTCATCATTATAAAGCACCTACCACACAGCAGGTGTTTATAACACAGATTGAGCAATTTTATCCTTACAGTCACTCTGCAGAGCAGGTATTTACCCCTTTGTATAGATGAAGGAGCTGAGGTTAAATGCTGTACCTCGCACACAGTGAAGGAGCCTCACACATAGTAAAAGAGCTGGGATCAAACCCAAGTGGGAACTCCAGACTCACGCTCCTTCAGCCAGAAAACCCCACCTGCCCAGACCTCCCCCTGGTTCCAGTTACACAGGGGAGTCAGTTTTCATGATCAGAGATTGGCCTCAAGGGCTGTCTTATCAGCAAAGCCTTCAACTGTCCATCTCTTCATCTTCGTAGGAGGCCGAAGACCTACCCAGCAGCACTGGAGTTGCAGGCTGCTGTTTAGAATGCAGCCTGAGGGGGAGGGTATAGCTCAGTGGTAGAGCGTGTGCTTGGCCTGCACAAGGTTCTGGGTTCGATCCCCAGTACCCGCATTAAAAACTAACTAAATAAAAACCCAATTACCTCCCCTCCCCCCTTAAAAAAACTTTTTTAACGCAGCCCAATCATCCAAGTCCGAAACAGTGACACTGATTCATCAGGGCACTTGTGTCACGTCCGTTATTGACTAATTCAGAGCATGCGGATGTCCTCACCCAGCATGACAGTCTTGGGGCACATGTGACTGGCAGGGAGCCCTCGAAAATGTCTTTTTATGTCTGAGGATTTATTAAAAACCCAAAAGTCCTTTCTGGTTGTGTTGTTGTTGTTTGGGCCCTTAATGTATGCCAGGCACTCTGCCAAGAGCTTTGTAGACATTATCTCATTGAGTCTTACACCCTATGACAAAGGTCCTATTATAATGACCAGTGCACAGATGAGTAAACAGAGGCCCAGAGAGTCTAAGGAGCACACCCGGAGTCACTAGGTTCAAGCTTGAGTTTGTCTAAGTAAATATAAACTGCCTTCCCTCTTGGGAACAGAGAGAAGAGACTTGGTTGTAATTAGAAGTTATGTAACAGCATCTCGTGTTCCCTAGAATCGAGGCCCTTGGCTCACGGGGCCATCCGTGGGGCTCTGAGACCACACAGCTCCCCAGCGCTGCTGCCCCAGGCCTGGGCAGCCCTGCCCTGACTTAAGAGCGTTGACCTGGCAGCGCAGCCGTCCCCCCGAACAGGCTTCTGCCTCCAACCTCCTGCACCATCAAAAATATAGTCCCCCAATGATTTCGAAATTAGTTGCATAAGCACTTCTTCCATGACTTTAAAATTTTTCTCCAACTATTATGGATTCAAGGAAGACTCTTGAGAAGGCAGCTGGCTTGTCCAAGCCAGCAGAAATCTGAGAAGCACTTCGGTGCACGCCCATGCCCGAAGTTGATGACTTATTTGCAATTTTGATGACTGAGTCCTTTGTGCCAATAAATTGCTTAAATTGCTCCAACCGCTCTCCCCTGCTGTTTTTCCCCTGACTTGTTCTGTCATCGTGGATATGTGATCATGAAACAGATTGGTGATGTCACCTCTGAGTTTTCATTTTATGGGATTCATTGCAGAAAACGGTTCTGGGATTTATTTCACCAAGCATTTGTAATAAACACACCACTGCTTCTTCTTTACCAATATTTATTGAGTAATTCAGCTTCAAGCCCAAGGTTGGCCATTCAGGATGTAGTGGGTATAACCCTCCGGACAGGTGACCCTGCTCACCTCCTCCCTTAGGTTTTATGTGCCCTTGGGCTCCCCCAGCCCCACCCAATGCAAATTCACCAATTGGTTCATTTTCTTTAGGTAACTTTTTTGAGATCTAGTCAGGGCTGGGTGCAATCTAGGGCGTAGAATAGAATTAAATTAAGTAACCACACTGGGGTCAAGCCCACAGGCAGAACCGTGTCATTATTGACCCTGACCTAGAAGGCCCCGAGGAATCCAATTGTTAGAACAGGCAGACAACTAGATGTGAGAAGAGAAAGGGGGATGCAGACCAAACTGGACAGAAAGGAGAGACACAGGCCAAATGCAGGAAACCATGTATCATGTAACACCAGGTGTCCCTGGGCAGGGAAAGAAAAGCAGGAACCTCTGGGCTGATAAGTGTTCACACCTTTTGAGGTGATAAGTGGCCTGGAGACCAAGAAAGAAATATGATTTCTTTGTCGGAATTTCCAGTATCCAAATATAACCTTTTGCTCATTATGCCCTCATTTCCATAAAATCAGCCTTGCAGATCAGTAAGTCCCTGTCATACACCAACACCATGACACTTCCGATCCAGACTAAATAAGGACAAAAATCCCCCCCTCCATTTGGGAAGGTGGAGTTGGGATGATAATCAGGGAACACAACCCCAGACCCTTCCCTCCCTAATGAATATTCTGCCCATTCATTTTTACAGTCTACGTAACTAACTTGCCAAGGAACTCAGGGCAACTGCTCACCTGAGCCTGCCCGCTCTCCCCTTGAGAGTGTACTGTCCATCCCTTAATAAATCCCCACTTTACTTTCTTAACCTCCACGTCTCCTCTCTGAATTCTTTTTGGGACGGAACAAGAACCCGGGCACTGGCTACGTCGGGCAACACTTTCCCTTTCTCCATCTCCGTCCTCACCTAATTCACTCCCCTCCCCTAGAGCCCTTGTTCTCTCTGCACTCCCTGTGTCAGGGTCCCCAAGACCACCCTCAGGTTTGATGATTGGTTACAAGGACTCACAGAAAGTCTGTTATCCTCTCCATTACGGTTTATTGCTGTGAAAGGATACAGTTTACAATCAGCAAAGGAGGAAGGCACGTGGGGTTGCACAAGCTGTGCTTCGTTCTCCCTGCTGTAACGTGCGACGACACATAATACTGCCAACCAGGGAAGTTCCCCCGAGGCAGGGTTTTTGTTGGGGGTCAGCCAGGTAGTCAGGTAGGCAACACCTGCGTGACTGAACTTAGCTTCTTGGTGTCCAGCCCCCACAGAGGTCAGACTGATATGGATGGTCCAAAGCAGCCTCAGGATGTAAAACCGGGCAATCAGCACACCACTCTGTTAGCAGGCTGTCCGGCCTGGCCCAAGGTCTCAGGTATGCAGACACCCTTATCAGGCAGGATATTACAAGAGCTCAAAGGTCATCTTGCAGGAGTGGGTCAAGGGGAAGTCCTGAAGACCTTTGGGAACGTATAAAGTTTGGGCAACTCAGACCTGCTGAATTAACCCTTTCCTGCCTGTTACCAGATGCTTTCTGCTCTCTCTACATGACAGTCTGGGCACGTGCTATTCTTGTTACTAAACAAAAGTTCAAGGTTTATTGCAGGGCTGCGCAAGGAGGACAGGCAGCTCGTGCTCCAGAAACCCAAACTCCCCGAAGGTTTTGGAGGAAAAGTTTTTATAGGCAAGATTTGGGGTGGGGGCTGCAGGGTAGGTGACTTTCTCCTGACTGGTTGGTGGTGAGGTAATAGGGATCTTGAGCTCTGCCTGAAGTTGCCATCCTGCACCTGGGTGGGGGCCCTAGTTCCTGCAGAAGAGCTCAAAGACGTTGTTATGTATATTCCTTGAGGAAGGAACCAGAGCCCTGCCCCAAGGCTGTGCTATTGTTTCTTGACTGCTCCTCCCTGGTCTCTGTATCCCCTCCCTTCCCTGATTAGCACTGTTTGAACCTGTCCTTTGGAACTCAAGGAAGGTCAAGGAGGCTGAATGAAGCCTATTTCTTACAAACAAGACATGGGGGGCAAAAAGGATTTGTACCAGGGAGGACCCCACCGGGTCCTGCTCTGTTTCATTCCCTTTGCCTGAGATGACTTGTTCCCCTGCTCTGCCTAGCTCCCAACTTCTACCCTTCCATTGGTCTCAGTTTAACATCATTTCTGAGGAAAGGTGTCCAACCACCCAACATACACTCACACATATTTCCAAAGCATCTGTCCTACTTTGCAGCCCTCTGCTCATCTATGATTCATTTAGTTGTTTAATTTCTCTTTCCTGCTAGAGACTAAGGGTGGTTCCCATACTTGCAGCATCCAGTACAGTGCCTGACACATGGGTGCTCAGTAAGCACGTGGCAACTGACTAGCTGTCATGCTGTCACCTGCCTGGGTACCTGCGCACGGATGCAGAAATGGGAAGAAAAGGACAAATCTAGGGGATGTATAACCTAGTGTGGGATACATGACACATGAACACCCCTAAGTGTGTGTGCAAAGATGGATACAATTAGAAAAGATGCAAAGCATAAATACTTAAACAATGCTGGAGTGATGGCTGAAGAGATAAGAAGACTGTGTCTGGTGAAATTCAAAAAGTTGGAGCTTCAGTGAAATGCGGTGGTGTGTGGTCAGACAGCCTAAAATGTTGGATGATATGAAAAACACTAATGTTACATGTCAAGTACAGAGTCCACACTTAGACAGGTGGACAAGATGAATGGGTGGCAGTGAGGGAGAGGGAAAGATGCAGGGAATCAACTGGCATGGATGAAGCAGAAACCTCAACCAGTGGCTAGCAGAAGACACACGGTTAGATTGAGGTGGTGAGAGGCAGCAGAAACTCACACCAAAGAGTTAGGATTGTATCTGATCCACAGTGTGGCGTCACCACCGGCATCTGAGCAGAGGACATGTCACTAGGTTCCACTTTTCTGCAGTTACACAGGGACAGAACAGCCCCATTGCTTAGCAGCAGCACAATGCTTAATGATTTAACACCGCCAATGAGGAGACAGGGTCTCTCTGCGGCCGATTTTCACGACTTTTCAAACGATCAGAGTTAAGTAAGAACATGCTTTCCCTGCTTGCTGGAAGTTAATGACTTTAATGCTTTGCAAAGGAAAGTAAAAGGGCTGTTAAGCCAGAGTGCTCACCCTCTGGGCTCGCAGATTATGATTTTTTAATGCTTTTCAAATGGGAAAGGATCTCGCATGAGTGTCATCCCTACATGCTAGAAATGTGTGGCTTTCAGATGGCAGCTGCACCGGCTCCTGCACACCCTGCTGCTCTGGCGGCTTCACTGGCCTCCCATTTTGCATCTTGGACTGTTGACCTGATTCAAAGGCCCACAGGTGTGGTGACCCCTGGTGATGCATTCAGCCCAATATTTCTCCCTGTGGTCCCAAGGCCAAGATATACCCTGTGAGTTCAAACTTTCTCCTTCAGCTGCACCCCGACTACCCAGCCCTCCCTCCCATTACATCCATCCCCTTACCTTCAAAATTGTCTTCTTTTCTCCAAATAGTGGTCGATTTGTCAAACACAGAGGAGCCAAACAGACCAGATGGCATATTCTCCTGTAAGTAGAGGGCATGGTGTGTGCCAAGAGGGGACCCCAAAGACAGCTGCCAGCATGGGAACACGCAGGGTCTCTTAGGCATCAAGGTGGCTACAAACACCAGAGGGGCTCTGGGTCCCAGGGATCTCCTGGCCGGCACTCTCCAGCCGGAGATCCAGAGAATACAGACCAGCCTGGGCACCCAGGGAGCCCTCTCCTGCCTCTCACAGGAGCCTGCAGAGCTCAAGGTGGGACTGGGCAGGGAGGGTGACCCTGGGTATCCACACTTTGCTCTTGAGTCCCGAGGTTCTGGATCTGGCCTGAAACGTATACTCAAGACCTCCCAGGAAGGGGAGGAGGCTGCAGATGCGGGGAGAACTCCAGGCTGGTGCAGCAGTCAGGCTGCACCCTTGAGAGCTTGAGAGTGAACCTCAACCCACCCCAACCCACTTCTGCTCATGTGGTAACCTGGAAGCCACAAAGGAAGACTGATGGGGGAGCAGGGGACCGGAAGGGCATTAGGGAAATGCAAATTAACATAATAAGGCAGGATTTGATATACATCAGGTTGGACACACACATATACCAGATCTCAATACACCAAAGGTGACCAATCTAAGAGAAAATAAAAACTCTCAGATTTGCTGAGGGGTATGTAAGTCAGCACAACACCTTTAGGGAATACAATGGCGAGCTCACCTGAAAATCCAGCCACTTCACTTTTTTTTTAACTTTTTATTTTTTAATGGAGGTACTGGGGATTGAACCCAGGACCTTGTGCATGCTAAGCACGCACTCTACCACTGAGCTATACCCTCCCCCACTTTATTTTTTATGTATGTTCTGAACAAATTCTGCATGTGAGCAACCTAGAAACATACATCAGGCTGTTCATTTATTCATGAACTCAATATAAATTTACTGAGCACCTACTATGTGCCAGGTACATTTCTAGGGGCTCAAAAGTAAGCATACACAAAACCCCAAAGTCTCTGTTCTGATGAAGTGTGGATGCGGCATTGTTTAAATAGCCAAAAACTGCAAACAATCTAAAAATATATTGTTAGGAGGATGGATAAACACGGAACTAGATATGCAAGCATCAGCATAGATTTATCTTGGAACCAATGTTGTGTGCACAGGAAAGAAGCGTGCAGAATATTAGGTACAGAATACCATTTATGTAAATAAAAACAAACAAGTCTATAAATTGTTTGTGGATACATACATATGCTGTACAAATAAATGGTTTGGATACCCACCAGACAGGATCTCCGCCCTCTCCTGGAAGACAAGGAGGTAAAAGAATAAGAAGGAGCATGTCAAGTGTAACTGGAATGTTTTGTTTCTTAGAAAGAAAACATCTGAAGCAAATATATGTGTTAAACTGTTAGCATTGTGTATTCTGGACGTTAAGCGTACAGATGTTGCTTTAGCAACCTGGGTCTTTTCTGCTTTTAGTTCAAGATGGAGATGTTTTGGTTTTGTCTTCCCTTCAAATTTCAGAAAATATTTGGAGGAGAGGAGGATTAAGACCCGGGGGCTGGAGTGCACCCTAAAGACACCTCAGGGATCCTGTCCTCAGCAACGACTACCTGCCAGGCCAGGGGACCACGAACTAGCAGAGAGAAGGGCAGAGTCCGCCGGCTGCGCCTTGGCTGCGTGGCGCCCCCGGGGGCCAGACCAAGCTGGGCCTCTCGGTAGGTGAGAGCACAGAGCTCCGGAAACGCCCAGGCTGCCGTGGGAGTGGAAATTGGTTTAACCGCTTTGAAAAGCAGTCTGACACTACCTAGTCAAGTGGAAGAAGCACATACGCTATTACTCAGAAATTCCGATTTTAAAGTCTTGCCTTAGAGAAATTCTCAAATGTGTGCCGAAGGAGACGTGTGCAAATGTTCTTTGCAGCGGTGTTGATAATGGCCCCAAATCGAAAATGGCACCATTATCCATCATTAGGAGAATAAATAAAGTTAGACTTTGTATCCGATGAAATACTGTGCCACGGTGGGAATGACAGCCAGAGCCACGTGTCAGCATGAGTCCAGCTCACACAGCCTGCCGAGCTGCAGAATCCTCCCACAGTAAAAGACCATTTACATAAAATTTAACTATGCCAGCAATGCTCTGTATTGTTGATGGGTACACATGCATGTAATGAAAGTATTTTTTAAAAAATGGGAATGACAAATACCAAATCCAAGAGTTCCTTCTGGGAAGGAAGAGGAGAACAGAATTGGGGAAAGGGGGGGTGGGGGGCTCTCCAGCTAATTCAGAACTGCTTTATTCCTTTAAGAAAGACAAAAATCTGAAGCATATATGGCAACATTGTAGAGTTCTAGTAGAGCTGGGTGGTGGATACCCAGATGTTTCCTATGTTATCTGTTACACTTTTCTGAGCCTTTAATAGCCACACACACACACACACACACACACCCCTCACAGAGGGCAGGGGTGGGGGACGGGAGGTGGTGGAGGGGGGCAGAGCCTCGGAGGCAAAAGCAGTTGAAAGCCCTGAGGAGAGGAGCTGTGGTCTCTAGCCGACCTGAAGGATCATCTAGTAAGAGAAGCAGGTGGCTTCAAATGAGGCCAGGAAGGGGGAGAGGGCGCCCCCTGCTGGGTGTTATAAAAGGGGTGTGTTGTATTCTCAGTGCAATAGAGAGACACTGCAAGTCTCAAGCAGAGCAGAATTTACCCTGGGTCCATTTATGTTCTGAGAGGTCAACTGGTTTTTGTGTGTGAAATGCATGGGAGGGCGAGAGCAGAGCGGGGAAGGAACTAAGAGGCTTTCACAGTAATGCAGGCAAAAGAGATGGGGAGTGCCAGGATAACGGAGGCAGTAAAGTGGGGAGGATCGGTGTATGTGAGATATATTTTGGAGAAGAACCAACAGAACTGAGGAATGACTCTGAAATTTTTCTTTGAGTAACTCGTGGTGGTTCTTCCTGGGATGAGAAAACCTGGGGAGGAGGGTGGGGACCATGAGAGGGCAGTTTGTATGTTTCTTCCCCACAAGGAGGAGAGGCATGAAGGGTTTTATTTTAGGTATGTTACATTTCCATCAGTTGCCCAAATGGGGGTGAGGTCAGGTCAGGAAATCTAAATTTGGGGTTGCCCTACACCATTTAAAGCCATGGGACTAGGGAGGCAGTGGAAAAAGTGAAGAGATCAGAAGAGGGAGGGAGGGGAGGGGAGAGGAAGGGAGGGGAGGGGAGACAGCCCAGCTCTGAACTCTGAGGAGCCCTACGTTCAGTGTCCAGAGAGGAGGATCAAGCAGAGACTAAGCAGGAGGAGCCAGAGAGGTGGGAGGAAGATCAGGAGTAGGGGACTGATGGATGCCCAGAAAGAAATGTGTTTCAAGAGGGAAGTGGCTCTGACTGTTGGAAACGCTGCTGAGGAGCCAGCTAATCAGAGGGTGGGGAGCGGTCTTCGGGGCTGGCCACACAGGAGTCACTGTGACTGTGACAAAGGCAGTTCAGCGGTGTGGTGGGGGCTGCAGCCAGATCACCGGAGACTGAGGTGTGGGCCGGTGAGGGCGGGAGGCTCTTTTGAGAAGCTTGGCAGGTAAAGGGAGGAGAGATGTGGGGTGGAAGCTGAAAGGGATGAGGAGGGCGGAGGGCGATGTTGAGGTGGTATTTGTGCGAGTCCACCTGCAGGTGAAGAGAATCCAGTGGAGAGAGAAATTGGCAGTGGCGGCAGTGGAGGGCACGAAAGCAGGGAGGAGAGGAGAATGAACCCAAGCTGCACAGTGAACGCAGCAGAGCCAGGATCCTCACTCAGGAATGTCTGACTCCAAACACCATACACTTTCCCAGATACCGCATCCCCCATTTTTAGTTTTTATTTGCTCACAGGCATCCAACTCCCAGGGCCCAGTGCACTAAATCCTTTACCACCCCCCCCCCCCAAATACACATGTCTGTAGCCTTCCTGTTTCCGTCAGGTTCTGTGTCTGCCAGGGAACTGGAGGGGAAAATAAGCAAACTGAAGAAAATTAAATCTGACCTATTTTATGTGTTCTGCATAAATGCATGAAATAGATTATGTTTGACAATGGTAAATAGAGAACCCCCCAAAATCCAATTTATTGCTTTAATTATATATGCTTTTCTCCCTCAATCTCCAGGGAAGAATGTGCCTCCACCTGTTACCAGCCCCTTCTACAGAGCCATTCCCTAATTTCTAAGGCGGCTTTTGGTGACCACAGGCTTCTCAGTCAAGGCTGCCCTAAGCTGAAGCACAACTGCAAACATTTAAACGTGCAACCCAGGGAAATGCGTGCATGGAGGAATGTAACAGGTAAGTATACAATTAAAGGTAAGGAAGTAGAGGGGTAGTGTTGTGATTCAAAGGAACGACTGAGAGTAGATGGAAGCCCCCTCCCGCCTCCCCACGCAAGAAATTGACCATCTCCCACTGCCAGGAAGGAAGGAATAGAGACACTGAATTATTTGGATACTGGCTAGCTCAGAGTCAGCCAAGCACGTTTAGGTGGGGGGCTCTCACCATAAAACCCACTTATTTACGAGTAAGAGAATGGAGGGTGAGAGGACCTAGAAAAGGGCAGACAGAGTGACAATTCAGCAGCCATCTCGCTGGCTGTCTCTGAGCAGGACCAGTGAGAGGGGGGGCCTCCGCTCTATCTCAGTGTCAGTCCCACACGTATTTGCTGAGCAGACGCTCTAGTGCCAGGCACTGAAGGCTCCGCAGAGGACAAGGCAAATGTGTGGGGGCCCTCAGAGAGCTTGCAGGCCTGGGCAGGGGAAGGCACAATGCCAGGCGGATGTGCTAAACGCTGAGACAGGTGTATGTGCAGCGAAGCCAGCCTGGGTGGGGGGCGGGGGTCAGGAAGGAGCTTCCAGAGGAATGGTTATAGAAACTGAAATCTAAGACATGACTGGGATTTAGGTCAGGCTGACAGTGAGGGCAGGCAGTGGGGAAACTGCAAACATCGGAAATACAAAGCACATGTGCAGGCACACCTACAAGATCCCTGTTATCCGAAAGGGTCAGGGTATGGGAACATTCTCGCTGGGCTGATTTGCACTTTGGGGCAAATCAGAGTCATGACCCCAGATTCCTGACGTGCATGGCTGGGTGGTGAGTGGTGCTGCGGACAAACACAGGGAACGCTGGAAGCGGACCAGGGTAGAAGGCAGAGGCTGCGTTCAGTCTTGGGCTTGAGAAACCTCTGAGCCCTCTGGTAAGCAGTTTCCTGTCTTAAATGCAAGGTTATGGCCTACGCTACAAAGACACATCTGCGAGTCGTTCATTGCATTAGAAGCGATCGTTCAAACCACAACCACAGATGAGAATGTTTAGCGAGAGACTGTGAGTGAAAAGAGAAAAGGGTTCGGGACTGGAGTCGGAGGAACTTCTTCAAAGCCCCTGGAGGAGGGAGCAGGGCTTGCAGAGAGTGGGAAGGAGTGGCCAGAGAGCCCGGAGGAAAACCAGGAGAGGTGTCCAGTCCAGGGTTTAGGGAAGGAGGGAGCAATCAGCAGCAGGCAAACAGAATGTGCGCCGAAACCTGTCCACGGGATGTGCTGGAGACGTGAAGGGGACTGAAGCCAGACTGCGGCGAGGTGAGGGATGAATGAGAGGGGAGCAGATGGAGACAGGAGACTACACACCTGGCGTCTCCCAGACCCTTTCGCTTTGTGGCACATAGAGAAGTTGTGTTTCCTTGGAACATTGGGTCATTGAACAAGGCTGCCCCCTGCTAGCAGTGTGGCCCCACCCAGGTCCCCTGAGGACTGAGATGATCAATATCTTCTAACACCTCAACCATTTGAGACACCGCAGCGCTCAGAACCCTGCCTGGGAAAGGCAGCCATACACCTCTTTGAAGTCTAGGGACTGTGAATGGGGCTCGCGGTGAGTGTGGAGTCCAGAGAAGGGATGCTGGAATGGTTTGGTTTGAAGATGAAAGAGATTTGAGCATCCTTCAGAAGCATCTATGGGAAAGATCCAGTTGAGACCACGTGACCAAACTCAAGGGAGAGAAGGTTCATATAGCATTGGTACCACAAGGCTCCTGCAAAGATATAAGGGTGAGTGTACAAGATACTGTGTGTGCACAAGTTTAATCTTCTCCACGATCCTAGAAATCAATGTCCTTTTTGCCATGTTACAGATTTAAAATCTGAGGTTAGTGAGATTAAGTCACCCTGTGCTCCCTCTGCTGCTTAGTAAGTAGCAGAAGCAGGATTAGAACCCAGCTCTTTCTGACTCCAGAATGTCTAAAAATTATACTTTGGTGTATCTTGAAAGCTCTTACTGTGCCAGGCCTGGAGACTGCAAATATGAATTAGCCCTTGGCTCTGGGAAATCACAGACTGGAGTTAGAGCGAGACAGTAAAACAAATATAATTCGGTGTGATAAAATAGGATAATGGAGGCATGAAAAAAAATGCTTTAAGAAGCACAAAGACTACGCTGAGTATATGCCTGTCTCCTCCTGAGCTCCCAGAGGCAGGGATGGACTGCTCATTGAGCAAGAGCTAAAAAATAAAGCATAAAGCTTGATGGATGAATCCAGATGCGCTTTTCAGTATTAACAGACTCCCCCCTCGAGGGCAGTTGTCCATGTAGCCACAAGGGGTCGCTGCAGACCTGATGCAAACGTTTCTATTGCCCCGTGGAAGCTCCCTCCAGGTCTGTAGAAGGGAAAGGCGAAGAGAGTGAGGACTAGATACCTCCTGGCGTTTTCTGCCCCCTGCAGGCCAGGCCCAGAGATGCAGTCCCAGTCTGGCTCCACCTTCTCTGGACTCCTAGTCTTTACAGCACCTGTCCTAAATACTAGGCTTTTGATAAATTTCCTCAGTTTGTTCTCTCTTCCAGACCTTAACCCAGAGAAATGATGTCAAGTCTTTCCTTTGGCCTCCAGTCTCAGCTCGGGACGTGGCCCCAATCCCAGCAGGCTTTATGACTGAGTACCTTTGCACAAATTACTTCACCTCTCTGTGCCTTACCGGTAAAAGCTAAGGTTAAAAGGAAAGTTCTGGTGGCCCAAGGCTTCCTGACTCTTTTCCTTATAACCAGAGCTAATCTTTAGCAAGCACGCCCCACTTGCCAGGCATTGTTCTAAGCCTGCAGTATTTGCCATGGTAGCCACTAGCCACCTGCAGCTAGTTAAATTTAAATTCAGTAAAATTAAAAACAATTAAAATTTCAGTTCCTCGGTCTCACTAGCCAACCGCAGGTAGCTCCATGTGGCTCGTAACTACTGATCTGGACAGCCCAGAGAACATCTCCATCATCACAGAAAGTTCCACTAGACGGCGCTGAGCATTTCCCACGTTATCTCCTGTAACCTTCCTAACAACCAGTAATGCAAGTGCAATCGTTTATCCTCTTTCGAGATAAGGACTCTGGGGTGCAGAGAGGTTAGAAACTTCACCAAGATCTCAGCAGATTATTATCCAGAACAAGGATTTAAGCTCGGGTGAGTGGGCTCTGGGGCACACCATGTCTCCATGCCCAAAGTTTCCCCCAAACCCCAGCTAACCTGCTCTCCCCTCTTACCTCCTAGGAGTGGCCCTGAATCTTCCCACCCCTAGAAGCCATTGTCCCCCACAGATGCTCTCCTGACAGCTGACCCTGAGTAATGAGGGCTAATGCACTCATCTACAAAACAGAAACAGACTCACAGATATGGTACACAAACTTATGGTTGTACGGGGGAGGGGGGAGAGATAAATTGGGAGTTGGAGATTTGCAAATGTTAACTACTGTGTAGAAAATAGATTAAAAACAAAACAAAACAAAAAAACCCCAAACAACAACAAAAAAAATGAGGACCCCTGGGTATCAAGCCCTTTTGGATGAGAATCCCCACCCTATTATCCTCCCTGCCTCCTTTTAGCCCCTCACTCCCTTAGAGGAATAGCTAGTATGGGTTTTGATCCACCCCTAGCCCATCCCAGTCTTGATTCAAGGTCAGCCTGGGTCCAGGAAGAATCCTGACCCGGGCAGCAGCCCTTCTTCCCTTGAGTGACCATCCCCAAGTAGCGGTGTGCAGCCAGTTCAGCTCTGAGAGCCACTTTCACTACCACCTCTGAAGGTGCAACAAGTCTCACTCTGCAGGGGCGAAGTGAGAGGTCAGGGAGGGTTCACACACTCATGCTGCTGGAACCCGATGAAAGCAGCGAGGGGCCGAGGCTTCAACCATTCTGCCTGCAAAGCACCTCCAGCGCTTGCAAGCTAGACCATTTGTGGTCACGCCTGTCTCCTACCTTAGCTGGAGCCCTGCAGGGCTGTCACCTCACCCTGGAGACCTGCAGCTGAACAAAGACAACTCAAATCAAGAGATCTGGTGGGAAAAGAACAATAGAGGAAATGTATAAATGCTACCATCTTGAGGTGAGCCAGCAAGGTATCAATTCCTGCTTTACTTCCTCGCTGCTTTAACCTCTCTCCCAATCAACCGAGTCTCAAAAGAATTGAGAATGGGGCTGGAGGTTCTGAATCTGAGGCTCTAAGACTCTCAGGTTATTATGCGTGTACTCCAGATGGGAGGGTCCCAAGGGCAAACCAATCAGCGCCAGATTGGTTTCCCATTTCCATGGACTCAGAGAATCTTAGGCAAGAAAACTTAGAAAATTCACCCTCTCCATTCCTGCCTTCAGCATAAGCACATTGGATTCTTTCCAGACTATGTGAAACTTCTACCCAAAGGCTTCCAGGGGAAAACCTTACTGCTCCCTGATACTTTACTCAACTCTCCGCACTTCATTTTAAACTCAGCTATTTGGTCCTCAAAGGACATGAGGTGGGGGGTGCTCCTTCTCTGCTGAGAGACCCGTAGTTTCCAGTTTTTATCTGTTATGAGTGAGGCTGCTACGAACATTCTTGAACATGCCTTTTGGTGCCCACACATACGTATGTCTAGGAGTGAAAATGTGGGTCGTCAGACAGCCGTATGTTCAGTTTTAGATGCTGCCACACTGTTTTCCAAAGTGGGTGTACCGATTTATATTCCCTCTAGAAGTGCACAAGAGTCCTGCCACTTCGCATCCTCCCCAGCACTTGGTCATCTATTGTTTGGGCCATTCTTACGGGGGGTGTCATTGCAGTTTGAATTTGCATTTCCACGGTGATTAATGAAGTCGCGTTCCTTATCCTGTGCTTTTGGGGCACTTGGATATCTGATTTTATAAAGTACTTATCCAAAGTATTGCCCATTTTTCTAGTGGGTTGTCTGTCTTCTTACTGACTTGTAGAAGTTCTTGTGTTTCAGATAGGATTCCTTGGTCAGGCGTATGTATTGAAAATATCTCATCACCCTGTGGCTTGCCTGGTCACTCTCTTCATGACATCTTCTAATGAAGAGTTCTCCTCAAAATAGTAACCTGAGAGTCTTAAAGCCTCAGATTCAGAACCTCCAGCCCCATTCTACTGCATCCCCATCAATCCCTGATTCTCTCCTGAACTGACGGTCTGGTGGACTATTTTTCCAGGATTCTGCTTCTCTGCCTGTCCTTGAAGAAGACACCTTGGGGAACTGGAGGTCACTCAGGGTGGGGACGAAAGATCTTAATGTTTCCAGGGCTATGCCACCTTCCAAACTTAGTGATGCTGGGACCAAGTGAATTCTGGCAGTCTGTGGAGCTTTCTGGAGCCATGTCCCACCGTAGTTCCTAGCTTGAGCTTTTTCAAACCCCAGAAAGAGTGTCCAAAAGGGCTAGCTAGTGATTTTCCTGACTCTTATATGCTTCATGGTCAAGATAATTCATTCGTGTAACAGCCCTTCTACCAAAGAAGAAATACCAATTTGTGCTTTGAAAGTTTCCTCTTCCCCACTTCCTGTACTTAGATTTTCAAGCAGTAACACCACCCGCCTCAGAAGGGGTCACCCTGTGGCCCACGTGCTCCCCCTGCCAGCCTCGCCCCTGCCTTCAGTCAGTCTGTCCTGTGTTCCCTCGGCGCCAGACCAGGCCCCATGCTGCTCTGGACGGCTGTGCTGCTCTCGGGTAAGTCACCAGGCGCGAGCATCCCCTCCTGGGCACCAAAGACTGTAAGTCGCTCCTGAGACACCAAGTTCCTGATTTCACCTTTCCCAGTTCAAGTGGGTTGATGGCTGGAGTTTGAGACAAGGGTGTGCATGTGGGCCTGCCTGAGAGCGATGGGGATGGGGGCGTGGGGGAGGCCCAGTGTTTCCTATTCCATTTTCCTGGGTCCTTCGAAGGACAACCCTTCGATGTATCAGAGCTAATTTAGGGAGGCAGAAAATCACATTCAGAGGCCCAGTGACATTTTTACCCTGTAAAATCGGGTTAAAATAGCCATTAGGGCTATCTCGAAAAGAGAACGGAATTGCAGAAGGAAAGGAGGCTGCTGGGGGTGTCAGAGGACAGATCAGGGGAACAGGGAAAAAAGAAGTTCCCCGCATTTCGCTCATGCAAGGGGAGCAAGGGGTTTTAGGAGATAATTTTCATGAAGCCTCGACTTTTTCTTAGAACCAGCCGGCATGACTGGGCTTCTCACTTGGGCAAGAGGTTTATGCTCTGAGTGTCCAAAGCCCTCTTCAAGCTGACCTTTCCTCTTTTGCCTGCACCTTCTCTCTGGTTGGAGGGGCGGAGGGTGTCTGTTTCAGGCCTGACTATCCATGGGAGCGGTTTGCAGGGATCAAGTCCGTTCTTCTGAATTCGTCTCTCTCTCCTTGATCCACTAACCCCGGGGCCAGTCACCCGTGCCCGTGACTGAAGGGACTGGTCTGCAGGCAGAGGACTGTTGTGGCGGGTGGGCTACTGGGCTCCGCCAGACTCAGCTCAGTCTCAGCCACTGTCCCCAGCTACACCTGGAAGGAACAAGTCTGGGCATTTATTTCTCTCCACTTGACGGTTTCTGAGTTGACTTACTTTTTGTTTTAAACTTGATCCCAGTAGTTTGTTTTCATTGAACCAAAAGCAAAACCATTCTTAAATACACTCTCTTCCTGGACGGAGGTTGTGGGAATTTAGCCCTGGGACAGAAAACACCTGTTCCCGCTCAGGGCTCTTCCTTCCCCGATGTCTCCGAGTGCCCTGTGTGTTCTATGAATGGCCGCCTGGACAAGTGAGCAGGTCAATGCTCGCACTGAGGGCGGGGACGGGATGGCCGCGCGCCTGCGCGTACTCCGGATGGGAGCGTCCCAAGCAAAAATCTCTACCTCGTGAAAGGAATTGCCCTTGGACTTGACCAGATCAAGTCTAAGAGCTTCCCAGCGTGTAACCCAGGATCTGGACAGGAGAGAGGGAAGAAGGAGGGAGAGTCTGTGACTGGCTGACGAGTGGACAGTGTATGGAGAACCCAGGCCTGACTGCGTCACACTTGATGCTCAGGACCCCGGAAAGCCAGCCTAAGATTTGGCTGAATGTGAAGGAACGGAGTTACCATAAGGACAGAGCTCTGTTTCTTCTCAGGTGCTAGTTTTCCTCAGATGTGGCCAGAGAGACAGAGAAAAAAAGAACAAAACCCTGAATGCCTGCCCTGTACTACGTACATGATCTCATCTAACTTTCAGGATGTTATAAGGCAGATATATTTTTTATCCCTATTAAACAATTGAGGAAACAGGTCAAAAACGTTAAGAAATTTGCTTAGAACTACCCTGCTAGCAACAGCAAAAGAGAGATGCAGGCCCAAGTCCATCTGAGGTCAAACCCCGATGCTTTCTCCAGTCCACTTCACTACCTCTTGTCTGGATGTGGTTGGATTCTAATCAGGTAAAACTAGAAAATAAAATGTATTTAAAGTGCCTGCCAGCGGCATGGTCACACAATAAATGGTGTCCATTACAAGTACTGGCTATCAGTGCATGACTCTACACTAAAGACGTATTTATTTTGTTTTTCACCTTTTTTTTAATTTGTTGGGGGGGGGGATTTTTTGTTTGTCTCGGGAAGAGGTAATTAGGTTTATTTATTTATTTTAGTAGAGGTACTGGGGATTGAACCCAGGACCTCATGCATGCTAGGCATGCACTCTGCCACTGAGCTATACCCTCCCCACATATTTAAAGTTTAGGAGATGAACCTTTATCTTCTGAGCTGTGCGTTGGTCAGCATCACTTCCAGGACTGACGGCCACCCCCACGTACACGCACAGGGTCCACAATACGCAACCCCCCAGCTGCATGGCAGCTGCTGCTTGGCAAAGCAGAATGTTCCAGTGTGGCAGAGCCCGACTGGGAGATCCTCCCTCATGCAGAGCTGAAACCTGCCTCTCTGCTCTCATTTCCATGAATTAGTTCCTCTTCTGCCCTATGAAGTAACTGTCCTTCCCCTACCAAATATTTGAAGGCCACTATGTTACCCCTACGCTGTCTCATCTTTCTCCAGTAAGTGTCACCCAGTCCCTCTGATAGGAAATGGTTTCTGGACCCTGTTCATTGTTCTGGTCTGCTTGGCCTTGATGCGCTTTGTCGCTGGGCCAGGAGCTGGGTCTTCTCCTCCCTCCCCTTGTGGCCTGCCTGCCGAGAGCAGGGTCAGTGGGGCTGCCGCCTCCACTGTCGGGGACCCTGTGGTGCAACTTAGCCTGACAATCACTCTCAGCTTCCTGTCACACTGTCACCTCATCTTCAGCCTGTAGCTCACTGAGGCCCCCGGGTCCTCACAGGAACAGCTGTAAGCAGGTGCCACCCACTCTGTGCGTCCCCAGTTGGTGGCTGTCTTGTTACAGACAGTGTTTCTGCAATGACAGCCCCAAGATCTGGCAGTGCCCCGGGGCAACCAGTTGTGGGGATCTGGGGACACGCGCTCATCTGAAGTGTCTCTTGCTCTCTGGATGCCTTCTCTCCTGTTACAGGCTTCAGGCCCCTCAGCTCTGTCTGTTCGTCACTTTGTAGCTGCAAAGTCGTTTCCCGGTGGAGATGGGAAAGGAGGGAGTGGCATCACTGCCCAGTGAGGTCTCAGTCACCCTGAGGTCAGGTTTTCTTGCTGCTTTCGGTTAATGTCATGCCCGCTTCCCCAGGCGGTGGGTCAGTGTGATCCACGTGACTGCTCTACAAGGGGAGAGTGACTATTACTGTTTCCATCAGACAGACAGAACCAGGAATTGGAGGCTCTTAAGCTTTAAACCACTTGCCGAAGGTCACACAGAAAGAGACAGACTCACGAGTCCAGTCCAGGTCCTCTGGTTCCAAAGCCCGCATGCTCTCTACTACTCCAAGCTCACAGAAGACGTGTTTAGGTGTGGAGGTGGGGGGGATGTGGGATGGTAGGAAGGAGACTCATAACTCTGCACACGCTGAGAACTTGCAGCTGAGCTGGCCCTGAGCTGAGTAGGTATGGAGTGAGGCTGAAAAGCCTCCGTCTGCCCCAGGGAGTGTGGACGGCAAGGAGGACAGCCTGTGAACGCACTGTGCCGTACGTCTGCTGAGGGATCTCCTCCCACCTCCCCGCCCAAGGCCATTCTTGCATCTCTCAGGGCTCTGCCTGGCACCCAGGCCACGTCAGCAATGAAAGACACAAGTGAATGCACTCAACCCTACACCGTTCATTGTTTCACCCCTTGCCCCAAAGTCCAGAATATTCTCCATGCCGTTAAATCCACCTGTGCCCCTCGGTTTAGGGTCCTCCATCCCTTGAGCTGTTCACACCTGTCTCACCTCATCACTCATCCTTTCGTGGCTTGGCCTCTCTCCCTGGCCACCTAGTCTGCTCAAACGTTCATTCGTCTAAAAGCACCAGCGCAGCACACACAAGGCATGGCACAGTGTGCTATGCACCGGACTGTTTACTGTTCCCCCACCCATCCCAGCTACCTGTCCATGTCCCACAGCCCTGTAATGATTACTCCTCCCAGGAAAACTCTCCTCCTTCCTCCGATCACTTCTGTACTTTGCTCCCCAGAGCTCTGTGGCCAGATGGGACCCCAGGACTCAGGTCCCGCCTTTGCTCTCTGCATTCCTCTGTAGGTGTAATTAGGACCCTCAGGCACTTGAGCACAATGGTCTAGTCGTGCGTCTGCTACATTTAGTTCCCTGCCCCGCAGGAGTGGGCACGAAGGAAAGCAGTCATGCTTTCACTCAACATGTGCTCTTTGGACACGGACCAGGGTCCAGGCAGCAGGTGACATGGCAGTGAACAAGACAGGCAGCGTACCTGCTCTCATGGAGCTGACACTCCAGACAGAGGGAGACAGGTGATGGCAAGGAGGCGATTGAATGAATAAGATCATTTCAAACAGTGAGAAGAGTTGTGATGGTGACACAAGAGGGCACTTTGAGAGTAATGGAGAGTTCTTTTGATTGAGGGGTCCCAGCAAGACCTGCCTAAGAAGAAGACCTTTGAACTGAGATAAGGCAAAGGAGTCCAGGCAGCAGGTCCACCTATAAAAGCTGAGTGGCTGGGTGGCCGGGTGACTGAGCAAGGGGGTGGCTAGACAATTAGGTGCTTAGGGGGCTGGTGGCTGATTGGTTGAATGGATGTTGGCACCCATCTATGAGGTGCCGGACCTCCTTGTCAGAAAGCCTTCTCAGCTGCTGAATCTAATTCTATCTCTATTCTCTTGCAGTTCCCTGCGTTGGGGAAACAGGTGAGTCTTGTCTGTGTCCCTTTCATATCCAAGTGTGTCTCAGGGCCAACGATTAGTAGACAGGGACAAGACGGGGCCACTGGGTCCCCCAGAAGCACCTTCAGAGCAGCACCAGACTAGGCCTCGTCCTCAGGAGTCTTCCCTCGCGCCCAGGAGGAGGAGAGACCCAGGACTGCGCTGTCTCGGGCTGCCGATGATCACAGGGTGACTGAAGTGCCAGCAGAATGGCTCTGGGCCTCCACCCGGTTCCCTTATGAGTAGCCCTGGCCTCTGCCTCCTCCCCTCAGTGTGGCTTTGGAGCCCCTGTCACCTCTACTCATCAAGGCCCTGGACACCCTTCTGTCTCATTAAAGCTCAGAGAAGCAGGCATGCTTGTCTGTGGGTTAGCCTTGCTTCTCCCTTGGCTGCCTTTGCCCTCCAGCCCCTGCCCGTCCCCCTGACCTCCCTGGAGCTTCCGTCAAGTATGGGAAAGCTCCAGCCTGGGCTAGCCCTGCGGATGATGCTGGGTCCCCGGGAGCTCTTCTCTTGTCCACGTCAGGACATAAACTGCATTCTAGAAATGAGGACAGAGTGGGGAGGGTATAGTGCTGGAGCACATGCTTAGCATGCAGGAGGTCCTGGGTTCAACCCCCGGTATCTGAGAGAGAAGGAGAGAAAGAAAGAAACCTAATTACCTTCCCCCACCCCAGGCCAAAAAAAATAAAAAGAAATGAGGACAGAGCTGACAGATCCCTCCCCATGACAGTAGTGGAAATGAACCCCGAGGCGTGGCTGGGAGGTAGTGCCAGTGGGGGCTGGGCCTGGGGAAGCCGATGAGGGAAGTGGGAGGGAGGGATCCCAGCCATGGCCCTTCCAACACCCACCGGCCAGCTCCTCCCTGCTGGGCAGTGGTGCAGCTACCAGCAGAGGTGGGCGCTGCAGACAGAATGACACTGAGGTCGCCAGGGAAAAAGAAACCGATCTAGGGAAGGGAGAATCAGATTCAGAGGAACGAGGCAGAACAATGGATGGAAAAAAACCCAACTGGACTCAAGCTTGTCAAGGTGGTGGACGGAGGAAAGCACAGTGTAAAAGGAGACCAGGAGGGTAGGAGAGAAGGAGGCCAGAGGGCAGGCACAGGGAGAGGAGGGGAGGGGAGGGACGGGAATAGAGAAGCAGGAAAGATGAAGGGGAGAGGAAGGGGGTGGAGGAATGCAGAGGTCCTGCCCTGGTCCGGTGTGAAGGACTGGGATCAGTGACCACTGCGAAGGTGCCGTCCAGGAGCCTCCATCCCGGGGGAGGCCTTGGGCTGGAGGACAGAGGGAGCAAAGGGACTGATGACCTGTAGCTCCAGGGTGACCCTGTTCCTGTGTCTCACAGCCTGGCTGAAACTCCAAGTCTCACCAAACCCCGTGTTTGAAGGAGATGTCCTGACTCTGCAATGCTGGGGAGGGAGGAACGCAGCCCTGTCCCAGGTGCATTTCTTCAGGGATGGAAAACTCTTCCATTTCTCTAAAGACAACCAGCCTCTGTCCATGGGGACGGCAACAGTGAAGAGCAGTGGCCGGTACAGCTGTGCTGGGCAGGTGACCTCCGGCCGACATGTGAACAATCGGACCTCAGGGACTGTCATGGTCCAAGTCCAAGGTGAGTCACCACTTGGGGAGCTGGGGGGAGCAGGCTGCTGCTCAGGGGTCTGGTGTCCAGAGGTCAGCAGTGCTCGGGGCAGCCCCCTATTTCTGGTGGCCCCTGATGCTGGGCCACTCTGCAGGCCCTGAGACATCCAGGATGCCGGCCACATGCCCTGCTCCCACTATGAGGCATGTCTGGAGCCAGAGAAGGAGGGGAGATGCCCTGGGGTGGGGGCAGGGAAGAGCCCAGAAGGATCCCTGCTGCCCACCCTCCTTGAGCCCTGGGCCTGACGCTTCCCCTCTGGGGACTAGGTGACCTCGGGGGCCCTTCTGGCTCTGGCCTTCTGGGACCCCAGAGGCGCTCAGGGGTGTGGGGGTCGTTTCAGAGCTGGTGGCAGGGTGAGAGGCCAGGTGCTGGGAGACAGTGCTAGCGTTTCCCACAGGGCACAGGGCCCTGGTCTGGGATGTGCCAGAGCTCAGCCTCAGGCTCCTGGGGCCTCATTGTCCAGGACTCCCCTCCTGAGCCCTGGCCTCTCTCCCTAGAACTGTTTCCACCTCCTGTGCTGAGCGCCATCCCCTCTCATGAGCCTTGTGAGGGGAGCCCCGTGACCCTGAGATGCCAGACGAAGCTACACCCCAAGAGGTTGGCCTCGGGGCTCCTCCTCTCCTTCCACAAGGAGGACCACACTCTGCAGGACAGGGGCCTCCACCCAGAACTCAGCATCCCAGCAGCCCAGGAAGGGGACTCCGGGCGTTACTGGTGCGAGGCGGCCCCTGAGGGTGGCAGGGTCCAGAAACAGAGCCCCTGGCTGGAGATCAGGGTGTGGGGTAAGTAGGGGACGGGGAGACACTCCCAGGGGCCAGGGCAGTGGATGGGGTCCCCTGGGGGTGATGGGGGAAGGACCCCTAAGTGATGAGCAAGGGTGGGCCAACTGACCCTCCCCACTGTGTGCTGCCCCAGCTCCTGTGTCCAGTCCTCTGCTCACCCTGAGACCCAGGCCCACTGGCCTCACTGTGGGGTACGGGGTGGAGCTCCTCTGTGAGGCCCAGAGGGGCTCCCCTCCCATCCTGTACTCATTCTACCTCAATGGGGAGATGCTGGGGAATCCCATGGCCCTCCGTGGAGGAGCCGCCTCCTTCCTCTTCCTGGTGAAGTCAGAGCAGGATGCTGGGAACTACACCTGCAAAGCCGAGAACAGAGTCTCCGAAGAGACAAGCAAGCCTGAGACCCTCTCCGTGGATGGTAGGTCTTGTCCCGCAACTGGCTCTGAGCCCAGCAAGCCAGCCGGGTCAGCTCTCACTCCTCTGTGTCCGCCATGTCCCACACAATCCTGGGCCCACAGCAGGCACTGCATGACTGAGTGTGGACCCTGCTTGGACTATCTTTCCACTGAACAAGGCGGGGAAACATGAATTCAGTGGAGAGTGAGGGGCACCGTGGCGGGGGGAGAGGGCACCTGGTCATCCCTGGCATCGTCCGTCCATGGTGCCATCCTTTAATCCAGCCCTCGTTCCCAACTGCTAGGATCCTCCAGGCCAAGTGGTTCGCACTAATGCCCACCATTCTGCCTCTCTTGTGCCAGTCTGGGGTGCACTTGTGAATTTCATCCCCAATGCTCATGGGCACCCCTACTCGCCCCCAGGTCCTCGGGTCTTGTCTGCCCCCACCAGCACCAGGAACTGGCTGCTTCCTTGGCTGCCTGCAAGCCTGCTTGGTGGGACAGTCATTGCCGCTGCACTTCTGGGGTATTTCAGACCCTGGAGGAAAAACGGTCAGTAACTCGTTTTTTACTTTCTTGGTTGCTGAGTCCCTGTGCCAGGCACAGCCCAGCCATTGGAAAGCCAGAGGCTGCAGGACGGCCGCTTTCTTCTCCTGGGCATTGGGTAGAAGCAAGGACTTCTCTTCACATGTCACGTGAAGGGGCCCGTGGAGGGACACTTAACAGCTCCCAGAACTCACACACACGGACACGCTGTCACACACTCAGTCACTCAGAGATGCCCACAAACACACTACAGCACACACGGGCATGCATAAAGGCACAAACAGAGGAGTTCTTATAAGCCAAACGTAACGTAGGTGTGTCCTTCACATTTGAGAAACAGTCCGTGGCTGTGAATATGACTGAACAAACCCAAGGCTGCCAACTCTCTCATTAAAGTCAACAGAGCGCTGGTCTGCTCAGTAAAGGGGAAAGAGGACACGAGAGCGCCACTGGGCATGCATGCTCACATACACGCTTTTTTTTTTTGCTTTTGTTTGTTTGTTTTTGGGGGACAATTAGGTTCATTTATTTTTAATGGAGGTAGTGGTGATGGAACACAGGACCTCACGCACGCTAGGCACACACTCTACCACTGAGCTATACTCTCCCCACACACACGTTCTCACACTGTGCTGTGCCTGGGGTGAGTGTGCGGTGGATGTGAACTCGTCAGCAGGAAAGCACGGTGGAGAGGACTAGGGAATGGCCTGGTCCCAGCACTGCTGTTTACTAATTCCGTGACCATGACCTTGGGCCAGCCCCTTGAAGGGTCACTAAATGTCTCCCTTTTGGGATGTTGTGGGTCTAAGTTAATGAGGTAGCATCTATCTCACACCTGCTGTATTAGTTTGGCAATGAGTGGACTCAGGACCTTCTCGTTCTAATCTAAGCGCATCACCCTGGCAGGTTCCCAAGCTGCCCTCGCTCCTGTTTAGAATTCTCTAATTCCTTAAATCAGAGACACTGAAAAAAACAGTTTAGTTAAAATTCAGATGAGAGAAATTCTATAGAGAAAAAAATTCTATAGGGAGAAAGAAGTGAAAGTAATCAGATAAATGGCATGTCCAAGTGATCTATTGATTTTGAGGTTCCAGACTCTCCTCTTCTTCCTGTCTTAGTCATGATAATTAAGCAGGAATGTTGGCTTTCAAAGCAATCACCTTGGGTGGCTAGAAGTTTATGCCAAGTCTAACCCTTGTTCGCTCTGGGGCCATGTTGAAGGCAATGGATCCCAGTGCCAAAGCTATTTGGTGCCAGTTTACTCCTAGGGCTTCAGATCCACCTTCAGAAGCTCGAGTCTGCCCATGTCCTCCTCCCCTGGGGCAGAATTTTTATTTCCCACTTGCCAAACGCAAAAGTAATTGCTCTCATAGACTTCCAAAGCTAGATTTGCTTATTCAAGTTTATAGCTCCCTCTGTTAAGGAATTTGTGATGTGTTTTCTGGGAGCTAGGCCAGACCCTTCTTTGAGGAAGACCACCCAGTCCTAAAAGCCAAGTATTCCTCCATGACCGTGAGCCAGGACACCTGAAAAGTTTTCTCCCCAGTCCTCAACCCAGTCCCCTGCCTCAGCAGGAACCCCAGTTAGGACGTGAGCTAGCCTCTATCTTCCTCTCCCCTTTTTAATTTAGCTGCCTTGGTCCATCCAACTTCCCACCTCTCCTTCCCTTTAGTCTTGAGTCTAGATTCCATGGAGGCCAGAGTTGCTTTAAGGTATAGCTGCGAGGAAGGAGAAAGATAGAGGCAGGGGAAGAGGGATAAATTAGGAGTTTGGGGTTAACAGATACACACTACTGTATATAAAATAGATAAACAACAAGGACCTACTGTATAGCACAGGGAACTATATTCAATTTCTTGTAATACCATATAATGGAAGAGAATCTGAAAAAAAATGTGTGTATATGTATAATTGAGTCACTTTGCTATACACCTGAAACTAACATTGTAAATCAACTACACTTCAATCAAAAAATAAAATTAAAAAACAAAGATGGAGGCAGGCCCAGAGCTACATGGGGAGGCAGCTGGAGTAGGGGACCACGAACTGAAGATCTGTGAGTTCTACCATCCCTGCACCTGTCGTAAAGCCCCCTTCCAATGGCCCAGCCTGGCCTCAGTAAGACAGGTGTTTCTGTCCACTCACCTCCGGGTCAGAGCATTAAAGGCAAGCAACACAGTACAGCCATCTCCCTCCCAGCCCCGGAGAGGGTGGTGGAGGAGCAGTTGCTGGTGGGAGATCCTCAAGAGGGAGATGTGGTTCACAGGGAATAAAGGAGCATCCTTCTTCACGCAGAGCTCTGCCTCCCCACCCACCTCCACGCCCCCAGCCACTGCCACTGCCAACTGGGAGCACGTGGGCTCCATATTATTAAGGAACCTGTCTCTCGTGAAAATAAGACTCTTAGTGGCAGTCCTATCATCTCGGGATCTCAGGGGCACAAAGCCTTCTTTAGAATGTTGTTCAGAAAACCACCATCAGGCCCAGTTCCACAGTTACACAAGAAACACGGATCAACAGCTTCTTTCTCCATGCCCAGCTCGGAAGACCCTTAACCACTTCCAGATAGCACAGCCATTCCTCAACGAACAAAAATGTGCCACCACTGGAGATATTCATCACACTGTATCTCTGAAGGCAATTTCTGAAATATTTTGACCAATGATGGTATCGCTAGAACCAGGATGTGGTCATGGTGGGGGGAGGTGGTCCTCCTCAAAGTAGCACTTACATTAGCGTACAAGTTCTGGTTAGTTTGTTTAAAAGTGTTCATTTTACTTCCGGTTGTCACAGTTCCATTGAATTCACGGAGCTCTCCATGAATGAGACTCAGAAACACCACCCTGACAAATGAGCATTAGGAAGTGTTTAACAATCAGGGGCCACAATAGGCACATGAAAAGATGCTCAATATCTCTAGTTATCAGAGAAATGCAAGTCAAAACTACAGTGAGGTATCACCCCACACCGGTCAGGATGGCCATCATTCAAAAGCCCACAAATGACAAATGCTGGAGAGGGTGTGGAGAAAAGGGAACCTCCTACATTGTTGGTGGGAATGCAGTTTAGTGCAGCCATTACTGGAAACAGTGTGGAAACTCCTTAAAAAACTGAAAATAGACTTACCCTATGATCCAGCAGTCCCACTCCTGGGAATATATCCAGACGAAACTCTAATTCGAAAAGATACTTGCACCCCAATGTTCATAAAGCAACACTATTTACAATAGCCAAGACGTGGATGTAACCTAAATATCCATCAACAGTGAGGGAAGATATAGCTTAAGTGGTACAGTGACTGCTTAACATGCACAAGGTCCTGGATTCACTCCCAGTACCTCCTCTAAAAATAAATACATAAGTAAATAAATAAGAAAGTAAGTAAATCTAATTACCTACCTCCCCCCGCAAAAAAATGCCCATTGATAGATGATTGGATAAAGAAGTTGTGCCGTATATATACATATACACACACACACACATACACACACACACAATGGAATATTATTCAGCCATAGAAAAGAATAAAATAATGCCATCTGCAGCAACATAGATGGATCTGGAGATCATCATTCTAAGTGAAGTTAAGCCAGAAAGAGAAAGACAAATATATGATATCTCTCATATGTGGAATCTTAAAACATGACACAAATGAACTTATTTAGTAAACAGAAACAGATTCACAGACATAGAAAACAAACTAATCGCTACTAAGGGGAAAAGGGGAAAGTGGAGGAATAGATTAGGAGTTTGAGATTAGCAGATACAAACTACTATATATAAAATAGATAAACAACGAGGTCCTACTGTTGCCCTCTTGGTTTTTATTTCTGAGATCCTACCTGGTGATTCTGATGCTTTCTTGCTGTATGAGCTATTGAATATTTCTTAGACGCTGGGTTCTAAAGCTCACATGTGACCCAATTCCTATCCCAGGAACTAATTTTTAAGGTTCTGGAAACACCTGCTGTCACAAAGGCAGCATGTGAGTGGAGAAAAGCATACAAAGTGGTTTAAGATTCTGTCCCCACCACTTACTGTATGACCTTGGGGAAGTCACCTCTCCCAGCCTCAGTCACCTCACCTGTAAAATGGAAATAATAGTACAACCTTTGCAAGCTGGTTGTGAAGAATATGAGACACTGAAGAATTAGGAATAGGGGCTTTTTTGATATCCAGCTCTGTGCCGGTGCCTGGGTTAGGAAATTTGCTCTAAAGTAGACACTGAATTTTAATTCCCTGGCCCTGTTTCGGGCACATAGTAGATTTTCCTCCTTCTGAAAAGCAGCCTGACTGGTGGGTCTGGGCTCTTTGGATGCAAAGGTGTGATCCATCCTTTCTGACCCTGCTTCCTCCCAGTTTGTGATTCCCATGGAGCCATCCTATCCGCTAGGATATTTTTCCAAGGAAACATCCCTTAAAAATTAACCGTGTCCAGACCTGTGAATTAACCCTCATTCATAAACCAGCCTCAGACCCCCGGCAGCCTCTCTGTCCCCACTGTCCAGCCTGCTCTTTGAGGCACTCAGTGCATTGTGCCTTCATATCCTCTTCCATCCCAGAATCTGCCCCCAGCCCCAGGTGGAGAGCAGCAACCACTGTGTGTCAGTGGACGTCCAGCAGGACCGCGATCTGCCCATAAAGGCAGAGAAGGGCCTCTTAAGGGGAGTCAGGAGAAGAAAGGCCTCGTGAGCCCCGAGTCTCAGGAATTAGAGTCATCTGGGGAGGGAAGCAGATGGCTTCCAGGAAGAGTGTGAGGACCGAGTGTGTGGAGCTGGTGGTGGGAGCAGGAAGCAGGAAAGGAGCCTGGCCGCCAGGACAGAGGTTTAGAGCAAGGGTTAGCAAACCGTGGCCCATGGGTCACATCTGGCCCATTAAGTATTTTTGTAAAGAACATCATGTATGTACCATGTATGGCTGCTTTCACACTACAGAGCCAGGTATATGCAAAGCCTAAAATATTTACTATGTTTTTTACAAAAGTTAGCCAACCTCTAGTTTAAACAATGTCGGGGCTGGGGAAGCTGCTAGAGTCTGGTGCAGGGGGCAGGCACCGTCTGCCAAGAAGGATCTCCCACGTTAATAACCGCCTCCTACCGCCAGGTCTCACCATGACAGAGCCTCTGATTGGCTTCCCACCACAAGTGCCTTCAGGGCACTTAGGTCTTGGGGTGGGAGAGCAGGTGGGTCCTTTTCAAGCTGCATCCTTTCTTTCAGCTCATTTCCAGAATGGGGAGGATGCAGGGGTTGTCTATGCTGCAGTACGTACAACCCCAAAGAAGAGCGAAGGTGAGTGATCTCAGGCCAAAGTTAACACCTTTACTAATGTAAAGGGGAAGGGGAGGGTATAGCTCAGTGGTAGAGTGCGTGCTTAGCACGTATGAATTCCTGGGTTCAATCCTCAGTACCTCCATTAAAAAACAAAAAGAAAAAAATTAAATCAGTAAATAAACTAATGTAAAGGGGAATTTTGGGGCCTAGGGTGAGGTATCACAACCACCATCATCACCCTGACCACCATCATCACCCTGACCACCACCTTCACCATGATGACCATCATCATCCTGACCACCATCGTCATCCTGCCCACCACCATCACCCTGACCACCACCATCACCATGACCACCACCTTCACCCTGACTACCACCACCATCCCCCTCCTTCATTACCACCATCACCACAAACACCCCTGAGCCTCGGTTTCCTCATCCCAATGTGAGAAGGAATCAGTAACTCCTAGTTGGCCGTGTTGATGTGAGATGATTAAATATATAGATTTATATATCTGTTAGATATATTCTAGATACATTAGATATATAATTCTTACACCTAAAAGGTTACCTGGTGCATGGTAGGTGTATAATTGGAGTAGTTACTCTAAGAGCATCTTGGACACCTTCGTCTCTCCAGCTTCTCACATAATCCTGTGAGGTAGTCACTGTTACCATCATCACCCCTTTCCTGGGTGAAGAAGCTGAGAATCAGAGGCCAAGTGACTGCTGTCAGGTCACACAGCTGGGGTGTGTTTCAACTGGAACTAGACTCAGGTCTCCTGATTCCCAGACCCTCCTGTTTTCAGATTGAGGGAGAGGGGTCCCAAGAAGTAAAAGGGGGAGTGGCCTTCCCACCCTGGGCTGACCTTCTTCTAGAGGAAGACAGCCAGCAAGGAGGTGGGAAGGAGACAAATGCCCTAACCTGAGGGTGCTTCTCTCCCCCACAGCCAAGCCTGCAGAGTCATCCCAGCAGGAAGAGGTGAGCTGGGGCCCCCGCTCTTTTCTCATCCCCTGTGTGACTTCTGCTTCCTCATCCTGACCTGACTCTCCCACAGGACTTCTCTGTCATCTACGCTGAGGTGAGATGCCCGCAGCTCAGCGAGGTTCCAGCCCAGGGGCTAAACAGAAGCAGCAGGACCCACCAAGATCCCACTGGTGACCACGAGGAGGTCCTCCGCCAGTGACAGCGTCCCCGCAACAGACACACACCCCCACAGCCTCCAGCGCCACCCGAAGGTCGGGGGGCCCAGCCTCTTCTGTGGGCCCTCCGAGCCCAGCAGCCAGTAGCCCTGTTGGTGGAAGGCATCAGAAAACTCAGTTACCCTTGCATGCTTCAAAGGACACATGGCTGTAGAATCTGGTCTTAAAGGTGTATCAGTTTGTCTCATGTGGTCCATCAATAGTGACCATGGGCACTGCTGTAGTTAGTTCAGTCTGGGTTATTCGAGGAGTATGGACTCCCTGTGGCCCAGGCTGGTGATGAGAGAGATGAGGAGGACGAGGAAGAGGCAGGGATGGGGCAGGAGAAGGGAAGTGAGTCCCAGTCCAGCCCACAGCCAGAGTTGTCCTTGAAGAATTAGGTATACACTTGCTCCTGCGAGGCTCTGGCCCCGTCTTTGCAGGCCCCTGCACTGGACTCACAGAGAGCGAGGTCCAAGTTGCAGACACTGGGCTGCACCAGACCCCACCCACCTCCTCCAGGCAAGAAGTCAGCGATCAGAGAGCTCCTGGCCCCTCAGAGCTGCAAACATCTTGCATTTCCCCTTGAGCTTATTAGAAATGCAGACCCCAGAACTGCTTAATCAGAATCTGCATTCAATAAGATCTTCAAGCAATTTGTATGTGCATTAAAGTTTTAAGATCCTGGTCTACCTCCAAAATACAGACATCTTGAAGTAAATCTTAGGAGCTTAATTGCCTGTGGATCTGCTCCAGGGTGAAGACAGGGGATGAGGAACCCATGCTAGCCTCTTTTTCCACACTTCTCTTCTCCCTTTTCTCCCTTCCCCTTTTCCATCCCAACCTTTCCTCTTTCTTATCCTCTCTCATCACCAATCCATCCGCAGCCAGAAGACACCGGGGTCCCCTCCCCTTTGCCTCCTGGACTCTGCTGGGATGACTGAGGGGGGCACAGGCCATCTAGAAGCGCAGTGTCCCCACTGGTCAGTCAGGAAGCACCCCTAGAACCCACGCCTTTGCCACGCCCTCTGTAAATGAGTCGCCCCCTTGAAAAGAGTCAAAATGGAGACGAGACAGCTCATGAAGGGAACACTGATGACGGGGACCAGGAAGGAGCCAGCCCTCCAGTCATCCCCACAGACCCCCTCCTTCCTGAGCCTTCATGCCTCCTTCATCCCTGCCCCTACACCCCTACACTCAACACGTGGTCCCCTGCACAGGGGCTGTCTGTGAGCTGTATTCACCAGTCCACATGTAACAGGCAGAGCAACTGAAAGCAAGAATTTAGGAACTTTTATAGCAATCTGACAGAATAACTGTGTGTGTGTTTAACTATAATCATAAAAATTAGGACTTGTATTTTATATATCTTTTAATTTTCTTTAGTAATTTGCTTTTATATTATAGCTCCACAATGGGTTGGAAATAAAAAAGAAAAACAGGTCCTTCAACACAGGTAGGTGAGAAGTCCCTATTTTACACACACAACTTGCCAGCTCGCTCTCACTCTCTCTCTCTCTCTTCCTCTCTCTCACACACACAGACACCCCACTGGCTTGGTCTCTCGGACACTCTGCTCTCTCCCCAGATCCTTACTTCATAAAAGAGTGAGCTGGCATTTTTCAAAATGAACAATTACTAAGAAAAAGGAAAAGAGAGTCCCCCAAAGAACACAGAGAAAATAGAGCTTTCAGAAGAAAACCCACGTTCTCCAGCCCAGGGCTCTCACTGGTTTGCCTGACGTCCTCACACCCAGCCCCAAACCCCACCTCCAGTCCTCAGAGCAGGCGCCCGCTTCTGTTCCTAGAGGGCGCTGGTGGGCAGGGGCAGCAGAGATGCCGTGAAGGGAGAATGGGTCTCTCACAGCTCTCCAGCGCCAGACCCTGCAGACCCTGAGGAGGGGTGCCACAGCGCCCAGCCTGCCCCCCTGCCCCACAGGCCTGCCCACCAGCAGTCTCCACAGTCGCCAGGCTCTGAGCTGAGAAACTTCATTTTTCTCTCCATGTCAGAGCTACATGCAAACACTTATCCAGCAGGGGTGAGTTGGCGGTGCCTCCTCTCGAGACCTGGGCTCTGTGGGGTCACATCACCTACAGGATAAGAGAAGAAAGAACTGCTTAGCTGGGAAGAGGATGGAGAGGAGGCTGGCGCTGCCCCTTTAAAGGGAGGCAGTAATGTTACGGAAATGACAGGCCAGCAAGAAACAAGCACCACTCAGAGGGTTGGAGTGCTCAGATTTATTATGCCTGGCCGGCGGGCTCAGAGGGGCTTCTGCTCCGAAGCTCTGAGCACCTCCAAGACGTGTGCATGAGGTTTTATAGGGTTAATTACAAGCTTGGGGTATTCGACCAATAGGCATGGAACAGCTTAGCAGCATCATTATCACAAAAGAAGAGGCAGGGAGGCAGCAAACCAACATTTCAAGGCCAGATATGTCTCTTTGAAAATCCAGCTGGCTAGCAAAAAAAAAAAAAAAAAAAAAAAAACATGAACAGGGAATCAGCAAACCAACGCTAATTAAGTCAGATTTGCGATTTAACCCAGCAGAACTCAGATCAGTAATCCGACACTTGTTATACTTAGATTTGTGAGTTAGCTTGTTAGCCCAGCCCGGCTTTTCCTTCATGGTAAGAGGACAGCCGGGACTGCCTCAAACCCAATCTTCCTCCACCACTGCCTAAGCCGGCTGGCAAGGGAGGCGTGCACATGGGCTCCCCCGCGCAGGGCAGCCTGGTGGCATGGTGTTGGCTGGCAGATCATGTAGGCAACTGGTTCATTCCATGGGAACTGTATCGGCAAAGACAGACACAGAGACGGCTTAGGGGGCGGTCCACCTGCCCCTCAGCCCCATCCTGCTCCCTAGGATGCCGTGCCCAGAGGCCCACCCCCACCCCCGTACACTCCACACTCTCCCCTCACCCTTGGCTTCCAAAAAGCCCCCTGAATGCCCCTCCTTCCTGTCGCAGGATCTTCCTCCGCCTCCTTCCTACCAGCTCCCTTCTCTCCTCCCACATCCCACTTGCTTTCCCTTCTCCACCTCTCCGCCAGGGAGAAGCGAGGCCCCATTCTGCCCTCAGGCCAGTCCAAGGATCAAGACAAGTGCGAGTGAACAGGGACTGGGACATTACTTGGGGCCCCCTTCACACCCCATCAAATTCCACTGGGCCCTAAATCCCTGCACCACCTCACTCCCAGGCCTAATGGGTGAGCTCAGGCACTGGTTTGGCCACAGTTAACACCCTCCCCTCTCCGCCCACCTACCCAGCCGGCAGTGAAGGTGGTCTGAGGGCTGACACAGGCCATTCTGCCTGGTAGATGGGGCCACTGTGCCTGCTTGGGCCTCACGGAGGCCGGAGGCCGCCTTCGCTGGCTCGGGCTTCCCAGAAAGGCCCCAGGGAGGCTGAACTGAAGCCCGGCTACCAGCTGCTCTCTTAATTAAGGAATGTGGGGAGTGGCCCCTTTGAACTCACCAGCTAATTTACTCCGCTCACTCCCCCTGTGGCTGCGTAATTAATGTGGTCTGAACCAGTGATTAGCAGTGGGGGAGGACCTGCCGCCACCGCAGACTTAACCCTTCCTGCGCCTCCGTCAGCCCATTCTTCTTCAGGTGTCACAGGCCCAGGAAGTCTGTCCCTTTGGGGAGGTGGGGTATTTTCAGGTCCTCACCCAGGCTCCTCCTCCCCACTTCCTCAGCTTCCCTGAGATTCCTCTCCAGGAAAAGGGCCTGGGAAGTGGGGAGGTGCAAGGAAGATCACAACTCATTTCCTGCTTGGATGACCACTCTAGACCACTTTCTGCTCAGCGGGAATATGACTGACCACCATCTCCTCCAAAGGAATTCCTCATCTGTATCCCCAGCATTCCCACACTAGCCAGACTTCTGCATCCCATGGCCACCCCAGTCCTGGCCTTGACACTTCAACACATGCTTGGAGGGCACCACCTCGTGGGAAGCCTGTCGGTGGGTGGATATGCCTGGTGCAGAAATGAAAGGGGCCTGATTGCCACCCTCAGGAGCTCCCAGTCTGGGCGGAGAGAGTTGGAGCAGGGCAGCTCCCACCCCAACTCTCCTTTACCTGCATGTGCCCACTTCCCCCTTCCTCCCTCTCTCTGGCCAGTTAGTAACAATGACGGTTAATTTTTTTGAGTGCTGTCAACTGAAATTAAAATGTACCCCTTGAAAGCTGAGAGTTTCAGTTTTATTTGGGGACTTGCAGAGGACCGTATAGCCCAGGGGACAGCCTCTCAGATAGCTCTGAGGAACTGCTCGGAAGAGGTTAGGGGGAGGTTAGCATATATGTGATTTGGGGGAAGAGTACAGGCAATCAAGCACACATCTTGGCAGGAGGTCACTGCTGTCACACGGCACAGCTATCCTAGTTAATGACTTTAGTGCTTTTCTAAGTATGGGGAGATGCAAGAAATTGGGTTCATAAAATTTTCTCTGAAAATACCTGAGGGCCTGTTCTGCCTATTTCCCCAAAGCACAGAGTGCCTCATCCTGATCGTAGCCCTAAATTCCTTCCAGGGTTTATTGTAGGTCAGTGTCTGCAGTGGCCAATGACTTGATTCTTGTAGGACTGGATGGTGGGCAGCATTCTCTGTTTTATATGACTATGCACCAAACCCCACTCTAAGTGGTCTCACCCTTACCACCAAAAAAGAGGTGGATACTGTTATTAACCTTTGTTTCATGGATGAAGACACAGAACATAGAGAAGCCACTTTGCTCAAAGTTTCATAGCCAAGATCCGAACCCGAGAAGCTGACCCTAGAGCCTGAGTTCTGAAGAGCAACCCTCACCCTCATCTATTTGTATCCTCAGGCTCTCCTGAAATACCGCCGCCTCCACGAGGCCCTCCCGGCCTCCCACCTGCCCAGGCTGGCTCCCACCCACCCGTCCTCTGGCTCCCAGGGCATCGCGCGCACATAGCTGGCGTTGCTCTGGCCACACTGATTGTAACTATTGGGTTACATGCCCGTCTTCTCACCCAGACTGCAGGCTCCTTGGGGGCCGGGGCCGCACCTTTCATCTCTGTGTCCCCGTACCTGGCACGTAAGTAGCTACTCAATAAATATCTGACACGTGAATGATGGAATTGACGGTGGAGTCATAGGCGATTCCCCTCCCTTGGCCTCTCCGCACCACAGGCAGCAGCGTCCAAGTTCTGTCACGACTCTGGCTCTGCCCCTTTCTCTCTGGAGAGTTCCTGTCTGCTTTCATCAGGACCATCACAGCTGCGGCTGCCCAGGCTTCTCCGCCTCGCTTCCCCCCTAGTCAGCCCTGAGTGCTGCCCTCCCACCCTGCGTCAGCCCCTGCTCAGAGTGCACAGCAGCCCCTTCCTCCGGGCCTTGCTTGTCAAAGAGCTCCCTCGGTCCACCAGCCCAGAATCACCTGGAGTGCCTCCATCCAGGCCCCAATGAACCAGAAGCCCTGAGAATCCAAGCTTTCAGCATGGGGGAGAGCCGCTGGTCTCCAGGACAAAAGCCTAAACTTAACCCAGTATTCAAAGTCTCCATAATCCGACCCCCAGCCTCTCTTTCTTACCCACCGCAGAGCCCTAAAGGGTTCCTCCTTCTGATCCTTCATTGTCCCTGGAGCCCACTGGGGCTTCCCCACTGCCAAGCCCGCCACACTCTGCTTCCCCCTCATGCTCAGAGCCCACCCCCAACCTCTGGCCCTCCCTGTTTCCTCAGCCTGTCCCAGTCTCACATCCATCTTCAAGATGCAGCTCCAATTCCACTTTGAAAGGAAGCGTCTCCTGCCCACATCCACAAAGACCTCTTCCCACACCCTTCCTGCAGCACAGACTCCCTGCACTCTCCTTCCGTGCAGAGCCGTGCCTGTCTGCGGGGAGCCTTCTCTTCCCTTCCTCCAACCTGGTTGTGCGGACCTGGAGGGCAGGAACCCTGTCCCGGAATCCTCCTACTCACCCACCTCCACATCTGCCTCGTTCCTGGCTGGGTCCAGAGCAGGGCGTCCAGCTTGCCTGGCAGGTCAGAAGCCACGCAGGGCTAGACACCATAAGCCACACTCAGGAAGCTCGGGGATTTTCCTTATCTTCTCGTAAAACCTTCCCTGACTCAAGACACCAAGTGACTGGAAGTCAGAAGAGAAACAGGGTGAGGAGGGGGCGACGGGCAAAAGGGACCTCACTCGGAAAGGCTGAAGCTCAACTCTGCTTCTCTGTGGTTGCCACCAGGTTCCAACCTCTGTCTGGTCCATAAGATCCTCTTGGAGAAGAGGCTTCCAGGAAGCAAACAAGGCAACCATATCTAGGATTCATGCCCCTTATTTAACAATGTTCAGTAAATGTGCATGATGTGCCGAGCATCCAGGGGACACAGAAGTGAATTTAAGATCTTGGATGCAAACAGCCTGTGAAGACAAGCACAGTGTCATAAAACAGTGTGCTTAGAGTGATGACAGAAGAACGCACATGCAGAAGGGGAGGTTCCTCACGCTGCCTGTGGTCAGGAAGCCTTGAACGCCAGCCTGGCCTGTCACATAGCCCGTGTAGCCACACCAAGTCTGGAAGGATGGTTGGAACAGCAAGTCTGGTGGAGGAGCAAGTAGAACGCTCGTAAGTGTGATGTTGACAGTTGTGAGAAGAGGTAGTCCCGGCTTGGCATGGCTGGGGAGCAGCATGGGCGTGGGACACCAGCCTGGAGAAGCAGGCTGGAGGAGGGCTTAGGAGAGCCAAGAGTTGAGCCTTCATCCTAAGGGCAGCAGGAGGACACGGAAGAAAATTAAGCAGAGGAGAAGTGACGATGGGAACTGCAGTTTAAAGGGCTCCAACCGGAAAGGCAGGCGGCTCTGGTGCAGAGTGGATGCAGGGAGGCCTGGTGGGAGTCCGCCAGGAGGATGTGGGTGCTTGTCAGCTACAGGCACTGGAAAGAGGCTGACTTACAAGAATCAGCTCCTGAAGGGGCCCAGCCAGGCCCGAGGCCAACTTCCACTTTCCTCTGGGTGTTTCCACTTTCGGGGCATCTTGCTCTGAGTCAGGATTCCTCCTTCTGAACATGGGACTTTCCAGAAGGACTGTAGCTCCTTCTTTCTTCCACTTGACCTGGGATGTTTTGAATTTTGGGTGTTGAAGGAGTCTGCCTTCCTCTCCAAAGTATGGCTGTGTGGTCCCTGTGGAGTCTGCTTCTCTGGGAAGGTAAGTGGGGCAGGTGAGTGGCCTGGTCTTAGAGAGCTCAACATCGGGGCAGGACACCCTCCCCATCCCACGTGAGAACCTAGGAGCTGAGGAAGGGTGGGGAAGACTGAAGCTCTTGTGCAACTATGAAAGCTAGGCAGAGGCAAAGAGATGCAGGGTCCTGGATGGAAGGATGGTTGCCCAAGGAGCAACCATGTCCATGAGACATGAGCTGTTTTGTGGCCCAGGGAGGGCCTTAAATCTGAGGCTGGTGGTACCATTGGTTTCAGAAGAGATGATTGTGAGAATATGAGGGTCTGACAGTGTTAACACATGCAAACTCTAAATACAGTCAGGGGAGGGCAGGGGAAGGTGGGGCTCTTGCAATCTGAGGATGTCTTTCCAACAGCCTGTGCTGCAGGTCTGTGGAAGTAATTATTGAGGAGCTATGAGAGGCAGGAGCAAGTTAATGTGGTACGTGTGGGCTTCGAGTGACCGGTAGTGGTGTGAGGTTAGAAGAGCTATGTCAGGTCTCTGCAACACTGGGCGATCCCCCCAACCTGTCTGATGCCTGACTTCCCGCCCTCGGTTAACAAGTGGTCAGAGTGACCAGGGCCAGCACTGCTAGGCCAGGGAATAGGAGTCGTGGGCTGTGGCAAAGACTCAGACACTTTGGTTTACATCAGAGACTCATGGGGACCTCGAGATGACTTTGTCCAATGTCCCCACCTGGGTTCCTGGCTTGAAAAGCCCTGCAGGTTTCAACATTTCTAAACACGTGAAGGAAATCCTGCAAAAGGAGGGAATCAGTTTGGTTCACAAATCTTTCAAGTCCTTGGACAGGGAGGGCAAAAATCATTTTTCTTAACAATTAAAGAGAGAAGTACCACTGATCAGGTACACCCCCTTGTTTTATGGATGGGACAACGGAAGCCGAGGGAGGCAGGGTGATACACTGAAGGTCACACAGCTCATTAGTGGCAGAGCCAGGGCAGATAGAACAGGAGTCTTGACTGACACTGGTGCTGCTCTCACTCTGTGTGATGTCCCCAGGCTGCATTAACCCTGAGTCCATCCCCGGTTAGGACTGAGATGGCTGGGGCGGGGAGGGCAGTGAGATGGACGGGGCACTGGAGTTCCTGGTGTCTGGCTGAGTGACCACCCAGGACACGTCTCCTTCACCCAACTCCCAGCACGTGGGTGTGTTTCCCGTCTGCACGTCCTCTGCCCTGCACCCCAGAGCCCGCCGCTGAGCCAGGCACGGGGGAAGTCCTCAGCCAATCTAGTCATGCAGTAAGTACATCTACAGGGCTTCTCCTACAGCCGGTTTCTAAGCAGTAGTGGGCACTGGGAGTACAGAGATGAAAAGAGGAACTCACTGGTCTGTCGGGCCCATAAACAAGCAGTAACAATAGAGGGATGAGAGCCCTCTGAGTGGTGATCCCAGAGGAGCACAGAAGAATTTGTGACTTGCAGTGATGGATAAGGGAGGTCAGGGGAGGCAGCGATGCTTCAAGGATGAGCAGAAATTAGCCAACAAGGGAGTTGGGGAGCACTTCGGACAGAGGTGTCACCCACCCACGTCAAACTCTGTATCCTCCCAACAGACCTCTCACCCCCGTTCTGTTTCTCCTCCTGTCCTGGATCACAGAGAATGCAACCCGGGGGTCCCAAGGACCTGGGAGCCATCCTCGACCCCCTCTCCCTCACTCCCAGATCCCACTGACTGCACACCTTCGTCTGTCTCAGTTCCTCCCATCTCTTCACCCCAGCGTCTCCCTTCCTCAGTACGTTTCTGTCACTCTCCTTGGGACTCATACAAGCAGCCTCAGTCGTGCCCCACCTCCAGTGCACCCTCCACCCCTCTGCTGGAGTTGTCTTTCTGACCATGGAGCTAATCATGTCACTCTCTTACTTAAAACCTATCCGAGGCCCCCCGTGGCTCATAGAATAAAGCCCAAACTTCAAAGTTGCTTTCAGGGCCCTGCAGGACCTGGCTCCCGCCGCCGTCTCTGCAGTGCCATTTCCTACTCCCCCTGCGAGAACTGCTTTCAGTTCCCGTCCCTCCGCCTCCGCTGCGCTCTCTCACCCTCCCTCCACCTCCACACTTCCCCACCCCGTGCCAGGCCGCCCTCTGCTGGGCCTGGCTGAGTCCCATGCCTCTTTCCGGTCTCTGCTTAACCGTCTCTTCTCTGAGCCCCTCCAGGCAGGGTGAGCTCACCTATCAGCCTACCCGTCTTCTCTCAGGGCACCCCTTTTCTCCCATCATGGGACCTAATGTATTTAAGTTGCTTGATTAAGAGCCTGGGAGTACAAAGATGAAAAGAGGAACTCATGAGCACAGGGACTGGACTCCCTTCCTCACTGTCTTAGTCCCTGGCCCTGGCTTGGGTGGAGGGAGTGAGGGGAGAGGGGCTGTCCTTGGCCCCGTGGCAGCTCAGCCGCGTGCAGGAGAGCGGTGAGAAGGTCTGGGGCAGGCAGAGTGACGGCACTCTGTCCTTCCAGCACTGCTCCCCCCTGAAGTCACCCACGCCCAAGTACAGGGCCAGGTAGGGGGGCACTGGCGCTGCTGGTGGCCAATCGCCCATCCAGCTTCCAAGTCCGAGAGGCCATCTGGAGGTCTCTGTGGCCGGCAGAAGAGCTCCTGGCCACGTTCTTCCGGGGCTCCCTGGAGACTCTGTACCACTCCCGCTTCCTGGGCCGAGCCCAGCTGCACAGCAACCTCAGCCTGGAGCTGCGGCCCCTGGAGCCTGGAGACAGCGGCAACTTCTCCGTGCTGCTGGTGGACACGGCCGGCCGGGCCTGGACCCAGACCCTGCAGCTCAAGGTGTACGGTGAGTGCGCCTGACCCTGGCTCTCTGTCCCGCCTCCTCCCACAAAGCTCTGCAAGGGCAGCCTGAGTCCTGGGACCTGGGGACAACCGGGGTCTAGAAACCTCTGGCCGCTGACCTCATGGCCGATTTGGGGAACAGTAGTCACAGCTAGGATAACTCTGCAGCTTCTTCCAGGTCAGCTTCCATCTGGAGCAGCCACACTTTGCCTCCCCGCAGTCCCGGCCTAAACGCTGGCTCAGGTCTTCTCTTGGCTTCGTGGCCTTGGACACAATGCTTAGCTCCCTGACATTTACCTTTCTCACTTGTAAAACCGGCATCGTAATATCACCATGTAAATGCCGACGAAGGTAAAGACAGCGGCATTCGGGACTGCATCTAGGATCAAGGCTGGCCTGACACTTCATCAATTCTAAGGTGTCTGATTATAAAACATGCCATTTTTCTGTGTACCACCAAAAGGAAAACTCAATATTGCATTAAACTCTGGCTCAGGTTTAAAACTAAATTATAATTACAGCATAGGATTTTTATTTCATTCTTTAAAGAGATCTTTGAGATATATTGAGAATTTGATCTTGTGTCATTCATGGGTTCTCTCAGTTATTCATTGTTGCAAAATAAACCGTCCCCAAAGGCACAGGCTAAAAACAACAGCCATCTTTATTTTTCAGGACTCTGAGTGGCAGGGCTCAACTGAGTGGACCCTCTGCTCCACGTAGGTTTGCTAGGGTCTTCATGTAGCTGCTTTCAGCACTTCAGCTGGGGTGGCTGAATTCACTGGGGGCTGGATGGGTCTTTCTTTCCAGCAACTTCAACTCCGCCTTCATCACAACCACCTCTACCACCATCACTACCTCCACCTCCATCACAGTCACCTCCATCACAACCACCTCCACCTCCATCACTACCTCCACCTCCATCACGACCACCTCTACCACCATCACTACCTCCACCACAACCACTTCCATCACAGCCACCTCTACCACTGCCACCATATTTCTGCTGGCAAAATAAAGTAGCCTTTGAGCTCTCATTCATCTCTCTAATGTCTTGGAAAAGACATCATGACCTGAAACCACTGTTTCAATAAAACCTCAGAAATTTGGATAGAATAAAGCGAAAGAAAAGATCCAAATCTATGAATGGAAAGTGGTGGTGGGGCATCTGGGAAGAAGGAAGCATTGAGGGAGAGAAGGGCAGTAGCAAACTGGGAAGAGGAGAGACCCACCCACCCCTGGAGACAGCTGACTGGCTGTCCTTGGGTGAGCCACTCGGGGTGCCAATGTGCAATCAAATGGGTATCCTTCCAGATGCACATAGCCCTGAACCAGGTTGCACAGCTTGGCCAGCAGAGTGCTGGCTGGAATTCAGCATCCCCTTCTCACCTGTTACCCCTGAGCCCAATGCCCTTGCGCTGTGAGCAGCCTTCAAACCATACAGGCAGTGGGAGAGCCTCTCTCTCCCTCTTTCTGAGGCTCAGCTGCACACATGTGAAATGAGGACATTGAATGTGATAATACATGCAGCACCCACACCACTAAGCTCTAAAATGCCTTGTTCTCAGCATCTGAATTACAGATTTTAAGGAAATTGCTGTTTTACGGCTTCCAAACACATAGCGTGATTAGAACTAATTGCACAAAGCTGCCAGGCAGCCATCCTTAGGAGCTCTGCTTTGACAATAGATAAGAATGATGTGAATTAGCAGATCAGTTACTAGAAATGTCAATGGGTGTTTCTGCTGTGCCCGATCATGTTTGGAAGCAGCTTGTCCTGTTAAGTAGTGTAAACATCCCCCCACTGTAATCTTTGTTTATACTATTAGTGAGCCCAGCAAATCTTTTCTTTTTTCATATCACAAATCCCACCAGATTGAGCTGGCATTAATGAGGTTTTACTCTGCTTGACCTGGGAATGCTGTCAGAGACTGAGCCCTCCTGTTGTGAACAGAATGCTCTCCCGCTGGCCCTCACGGCCATGGAGGCTCACGGTCTACTCATCAGCTGATATAGGAAAGGGGAGCCAGGGCCTGGGACACCAGGACACCGATTTGTCCAGTGGCCCAGGTAGCTGAGCACCTAGAGGGCCAGGGTTATGGAGATGACAAGGTGGAGCCCCTACCCCCTTCACAGCAGTTTGCATCTTTGCAATTATTTTCTTAGTTGTTCATAATCACTTGTCAGTATCTGTCATCTTCTCCAAATCATAAGCTCCAAAAGTACAGGAATGTGTTTGCTCTCCTGCCTGGCTTAATAAACGTTTATTGTCTCTCTAACTGATGTACTGTCAGGAAAATGCTATGACAAGGGATACACAGAGTTCTGAGAGAGCTCAGAGTCACACCTGGAATACCAAGGAAGGCTTCATAAATAGAGCAGTAGACAATGTGTCCAAGCTGCGCCTTGAAGGATGCGTAGGAGTTTTCTAGGAGGATGAGAAGAGAAAGGCATATGTGCACAGCTAAGCCACATGGAAGCATGAAAGCCGTGGAAGAGCATGACGTGTTTGGGAGAGCAGGAAATTACTGAGGATAGGTGAGGAGGATCAGCTGGGGAAATTGACATCAATCATTTCATGAAGGATTTTGAGTACCAGACTTGGGAATTCAGCTTCCTTCCTGTGGGCGATGGAAAGCCAGAGGTGACATCTAGCCTTGCGTGGATCCCAGAGCTGGAGCTGTGGGCCCCGCGCAGCATCCCCATAACCCACACTGGCTCTGCTCTTCTTGCCCAGATGCGGTGCCCAGGCCCGTGGTACAAGTGTTCATTGCTGTATCAGGGGATGCCCAGGCCCCCAAGACCTGCCAAGTGTTCCTGTCCTGTTGGGCCCCCAACATCAGTGACATAACCTACAGCTGGCGACGGGAGGGGACTGTTGACCTTGGGATTGAGCCAAGTGGCCTCTTCACGGATGGCCCAGCACTGAGGGTTTCCCTGGGACCAGAAGACAAAAGCGTGGCCTATTCCTGCATTGTCTCGAACCCTGTCAGCTGGGACTTGGCCACAGTCACCCCCTGGGAGAGCTGCCATCGCGAGGCAGGTATGTCAAGGGCCAGGGGTCAGTGGCTGAGGGATTTTTAAGCATCCAGTCCACCTGTGGCCCTGTCCCCTCCACGTCCAGGTCCAGGGAGGGCCTCCTACAAAGATGTACTGCTGGTGGTGCTGCCTGTCTTGCTGCTCCTGATCCTGGCTGGTGTCTCTGCCTGGCACTTGGGCCCCTGCTCAGGTAGGAGTCCTGTGGGTGCTGGAGGTGGGTGGAGGAGGTGGGTGTCCTGGGGAGGAGGGCAGAGTTTGGACATCCTCCTATCTAGGCTTCACATGTTCTGCCCTCCTTACCTCCTCTCCCACCTCATCTCCTGGCCTGCACCCTCTAACGTTCTGGTCTCGAATCAGACTGAACTACTCGAAAGTCCTTTGGCAGTCCTCCTCATGAACGCCTCTCTTCCGACACCTGTAGGCATTTACCCATTCTATTCTCTCTGTCTGCAACACACTTTCAGGATTTCCTGTCCAGCTCCCCTCTTCATTTGTCTGTCACCTCCACCACCTTCAAGGTGTGGCCCCTCCAGGAAGCCTCTCTGACTTTCTCCCCTAAACGCCCAGGCTGGGTTAGGGTCCTGCCTTGACTCTTACCCGGTCACAGCGCTTACTGCACTTCCTCTTGCATGGAATTCTCAGCACTTGAAAGACAAAGGCTGCGTCACCACTGGGCACCTAGCCCTGGTCCCTGGAACATAGCTGGTCTCCATAAACGTGTGTTGAGTGCAAGTCTGGTTGGATCCCAAGTCCCTCTTCGCCTGCCATCCTAGGAAATGCTCCCTGAGAGAAGCACCTCGGTGACCAGGGGCTGATAGGACCTCCTCCTCCAGGAGAAGAGGGAAGGGGACACCCAGAGGCCACACTGGGGTCTGAGCCCCATGCCCGGCTCAGCCCCAGGATGCGGTGCCCCTGAAAGAACTGTCCCGACTGCCCTGGGCTCCATGGACATGCCCCTCCCGGGCTGTGTGGGTTTGCTGGACAAGAGCGGGTCAGCGGGGAGAGGGAAGCATGAGACCGCGTTTTGGCGGCTGTGTCCTGGAAGGCGAGAGTCTTGGCCCGGCCACTGAGCAAGGAGTGGCACTGGCTGGTGGGCTGCTAGAGATTCTCCCCGTGGGCAAGGGAGGGAAGTGGGAGCAGCTGAGGTCACACTCCACTGAGGGGCCCCACCGGCTGCTGCGAGGGTCTGACCTGGCCCTTTGCTCTGGACAGTCCCCAGGATTTGCAATAAGAAGGTGGAAGCCAGGAAAAGAGCAGCTTTTTGTTTTAACAGGCTTTATTGAAATATCATTGACATACCATAGAATTCAGGCATTTAACGTGTAGAACTCAATGGCTTTTATTACAGTTGCAGAATTGCATGTTCAGCATCACAGGTCAATTTGAGAACATTCTCATTATCTGCCCCCCCCTAAAAACCCAAACCCCTTAGCCATCACTCCCTCATCCCCCTTTCCCCTCCAGCCCCAGGCAACTGCTAACCTTCTACTTTCTGTCTCTAGACAGTCTATTTGGGGCATATCATATATATGGAATCGAGCATTACACAGTCCTGTGTGACTGACTGCTTTCACTTCACCTAATGTCTTCAAGGCTCAGAAAAGAGCAGCGTTGGTGACTGAGAAGGGACAGAGAGAACCCAACTACCTGGGGTTTTGGAAAGGCTCTACCCAGGGCACCTGGAGGCTGGCCCTGGCTCTGCCACCTGGCTTCTGTCTGGTCATTTCACTAGGTCCATCCAGCTCTAACTCTCTATACCTTCTACAGCTAAATGTATGCTCTAGTTGCAGAGGAAGGCTAGACATTAGGAAGAACTTCCTATCCTTGAAGCATCTCCTTTTCCAGGGAGAAATATCAGGAAACCAGGGAGAGATATCCCTTTGCCCAAGGTGACCTTGGACCAGGACAGTTAGGATTCAGAGGCCTTGGGTACAAACTGGAGGGGTAACCTCTGTTCTGATCTTCTTGTCAGGGAAAAAAAAGAAGGATGTCTGTGCTGACGAAGTGGCTCCAGAGGCAGAGAACCCCCTTGTGTAGGGTCTGCCATGATGGAGGATATAAACTGATGCTGGGATTGTGAGGAATCCCCCTGCCCAGACACAGGATGCTCTGGGACGTAGCTGGTGACTGGAATCCACTGTGGACCTCGTGCCTCCCATGAGAGACCCCTGAACCACCTCCCAGGAGCAGCCGGGGCAGCCGTCACACTGGGAGGACAGTGAACATCCTCTCCCTGCTTTCTCCCCGTGGTGCATGTCCTGGCTCTGCTCTGAGCAACGCGGGCCCAACAGAACATCCCCTCGAGGACACTGGAAGTCCTCTAGGATCCACAGGGACATTGATTGTCCAGGGCACTCACTCCCCCACCACTGTTCATGAAGTATTGTTATGGACTGATTCATCCCCTCCTAACTCCCAATATCTCAGAATATGCCTGTTTGGAGAGGGAGCCTTTAAAATGATAATTAAGGTTAGATGAGGTCATTGGGATGGCCTAATCCGATATGACTGGTGTCCTCATAAGAAGAGGGCAAGACACCAGGGAGGCATGCACACACAGGGAAGGGGCCACTGGAGGACATAAAGAGAAGGAAGCCCTGTGCAGGCCATGGAGAGAGGCAGGAGAAACCAAACCTGCTGACACCTTGATCTTGGACTTCCAGCCTCCGGGACTGTAAGAAAATAAATTTCTGTGTTTACGTGACTCAGTCTGTGGTATCTTGTTACGGCAACTCTAGCAGACTAATGTAAGTATTAACCAACCAGCATCAAAGGATTGCCTCCAGCCTGGGTCCCAGGCTCTAAAAGGCATTAGACATTTGAACAGAGAAATTCTGAATCACCTACTTCCAGCTCCAGTCCCAGCCCCTGTATTTTGAGCCCCTGATGCTGCCCGGTGGCCAAAGAATTAATGTTAGAAAAGGCCTAGGAGCAGGAGAAAGTGAGAGGTGAGGGTCCAAGGTTTCTCCTTCTGGTCTGGAGGACTCTCAAGTCCTCTGAGTTCATGGTCCTCAAAGGTAATTTACAGTTACAGACAATCAAGAGATGGTTGACATCCCACTGATGGTTGGGGTTGGTGCCATTTTGCTTTTTAATAGTCAGCTTCACCCTCAACGCTGACCACCATACCTCCTGCAGGAGCTGGGGTAGGGTTTGGGATTCTCTCCTCACTGTCCAGCACAGTGACCAGAAAAAAAGAGATTAAATTTGCCCCAGGTGACAGGAAGTTCTTGCACAACTTCCAGAAAAGCAGCCCAGCTTAGAATGAGAGTCAATGCCTGAGACTGAGAGAAGGAGGAGCCAGGAAAAACTAAGCAGAAGGGAAATGACAGGAGAAGGGTACTGTGACATCCCAGAACCTGCCACACGCATTTTCAGATGCACGTGCAAAAGATCCACCCAAGTTCAAGGGATCCACCACTCAATAGGAAGATGTTCAAGGTCACTTTGAAAGGAGAGCATGTGGAAAAGAAGAGTATTATTGTGGCCATCTTTGGAAAACACAACCTGCTGCTGAGTGATTCTGTCTGAAAAGGCTCTGGAGTATTGCCACTGGAAACAAACTGATGAGCTAAACTCATACTTAGGAATAGTAGATGGTAAGGTTCAGAGTTACTCTCTTCCAGGTGTAATTGGATATTCTTTCTGGAGCCTCTCTCAATAGAGGAAGGAGGCATTGAAGAAACAGGGGTAGGTTTTGAAGTCTTTTCCAAGGGCTGCTTCTATCACTCCCCTCAGGATGTCAGTCTTGTCCAAGGATCTTCCTTCTTCTCCCCCTTTCTTGGTAAATCACTTCATCTTGGGCAAAAAGTCACTCAACTGGCCTCCAGATTCACATGTCCACCCCTTCACATGACTAGTCTTGGGATTTCCCTGCCTGCTGGCTCTGCTCAGAGGCTCTGCTCTCCTGCTGCTCACCTGGCTTCACCTAGTCCTCATTCCTTTCCTGCATCCACCTGTCCCATCACTTTCTTCCAAGTCCACGTGAGCTACTGCTGTCCCCACCTGCCACCTAGAGACATTCCCCATGCCTGGTCAATGAGTCATGTACCACTGGCTTCAGTCTCTTAAAATGATGTGAAAGAGAAATCGCAGGGTCTAGCAATGAGTCATGGTGGTTGTGTGGGGGAAATACACACACGCGCGCCACTCCCCATCTCTCTTCCCTTCATCCCCAGAGCCCCACCTTGGATCAGAGCAGCTCTGGGTGGGGTGGTACCCATAGCTCTCCCTTCACAAGTTAACTCCTGGTGATTTCATGTAGAGACTAGTTTTGTATTGTGGGCCTTTTGAACAGATCCCTGCTGCTCAAGTAAGCTGAGGTTCCCATCCCCAGGGACTCACTTGTCCACTAGTGGACTAATTAACCCACCACTGAAAAACTCAAGTGCTTCTGTGAGAATGGTGTTTGAGCTGCTAAGCTTTAGGATTGGTGCTTTAAAAGTCACACAAGAACAAACACTGATCGAGGGTGTAGCACGCGCTGGGTACACTTCAAGGCACTGGGGAATCACCGGTGAATAAAGCAATGTCCTTCCTTCGTGGAGTTTACATTCTAGATAATATAAATAAACAAGTACATGTCACATACGGACAGGTTCTAGTACGAAAGCCAACGCAGAGTAAAAGGCAAGAGAGTGGTGTGTTGGAGAGCAGGGGTCCATCTTAGCTAAGGAGGTCAGAGAGCACCTCCTGATGAGCTGACGTTTGAACAGAAGCCCTGTGCAGTGGGACGAGCCATACAATGGTGGGACAAAGAGTGTTCCAAGCAGAGAGCAGAAGATGCAAAGGCCCTGAGGTGGGAGCATGGCTGGGGTTTAGGAAGAGTAGAGCAAAGGCCAGGGCAACTGGGTCAAAATAAAGAGGGTGGGAGTGGGGATGGAAGGGGGAGGGTCACAGTGATGGCCTGGGCCACAGCACCTGGGATCTTGTCCTCAGAACCCCCGTCCCTGGAGTTAGGGAGGCCAGGAGCGCCCTCTTCTGTCCAGGTGTCAGATTCCTCCCATAACGACCTTTGTGCCATTATTTCCAATAGGCTCATGGTCAGACCAGACTCCTCTCCAAATCGGCATTTGCTTTTCCCTGTTTTCCTTATATTTCCCTTGAGCAAGAGCCTTTGGACCTGTCATACGCAAAGCACAAATGCAAGAGCTGCTAGGAACAAAGGGGTCACGTGCCAAGAAGTCAGAGAGAATGAAGGGGGGTCATTGCGAAAGACAAGGGTTAGAGACAGTTTATTTCACCAATGGAGATATGACTATCCAACGCCTCACTGAAAAACAAAGAAACACTGGGGAGAGGGAAGGAGGGAGGGGCAAGACAGAGGTAGGGGATTAAGAGGTACAAGCTAATATGTATAAAATAAATAACCTACAAGGATATATTGCACAGCACAGGGAATTATAGCCATTATTTTAGAATAACTTTAAAAGGAGTATAATCTGTAAAAATATTGAATCAATATGTTGTACACCTGAAACTAATATAATATTGTGAACAACTATACTCCAGTCAAAAGTGTTTTAATAAAGAACAACTCTGCTGACAGTGATGACATCTCTGGCAAATACCCCTTCTGTTTATCTAGACGTAGCACCTGTTCAGCTCATCAGCACTTGATTACTTACTGGTCCTCGGGGGAGGCACCGTCTCCTTCCAGATTTGACTCCATGGCTCTCTGCATCTGTTCCGCCTGCAGCTTGAAAGGGGGGGGGGGGAGGGTGGGCTCTGAAACTGCATGACACATCCCTAGATTCGGAAAAGGTTGAGTGGGCGCCTCCCCTCAGGCTGTGCACTGGCCAGCATGGGTCCTGTCCAGCAGGAGGGGCTGGCTGAGCACATGGGTGAGTGATGGGGATACTCCCTCTGCACGACAAGCCTGGGTTCAGTTCTGGGAGCCACACCTCCAGGGAGACACTGGAAAACTCAAGTGTCCAGAAGAGAATGACCAGAATGGTAAAAATCCTGGAAACCTCATCTTACGTGAAATGATTAAACAAACTGGTCATGTTTAGCCTAGAGCAAAAAATTCAGAGGGCCATTGGTCCCCAGATATTTGAAGGGCTCTCATATAAGCCAGACTGTGTAAGTGGGGCCAATGCAACGTGTCTCTGAGAGGCAGATATTGACTCATATGAATAATAGGATCTTAAAGCTGGAAGGAAACTCTGTGGTTACTCAGTTCAAGTTTTTCATTTCTCAGGTGGAAAACGGAGACCCAAAGAGATAGTTACTCCCTAGAATCACATAATTAGTCAGTGGCAGAGTCAGAATTAGCTTTAGGTTACCTAAATCAGCCCAGCTCCTTCCCCCACACCATACTCCCAGGGAAGAACCTAGTAACGAATAGAGAAATCCAAATACGAAGTGAGCTGTTCCAATAAACGCGCTTAAGCAGAAACCATCTCAGAGCAACATTATAGACTGGAGACTTTTCAGACAAGGCTGGAAGTTGCATGAGATCAGGAATGATAAATATGCTGTACATATATCCAGACTTCCACTTTCCCCGACCATGTGGAACACGGATAATTGATTATGACACATGTCCCCCACTGCGCCCTCCACATGCAGCACAATACTCAAGTTATCCTAACCAATTAATTGAAGCTGGAAGCCAAGACGAAACCTATTTGCCATTCCTGCCCTAGACAGTCCAGAAGATTTTTCCAACATTAAAAATGAATTACAAATTAAAGAATGAATGAATACACAGTGGAACAAAATTGGCCAATGGGTGTCAGAAACGAGATGTGCTTCCTATAAAGAAGACTTATTCTAGCTTTCTTTCCTCTGCCATGTTGGCAGTATGTTGTTCAGGGATTGTATCAGAACTGGGAGGAAAAGAAGGGAGAGATTGAAAGTAGTAACACAATTGCCAGAAAAGCAGGAAACAACAGAAATCAGCCAAATAAGTGAATATAACACATAGAGCCATTCAAGAAATCATATTCTTTAGGCTATTTAAGAATAATGGGAAACCATCTTCGGATGCAAGCAACAGAAACCAACTCTGGTTTTAACTAAAGCAAAAGATAGAATTTATTAGAAATTTGTGGGTGGTGTTGTAGTCCGTTTAGGCTTCTGTAAAAGCATATCGTAGTCTAGGTGGCTTATAAACAACAGACATTGATATCTCATGGTTCTGGAGGCTGGGAAGTTCAAGATCAAGGCACCAGCAAATGTAGTGTCTGATGAGAGCCAGACTCCTTGGTTCATAAGCAGATGACTTTTTGCTGTGTTCTCGCACTGTGGAAGGGGCAAAGGTGCTCTCTATGGTCTTTTTCTTTTGAGGGGGGAGGGTATGGGGAGATAATTAAGTTTGTTTGTTTGTTTGTTTGTTTGTTTGTTTGTTTGTTTGAATGGAGGGATTGGGGATTGAACCCAGGACCTCATGCATGCTAGGCATTCACTCTACCACTGAGCTGTCTCCTTACCACATGGGGTCTTTTTTATAGGGCACTACTCCTGTTCATGAGGGCTCCATCCTCACGACCTAATCAACTCCCAAAGCTCTTACCTCCAAATACCATCACATGGGGAAATTAGGTTTCAGCACATGAATTTGGGGGGAGCAAAAACATTCAGTCTATAGCTCTCAGAGAACCAAACAAAACCCTGACAACCAGGCCTTGGAAAGGACAAAGCCAGGTGGCCCTGGGGAGGCAGGCCTCAGGACAACCTCCTTAAGGGCCACCATGGAAACAATTTGTTCTGTTTTGTGTTCCCGTGTTGCTAACTGAAGATTGAAACTCCCAACAAACAGATTGAGCTTGATTGGCCTAGTGGGGGGTCAAGAAGTTGAGGAGAAGTTGCAGAACGTCTTGTCAAAAGTGGTCGTTGGATTAATAAAGTACAAAAAGAAGCTGGGATCCGTAGAACAGGAAATGCATTTACCTGTCCATTCAGTGAACACTTGCTGGTGCACCAGCACCAACCAGAATACAGAGATTACGAAATCCTGGCGTCACAGCGGCTGCCCTCAAAGAGCTTACAGTCAGATGGGGAAGCGCTGTGTCAGCAAGCACTCCAGTGAGTAAACTGTGACGTAGCCCCCAAGGTGAGACATCTGGGCCGTGAGACTGCTGTCCCCAAGGAAGGCCAGTCAGGTCCCCAGGGGAAGTGGTGAAGGCACAGAAGCTCTGGCTTCCGTTGGCAGGAGCTGAAGAAGGATGGCGTGGTGGTTTCCTGGGGCAGGTCTTGCCAGAGCCGCGTCAGAGTTTGGTTAACTGTGTTCCCAGAACACCAAGACATCCCAGGCTGGTAGATTGTCTTCAAATTCCCCTCAAGGGGGTACAACAAATGGACAGCAGTCTGCTCACATGTGGCGGCCGGTGCCACCCTTCTGGGATAGGGGGTCCTGGCTGGGATGCCTGGGGCAAGATGTCAACAGGCTCAGTCCCGCCCTCCAGTCCATCCTGTTGCCTTCAGGCCTGCATCCTCTCCCTGGGGCTGCTCAGACCCTCAGAAGTCTTCCAGAGTCAGGTAAAATTCACACTCAGCCTACCTGGAGAGAAAACAAGGAGGTCTGAGCTCAGCCCGTTGCTCCCTGCCTGTCCACTGGCTGGCCCACTCACCATTCACCCATCTTCAGCCACCAGATGCCCAGATCTCTGGCACACCCACCATGGTCCTGCTCACCTGGCCAGGGACCCATCACCCGTGGGCTATCCCCCACAAAGCAGCCACAAGCTGATAGTCTTGCTCTGAAATATACTAGGGCCCCTCCTGCCCCTCATTGATAACAACCTTACAGCCTTAATATTCCCAGAAAATCCCTAACAAGCCACACACACCAGGGCTTTGGGCACCCCCCACCTCCAGCACAGAGCCCAGACCCCATGCACAGCAATGGCTCAGCGCAGGAGACACAGATGATGGCAAGACTGACCACAGGCCTGGCCAGTCCAGGAAGAGAGACAGAGAGTGCAGGGATGGGGCCGAGGATCCTGGCTTACCTGGTGCCCCGAAGCCTGAGCAGTCAGGAGAGGGTACAGCACCCTCACTCATGCGCTCCCCTGAGAGGTGGTCGTACACCAGAGGCCAGATTTACCAGCTAGACCCTCGGCCACCTCCAGGCAGCAGTTAACGGAGTGTGGATTCTTCTGGAGGCTGTGTCCAGAAAGGACGAGCACAGCAGGCTGTCTGTCAGTCAGTCCCTGTCCAGTTACTCCCAGGAGGCCACGGGCACAGACAGTACCACACTCCTACCAAAGCCAGAGGGCCGCTGCCCGGGCCCCATCCTGCAGAGCCCGCTCTGGCTTCTCCTCCCTGGCAAGGAGCCAAGGCACATCCACTGGAACTCACTCTCCCCCTTCTGGACGCACTCCACGAATCCAGAATCCTGGAATTCTCTGTCCAAATGGGGATTCTGGGACTCGTACAAGCCTCTTTCCTGGGCTTCTCTCCCCAAGATGGACCAGATTGCCTGTGTGTGCACCCCTGGCTGTGAAGATAGCTAAGGAGCAGCTTTGGGGTTCAGGGTGGAGCTCAGACAGGAAGCCGGGATGTCCACAGGTGGGGGCACAAGCCCTCGCAGTGTGGGATGGAGTGGTGGGTGGGAACAGGAGTCTGGCCTTGGTCCTGGGGCCAGACTCCCTACGCTATCAAGTTCTGGTCTGAAACCCCAAGAGTCCAAGATTTCTGAATCCAAATCTAGCCTTCCAGGTCATTTTGAAGGTATCTGTGTCAAAGTAGGAGGACAGGGCACGATTTAGGGAACGATTTGTTAGTCTGATTTATCATTGCAAGTGTCAAGGGCAGGCTTGAATATGGGGCCCCCCTCCCTGGACCTTTTTCCTATCATGATTCCTATCCATCTCCTGAACCTGAGACCCCTCCCCACCATGATGAAGAGCAAGCCCCCAGCTCACACTGCAGCCCAGAATCAACTGTTCTGGAATCACACTGGGGACGACAGCCCCTGCCTTCCGGCAGGACTGAGCCATCTGTCTCCAGCGTTTATCACTTAGCGCATCTCTCACAGTCAGCTACTGTGCGCCAGAGATACGAGGAATACAGCTGCAAGGCAGACAGACGGGACCCTGCACCCAGGAAGCTTGCAGTCTCATTGGGAGAGACAGACATGAAACAAACACACACAAATATTTAATTAAAGCTGTGCTAAGCTCTAGAGAGGAAAAGAACCGAAAATTGTGAGTGAGAATAATGAGGGAGCAGAATAGAGCTGGTGCAGGGCAACCCCAAGGGGCCCCTGGAGACCAGCAGGGGCAGTCATTAGTAAAGCAAAGTAGGGAGGCCTGCCACGCTGAGGCTGACCCTGCCGGAAAGCCATTCTGGAGAGCCCTTGGCATAAAGGAACATCTTGAAGGATGGTCCTCATGGCCAGAGGGTAATGAGCAAGCGGGACTCTGGGAGGAGGAAACAACAGAGGTCAGACCATACAGGGTCTGGTAGCACATGGCGAGATTTAAAATTTAATTTTAAATGTCAAATGAGACCCTTGAAGAGTTTTAAGGAGGGAAATGATACAATCAGACTTGGATTTTTTTTGTGTTTGTTTTTGTTTTCTTTTATTGAAGTATATTCAGTTACAGTGTGTCAGTTTCCGGTGTACAGCATAAAGAGAAAGAAAAATACACCTAGATTGTCCAGGTAGAGCCCCTGATGCTGTCTCAGGAAAGCCCTTCCAGGTAAAGGGACAGTGTCATGGCCAGACAGAGACAGGCGGCACCTCAGTCACTCGGGCACCGTGACTGTCCCGCAGAGGTGGGGCCCTCCAGCCAGGTCAGAGGCCCTGGGCCTCTCTCTGGGGCATCCTTTTGCGGGGAGGACATCAGAAGGAGCTGCCTCAGGGTCAGGCTGGCTGGGAAAGGAGAGCTCGCTGCGCCTTGCTGGACGGTGAGGAAGGTGCGGCTTCCTGGGTTGGTGACCAGTGCCCGCCTGCATGGGGCTCTCAGCCGCAGAGCTGGAGTAGGGCTGAAGCAGAGGGTAGCTCTGGCCACACACTGCTCCAGACTGGGAATGTCCTTTAGTCTTGGGAAGGGCCAATGGGTGCCTAGGGGAGGGGTGGGCAGGGCAGGGCAGAGAGTCTGGGGCAGCGTGAGTCAGGGCCTCAGGCTGTGCGTGTTCTAAGACCCGCAGAGGAGGAGCTAATGGTCTGCTATGTCCCATCCCTTGTGGCTGTGGCCATCTGGCCATCACTAACCCCAGTGAATGTCCTCCCACCTCACACAGCCTCCTGTAAGCCTGTCCAACTACCCAGTTTGAGGCTCACACAAACATCCCATCACCAAGTTGCCTCTTTGCCTCGGGAACCAGCACAGCCTCCTTGCTGCCAATGGAGCAAAGCCTCATTCCTGGAGGACTGAGTCAGCTGAGTTCCTCACGCCAAAGAGAAGAGGAGTCCTCCTGTCCTGCCTGGGTCGGGGAAGTCCGGGACAGATGGAGAGGAGGCTGGAGTGCCTGAAGGATGAGTCTTCATGGACTTTTTTTTAAATTGAATTATAGTTGGTTTACAATGTTGTGTTAGTTTCTGGTGTACAGCATAGTGATCAGTCATACATATTTTTTTCATTACAGGTTATGACAAGGTATTGAATATACTTACCTGTGCTACACAGTAGGACTTTGGTGTTTATTTATTTTATATATAGTAGTTTGTATCTGCTAATCCCAAACTCCTAATTTATCCCTCCCCACTCCCTTTCCCCTTTGGTAACCATAAGTTTGTTCTCTGTCTGTGAGTCTGTTTCTGTTTTGTAAATAAGTTCGTCTCTTCATGGACATATTTCAGTGGAAGAAATAAGGAGCTTCAGCCTGGAATGTGGAGAAGGACACACTTCCCTCCGTGCTCACACCTGCCCCTTACTGGGGAGCATACTAGCTGACATCTCACCTCCTCTCTCCCCCAGCTCCACCCTGGGAGGCTTTAAGATGGAAATGACTCAGCAGTTAGTAACCCCAACTCACATCCTCCGTTCAAGACAGGCCCAGCCCTTGTCTGTCCCCCCAACCTGATAAGCTCATGCATTTTGCCCCTTTTTTTCTTCCCCAACCTCCCAGCCTAGAAAATACCCCTTTATCTACCTTGCTCTCCAATCAAAGCCTCGAAGCCCAGCCCTAGGCACTGCTCTGCCCACAAGCCTTCCTCTCAAGGGATCTCATAGCATCACCTCTCCCAGCCTTGCATGAAGCTGAATCTACAATCATGCGCATCATTCTTTAATTTTTCTGAATGGGGTTAAAGGTCTCCTTAGGGAGGCTGGGAGCTGCTGGAAGGGTGAGGTTTAGCACCCGGTCCTACCACTGACATGCAGTAAATGCATTTGCCAAACACACTTGTGAAATAAGTGGTTAATGCAGAGATTGAGGACGCACAGGTGGATGATAAGGGACCATGCTTTAGACACCCCCTCACTAAGAAAGCCAAAAGCCCCTGGTTGGGAGATTCTATATCACCCTGGCTTCCCTGCTGAGAATAAAGTGTAGGTGAACAGGGATGAAGCAGGGAGATGAGTGGAGACACTGCTGCTGTAACCCAGGCAAGAGAGGATGGTGGCTGGGACCAGAATGTAATGGTGAGAGAGGAGAGGATGGTCAGATTCTGGACCTACTCTGAAAATAGAGCCAACAGTACCTCCTGACTGGATGTGGCAGGGAGAATGGTGAGAGAAAGAAAGGAATTAAGGAAGGAAATAGCGGCCATAAACTGCAATGGGCAAGACGATAGATGGAGTAGCTTTGGGAAAGATGGGGGTAGGGTTTGGGGCATGCTACATTTGAAATGTCTGTTAACACATTTAAGCAGATAAGGGGGTGTGCAATGTGGGAGAGAGACTTGGCGCAGGTGCATAAATTCAGGTTTTGTAGGCATATCGATTTTAGACAGATGGATAGATAGAAAGGTGGGGGGTCAGGTGGCAGATGATTCTCATTCTTATTCCTCACTTTCTCCAACTCTTGTGCTACATTCCTGGAAAGGCTGATGGATATTGGAAAGAAGCAGTCCAATCTCCCCATGGAACAATGTTACGCTGGCAGATCAGGCTCTTGACCAAGAACCTGTTGCTCCATTTTTTAATGGTGGTAATCAGAAGATGGTATTTCCTCAAGTCCTTAATAAACAGGATGCGAAGCCTGCAGGCTGTACAGGAAAGCGCTTCCCAAGGAGCCCATTAGTCAAAGGAACAGAGGCACCTTGACCTGTCCAGCAGAGCCGTGCCTGGCACGTCCACTCGCCCAGGTCCAGGGAGGCCTGGAGCGTCAGTGGGATCTTCCCCAGGTCCTACCTGACTCTGTCCATCAGCTTCCGGGCCCTTTCAGGGAGGGCGGTTTCCATACGCACGTTTGAGAAGGATTTGGGGGGATATGTGTGACTTCTTCCATCACGGGCACAGTCGTTGGCTATTGTCACCCCAGGTTGGAGGAGGCGTCTTTAGCACCATTTTTTCCCATCACACTAAGTTTAGGGAAGGTCAGCTCACGGAGAGATTTTGAACTCTTGAAGGGAGTAGACGCTGAGAAAAAAGGTGACACAGTTCTGCCCTCAGTGGAAGCCTAATCTGATGAGGTGAGAGAACAGCAGGACTCGCCCAGACAGGGCAGAGGGCACAAAGTAAACACCACTTCCCGGCATCTGGGGGCGGCGTAGAGACTGCACAGGAGATGGTCAGGCCGCCTGTCGGAAGAACCAGTGCAGGCTGAGAAAGATGATGCAAGAGGGAGAGAGTGAGTTACAGCAAGGAGGACAGCCTGGCTGAGGCCCGAGGGGGCGGGGGCTGGCGCTGGGGCTGAGAGCTGAATCCCAGCGGCCCGGGAGCCATGGGGCTGCGCACTTTCGGGTGAGTCATGGCCAGGAGGGGAGGCGCCACAGGCTGCAGGTGGCATCCAGGCAGGAGAAAGGGGAGGAGGCCTGCCTGACCAGGGGCTGTCTGTGGGGAGCATGGTGCTTGGTTCCAAGACGGAGTTGATTCTCCCAAGAGTGCTGAAGAAAATCTCTGTGCCCCCTGCTGGGAGAGCTGTGTGGGGCCCCTGCATGAAGGGCTGGACACCTGGGAGGGTCTGTCAGGTCAGTGCTCCGGTGGGCGCCACACTGGGCACTGGGCCCAGGGGCAGGTAGATGTGAAAGGGCACGAAGGGCACACCCTGGTCCAGGGAGGTGACCCTGAGACTTCTGGCAGTTTCTTCCCAGGCCCGGCTGAGACCCAGCCAAGCTTGTGCTGCAGGTGATTCCTGTTACTATTAGTATCATTGCTACTGACGAGGACTGCTGTCAGCATTAATACAAGCACGTGGGTTCCAGGATCCTCAGGCAAGGCCTGGTTCTCCTCCTGCTTTGCTACTTGGTACTTCCTGGGCTCCTTGCCTCATCCCCAGATGGCGAGACCTCTCCAGATTCAACCCCCAGGCTCCATTCTTCTCGCTCCATCCCCCTCCCTGTGGACCTCCTATTGCCTTAGCCTCCACCCCTCCTCTGTGTGGTTAGGTCTCTGCCTCCAGGTCTGCCCTCCTGTGTGAGATGAAATTGGGTGTGGAGGATTAGGGGCTTGGAATCAACCATTTGCCAAGCCCGTCCTATGTACCAGGCTCTGTAATAAGCACTTCACACGACCATTTTACAGATGAAGAAACAGGCTTTGCAGGCTTAATAATAACATGGAACTCCGGTCAGTCTGATTCCAAAACTGAGGACTTCGCCTTTGCATATGTGAACATGACTAAATCACAGATATTTATTACAAGTCTTCTTCCTGCTTCTTTTCCTTCTTTTCTCCCCAAGACACTCAGCGTGGGTCCACCATCACCTCAAAGTCAGCCGCTATAAAAATGAGCTTGACCATTTTGCCCCATCCTCCTCTGCTCTATGTCCTGCCTTTGTCAAGGGCTTCGGTCTCCTCCCTAACGCTGAGTGTCCCATCCTGCCATCCTAAAATACATCCAGGATGGACCTGGAGATCATCATACTAAGGGAAGTTAGCCAGAAAAAGAAAGAAAAATACCATAGATGTCACTCCTATGTGGAATCTAAAAAAATAAAAAGACACAAATGAACTTATTTACAAAACAGAGACAGACTTACAGACATAGAAAATAAACTTACGGTTGCAGGGGTGAGGGGAAAGGATAAATTGGGAGCTCAGGATTTGTAGATACTGACCACTATATAGAAACTAGACAAACAACAAGGTCCTACTCTATAGCACAGGGAGCTATATTCACTATCTTGTAATGGCCTATAGTGAAAAAGAATATGAAAAGGAATATACATGTGTGTATAAATGAATCACTATGCTGTACACCAGAAATTAACACAACATTGTAAATTGACTATGCATTAATTTTTAAAAAATTAAATTAAATACATCCAAGAAGGCTGCTGAGGGCAATGGCCACAGAAGGGTGGCAGAAGGCTATCTGGTCCACTCCCCACTGGCAGGCACAGTGACCACACCCAAGCTCTTCCAGATTCCCAAAGCAGCCAGCAGCTCCCCCGTCTGCATAGTTTCACGTCTCCCAATGCCCATTCCCTAGTCTACTGAGTGGAATCCATTTTGTGTCTATATACTAGGAATAAATGAAACGATTACTCCATGTGGGCTGGATGGACAAGAGTGTAAACTCTAGAGCCTCACGCGAGGCTCCCCTGGGAAGCAGAGGGAACAGGGCTGAAGTTCGGATCCGGCTCGCTGCCTCCAGACAGGTTTCTACCTAAGCAGCGACTGAGTAATCAATTCTCAACACTCCTTTGTTTCTGGTGAAGCAGGAAAAATAATTAATCCCTCCCCAGAGTCACCAGAGTGACTGGGCCTAGAGTAATTGAAATGTAATGGGGCAGCACGCATAGCTACTCTGAAAGCACAGAAGAAAAACCTCCGGGACTCCATATAGAGACACTCTTGAGAATTTGGGGCTTAAGAAGACTGGAGAATAACTTCCTAAAACCTGGGCGACAGGACCAGAGAAGGAACTGAGTCAGGAAAGACTCAGATTGTCCCTTGAATAGATTTCCCAGGTCATCCAGCCCTGGGAGACCAACTTATAGAAATTCTGTGGGTGCTAAGTTGGGTTTCTGATGGTTGCCAAGGACATATGCATTACCTGAATAATTTTTCATCAACCAGAGGAACTAGAATTCAGTTTCAGCAAGACTGGGGAGAGATGCACGAAAAAGATGGAACTAGGAAGTGGGGTGAAGACAACTGACTTGGGACTTTCTGTGCCTCTGTGGGAAAACAGAAAAATCAGGACTAGACTTGAGATTCCCTCTCCTGATGCAGCGTTTGTGGACACAGCCTTCCGCCTGCCTGGGGACAAAGTCTGCCTAAGATTTGCAAGCCAGTTGTTAAATGCAGCAATTATTAAAACTTAAATTATGTAAATTTACCATTAAAATAAATTAGATTAAAACATAGGAGATTAGTGCTCCAAATTCATCCCTTCCTAATGAGTTTACTAGAGTTCATTATTGTTTCAGTTTTTGAGATTCTTTACTCTTGCAGTGTGGGAATGGTGGAAACACTCCACGATGGTGTGCTTCTGCACATTTCTCACATTTCTCCCGACTCCACGCCAGGGACATCACTTTGGTAGCCTGAGATCAGCCATGATGGGAGAATTTGCATCAGGGAAATGGTACATGCTACATACACATCAGGGCTTCCCTGCCCCCTACACCCTCAACCCACTCCCAAAGCCACTGGGAAACATTTACCACCAGCAGTGTTCTCCAACACTGATAAGGTTTCATGCCGGAGAAATGAAAAAAGGCCAGGTGTCCCTAAAGCGAAAACTTAGGAGCAGAAAATTCTCTCCTTCCTCACCCAGCGGTGGTGAGTGCAGTGATAATTTATTTAGGGATTTAAGAACTTCCCTGGCTTCCCTGTTGAGTCACCCTACTGAAAGTTGTTTCCAGAGTCTCTCTCAAATCTCTCTTACAGCTTTTTAATGAGCTTTTCTTGCCAGAGCCTTGCTGTTCTCAGCCTTCGAAGGGAGGCTAAGTCTGAACATGGCTCCCTGATTCCTGGGGAAGATGATGTCATTCAACACAACCTGTACAGCTGGCTGCTTCAGTCCCTCATCACCTCAAAGGAGGCAAAGCTGGAGGCTCCTCAGACTGGGAGAGCCCTCCCCAGGTCATCCTAGTCAATGCCTGCCTCGGGGCAAAAGTGTGCCAGGCCCAGCACGCTGCTGAAGCTCTAACTCCCTATCTATGATCAAGGCATCCTATAGGTGCTCATAAATGTTTCCAAATAAGTGAGGGGATGGATAGTTCCTGAAGTTCTCTGTTCCCCTCACTGTTTAATCCCGTTACCCTCTGTGTCCCCATCCATCCTCAAGGACCGCTCACCTCCCACCTCCACTCCAAGACATTTGTCCCTGGCTCCGTCTGTCCCACCGTCATCTCTGCTTTCTCTTCCCAAGCTCTATCAAGGTAGAACCATAGATGTCATCACTCTTTTGCAAACATTACAGTACAAGCCAACCAGAAGGGCTTCCTAGTTCAGTACAACTAAGCGGGGTTTCAGGGCTTTCTCAGTTGACTCTGAGGTCCATCCATACAGCACACTTCCCTTGGCCCCAGGGTAGAAGCAGAAGGAATTAGGAAGCCCAGCTTCTCCTCAAAGAAAGAGAGGCAAAAAGAGAAAGAAGTGCCTGGGCTCTTGAAAGGCAGGCGGCTGGGCAGAGGCAGGGAGAACAGAGTGACCCTGAAGTACTGTGCTCTTCAGAAGCCCCTCAATCCCTAGACCAGACAGATGTGCAGTTGTGCACCTGTTCCAGTCATCCTGTATGGAGTACAACCACTTGGTATGCTAGAGGCAGCTGAATTGGAAACGTGATGCTTAGGGCTTCCTAAGAGTAAAACTTTGACCAAGGGATAAAAACTACGTGGGGACAAAAATTGAGTTCAATAGAAGAAATATATCTCTGACAGTCAGAGGTCAAACGGACTACTTTGGGAGATATGAGATGCCACTGGAGGGATTCAAGAAAAGGTGGAAATATCCTTTATCAGGAATTCTGTAGAAGAAATTCAAACATCAGAGAAACAGCCTAATGTCTTAAAGTCAAACACACTTGGATCAAAACCTGAGTTATTTCCTTTGTGGCCTTGGGTAAGACACCTAATTCCTCTGAGCCTCAATTTCTTCATCTATATAATGGGATAATGCACTTCATAGGACTAAAGTAAGCATTAAATAAGACAAAATATTAGAAAGCACGTGGCATTCAGAGTTTGATCCCAATAAATGTCAACCCCCTTTCCATTAAAAGGGGGACTGCGTTAGATGAATTTGAAGGTCTTTCTACCCCAGAGTATGACTCCAAAACCCTTCCTGGTTGATGAGAAGGATGGCATACATCTGGGAGAGATGAAGTCAGGATTTGGTAGATAGGAGTGGAGGAAGGAGGATGCTGAGAACGGTGAGGGAATATCCAGAGAGGTCATCCCTGCCAGCTCCTTGTTTCCCCTCCTTTGATTTCTAGAATAAAAGAGAAAAGTGAAATTCTAGATTTAAAATCAGGCCTGAGGATTCTCAGTTTCCGCACCTGTTTAGTGAAAGAGTAGGATTAGACAGCCCCTTCCAGCTCTGACTGCTCCCCATCCAAGGAGGGGGTGGGAGGAATGGTACAGGAATGATGAGGGACAACAGGGAGCAGCACCCAACCCCGAGCAGGGCCCACCACCCTGACTCCATGCCCACCCCTCTGTGGAACCACAGTCTCAAGTTTTACATTTTCTTTATTGTGCTAACACAGCCGCCTCAGAGCTCAGATCTCACACACACAGCAATTCAGTCCAGACCTCCACCCACCCGGCCGCCCCCGGGGCTCTCTGCCTTGGCTGGGGACACAGGGCCTTCAGCCTCAACCGCTCTCAGAGACGGCCTCACCCCTCCTTCTCCCGGAGCCTCAGGGCCCAGGGCTGCGGAGAGGGCCCGGGATGGCCTTTCTCTGCCCTCGCCCGCCCCCTCCCACTTTGGGGGATCGGAGGGAGGCTCAGCCTCCCCACTCAGTTCTCGAGGGAAACGCCTCCAGCCCCCGGCCGCAGGGCGGCCTGGGGCAGGCGAGGTCGGCGCCGGCCCGAGCGCGTCCCCAGCTGCGAGCGGAGAGCCCCGCATCCTCCTCCCGGCCGGGGCGCAGCCCGGCGCCGCGTGGTCACACCAGGAGGCCGTCCTCGCCCGGCAGCGGCCCCTCGGCGGCGCTGTCGGTGGGCTCGGCGCTCTTGACCTTGACGTACACCGGGGAGGGGCCCGCTTCGCAAGCGGCGGCGGTGCGGGGCTCCAGGGCCACGTCCTCGGGGCCGCCGCAGGGCGGAGGCGTGTACTTGCGGCGCTGGGAGCGGCTGACGTTCTGCGTCGGGTACCCCAGGAGCTGGGTGACGCGGCTGCCGCGCCCGCTGGCCTTCCACCCGGGCGCTACGGCGTCCTCTCTGTGGAAAACAACAGGCGGGCGGGTGAGCGGGCTCCTCCGCGGCGCGGCGTGGGCACGGCCTGGGCAGAGCCGGGGACTCTTGGCATCCTCTCGTCTCCCGCGCCTCCCTCCACCTCCCCTCGCCTCTCAGCCTCCTCCTCGACCTACTCTCCTCTCTGCTTCTTCCTGGGCCGGCGACCCCGCAGCGCTCTCGGGGCCACCATCCCCATCCTCCTGTCAGGGCTTTTCCATACGGCAGGCAGCCCCCGCTAGGCGCCCTCGGGTCCCTCCGGTCCCCTTCTGGTGTTTTCGAGGGCTTTAATAGGGAGGGAACCTTGGAGATCCAGAAGAAGCTGCTTTCCCTGTCCGTCTTTCCTTAACTAACCTTGGCCTTGCACTCGCTGGCTCGCTCTCTCCTCCTCACCTCCTGCCCCCCAAACTTCTCCATCTTTTCTTCCAGCCCCAGGGCATTGCAGTCATTAGCACTACTAGTCTTGTTCTAGTTTTATTTCTAGTTTTTTTCTAATATAAGTTATTAGTACTATTCTTGTTCATTAATTCTTCTTAAATAAGCATGTCCAGAGTTTTCACCGGCGCAATACAGAGGAAAAGTGAAAAACAAAACAAAAAAAAATACAGGCCCTGCCCTCCAGGGGCTTACAGTCTAGACGAGGACAGAGAGGAGCAAAGGCAGGAGGGAGGTGGAGGGCTGGGGAGCAGAGGTGAAGACGGTTCATGAGAAGGGGGAGAGAAAAAAGCCCTGCGACGAGTGGCAGGTTGACATGCTGTGGTCCCAGCACTCCGCGGCGATGGCAGGCAGGGTGGGGGTGGGGTTCCCGGCCGGCCGGTGGCAGGCAGGGGTGAGGAGGGGCAGGGCGCCGGCCCCTGCCGCGCAGCAGCATGCAGCATGCATCAGGTTTTACCTGATCTCATTAGCCAAGTCGCCGCAGGCCCCGCCGCGGACCCCGAGGCCGATGCCGTTGCCAAAGGCACCGCCGGAGCCGCCAGCCCCGGAGCCCCCGCAGCAGCAGCAGATGAGCCCCGCGATGCCCACCAGGAGGCAGGCTAGTATGAGCAAAGAGCCCAGCACTGCGCCGATAATGATTCCGATGCGCCGGGTGTCTGGGGAGAGAAGTAGAGACTAGTCAGGCTTTCTGCAGCCTGGCGGGTGCCTGGCTTAATAGACGATGTCAGGGCAGGGCGTCCGTGGGAAAGAGGGCCAGGGGTGGGCAGGGGGTCTCAGGACCCTCGGACATCCAGCGAGGAGTAGGGAGATGCAAGTTAACCCCTGATTGCATGTCTTCCCCAGGGCTTCCCAGCTGCCGCAGGCAGACCTGGGCACTGAAGGCAACAGGAAAACAGCTCCAGCTGAGGCTCCAATATACAGCCCAGGTTCCTCCAGTCCAACCCTCCCTGCCACCGGGCCCCCAGGGCCACTGCCGCTGCACCCACCTGAGACCTTCACTTCCACCACACACACGCTGTAGCCCACGTGGTTGGCCACGGTGCACTGATACAGCCCATTATCCTTGTGGGAGATGTCCTTCAACACCAGGTCGCCGTTATTCAAGCCTGAAACTGTAGGAGCATCAGAGGGCTGTGGTGAGGTTGAGGGGCCTGACCCCCAAGAGCTTCACCCCCGCCTCTACCACTGTGGGGTGGGGCATGGAGGAGGGAAGAGGGTCTGCACACACACCACACACACACACATACACACACACAGGTCCACCTCATTCCCCAGGTGAGACACCTTCCCCCTGCTGAACCAGAGGCAAGGAAGGGCCCCTTTCCCAGCAACAGGAGCGATACCATTAATTCACTCTGTGACCTTAGGGGTATATGACCCCTTCCTGAGCCTTGGTCTCTTCATTTGTACAGTGAGGACAGGGCTAGACCAGAGGGATTCTGAGGTCCCTTCCAGTTCTGATAGTCTTTGATAGTGAGCACTAGCCAGCTTCTCTGTGTGCCAGCAGCTGTCTACACCTCACCCCACTTAATACGCATGTGCCCCTGAAGGTAGATGTTATCGTCCCCTTTTCCTACACTGCAGAGTGGAGCAAGCTCAGAGGAGGCGCCCCCAGAGGAGACCAGGGATTCTCGGTTTGACTTGGTAACACTAATGACCCACGGAAGCCCCAGCTGGACCCAGAGTCCCGATCTTCCCCTCTCCTGGGCCCCCTCACCTTGATTTACGGAGCTGTGGAAGGACTCCTGGTAGGAGAGCTCAGAGTGGAAGCTGTGCTGGGAGTGGTAGGACCCAGCCCGGTAGGGGTGTGTGTGCCCGCTGATCTTGGCCCACCTGTAGGAGAGAGGCGGGCTGCCCCCATTGGCAAAGCACTTCAGCACCACATCGTTGCCGGATGTCATGTGACCCTCAGACCAGCACAAGGGCACTGCTGGCCGTGCTGCAGAGAAATGGGCAGTTGTGAGCCAGGACCCAGCAAGAGGCAGAGCCAGGGTCAGGGCGGCCAGACTGCCCTTGGCTCTGAAATCTGGGGAAGGGGAGCCCAGAGGAGCCTGGCCATACCTTGGACGGTGACAATGACCCTCCGGGTGGCCATGGTGGTCTTCTTCACCCGGCACTCATAGGTGGCAGTGTCGGATACCTGCAGGTTCGTGAGGGTGATGGAGGCATCATACTGACTGGGGTCTGAGGCTGCAAAGCGGACCCTCTGCTGCAGATGGGGGAGGTTGCCATGGTTGATCCTCTTGTCCTGGTAACTGAGAAACTGTGAAGAAGAGAAGAAAACAGAGATGGGGAGACAGGCAGCACCAAGGGGGGCCTTGTGGATTGGCTATCTTAGGCAATTCACTGAACTTCTCTGAGACTCAGTTTTCTTAGCTGAAAAATGGGAATGATGATGCCTGACCCACTGACTTCTTACAGAATGGGTGAGATCGGATGAGATCAAGCACCGTCTACCTGATGTCTAACTTCAGGGGCACTTGAGGATTAAATGGGGTGAGGGGTACACAGCTGCCAGCACACACAGGACCTAGCTGGTACTCAGTCAAAGACTCTCAGAGTATAAGGTCCGGGCAGAGACAGGGCCTTGTCTTCCCTTTGGAGTGGGGCAGGGAGGAGAGGGACTGACTGGCTGGCTTTACTTGTGATGACAGAGCTCCTCCCTGTTGCCCCATTCTCTGAGAAGTCTTGGGGGAAGTTCCAGGGCTCGGTTTTCTCATCTGCCCTACTTTTCCCCTCCGGGTGTTGGCTGCCTAAGAGGTAGACACCATGAAGTGTAGCGGAAGGGAGACCCCGTGCCCAACACTCACCACATTCTCCCTATGTGAGGGGTCCGAGTTGACCTGCATCCACTCAATGTCCAGCCCATTAGGACCATAGTCCTCAGGGTCCAGGATGTAGGGGCAGCCCAGTCTCACATTATCACCTTCCGCCAGGTACAGGACCTCCTGGCCATCCCCGTTGATCCGCACAGCGGACAGCAGTGCTAGGACATAGGCAGAGCAGACAGGGGTAAGGAGAGCGGAACCAGGGCTTGGGTGGTCAGCTTCAGCCCTGCTCCGTCCACTGTTTCCATCAGCAGCAACCCAGGGCTCAGTTCCTTAGGGAGGAAGGGCTGCTCTGAGTGTGTGCATAGGTGTGTGCATAAATTGATATATGCCTGTCTGTGTAGACTTGTGTCAGTGTGTCTGTTTTCTATATTTGTGCAGGATTGCATCTGAATACTGTTTCTATGTACATAGCTGGTATGTCTGCTCGTATGTCTGCAGGATTGAGCACACATGCATGGCTATGCACACACGTGTACATTGTGTGCTTTTGGGTATTTGTGGCTGCTTTTGTGTACTGTGGGGATAATCATGCACGTGACCAGGTAGAGTGTCTGCTTATATATTTACATGTGTGTGTGCGTGTGTAGGCACATGGAGCACATAGAGTGTTAAATGCTCTGATGGAAGATCCTGGCTGGTTAAAAGCCACCTCTGTCTGGGCCAAGTGAGGTGGTGGTGTCTGGAGGCAGGAGGATGGACACTGTGGCCTCTGGAGTCCCATTCTGACCCAAGGAGTGGAAGAATGGGTATGTCTTTGTGTCTCAGTGTGTATGACAGTGCATGACTGTGGCTGTAGGCCTGCGTGACCATGTGTGCCTGGCTGGGTAAGGGCTCTGAGTGCTAGGGTGGGCCTGGGCGTGACCATGCCCAGGAGCCTGGCTGTGTCTGTGTGTGTGAGTGCATGATGGTGCTGGGAACATGGCCACACATATCGGTCGGACAGGTGAGCTTTGTGTGGAGGCGTGTGGCATTGTGGATCTTGTGTCCGTCCCCTTGTGTGATCATGTGGCTCAGGTACATCGACCCCCCAACAGGCTCACCTCAGTTGGGGCTCCTCCCTCTACAGCCAGCCCTAGCCCCACTGAGTCAGCCGATGGGGAGGAGCCACGATCTGGAAGCTTAGGACCCATCTCTTCCTCCCTACCCTGAAGCCCCAGGCAAGTGCTAGCCCCAACTGGTTGGACCTAGAGAAGACTATGAAGGTGGGTGTGCCCGGGGCCCCCGCCCTGGCTGGGCAGGCAGTGTGCCATCTCCCAGTCTCCTGCAACCCTCCCTCCCCAGGCCCCTCACCCAGCCTGGCTCAATCTCCCTCTGCAAGAATCAGCAAGTCCTTTGGAGTCCCAGCCCCTGGTCTCGGCAACTCATTCTGCTTTGCCCTTCTCTGGCTCTCTCTTGGGACCACCTTCCCACTGAGAGGGCATCTCACACACATACGCACAATTACACACTGTCACAGCCAAGGATATCAACACATGGACACACTCATAAGCCTTCAAAATGCAGGTACATGCCTATGTGATCCCACCTTCCTAGTCCACAGACACTGTCAGGTCCCTACGGACACATGTGTGCACACAAGCACAGGTATGTGTTAATCCAGAAGACACGCCCCCGGCACACACTTACAGTCCCCCATGTGCATTGGTTCATGACCAGACATTCATGCAGGAGCTTAGTCTGGGTCTAGACAGCCAGCAGGTGCCCTTGCAACTCTCCCAACATCCCAGGCATCACTGTACCTGCCCCTCGGAATCCTGGCTGGGCCATCAGCTGTGCCCTGACCCCACTAGCCTCCAGGGTAACCCCAGAGCAGGCAGGCTGGCTGCTGGGGCTCTAACGGGACCAGGTGATGCTTCCTCCAGCCCCAGGCCAAGAAAACATCAGCTCATTCCTGAGATAAGGATCCTAATGCCATCTGCCAACTCCTGGGTTGGCATCAGGCAAGCCAGGGATGAGCCAGAACTCAGCAGAGAGCAGAGGCTCCACCCTGGGGAAGGGCTGCTGAAAGCAACCCACAACAAGAGCGCACTCTCCACACCCCGGGAGCCAGCTGGAGGGTGGGAATTCGGGGAAGGGGGCTCGGGAAGGAGGGACAGGTTGAAAGAGAGCCCCTCCACCCTGCCCTAGGCAGTGTCTTCCCTTGTCCCAGGCCAGGGAACCTCACCCTGGCCTTTCCATCCCCCTAACAGCTTTCTTAACCTCCTCCCAAGGGTTTCAAGCTTTCTGCACCCCTTGGCTCTCCTGGGGAAGTTGGTCCTGGTGTCTCACCTGCGTTCCTCTTGCTGTGGCACTGAGGATGGACTTCCAGGGAATGGAAGAGAAGAGAGAGGCTGGGGACAGGGAAGAAGACCAGAGTGGGAGAGCGAGCTGGGCACGGAGCCTTGGAGGGAGGATGGGAGGGAAACACAAAGTTCCCCAAGGCAGAAGGCAGACACCTGAGTAGTGGTGTCTCCTCTCAGCTGGTAAGTCCTTTGTGAGTTTTTAAGCTGCTTCCAGAGCTCCTAACCCTCCCTCTGCTGGGGAGGGAGGGAGAGAGAAGGGAGGGGAGAAAAGGCAACCCCACAGAGGGTATTGGTGCATTAGGAGATTAAGACACACTACACACAGAGATGCCCCAGGTCCCCAAAGCAGAGCTTCTTGAGTGAGCTCTGCCAGCCCAGCTCTCACCAGACAGAGGGTGTTGCAGGCATCCTGCTGGAAATGCGGTCATTCACACACACACACGCACATCACACACTTGCACACAGAGGCTGAAAATGTCCCCCCTCTTCTTGAGCTCCTCCCTGATGCCCCCTCAGCCAGAATCCAGATCCCAGGAGGGTCTCAGAGTCCTTTCCAGCAATGCTCACATAGCTTGGCCCTTTCTGGGACTTGCCCCATTCCAGGCAGGCAGCCAGGACATCCAGTCCTGAGCCCTGCCCTCCAGGTGAGCCCCAGGGAAGGGCTCTGGGAGTTACCCTCCCCACCTCCCCAGACTCAGCCTGGAGGGGGCAGATGCTACCCTGGAACTCTCACAGCACAAGGGCCCCCTGAGCAGAGGTCTCAGGTCCCGGCTGTCACTTGCCAAGCTGGAAGCAACCCACTTCCACTCCACCAGCCCGAGGCTCTGCCCTCTCGAGGCAAGCGATTCCTGGCCCTTGGCTCTGGCTTGGGGTGGGGGAGGCCCTTCTGCTGGAAGGAGCACACAGACTGATGGAAAGATCTTCCCCAGGCTCCTCCTCAGCCCCCACCCCCAGATGAACTTTGCTGCTCACCTGACCCTCCTACCCCACTGCCAGTTCCCACGGCAACTCCGGGCAAGTCCTGTACTCCCATTCGCAGCATGTGCATACATGTGTGGGCCCCACAGGTCCACGGACACAGTGAAGAGCCATCCAAAAACACATGCCTCAAACCCCCAGGCGCAGGGCTTTCCTGGGGAGAGGCCCCCTTGGCAACATCCAAACCCTGGGAGCAGCAAGACAAGCATGGGCAACACCCTGCCAGGGCATCTCAGACCACCTTCCAGGCCCCTCCCTTGCTGCCCTCTCCCTGCCCATCCCGTGCCATGTGGGCATCCCTGCCCCTGCTCAGCCCCGTACCTGGGCTCAGGCACACGAGCAGAAGGTGGAAAGCTCCTCGAACTCCCATGTCTCTAGGCTCGATGTTTCCTCCGCCTGGGCTGGGTATCCCTGGCTCCGGTGGCAGTGGGGCCGGTGGTGGTGTGTGCAGACAGGTGGAGGGAGGGGGAACTGAGGGCCCAGACACTGCCCCCCGGGGTGGCAGGAAGGTGCAGTGACTGCCTGGCTGGGGAGCAGCCGGAGTTATTTCTATAGGAGGGAGGGGGCCTGGTCCCCGCCTTAGGGAGGAGTCCCAGGAACCCTAATTAGCAAGGTGACAAAGTGTCCTACCCAGGCATCACCCAGCCCTTACCCAAGCTCTTCCCTATCCCAAGAGTGGTGCAGGATGTCCAGAGGTCTTGTAATTAGGCACCTGTTAAACTTCCACTTCCTCCTGGCCCCATCCTCAGGGTGACAACAGTCACCCAATTTCACAGCGTCCACGGAGCTCCCCTCACCACTCATTTGTTGCCTCCTTCCCTGGGGGAAGTGGGGAAGAGGAAGGAGAAGCCAGGCTTGGGATGGAGGGTGGCCAGGACTTGCAGGGCTCCCCCTGACCCCGGGGCTCTGGTGTCTGACACGCCCTGCCAGTGCAGGCTCCAGCGCCTCTCCACCACGGATCCCTGAACTTCCAGGCCCTCCTCCCACCCAAGTCAAGGTCTGTGGGAAAGGGCACCAGGGAAAGAGACACTGGGCCTGGAAGGGAGGCCCAGGCAGATGAAAAGGACCCAGGACTTCAAAGGGAGCCAGGCCTCCTGAGATAAAGAGGAAAGGAAGGGGGTCTGCCCCTGGCTGCCCCCTCTGGAGCTGTGTCCCCTACCCACACCTGACACAAGCTCATCCCCAGGTGTAGGGGATCCCTGGGAGCTGGGGTTTCATGGGGGATCCAGCACCCCACCTCCCCCACAGAACTGAAACCTGAGGCCTGAGAGGAGAGGGACCAGAGTGTGTGAAGGAGTGAGGTGAGTGGACAGGTGGGAGAGGGGATGTTGGAGACAGAGTGGGCATATGCATGCGTGCGTGTGTGTGTGTGTGTGTGTGTGTGTGTGTGAACCTACTAAGCAGAATGTGCCAGTGCATCTCGAGGAGCACCAAGACCCTCTGTGTGTACTTCCTCTAGGGACCACAGGGACCCTCATAACCTGGACTGTCATCAGGGTGGCTAAGCCAGCACAGTTCGGGTAGGACGGAGCTGGGGTGGGGAGGTCCTGCTGGGCAGAGGGAGGCAGTGGAGGACCAGCCTCTGCTCATTGGTCCAGGGGTTCCCAGGACAAGCCTTGGGTCTCCCCTGGATTCCAAGACTACCCACCACATGTTGGGGTAGGGCCGTCTGGTCATGAGTGGCCTTGTTCAACAGCTCAGCACTCTCAAAGGAAACAAAGGCCCTCCTACCCCTGACAGGAGCGCAGGAAAGGGGTGGGGAAAGATTCTTGGAGAAAGTGATGGAGCTCTGGGATACTGCCAGGGCCCACCCCTCTGGGAAAAACAAGACGGAACAATAAGGAAGCACACAGAGTCCACGCATCTCTGCATTCCAAACCCCTCCAGCTGCCCTCCTCACAATAACAGGGTACTCCGGGAACCACCAGGGGTACACAAAGAATATCCTTATGTCCTTATTTATTTTGAGGATTATGGGATTGTCCTGTACCCTCTGGAGAGCAGGGATCATTACCCCCACTTTACAGATGAGGAAACAGAGGCCTGGAGAAGCATGAGGATTCAGCCCAGGTGATGCTGCCAAGGTCTGAGTAACTGGCGGACATGCAGGCATCCTGACTCTCAGTCCAGAGTGGTCCAAGAAAAGGGCACGGTAACCCTATGGGTAACTAGACCCACTCGTGGAGGAAGTCAGTGATGACCAGAGGGGAGAACAAGTAGGACCAGAAATAGGGAGCCTTAGAAGAAAGGAGTAAGGTCGTGGTTCCATTAAACTGAAATATAGGGCTGGAGTTTAACTGGGTTCTGGATTTTAGCTAATGTTCGAGTGGGAGTGGAGGCTGGAGATGGGATTAAGGTTGGGGTTAGTTGGAAAGGTGAATGAGATTGAGGTCAGATTTGAGGTTGGGAAGAAAGTTAAGTCTGAGATTAGGGCTAGAGCTGAGGCTAGGGTTTACAGCTGGGGTTCGGAGGGCGGTAAGGAATGGCGTTTTAGTTTCATGTTCAGCTTTGCTTGGGAGTGCAGTTAGAGCTAAACTGAGGGCTAGGTTGAGACTAAGGATTGGATTTACAGCTGAGTTAGAATTGAGTTTAAGATTTAAGATAGGCTGTGGTCAGGGTTAGAACTTGGGCAGGGATCAAAATGAATTTTACTTGTGATATAGAGACCTCAGTCTCCTTCCACTAAATCTAAGTTTGGCTAAAATTTTCATGCCTTCGTTCTGGGAGAATACCAATGGCACATGTGGATTGGGGTCCCAAGATTTTGGAAAGAGTTCAAAATACACATGAGCCCATCTGAGGGGCATGAAACAGCTTCATCCCATAACACATGTAACCTTCAGAATCCTGCTCCATGACCTAAGCTGGTCAAGCTCCCTTCTGGGAGCATCTGGGGAGGGGATGCAGGGAACTATAGCAACGAATGGGGCTCTGACACCCAACTGAACTAGTTGGTGGTCCATCAGACACAATTTGACTGGGGAGAAGGGGGTCCTGCTTTTAGATTCTAGGAGATGGGAGTTGGGGGAGGCTGAGGGCCTAGGGGCTCCTAGAAGAACAGCCACTTTTGTGGGCTCCATGCAGAGGCCCCTCAAAGCCTCAAAATGCAGAGCACATCGTTGCTTTCCTTTGACCCACTGAGGACTAATTGCCATCTCCTTGCAATCTGGGGCTCATAAAAGAAGCTTTCAGCATTCCTGCCTTGTGCCCTGAATCCTGCAGGGGTTTTGGGGGGAGGGGCTGTGCTGGAGTGAGGGCACTGGGGCCTCAGCTTCATTTTCATAGCACAGGTCCAGCCCGCGGCCCCTCCTGAGACCAGCCCACAGCCCACATTTCTCTGTGGGCATCATCCTTGGAGGAAGAGGGCCCACTCCTGGGAGGCCCCCAACCCCAACTCCTCCTTCTCCTATTTCTCCACCAGTCTCCGCCCCAAACATCCCACCACCCTACCCACTTCTTTTTCAGGTCCCATAAAGATCTCAATGGATCCAGGAAACTATTGGGGTTCCCTCTGTGTCCCAGGGAGAGAGAAAGAGATTAGTGAGACAGTGGTTATAGAGGGGGCAGAGAAACACACATGGCATCGAAACGGCCCATCTAGAGGTTGAGAGAGAGACAGGAGACAGACGGCACAGCTACGATCTGGGACCCAGCACACCAATTTCCAAAAGGGCCCCTTGCTTTCCCCTGAGAAACCCACAGCTCCCTGGGGGAAGCGTGCCCTCTCCTTGGTGCACACCCCCTCCCCCCCCAAGATGGGTTGTGTTTGCTTATATTCTAAGGCAGAAACAGAAACTCAAAGACAGAGGCTTGGAAAGGAGTGGACAGAGGTACAGAGGAGGAGGGAGGAGGCAGGACAAGGACCCAGAGAAGCCCAGAGACAGTTTCTGAGATGAGGTGCAGCCCAAACCCAGAACCTCAGTGGGGAAGGACAGGCAGAGGCCTTGGCCCACCTACCCATCCTCCAAAAGGCCCTTCACAGCAACTCCACACAACCCCATAGGCCCTGCCCTCACCTGCCTGGACCTATCTCCCAACCCCTCTCCCCATCTCCCAACCCCTCTCCCCAGGTTTCCTAGGCTCAAGTTCAAGCTCCCCATCTCCCATCCAGAGCTCTGGGTCTGCAATTTGACCCTTTTAAACTCCCTACCACACATAGTCAGCAGGTTTCTGAGCCCTTCTCCCAAGGCCCCACGTAGACCCAGGTGCTCCCGTGCATCACCCAGGGAGCAAGCAGCAGATCCCAGGGGGGAGACAAACCTCTGAAGACAGGGTCTGGGAGCGGGAGTCATGAACAGCCTTGGGGTAGACCAGCCGTGCTAAGTGTCAGAGAGGGCAGACAGAGACACCAGGGGCACACAGTCTCAGAGAAGCTGGGGAGCCACCGCCGCTGCTTACTCTCCACCAGCCCTCAGTGAAGGTTTGGGGCTGGAGGACCACCAGGTGAGGCCAGGTTTGGACTGAGAAGGGCAGGGGGCTTAGAGGTGTGATGGGAGAATGTCAAGTTCAGAGAGGGAAGTTAGAGTTAGAGAAAGAAAGACAAGGCCCACATGTGGGGCTCAGTGTCAGGAACCGGGTTGGGGTTTTGGGGCTGAGGCCCAGATCAAGGCTAGCGGGCAAGAGCTTCTGACACGTGAGACTCAGGGACTCCCTGAGGCTTGGTGATTCCTGCTGGTCCACTTCAGAAGAAGAGAGACCCTAGGAGCAAGCCTGGCTCTGCCCAGCTCTCTCCCAGCAGGTGATATCCTGGAGCTGACCCAGACTCATAAGAGCAGACAGCACTGAAATGGCCCCATTACTGAAAGGAGTCGCCTTCGGCTTTATCAGCAAAGCATCTCGGCAAAGAGGGGCTGATGGAACCTTATGAACTGAACTGTTATCAAGGGAACAGTGGAGGAAAGAAGAATTCGCTATTAAAGAGTATGTGGATTCCTGATGGCAAACTTGAAAAAGAATTAAGAGTCCCTGAAGATAAAAGAGAATTTCACCTGGCCAAGATCAACCATATCCTACAGAAGCTTCATCCATTCAACAGATGGGCTGGGCCTTGTGCTAAGCCCCGGGGAAGCAGCGGTTTGCAAAACTCTGTCTTCTGGAGCGCCCAGTCTGGAGGGGGAGACAGACGAGGGAAGGAGCACCAGGCATGCTGAGCTCTGGTGATGTGCGGCAGGCCCCCTGGCCTGGTGGCCATGACCTTGAAACAGCCACCTGAAGGATACTTGCTGATGTGCCCGACAGCACTGAGAGGAGAGGGATGGCCGGAAGAGTGTTTCAGTTTCGAAAAATAAACCAGGGCCCTGCCAGACACAGCAGAGAAGGGAGTGACGTCAGGAGAGGCAGCTGGTGGTTATTTTTGGACTAAAGAGGGAAGATCCTTGAGAATTGAGCTTCTGGGGGTCTTCTACCCAATCCACCCACAAGCTCAGCGGGGTCAGAGCCAGACCCTCAGGTTAGACTAGGCAACTAAGACCGATCATCCTGGACCAGGTCTATGTGTGTGTATGGACAGAGATTTGCCTTGGATTCTGCCACCTGGGTTCCCCGATACATATCCGCAGAGGGGCCCCGGGGTTCTCCTTGGCCCCTGGGGCAGCCCCAGGCCTGCCTTGCCTTCCTGGAAGTTGCCAGGGAAGGTGTGTGGAGCTGGCAGGAAGCAGAGCAACGCTGGGTGTGTCTGCTTCACAGCCTTCCGCACTAAGCCCTTCCCGACCAACCCTCACTCTGATCTCCTGTTTGTTTCCTGTTGCCTGGACACCGGGAGGGAGGAAGGAAGGAGAGGAAGGAGGTGCCTAGAAGGGGTGGGACTCAGAGGCAACACAGCTTGGCCAGGGCTGCCTGGGACAGTGGAAGTGTTAACTGGCAGGAAAGCAACATGCCCAGCCCGAGGGATTAAGTGGGAGGTTCCCTAGTTTCCCCCACTTCCTTCCTCCAACAACACTTCCCACCCTCAAAGCTCAGAAGAGCATGCCTTCCAGAACTTCAGGCACTTCGCCACATGGGGTCCAGCTGCACAGCAGCTAGGGTAGGAGACAGCTGAAGATGTGTCATGTAAGAAGAACCTGGACTTGTTTTTTGGGTCCCAAAGAGCAACATTAGGGCCCCACAGCGGATGCACAGGAAGACATATATTGACTCAGTATTGACTTTCTGAGCATCAGGGCTGATCTGAGATGGTTTGGGTTTGGCCTTATGAGGTAATGAGCACCCTCTCAAGGGCTGTGCAAGCTCAGACTGTCCAACTATTTGATTAGTTTACAAAGGAGATTCCAGCACCAGAGGGTCTTCGAGGTCCTTTCCAGCCTTGAGATTCTATGATCTGGTGTTCACTCCCACTAGCCCAGGGACCAACAGTCTTTCCCCAGGAGCCATGTGAAAAGCTCAGCTGTGGGCAGTTTCTCCTGCTCCCCACTCCCACCCACCCCCTTGACCCTTGACTCCTCTTTCCAGGAAGTCCCCTGAAAAAATCACCCAAAATCTCCATCCTATTACTGTCCCAGCCTCAAAGTTATCAAAGAACATGGAGATGATGGCTACCCTGCTCCCAAGAGGACATGGAGAATGCAGAAAAAATGCAGAGCCGGGAGGGAGGGAGTTCTGGGAGCTAAGACAGAGGGAAGGCCTAAGCTCTTTAAAGGTAGTTAAATCAAGAAAAACTTAGCCTTTTCCGGGACTATAGATTTCTGTGATGTTGGAAATGAGCTTCTTCCAGGTAACCTTGGTGTGATCTGCCACCGTAACTCTCAGAGTATGGAGGGGAGAGGGAAAGTGGGGCAGATCACCTTGAGAGCAGCCTAGAATGGGGAAGAGACCTCTGGTCTAGAGTGAGCCATCCGCACCCCTCCCCTGGCCACAGACCTCCCCCAGACTCTCACCCTGCAGAAGCAGCAGTCAGGATGGATGAGAGTAAGAAAACAGTGAGGAGCTGCATGGCTTCCCTACCCAGCCTTCTTGTCTGAGACTCCAGCGTCTCCCCTCCACTGTCACCTCAACAGCTGCCACCCTTCCTCACCCCAAAAGCCCTCACTGGCTTTGAAATCTCCTGAGCCCTTCATCCGAGCTTAATCAAAGTGCTTTTACTGAAACCAATTAATGCCCGGCTGTGGCCCGAGTCACCGATGGGGATGGTGAGGATTTCAAGGGTGCTGGAGGACATCCCAGGACCCCACTGAGTCAGGGACAGCCTGGCTCGGCCACCAGGGCAGACTGCTGAGTCACACCCAGCTGGTGCTGCTTCTGCGGCAGGTGCAAAGGTTCTGAGATGGACTCTGAGCCACAGTGCAGCATGACACGGGCAGCAGGCACGCGTGGCCAGGCAGAGCCTGGAGCCCAGCCAGAAGATCGGGGACACGTGCCGAGCAGGCAGCTGCCTGCAGACCTGACTCAGTGCTCCAAGGAGGCATCCAGCCACTGGATTTTCCAGGCTGCACCAGCCCAGTCTGACACTGCAGGGACCGGAAGACCCAAGGAACAGAAAAAAAGAGAGCTGAGAAGTCAATCAGGTACCCATACAACAAAGTTAGTAGCTTGGGCACTTTTTTTTTTTTTTTTTTTTGGCAAGCTTCTAACATCTTTACATCAAGAAAGACAATGCACCAAACAGCACTCCTCACTTATCTCCAAGATTTCCCCAAAGTCCAACCTCTAGCATCAAGTCTGAGGCTGACTGTTCCTGAGTGGGGTGGGTAGGGGCAGTGATGGGGGGCCCACTAAGCCCTCAAAAGAATTCCAATTTCCTCTCTTCGTTTATCTCCAGGTTCCATCCCCATCGTGCAAGCTGGGCTCATGCGGTCCCTTGCTGGCTCTGCCCCCACTAGCATGCAGCCTGGCCCTACCAGTCCCCACTCAACACCAGGGAGCTTTTCCCTATAATTATCCCCACTGCCATTGCTGAGTGAGAAGGGTGGAGGGTTTATAAAAGATGCCTGGATGTAGCCAGCAGGTCTCAGATGCCGGCTGCCTGACCAGCAGTCAGGAACATCCCTCTTCTAGGAACTAGGTTCCTGCTGATGAGTCAGGTCAGCCCTGAAGCCACAGAGGCCTGTGTGGAGCCTTCTTGGGTACCCTGAGAGAAGAAATCAAACCTCTCTTCCACATCATGGGCCAATTAAGAGAATTTCTGGAGGAGGAAACTCTGAGGACAGAACTCTGAGATTCTCCTGCAAGCCATCCAGCCATCTTCACCTGCTCAGAGGTGGCTATGTTTTCCCACCTGCACAGCCAGACCTTATCCATGTAACCTCTAACTGCCGGCGCCCACCATACCCAGGCCCTGTCAGGATGTTCTCACTTTTAGACCTCGGGGTTTGCCTGGCCCTGCAGACCAGCAATTTGACCTGCGGCAGTTCTGGGGAAGTACTCGTCTTGCCTTTAACTGGGAAACTTGGCCCTATTTTTCCTACAGGGCTCAGAAGTAAGCAGTGGGCATGGAACCCCCTTTCTTCTTGACCTGCACTCCAAGGGAGCCTGTTGCCCCTACCCTGGGGATGGATGGCATAGGCAGGGAGCTGGGCAAACTCCAAGGCCCTTTCTGGCTTTCCTGGGAAGAGGGTCCCCTGAGACAGTTACGGGCTCACTCCTCGGTCCCTGCAGGTATTATTAATTGTGCAACAGGCAATGCTTAGAGACAACCTAAGCAAGCAGGTTGCCTCAGTGGCATTTCTGTGTCTGCTCTCCCACCCCAGGCTGGGCACCGCATCTTTCTGAGACCCCTGAGGAGGAAGTGACCAACTTCCCTAGCTAGGAGGGGTGCACTTAAGGGTACCAAGCAGAGAAGGTGAAAAAGCCTCTACCCCTGGCAGCCGGTGGGGCTGCCCACCTGGTATGAGGGGAAGGGGACAGCAGTCTTCCCCAATGGAGAAGGTGAGGAAGGCACCTGGGGAAGCCACAGCTGTCCTGAGGCAGAGGATGCACAGGAAGCAGCTTGCCCACTCTCCCTGGGCCCTATGAAAAGAGGACTCTCGCCCGAGGCCCTTATAACCTGGCGTTGTAAACACCCAGGACGCGCCCAGCAGCTGTCCTCTGCCTCCTCTAGTGCAGGACACATCGAAGGAGGCAAGACTGGGCTCTGGATCTGAGAAATGAAACTGGGGGGAAGGGTGTTGCCATGGTGATGGGAGCTGGTTGGAGGCCCTTCCCCCGCAAGGGACGTGAAAATGGGGAAATTGTTCCACCCCTGGAAGCCAGCACTTTAGCCCGCAGTGGGAGCTTGGTAATCAGGTCCTTCCAAATAGGCTGAGACTATTCTAAAGGTACAAGAAATTTGGTGGGGAGCGGCACAGGGGGGCGGGGTGGGGTGGAAGCAAGAGCAGACTGACTGACACAGATGAGAAGCTTCTGTGGGAGTGGAGCCAAGCGTGCTGTATTCACTGGGAACTGACTTCACTAGAATGTCCCTAGCACACCACAGGCACTCAGGGGTGTCTGGATGAGTGAATGAACGAAGGCTACTTTGGGGAAAAGTGAGGCAGGCTAACACAGATAAAGATTGGCTTTGGGGACCCCCACTTGTTGGAGTGAGGTGAACTGTAGAGAACCAGCCACTCGAGTGAGGGAGCAGCTGTGTCTGGATGAGGGAACAGGGCTGGCAGTGTGAGGATTGGCGCCCTGGTCGTGTCCCAGTGGGGGATGGGGCGGGTGCCTATGTTGTGACACTGCCTGGAGTTGAAAGGGCTCTGGCAGGAGAGGGCTGAGACAGGAGGGTGAGCCCCAGATTCAGACACCACCCTCTCCACATGGGTGGTCTGAGTCATAGATGTGAGCCCAGTAAGAGCTCTGCCTCCTGTGGCTGTGGTACCTCCTCCCCCAGCTCTGCCCAGCACAGCCCTTGCCCCAGCCCCTCCCTGAGAGAGCATCTCTAGCTCCTTGCCCTGAAATGCCTCCGAGCTGGGCGTGGAGTGGACACAGAGATGAGAATGTGCTGAAAATGGAAATGACAGCATCCCAGAGGGCCACAGAAAAGCCAAGAGACAGCAGGACAAAAGGACCACCTGGCTTAGAAGGGACAATCATGAGAGAGTATCCTTCTATTCCTTGCCTTTGAGCATCACACTGCCCACAGCCCGGGGCTCTCATAACCTATTTTGCACCACATTCAGTACCCTGTGGCAGCCACATCCCCACTGCAAGAAAGCTGGACTGTTCTTTAGAGAAGTAGAATAGATTTAATCTCTAACTTAGAAATGTCTAGATTAGCTGTGGTCATGGACATCAAGAGACTGGGAGGATCCTGCCCCCTGAAGGCACCCCGAGGGGCCAGAGGTGCCCTCAGTTCACGGAGGTGGCTGCTGGGATGTTAGCTTTGCGCTCAGCTTCGATGCAGTACTTCTCAGGAAGGCCGGTGGCTCTGCAGGGGAGACACAGGGTAGGTGTCGGGGTGGGCGTGGGGATGCGGATGGTGACCCGGGGGCCTGTACCCCCAACCCTGGTCCCACAATCCACCCCCAAACACATTCCTCTCAATGCTCCAGCCAAGGAGGTCCCAGAGAGCCAGGAAGACCTGTTGGAAGCCCCTTCAGAAACAGCCCATGTGAGCCCTGAGTCAGGAGAGGGCTGTGCCTCTGTCACCATCCCTTCATCCCCGGAGTCCCACACCTGCCCTGCCACCTAGCTGGAGAAGGGGACATGAGCTGGGGAGGAAGGGATTCCAGGGGTCCCGGCGCACCTCAGCTCCTCCAGCTTTTTCTTCTTGATGTCTTCAATGCGCTCACGCCACTTCTGGGCCTCCTCTTTGAGGCGCCGGCCCTCCTCGAAGGTGGCGATCCGGTCCTGCACCTGCCGCTGCTGGTTCTCCCGCACCTGGCGCCGGAGCTCGTTGGCATGCTGCAAACGCCCCGTGGCCTTTTTCTCCTCCTCCAGCTGCTCCTTTTCAATCTGCTCTCTCTGAGCCCTGGAGGAGGACACGGGTTGTCGGGTTGTCAAAGGGGCTAGGCTGAGCCAGCCCAGCCCAGGAAAAGCTCCTTCAGGGGACACGCTTCAGAGACCATGGCCCTCTTCTTCTGTGGCTCAGAGATCAGCCCCAAAGGCCGCCTCCACGTGTGCGCCAATCCTCCCACCCAGCCAAGCCCGGCTCCCCGGGCATGCGACTCTGTCATAGTCATTCTGAGAAGCACCCCATGCTTGGCTTAACACTCTGCTGTCACTGTTTTGAAATTCTTAATTTTTGAACAAAGGGCTCTACATTCTCATTTTCCACTGGGCCCTGCAAATTTTGTCACTGGCCCGACACTCAGGATTTTGCCCACTGGAAGCTGTCATTCCTCCTCTTCTCTCCTGTAGCAATGCATGACTCCTCTCCAGCTAGTTCTAAGGTATCTTTCTTTCCCTCTCCCTTCCCTCCTTCCTTCCCACTAACAAGAATAATGACATTAACCAAACCAACAAAAGGGATGCTTAACAAGTTCAAAGAAGTGGGAAAGCTGTCCTGCTGGCTCTCCTTTAGTTACTGGAAGGAGAAGGAACTTGGCCTGTTATCTGTTGGCTCCCTTAACTTGGTTCCAACTCTCCAAATTCCTCTTAGGCGTTTCTTCCACAAGAAAACTTCACGAAGCCTGACATCAGGAGGGAAATGGCTAATGTCGACCAGATACGCCCCGAAAAACTCATGTGCAATGTATTCACATCTCAGAGGAAATGCAGTCCCATAAGCCAACTTGAGCTGACATCTTTCTCAATGTAATCAAACGCAAAAACAGAGGGGGAGGCTAAAGCTCAGTGGTAGAGTGTGTGCTTAGCATTCACAAGGTCCTGGGTTCAATCCCCAGTACCTCCACTAATAATAATTAAATAAATAAACCTAATTACACGCCCCTAAAAATAAAACCCAAAATTTTTTAAAACAAAAACAAAATGTAAGATCATCTTAGGCCAGGATCTCACATACTCTCCTCCCTTGGGGTCCCTCACACCCCAACCAAAAACTTCACTTACTCCTTCCCCTCTAGCCATTTCCATGCTCCACCCTGCCTAGGGGCATGGGGTGCCCCTCAGCTCCCAGCAATTCTTTTACACCATACAAGCACCTCCTAAAATTCGATACCTTCTACAGAGCCTTCCCAGTTTATCAGAAGAAAACTGCTGACTTCCTTGCCCCTCTGTGTTTAGACAGCAAATCCCCACCGCTCAGACACCTGCCCAGACACATGTGACAATAGGCAGTCTCATCCTTGCCTTGTCAGTATTTCCCTAAATAGAGAACAGTTTTCTATTGTTTCACATTCTGTGAAACAGGGTGGATATGGGGGACCTGTATGTGTCCCCAGGGAGCCCCTGGGGTGGCAGCCAGTGGAAAATCTGAATGGGGAAGAGCCTGGTCTTAGAGCTGAGATCTGAAGCCTGGCTGCAGGACAGTCATCAAGGAGCGTTCAAAAACTCCTGATGCCCAGGCCCCCTCCCCAGACCAGTTAAATGCGACTCTGTGGAGGTGGAGCCTGGGCATGAGCACTTTTGGAAAGCTCCCAGGCATTTCTAAGAACCTCTGTGTAGGGTAGGTCAGCTATCTCTGCTTAGTCAGCATGCTGACGTTAAAGGCGTCCCTCTGTCCAGAAGCAGGAAGTCCATATATAGACATAGAGGAAACCATGCTGTTGAAGTAGGAAAAGTTGGGTTGCTGGCCAAGGCAGAGATGCTCCTAGCCCTGGAAGACACCCACCACAGCGGTCACGTGGCCCTGGTGACACCAGGTTCAGAGGCTAACCTAGAACAACAGGCGAAATTGAACTTTTCCAAAGGGCTGGGCTAGGTTTGACAGCTGACTAGTGCCTATGCTTCAGGCAAGCAAAGCAAAGAAGGGACAAATAGGTCAGTGGCAGGAGTCGGGATTTCATTTCTTTCCATTAACATTTGCTAGCGATTGCTAAGGGCAGCTCAGATGCCCAGGGCATAGAGGCGGGGAGGGCAGACATCTGGAAGGCAATCTGGAGCCCTGGGGCAGAATCTCTGGGCTCATTAAGGAAGCTACCCTCCTCACCAGGTATCCACGGACCATGACGTGACCCTTGATGGGCAGGGAAAGCTACAGAACCACAGGGCATCGCAGGCAGTAGGAGGAGGCTAGGGACCCACAGCCCAGTAAAAGACGAGGAAGTTGGCTCTGACAAGGACGGAGATTCCTATAGATCTGCTCTGCCTCTGCCCAGGGACCAGGGGCCTTGCCTGGCATGCAACTAACAGGGGCAGTACCAAGAATAAGGACATGTAGACCAAGAGAGCTTTACTTATCTGAGCATAAGTTCTGTATCCCCCTCCCCCAATTTAATTTTTGTTTGGCTTGTTTCCTTTTTTAAAAATTCTGATCTTAGACTGGAGGAGAGGGGAGTGCTCAGTGGTAGAGCATGTGCCTAGCATGAATGAGGTCCTGGGTTCAATTCCCAGTACCTCCATTAAATTAGTAAAAAAAAAAAATTAATTAATAAAACCTAATCATACTCCTCCTCAAAAATAAAATAAAATAAAATAAAATAAAATAAAATAAAATAAAATAAAATAAAATAAAATAAAATAAGAAAAAACTCTGATCTTATAGAGTCTGGACCAGAACAAGAAAAGAGTTGTTTCCAGTTAGGCCAGAACAGATTAGAGCCAGGAGAACACCCCAGGGGCCAGGTCTGGTGGTGGCAGATTTGACTGGTAGAGAGTTGAGCAGCTGAGCCTGCAGACTGCTTTGGGGGAGGAGGAGGGAGACAGAGAGAGTGAGAAATGTGAACACTCAGCTTCCACTTATGTGTCGGAATTATCACTGCGCAAACAGAGAGAACAAAAATACAAGGATAAAAAGCTGGCAGGACAGGAAAGATGGATATGTATAGGTGAGGTCCATCCAAATATGAGACTCTGACATCCTTCCTATAAGAAGGGGCAAGAACGGGGTTTTATTCATCTCGACTATCTCCCATTGTATCCAGCCAGAGCCTTCAATTCATGTGCTTCATACATATTTGTCAAATGAATGGCAAAGACCTCACTCAGAGCCCTGCTCCAATGACTCACAACCCTTAGTGTCTGAAGATCTTCTCTCCATCTCTCCTCAACTTCCCCTGCTGCAGTTTCAGCCCAGACTCACAAGGGAACGTGGGAGCAGCGGAGGGCAGAAGGGACCAGACTGATACCTTTAGTTACACCTCCGATGCTGCCGGATAAATAATCCCCCAAATCCCCAGTTTCTTGCACACTCCAGGTGCTATTTTCCAATTCTTGAATAAAATTCTTGGCTCAAATGTCTTTGAAATAGTTCAGTCAGCCATCAAGTAGAATGACCCCTCAGCCCATCAAGATGGGTGTGTGTCTGTCTGTGTCCGAGCCAGGAAGCTCCTCCCCTCGCAGTATGACCATCCCAATCACAGCACCAAGAAAGCAAGCCAAGGTTCCCAGCCCCTCCTACCGAAGAATCCTCTCGAACTCATCCCGGTCCCGTTGCACCTGGACGGCCAAGGCGTGCTCCTTGAAGGCCACCTGCTCCAGCCGGCTCTTCCGCAGTTTGGCCTCCGTTTCCATCTTCTTCTGCGCGTTTTCCTTCTCCTTTCTGCGCCACTCTCTGTCTGCAACCTCCTGGTTGCGCTTGGCCCGCAAGGCATCCTGGAAAAGGGAGGGTGGGGAGACCAGGGAGGGTGCAAAATAACCTCAGGTCCCTTTAGGAAGACACCCACTTCAAACTTGGACACAGCCTGCTTTGAGAAGCCCCGTGAATTTCTCTAGCTGCAAGGTCATTCTAGGAAAGAATAAACAGAATCCTGTCTCAGAACTTTCAGGTCAGGAGATACCCCCAAGGGGGTCATCTAGTCTCCCCGCCACCCCCCATCCCAGCTCGCTCATCCCTCCTTTCTTTCCCTATACCTCAGACACCTCCAGGTGGTCTTGAGACTGCTTCTAATTTAAAAACTGCTAATGGTGGAGATCCCACAGTTTCCTCCGGTGACACCTTTCAATGGTTTGCTAAGGTTGAAAGTTCTTTCTGTGGTTCTCTTGGACCATGTGCAGGAATGCAGTGTTTGAGCCCTGCTGCCACGGGCACTGGGAGCAGGCTTGCCCCTCCATCCTCAGACCCCTGAAGTTGAGAGAACTTGCACCCTCTCTTCCATATCCCTACCCTCGTGGCCATTTTATGGGCTGGTAAAGGAGTAGTTAAGGGGTTGGGAGAGGCCAAGGGGAGAGACACCAAATAGGTACCTGCTCGGCCTGGTAGTCCTGGGCCTTCTCCTGCAAGGCCCTCAGGCGGGCAATCTCCTTCTCCTTCTCCCTCCGGATTCTCTCCTGTTCAGCCTCAAACTCTGCCTCTCGAGCCTGCCAGGAAGAAAGGGCCTTAGAGAACAGCTCCCGTTGCCCCAGACTTGCAGAGAAACAGATATCTCCCTACCCCTTCCTGACTCCTTCTAAGGGAGGGCAAGATGGCTAGTAATGCGTGGACATAAAACCAATCAGCGTTTGCAGAGCGCTTCCTTGTCTACAAAATGCCTTCTCCTGCACTATCCCGGGGGGTCCTCACAACACCTCATGAGACGGGCATTTCAGATGAAGAAATTGAGGTTTATAGAATTCAAGGGTCCTGTCCAAGACTGCACAGCCAGTAAACCACCAGGTGGATTTGAACCCAGGTATCCTGAGCCCAGCCTTCATGCTCTGTCTGCTACTTCACAGTTTCCAAGTTGCAAGGCCACTGGGCCAAGTTTCTAGAAGGAGCAACTGTGGCTCCCTGCCTGTTCTTGTAAAGTGCAGCAGGTGGAGGTTATCTCATTAGTCCCTGGGCAAATGGCCAACCACACGACTTGCGGTCCGCCAGTGGCTGGGAGATACCTAAGGGATGAACCATGAAAATTAGCTCGCTTTGCCACTTCTCAGAAAGATCAGACATATCCCTAAAAGCTTCCCACTCAGCTTCTTAACTACCATTCTTGACTAGTTATAGGACTAATGGCTTAGGTTGGATGGAAATGTGATCGTCCCATAAAGAATTTTCCTTCCCCTTGTCCTCCCTGTCCAGACTTCTGTGCAGCCCAGTGAGTTATCGGCTTGTGAGCTGTGCGCTGCTGGCTGCGTGTCAGGCTGGTGTCTCTGTTTCACCTTGCCCTAGATGGTAGGGCAGGGAACTCTGGAGGCTTCCACAGTCAATCTCTGCCTTTAGCTCTAAAGGGGCGGCGCTGGCTGCAAGACCAGTGACCACCGTGAGGTCAGGGAAGCCTTGTGATGTATTTGGATACTTACGGTGGGCTATGGGCACGCCCAAGTGCCCGATCCCTTTGCCAGTCTCCAGCCTCTCCCAGCTCCCCCTGCCAGTGGCCTTTCCACGTATAAAGACCAGACAGATTCCTCTCCTGCTCAGTCCTCATCATTCCACACTTCCAGCTCTGCCCAAGGTCCAAGTCATCCCCCAAAACTGCTCTTGACTCTCCATCATCTCACCACCTCATTTCCCATCATGACCACCCCCGACTCTTGGCTGCAGTCAGCCACCTGTTCACCAGCTCCTACACGTGATTGGCTTACTATCACCACCTTCACTCATGCAGGGAAACAGTTGCTGAGGTCCACAGGATGTACCTGCATTATGCTAGGTACGTTCCGCCTAGTCTGATACTGGACACACATTGAAGCTTTCAGGATCTTTTCAATCAGTCAGTGACTAGGTTCACAAGGTCACTGTAACAATTAGATGAGACCACATGTGTAAAGCACTTAGCACAGAGCCCGTGCACAGACTAAGCACCCGATAAATGGTGGTTGTGTGATCTTTCTTGTGCACGAACCACCTACCCCGCCCCCCCCATCTTGCGTTCTCACTCCGTTGCCTGCAGATCCAATGAGAAAGCCAAAGCCAGTAAATAAGCTTTGTTGAGCTACGTTCTCTGTGGTTTGCATTTGGAGTAGCTAGGTACATCAAGTGTGCCTTTTTCAGTTGTACCCACACCCCCCGCTGCCCGTCATTAAGACTCCTGATCACAGAGGAGTGTGGTGTGCCCTCCATCATCACAGAGCCGCAGAACTAGCAGGGGAGACAGGACCCACACGTGAAGAGCTGAGTCCTTCCTTCTCTTCTTACACAAATCCATGTCCCTCCATCTAAACCTTGCCTCAAAGCTTTTCTCTGCCCTCCATTCCTCACAGGCCCCAGTCATGCCATTGCTGTCCTCAGTCTTGCCCCAGAATAAGTCCATACATTCGTGAGGTACATCTCCCTGTAACCGCTGGTGGGTGTTGCTCTCTGTTCCATGGTGCGTTTGTTCTGATAGGTTCTACGGGGCAGGGGAAGCCAGGGGTGTGGGGAGGAGGCTCTATTTTCTGAGTCTAGCACCCAGTACAGAATGCCCAATATAGGCATTTTCACAAAAAAATTTACGGGGCAGCCGACTCATGATTCCTGGGGTATAATTATCCAGGTCATGAGGAATCCACAAAATCTTTCACCACTAGTTTTAATTTTCTTCCCTGCCTGCACCTGACCCTCACCCCAACTTCTTTTTTACATTTCAATATGCATGGCTTCTTTCCTGGACGTTTCCAAAACCAACTTCTAATCAAAGGTGTTAACAAGGATAATCACACCCTGGGTGGGGTGTCCTTTCCAGGCTACTCTCTGTTAATGGACATGGGGACTGGCCAAGTTGAAGGGAAAAAGAAGCCAGGCCCTTGAACTAAGGACGTGAATGTTAGAGTGATGACATGGCTCCCTCTCGAATTCCCTTCGTTCTCAGGCCTGCCTCTCCCCGAGACAGACACTCCATTCCTGCTCAGAAACCCCAGGCCTCAGAAAGCAGGTCCCTACCATCTTCTTTCTGGTGAACTCCATGACCATCTGGTCCGCCAGCTTCTCCTGAGCCAGCAGCTCTGCCTTCTGCTTCTGGTTTTCCTCATTGATGCGTTTGATCTCAGCCTGCATCTTCAGCTTTTGCTGGTGCCTTCGTTCCAAGTCCTGCCACCAAAGGGAGACAGCCTCAGATTAGAAGGGAAAAGACCGAAAGACACTGACCTATCAGGATGGAGAGACACAGAGAGGTGGGTAGAGAGGGGCACTGTCTGCGACCTCACTCCCTATGTTAAAGCTGTTCTTTCAGGGGTCATCGACAACCTCTTCCAGCCAAAAGGCCCTCTGCAGTCTTCATCCAACTTGACTTCACAGCAGCCCCCAACACTGTTGGTCTCTGCATTCTCCCAGGAAGTGGAGGTTCTTAAAATTCCACTCAGTTTCTCCCACATACCTTTCCTCCTGCCTTCAATTTCCTTCTCCTATTCACACCCAAACTTTCAGCCACTGTTCAGTAGTAATGATTAAAATAATATTGTCCTAATTCAGTATTTTCTATTCACAGGACGCTTGGTATAACCTACCTAGAAATTTAAATGCCGCCCCCAAATCCTGAAAGGTAGACCTTGTTATCTTTCTCATGCAAATGGAAAAACCGGGGCCCAGGGTTTAAATAAGTGACTTGCCCAGGGCCATACAGCTAATAAACTTCAGAGCCAGGATTTTGGAACCCACTCTGTCTAAATTAAAGATCCAGTCTTCCCTGGAACTCTTACTTGGTTGGCCCAGGTTTTAATTCTCTCTGCATTTCTGAATTTCCTTTGTACCTAAGATGATGCCGCAGCTCCCAGCCCCGGGGATTTGATTATACGCTGCCTTATAGGTGCCATTCACTTCCAGTGTGTTTATTCTGTCCCAGACAGAGGACGGGGACCATGTGTCACACTTCTCTTCCCCAGCAACACCGAGCCCACTGAGTGGGAAACAGCTCCATAAACTACGCCAATAAACTAATACTAAGTGAGGCAGTGAAGAGGGGACCAAAGTAAGTGGCAAATGAGAAAGAGAAAAAAATCTCAGAGTACAACGCAATGAGCGATGGAGATCAGAGTCCCCTTGTCACCCTGAGTGACAAGATCGCTTCTAAGGGACGAGCCTCTGCCTTGCCCAGCCCTGAGACTTTGAAAGCGCCCAGTGATCAGACTGCTTCTGAGCCCGAGCACGTCCTCGGGTCCCAGTGCCGAGGGGCACTGGGATCTTGTGCAGTGCCTCCCTATCCTCTCTGATCAAACTTGGACCCTTGGCTTCAGACGCTTCTACCCATCAACTCAACCCACTTTCCACACTGCTCCCGGCGCCTTCCATTTCTTCAAAGACTGGCCTTTCGGCTCCTCCTCTGCCCAGCTTCTGTCCAGACTCATCCAAGGCAACTCTGCTGGCCCTCCCCAAGCCTGGCTCACTCCTTCCTCCAGGAAGCCTCCTGAACCAGACCAGCACAGCACTGTATGCCGCCTGCCAGGTCCACGTGGTGCCTGCCTTACAGCCACCAGCATTCCCTCACTCTCCACGTCCCTCCCTCCTTGCTCACTCCACATTGCCCTCTTTTTTCCCTTCCCATTTTCTTCGTTTCCTTCCCACCTTCTTCCCACCAGTTTCAGACCTGCCATTGGTACCCCGCACGGTATTTGATCCCACTTACCTTCAAAGCTAGAAAAGCTGCTGACTTCTGATCTATGACATATAGAAATATATATTTATTTACCTTGCTTAATTATTTACTTTTTGGCTTCCTCTTTTTGTGGGTTCATTTCATTTCCAAGAAACCATAGGACTTTCCCTGTTTCTCATCTTTGAAGCCATCACAAAGCAGCCCCTGATCAACTTCCTTCACTCTCTCCATCTCGCCAGCAGGTGGGAAAAACTGTCCTGGCACCGTCCTGAGCTGCTAAGGCAGTTCTAAGCTAGGGAGACACATGTTTCTACCTTCAAATTGCCTCATAATACTTCCTGGGGACTCAGGGAGCGCCTAGAAGGACAGTAAAAGGATGATGACACACCACCAGAGTAATGGTCTTGACTCAGTGACACCTGGAACTTTCTCAGCAAGCCCACCAATTTCCCATTGCACACAATCTAGTCCGATTTTCCAGTCTTCTGTGTGTTTACCCCATACCTTTCTTTCCTGGCCTGTTCCCCCATCCCCAGAGCCAGGAGTCTGGCCGGGTCTCAGCTGTCTTCTTGGCCCTGTTGGTTCCCTTCCCAAGCAATTCACAAGGCTGCATGCTCCCTCGTCTTCCTTAACCATCTTAGTGATCTTCCTCCCACTCCTCACACAAATCCTCACACTGCAGATGCTCTGAGAAGCCTTCATAATTACAAGGTCACCCATGGAGCCCTTCAGGGCCCCCTGTCACTCACCACCATCAGATGCACTGGGAGATAACAACTCAGTCATCCCCAAACATGGGGGAGGAGGAGAAAAATAAAAGAGTAAGTGTTCCACAAGTTAAATGGCACCATAAGGAAGTATTCAGACAAATCAGAATGTGGGACAGTTTTCAAGTCAACTGGCCTAGATGCTTCAAAATATCGGTGTTCTAAAAATGAAGGAAGGAAGGAATGAGGGAACTCTTCTAGATCAAACTAGACCTAAGAGACTTCAAGGAGGAGGGTGTAGCTCAGTGACAGAGCACATGCTTAGCATGCACGAGGTCCCGGGTTTGATCCCCAGTACTGCCATTAAAAATAGGTAGATAAATAAACCTAATTACCTCCCCCCACCAAACAAACAACAAAAAAGAGGCTTCAGTGAATGCCATGTGTGAACCTGGATTAAATCTTGGTTTGGAAGAAAGAAAGCAACTGAAAATACATTTTTAGGACAGCTGTGTAAATTTGAATGTAGATTAAATATTAAATGATACTGTAGAATTGTTGGATTCGAAATATTGACGGGGGGATGTGAAAATGATATTGTTTACATGTACAAGAATGTCTTTGTTCCTCAGAGATACAGGCTGAAGCATTTACTAGCAAAGTGTCCAGATACCTGCAACTTACTTTCAGATAGTTTAACAATAACAAAATACGTATAGACATCTACAAGAGACAGGCAACCCAGGCAGATCACCAAACATTAAATCTGGGGGAAGCACTGAGGGGTGGTACAGTTCTTCCAACTTGACTGTGTGTGTAAAATTTTTCAACAGTAAAACATTGAGGGGAAAAAAGAAAAAATGCTCCAAACACTTGCCAGGTACCTCACTGTGTCGGGGGTTTTGTATGTTGCAACAGATCAGATAAGGAAATAGTAGAGGATTTTTTTAAGCCTACTTGGTTTGGGCAAGTATGCATGTCATCATTTCTTTTGCAATGGATATGCCTACTCATTTGATTTAGGCTAAAAGGAAAAAAAAGGGTTTGGCTCCTGAACACAATGAATGACACTGGGATTCTATGCACTTTGGATGAAGTAAGAGCAGGGAGCCTGGAACTAAGACGCTGCTACTATTCATCTACAAAGTGTGTGATATCCCAGATAACTGAGGGACGACTATAAAGCATCCTTAGGTTTATTTGTGCAAAGCATGCAGCCATATATTTCCTTTATGTGTCCATTCTCATGGATATGTCAGTCCTGGACCCTCAAGTCTCAGAACGGCAGGGACAGTATCCAAATCACTGCTCATCCCCCAGCATGGCACCACAGCCAAATAAACGTTTAATGTGGTAATAAAAAGTTGATGGTGAAGATGTGAAACGAGCACGTGCCTGACAGAAAATCGGCCCACTCCCTCAAACCCCACAGTCTTGGAGGGCTTTGTTGCTGTTGCAGATGGAACTTGGAATTTATCTTTGCAGCACTGTTACCCTTAGGTCCTCCTCTTGGAGCTGCTCCAGATACTCCAGCATCTGCTCCTTCTCCTGCTCCCGCTGCTCGGCAAGCAGCGATCGCTCCTCCTGGTTCTTTTCCATCTGTTCCACAATGTACCGCCTTCCTCTGGGAAGAAACAGGGCCACAGTGTCTTAGAAACCAAGGGTCCATGTGTCTCGGCTCTAACCTCCACCCAAATAACCCCCAGGATGGGAAGAACAATGTGACAGGTGCTCTGTCAATGTCACTATGCTTTGTGAGCTCAGACCAAAGTCCCTCCCCGGAGTCCTGGCCGGTCAGTTCTCTCTTTTCCAAGCTCCTGATTCTGGGGCTTACCTTTCTTGAGATTCCCTTCCTCCATTTGCCCAAGAGTGCATCCACATCATAATACACCTCCTCTCTTCCAGCGTGTAAGAGCTTCTGAAATCCTCCCATCTCCCAAGCATTCCCAGAGTAATCGAAGGGAGCTACCTTCCCAAGCTGGCTTCACAGAGTTAAAAAGCCCACGGCTTCTCCCTTCTCCAGTGCATCTGCTATCACCCAATGCACCTCGTCTTCCCAATCCATCTCCCACCCCTACTCCTCCTTATGTCCAATCTTCTATTTTAAGATCGTCAGCTGTTGGTGGACAAGGCTGAGTCTGACGAAGTCTCTCCACCCAGCAGTGCCCTAGCTCAACTGTAAAAAGCAGAGAAACCAGTGTTGTCAGGGACTCCATGTGTGTTATTGGGATGTCAGCAAACTTGTGAGCATCCAGACCCCATTATGAGTAAAGGCTGGGAGGATGAGAGAAGACACGGATTAGGATAAGAAGCTACAGGAAGGAGGAGGAGATTCACATTCAGATGGAGCTCTTGAATGGCTTCATGACTCCAGATGAAATAAGCAGGAGTAATGAGTAAAAGAGTTACACAGAAGCAGGTTTAGACTCCGTATAAGGCCCAGGCCAAGTCATCAGAGCTGCTAATGAGGCAGAGATTTTCCCTTCATTGGAACTATATACGCAAAAGATGAAAAGCCACTTGGTCATTCAATAAACTTTTATTGGGAGGCAACTACAGTCTACCAGGTACCTAATAGAAGTACAGAGGTGAATGGTACGTGAGAACAGAATACAGATGGCGAGAGAGAACTGCCATCCAGTGGTACAAGGGCTGTTTAGAGAGGGAATTCTTGCATTATATGGTTGGTGTTCTAAATCTAGGACACTATGATCCTGTAATTTACCTGCTTTGGGACTCGTCCTTTCTGCAAAATGAAGGGGACTGACTCTATTTGTTCTAACATGTATTAAGCATCTGCTACAGTCCAAATACTCTGCAAGGCCCAGAAGCTACAGAAATGAGTAAGACAGGGACCCTGCGCACACGGCCTGGAGGGGGTCAGAGAGCCACAGGGCCAGGAGGGATATGCTTGCGTATAAATACAGTGTGGGGGGGGGGTCCCAGAAGGGAGCCACTGAGCCTGCTTGGTGACCCTAGGGAGGTTTTGCAGGAGAGGTGACAGCAAAGCTACGCAATAAGGAAGAGAAGGCGCTGTCCAGGGAAAAAAGGAAAGAGAGGGGTATTCAAAGCCAAGGGAACAACAGAAGTCATGAATTTGTAATGCGACCTGGCATGTTGGAGGAATGGAGAAAAGCCTCCTTAAATGGGTGGCAGGAAATGGTGCAAAACGAGGCCAAATTGGGGCCAGACTGTGAAGCGCTTGTTATGATCTTGGAAATAAGCTTTAAGAACTTCTGTGGTTCTATGAATCCCTCCATAAAGGTTTTGAGATAATCATGGATGATGATAATGACTATTTCTCATGTCTTCCCTATTTGCAAGGCTATGTGGACCTAACGATCCACGGAAATGACCCAGAGGAGGAGATGCCAGACCACCTCTTTACCGGATTCTCTCCTCCTTCCTCTTCCTGTCCAGCTCCTCCTGCCTTTGAATAGATTTCTGCCGCTCCACCTCCATCATCTGATCCAACCGCTTCTCCTCTGCGTCGAGTTCTTTTTGGATCAGCTGCTTCTCCAGAATTTGGGCATCCCGGATGGCATGGCACTTGGCGTTGAGGATGATCTGAGGGATGAAAATGAAAGTGTGGCACTAGGTCTGAGAGTAAGGATGGGGAGGGAGGGGCCTTGTGGGTGTGGAAGTTGGAGGGGTGAGAAAGGGAAGCAGAATCTTACAGAGTGCACTCGCTGGCCCAGAAAAGCAACAGCGTCTTTCAGGGTACTAGGTCTTCGTGTCTCAGAGGTCGTGGGTTGCTCTTTGGGAACATGATGAAAGCTATGGGTCTTCACCATAAAATTCACTTACATCTACACACACAAAGTTTCCATTAAACTTCAGAGGTCCATGGTCCCCTTTAGAGACCCATGAACCCCAAGTTAAGTCCCCCTGTTCTCCTCCTCAGGGAAACAAACATTCTTGCAGAGGCCAAGCCACTAGATTTTTAAGCTGGAAGAGCCCAACATGACACATAAAGGAGTGAAAAACCATGAGCCATCAATAAGAACTGTGAAATAAAAGCTTTGGAAAATAAAAGGAAGCGTAAGTAGAGAAGATTTACCTGAGAGACAGAAACTGGAGATGAAGGGGCTGGGGAGTCAGCATTTTTCATTTGGCTGGGATGTGACCCACATGCAAATGAGTAACACAATAGCATTCAAATGAGCCTCCTGTCTTTCCGCTCTCTGCTCAAGGAAGCACTATGAGCACAACAAAAAGAACCCAATTGCCTGGACCACCATACGTCATGGCCAGAATTGAACTAGCGGGATAGTGATACAAGTAATATCCTTACCTGTATTTATCAATCCCCAGCACGCAAAGCCTCTCCCATGCATTAGCTTATTTAATCCTGCTGATAATTCTGCTAAGTACTTTCACTGCCCTCATTTTACAAACGGAGACAGTGAGGCTCAGGGAGGGCCAGTGATGTGCTGAAGGTCACACAGCTAGCACGTGGCAAAACCAGTCCTCCCTCTGATCACAGCAACCACGTGGCAGGTGCAGCTCTCCCCCACCATCTCCACCCTTACCCCCCATCCCAGGCCCCTCGCTTTCACCCGGCCACCCCATCTCTATCCGGAGCCCGGGCTGCCCCGGGGTGTGAACAGGAGGTAAGAGGAGGGCGGGAGAACAGAGGGCCCACCTTGCTCACGTCCTTTAGCTCCTCCTCCTGCTCCATCCGCAGCTGGGTGGCTCTCTGTAGCAGGTTCTGGGCCCTCTCCTTGGCCACCTCCTCCAGGTCACTGAGCTTCTTGTTTTTCCTCCAGACCATCTCCTTCTGTTTCATGATCTTCTTGCGTGTGGTCACCGCGTCCTATGGGAGCCAAGTCGGGACCGGTGGGGGGATTATCCCCTGAGCTCTTCACCCTGGACGCTCGCCTGGCTGCCACGGGTGACCCCAGGTGAGTTTTGCTTCACCCTGTGGTGCTGTCAGAACCCAGGGGTTTCTCAGCCTGGCTTCCTCCTCACCCCTCCGCTTGCCCCACGGTTGCCCCCACGTCCCATCTTCATTCTACTACATGTCTTCATTAAGCACCCATTCATGCCTCGTTTAAGAGCCCCTTAACTAGAGCTCCCAGTCTTGTGGGAAGCTGGCCTCTCCCCAGCACTTTTCTCTTGAATCCCACTTTGCAAAATTTGGTGGGGGTGGAGGTGGGGGTAGCTACCACAATGGCTTCCTTCTCCTTCTTGAAGGCCTGCTCCCTGGCCTCGAGTTCTTCTCTAGTCAGGATCTGGGATGCCCACTTGGTCCGCTCAAACTCCTCAGGGATCATGATAAGGGACTTGCCGGAGGAATCCTTGGTGGGGACGCTGACACAAGGGATGAGCAAAGTTAGGAGGGAGGGGGACTGGCTTTTAGCACCGTGGCAGGCTGCTCTGCTCTCCTCCTTGCCCCTCATCATGCCCACCCTCATGCCCAGGACTCCAAGGATGGCAGGAGAGACAGCCAAATAAGTGACGAGTCCACTGGAGAGAGTGGATCCCAGGCAAGGGTGGAGTAGCGTCACAAGCTAAAAAAGGGACTTTTCAAGGACTTTTTCTAAAAGGTCCAGTTCATATGTTACCTTCTCTGCGCAGCTGCCTGTGACCCTTCCCCATGTACACATGTATAGACCACTCGTCCCCTGAGTGCCACCACACTCTGCTCTCCCCGCCTGTGTTATGGGCACGTTCAGTTCCCTTTGCTGGATCACAGGCTCCTTCAGGACACCGACTCTGTCTTAATCCCACGGGCAGCCCAGTCTCTGGTGCAGTGCAGGGCAAAGAGTGAAGGCTCCAAACAAAGCTTTTGAACTGAACTTTAAAAATAGATGGTTCCTCAAGGATGACATAAAAAAGGCAAAGGGACGCCAGACGAGGCTGAAGCAGGTGCCAGTGAGAGACATAAACATCCCTGTCCAGCGCAGAGAGAAGCTTTGAACCCTAAATATTAATTAAAATCTCTGATCAACGATAGTCAGAGACATGTCTATAGACCTTTCTAGCCGCCCAACGCATTCAACAAACCAATAGATAATTATAATGATTACAAGCAGATGACATGTATTACAGATGGAGCAGAGGGGTGGGGATAAAGCTGCTTCTGGGCGAGGCCATTTAACAGGTACATGACAATGAGACGCAGAAGGTCTGCAGCAGGAAGTGAAATTCATCCAATAAAGCTAGTGGCGGGGGGAGGGGTCCAGGAGAAGGACAAACAAGTGAGTGGGCTTGGGGTTTGGCCAAGATCGCGTGGTTCACTGAGTGGCGTGGCCCAGAACAGCCTGCGATCGGGACTGACCAGGAATGACCTGACTCTGAGACAGCATCTCTTGCTGCTCTCAGCAGCCCTGACACATCACCAGCAACTTCACCTCCAACGTGTTTTTAGGATGGGGCCAGTTCAAAAAGGAGCCCTTTCTCAGGCCCCAGGGATGTCTGTGGGGATGCTGACCCTGTCTGGCCATTTGATGCCAGAGCTGACCAGACGGTGCTCCTGGAGCTGTGTCCCAGCCATCCCTCCCCAGCTTGTGACATAGGCTGCATTTTCTGTGAATTCCCGTTTTTAGCGGGTGGAGCCAGAGTGGGAAGAACAGTTCCAGAGAATGAAGCACTAGCGTAAGAGTTGAACCGCTGAGTGACAGTGTTGGCTCATTTCATGTTGCTGAGCTGGGCCTAAACCCCACAGGAGGGGCCCAAGCAAGGGGGCAGCTCCAGTCAGGAAGCCATGCTGAGCTAATCCCAAAGGAACCCAAGAGCCCTTGGGAATCTCCTCTTCTAGCCTCAGAGCTTGGGAAGAAGCCATGGGGCTAAATAGGCATCTGGTCCATTTCCCTTTGCTTCAGATTCTTGATGCAGCCAAGAGGAAGTGACTCATTCAGACATTTCCCTTTACCAAGGGCACTAACGGGGGCTCAGGGAGGACCCACTAAGCACCTCCCCTCTACCAGCCCCATTAGTCCCACAGCAGCCAGAAGAAAGGGAAGCAAAAGAAGCTGGCAATCTAGGGCAATGGCAATAATAGATCCAAGAGGGGAGAAAAAAGAGACACCATGAAGGAGAAGAAAGGGGAACCATGAAACAAAAGAGGGAAATGAATAAGAAAGAAGCAGGGGCTGCACTGGCAGAATGAGACCAGGTGGGTTTCCCTGGCTCTCTGCACAGGTCCTCAGCAGAAGGGCTCCGTGCCCTGGGTACTCACATGAGCTCCCGGACCATGTCGTGGGTGATGAGCTGGATGGTCTCCGGCTTGTGGTCCAAGCCCAGGGGAGTGAGAGTTTTCCGAATGGCATGCTTATCTCGGAGCAGCACAATGGGGCTGTCACTCTGGGTCAGGGGCTGTGGGGTCAGGAAGAACAGCTTAGAAGCTGGTCATCCCACTTCCTGCTGGTCAGTCCTAACCTCAGGTGTAGCCTTGCCCTCTCCTGGGGCTTCTACCCCATCCAGTGGCAAGGGAAGTGGGCTGGACCAGACTGCAGGACCACCAAGAGTAGCCAGGGCACTGAGAAAGCAGCATGGTGATCTACCCTTGAACACGGCCAGATGTGTTCTGTGCTGACCAGCTCTTCTGAGAACAAGGCTTCTCTATAACTTGTGCAGACATTCCCAGAGGGATGGGAGGTGGGGGGTGGGGAGGGTTGCTAGCGTGTATCCACTCCTAACTAAAAACCATCAGGAATGAAAATTTGGGTTCTCTGGGTTCTCCTTCCCCAATGACTTATGAAAGAAAAAATAATTAGCTCTCTTGGCTCACACTGTGGGTTTGAAACATGCAGTTTGTTACAGACTCATCTAATCTATGATATTTGTTGTTTTCAGCCCTTTCTAATGATTCATTTGCTTTGATCCCCCAAAAAGCCATATTGAGGAGGCTAGAAATAGCTCAATGGCCTGGTGGAGACTTGCTCTCAAATCAAATGCAGTGAGGAAGTCAGTGAGTTAGAATTCACCAAGGAGAATACAGATTAGATATATGATTTTTAAAAATGTATCTGATAGTGAAGGGACCAGATAATAAGAAGATGAAATCACTTGTTTCAGGGAATTTTGAACACGAGAGAGAATCTCCTCTGTCAGTAACGCAGGAGCTGTTATCCTGAGCAGAGGCCGGGGCATGGCCTCTTTGGAGGACTTTGCTGTCTGGAAAACCTCACTTTGCACGCCTGTCCCCGGAGTGCTGCTGCCACCTGGTGCCCATCTTTGCTTCCAAGTGGGCACAACTCGGTCAGCCCACAGGCCACTTCTGCCCCCTACTGCCGATTGAGAGACTTCCGGGGCTCTCACCCAGCAATAGGGCCATGGAACGGGGGCCAGGAACAGGCATTGATTTCTCTGCCTGCTCCCTTTTGCGAGCCAGCAGGACTACAACCTGGAGAACTCCGCCATCTCCAAATCTGTCCTCTCCTTGACTAGAAGGACCCAAAGCAAACAAACAAAATGTCTGTAAGTGAAATTGCACTGCTTTGATTCTTTCCCTTGTCAATAGGAAGACTGTGACAGAGTGGGGGTCTTCTAAGCAGAGAAAGATGTCCATCTGGAACCCTCTGGGAAGTCCTTTTTGACTCACAGCGAGGATAGTGACCTCTCCCTGGTCTGCCCGCAGCCAGAGGTATTCATTCACACCACCACTGACATCATTTCTTCTCTTTCCCTTTTCTGTTTTTTTTTTCTTTTGTTTTTCTTCCAGCTTTATTGAGACATAGCTGACATACAGCACCGCATAGGTTTAAAGTGTACAGTGTAATGATTTGATTTACATCCACTGTGAAGTGATTATCACAGTAAGTTTAGTGAACATCCATTGTCTCGTCTATATGATACAAAATTAAATAAATAGATTTTTTTTCTTGTGCTGAGAACGCTAAAGATTTACTCTCTTAACAACTTTCCTATATAATATACAGAAGTGTCCCTTTTCTATCTTAATCTCTCACTGCCCTTCTCTCCATGTCTCATTCTCTTTCCCTCCTTACCTCTCTTCTGCCTCACCTTCTGAACTTCACATATAGCAAGATTAGTCCAAGTAACATTATAGCTCTTCTCCTCTAAAGGAGTCGTCAGCCTCTTAGGCTGGGTGACATTTACAAATAAGGACCTGCTCATTTCCCGAAGCTAAGTAACTGTTTTAGCTGAACAACTGGGAAAGGAGGATGATTTCGTTTTACTCTGATGCTATTCTTGGATGGAGGGGGAATTCTGTTGCTCTCTATCTGCAGGCTTGGTCCAGCAGCCTTCAAATATGTCCATCACGGGTGCTCACTGAGCAGATACCAATCTCTCTGCAGCTGAGCCTCCCTTCGACGTGACAACAGACATAAGGATTTCAGGGGTGGAGGAAGCGAGATGCCCTGTTTACAATGGGCTTCACTAGGTGTCAGAGCTCGTCCATTCAGGCCTCAGAACTCCCCTCTGTCTTCAGTCAGAGTTACCGGGGAGAGGGGGTGACCTGCCCAGAGCTAGCTTTGTCCTGAGCAACACGAGTCACGGTCACTGCCTCCAGGTGGCAGCTCCCTGCAGGGGCTGGGTGAGGGTTACCTTGATAACTCCGAAGAGGCTCTCATCCACCTGGGAGCTCAGGGCTTTGGTCCGATAGCGAGGCCTATTCCTTGACCTGCTGGAGGTGGCAGGAGAGGAGCTCAGGATGCCGGCTGTGCTTAGGGGCTGCAGAGAGAGGCAGAAAGTGGGGACCATCAGTGCTGAGTGCCGTCTGGACCCTGGGCGCTTCTCCAGCCTGTGCTGGGGGGAGGTTGGGTGGGCATGGGGGAAAGCATCGGGTAAATCCTGAAATGTAGGGGGCACCTCGCACAGCCCTTCTCTGGTAGGGACCAGGCACATTACCACAGCGAGGAGGACTTTTGTAGTCCCTGAGCTGAAGAAAGCCAAGCCATTGCGCGGCAGGGAAGGAAGGAGAAAGGAGAAAGGACAAGGGACGGCAGGAGGATGACATCAGTGTCGGCCCAGTCCTGAATCCCCACAAGCACAGTCTCTCGTGAGGCCACGTGAGCTTGCCTCCCCAGAGCCGCACAGGCTCTTCTTCACCTCCAACATTCTCAGCCTCAGAGCCAAGCCCCCTTCACGGCTGATGCTGTTCTCTGACCTCCTTCACGTCTCCAGGATCTCACTCAGTTACGGGGGGACCAGAGGACACCAAGGATGAAAAAGCACCTCACCCACTGCCGGCGTGCGGTTGGCGTCCTGATTAATTTCAGCGGCTGCGTGATGCGCTGCCGCCAGCTACAATCAGACAAACCGGTTAGGAGTCCACCGTGTGCCTCTTTCACTCCCAGGACCCCTTTCCTGTGCACTAGTCAGTTTTTAACCACCCAGTATCTTCCTAGGTTTGGCGAGTTTCCCATCTAATGAGTTGAGGGAGACATGGATCACCTCTGACTGTAGAAGCTGAAGACATCAAATATTTGCCTTCCAAGCCTGGGCAAAGGACCTAGGCTTAGCCATCAGATCACCCAAGCCTGACAATACACAGGGAACTAGCAATGCAAGGAGAACATGGAAGCCCCTTCCGATAAAGGCAGCAGTGGTAGCCACATCCTGTGTCTGGGGCGATGCTGATAAGGGTACCCGCAGCAGCACCCCATGATAAAGCTGCCAACGCCGAGGGTACAACAGTGCATCAAGGTCCCTGCCAGACCAGTTTTGGGTTGTGATTTGGGCCTTGGCTCTGGTTGCAGCTCCTCCCTTTGTTCTCATTCTCCAAGCCTAGGTGTGAAGTCCATGAGCTCTCCAAAGTCCTCTCTATTCTCTTCTAATTAGAGTCCTGGCTCTGTTGCTGATAACGGAGAACCTGACTAATACAATCTCCATTCCCCAAGGTCAGTCCAGCCCCAGCTCAGCCCCAAGAGAAGACCGTCTCCAGGAGACAGTTTCTATGAGGCCTGCGAGACAACTCCAGGCTGAATTGTAAGCCGATTCAAATCTCCCTCTGGAGGATCCCATGTCTCCCGCAGTTCTCTAAGCTAGCGACCTCCGGGGAGTGGGCTCGACATATTAGATCTACCAAGACTGGGAATCGGCAACCATCAAGAGGACAGGGTGGACAAGGAAATGGGCTGTGCCTTCCAGGCCACTAAACACTGGACAGTGTGTTTTGAAAGCTCTCTCTGATCTGCCATGACCACACAGGCGCCCCCAACACCTGTTCCACCTGTATCAGGCTTTCACACTAAATTGGGCAATTATTTTTCAGCTGGCTCTGTTCTGCACAGCGAGCACTACTGCGGGTGCCCTTCTCCTCCCAGCCTGGCACAGCCAGCAAAAGGCTTGCAGAGGGAGCCTCCCTTTACAGCCTCAGTCAGCCCCAACTCAGGAGAGCAGGAAAGCTTGGATTTATTAAAAGGTAAATATAGCAGCCCCAAGGACGCCTAATAACAGGCGCTGAATGGTTATTATATAGTGAATGGTGAGCAACAGCTCCCCTTTCCACTGAAAATAGAAGAGGAAATGAATAGAAGCTGCCAGAGGTGGGACTGAGGTAAAGCATTGGGAATAACTGGAAAAGATGGAGGGCATTGGATCATGAGTGATGGTGTGAGTTCTGTACACAGTTAAGAAAAAAGGGGCAGTGCCTGGCAACACAGTAGGAGCTCCACAGGCATTTGATGAAGAATGAATGAATGAAACCAAGCAAGACGACCTCTCAGGGGCTGCAGACCAGACTGAGATGGAAGCCTTTCCGGAATATGCCACCACTCCACATTTTCCATATCACGTATGCGGTCTGCACTGTGGAAAATAATGTATGTGAAAGGGCTTTGGAGCACAGCTGGAAAGTATTATTGTTGTTTTGCATTTGTTTTCCTGTTTCTTGTCAAGGGCTCCTGCAGGTTTCCCCTTGAGCTCGGGTGTCCACCAGACTGTAGGTGCCTCCAGGGCTGGGACTGCGTTGCCTCTCTCCTACACCCTTGGTACCCAGGTCAAGAGGAAGTCACACAAGAGATACTCGACTGCCCACACCTCGAAGTCAGAACAGAGGAAGGAAAATAGATGACCACAGAAAAGTGGCCACTGGGCAGGGCAGAGGGAAGCACTGGGCTCTGGGGTTGGACGGCTGAGAGACTTCACCGGGGAAATGCTGACTTTGAAGCCACAAGTCTTACATCAGGGTTAGAAGAACCAATTTTGCCAAGAGCAACAAGGATTAGGGAGGTCACTGTGTAAAAGTACTAGAAAAAATGAAGAACCAAGCAGAAATGGAAAGTTAAATCCCTCTGGGCCAGAGGCAGTAGCCAAGAGGTTCTTTCAGGAGGTGAAGGGCTGGTTTCATTTCTTGCATGACCAAATAAATATCCCCAGGAAGCTGAGCCATGCCAAGAGAGGAGCCTGCTCCTTAGGGGAAGGCAGCTCTTGAAGGGAAGGACAGACTGCTAAGCAACGGTGACTGGGGAAGATGAGGATTGGGACAGAAAAAGACACCAGCCTTGCTTTGATATTTTCCTCTTGGTGACCTAGCTGACTCTCTCTTCAAATCCCATCTCATCCCAGGATGATAAGATTTCAGCCACAGCTAGGGGCTCTGGGAGAGACTCTGACGCAGAAACAGGAGCTGGTCAATCGGAAGATGATTTTCATGTCATTATAGCTATAGGACAATCTCCCAAACATATTAAGTTTTAAAGAAAGCAGATGATAAGAAACATCTAAGTGCTACCCTAAAAATGTTCATATGAAGGGTATGCACCCAGAATGTGCTATTAAAAGAATGTTCACAGAAATGTTTAACAGTCATTTCAGGTGAGCATCACCATCTTAAGGTTTTCTTATACTGAATAATGTTCTACAATGAGTAGGTAACTCTCTTTGTGACCTGGGGGTGGGAAGACGGAACTCTTAATTTGAAAACAAAACAAAACAGTGGGCCTGGTGCGCCGACTCTGAACACTGGAGACTGCAGCCCTTAAAAAGCTGCAGCACCAGATGTCCTGAGATTTGGCATGTTCAGCTGCAATCCAACAAGACAGAGCTGGAACTGGGCTGGAACTGGGCTGGAACTGGGCTGGAACAGGGCAGTGTGGAGTCTCCCTGATCGTAACATTAACACCTGTCAACTGAACAAAGGCGAAGGCACGTCCTTTCCTGGATGTCCTCACCACCCTGGGATCTAGTTCCTCTTTCGCATCTAGGTTCACCACAGGCTGGCAAATTCGGGCTTCAAACTCTTGGCCTGATTCTACCTCCTTTTCTGTAGACTTCGGTTACTAAGAAGGTGGGGATGCCCATGCACAGGCACCTTGTCTTTCCCTGAGTGATGCACTCAGGTCACCTCTTTCCTCAAATAGGACCAGGTTGGCCATCTGTGGGGTGCCACTTGAAAATGACATCCTAGTTAGTACTGACCCTAACCTGCTGCTTCTGGCAGATTGAGCCCTGGAGGTCTGCCTAATTGTGAACGTCCGCACAACCATCACCTCTCTCCACTCCTCCAGACACTCTCAAAAGCTAGTGAGTATTACCACACACACACACACATACACACGGACTGCCAGAAGAGCAGAGATCACTAACTTCACCTGCTTGGCTTCTCAAAGGTGCCCACATGCCCAGTCCTGTCCAGGGGACTTCAGAAGGGCTCAGTCAACAGACCAAAACCCCACCTTGAGTAGCCCTGGGGTAGGGAATCCTTGATCTGGGTGAGCCAGAGCCCATAGGTCTAGCCTAGGTGCAATTCACTAATTAATTTGGGCTTGGAAATATGAAATTTTTGAAACAGCAGAAAAAGAGAACTAATATTTATTGTAGGCCCTTAAAGGTCAGGTGTGACGCCAGGCCCTCCAGACAGACAGGCACTGCCAGGCCTGAAAATGACCCGGGAGAACAGGGGATACGTATGCATCATAAAATGCACGTATTAAAGAGGACTCCCGCTGCAGTACACACAGGGAGGCCTCGGAAGTTGGGAGCCGCTCTTTGTTGGAGATGGTTGATTTCAGAATTAACAAAGCTGTTCTTGAAATCCTTACCTAGGGACCCTGAATTTGAACCACTGAGTCCCAGAAAAGCAGTGTGACCTCTGAGCGTGAAGTGTGTCCACAAGTACACCGAAGGAGCCACCTTTGCCACTGGATGTGCACCCTAGAAATTCTAAGATTATTTCCAATAATCCAAGTCTCCAACACCTACCCTCTGCCCCTCTCCCGTATTCCTCAGGGAACACACAGCCCCCTTGGAGCTCACACATCACCTTTATAGCTCCTCCAGGGCCTAGGGCCCTTCTCAACCCCCATGACCCCCATGACCATTGTAGTCCTCCCAGACCAGTCCCAATTCCTCGCCAGGGACTTTCAAACCCAGTACCCTCTTCATTCATTCATTCACTCATTCATTCATTTGCAAATGTTTGTTGAGTACCTACTGAGTGACTCAGAGCCCCAGTGACAGAAAAGAGTGAAGCTCAGGGACATTAGGTGACTTTCACATTGTCACCCAGCTAGTCAGAGGCAGAACAGGTACCATAAACTTGTTATCCCACCTACTCACCAGTGATTTTTCCACATCGCATCCCACAGTCCCCAGCCCACTGAAGGGGAAGAGGGTTGGGACAGTCCCTCTCTCCCCAAATACTAGGCTCAGCACCACTCCATTTGTCAGTCGCTATTGGCCCCACCCCTAACTTCCCTTTGGACACCCCCTCAGGACTTCCCTTGCTACTTCCAGGGGTGTCCTCCCGCTCCTGGGCCTTCCTGACCCACAGACCAAGACCCAGACCCAGACCCAACTTCTGCCCTTCCCTCAGATCCCCACTCAGAACCCCAACACAAGTCAGGACACATGAGGCCCCCATCGGAGATTCTCCTCCACATCCGGGACCTCACCATCTCAGCCGCACACCGCCAGCTCCGCGGTTCCGCTAGCTCCGCCGCCCACACCGCAGCCGAGGCGCCGGGTGTTGACGTGTTACCATAGTAACCAAGAGCCCGCGTTCTCCAGCCCAGGCCCCGCCCCTCCGCCCCGCCCTCCGCCCCGCTCTGGCAGGCAGATGCGGCGTGCAGTGGCTGCAGGAACCCGAACCCCTCCCTCAGACCATTCCCGCCCGGCCCGCGAGCGGGAACCGTGGCTCTGAAAGACTGACCCGCCCTGACGCGCTCCGCCTCTTCACTTTGCTTTGACTGAACTCTTGGGCCAGGACCCAAACCCTGAAGGGCCTAGCATGGGCCCAGGGGGTCTAACTGCTGGCAGCCCCTCCAGGACCCGGGCCCAGGGTCACGGTTTTCCCCCTACACCCCATCTAGGTTGCCGTGATTACTGTTGCCCCAGTGCCAGTGAGGTGCCAAGCCAAACCCCGATAAGAATTTAGTCGGCGGAGAAGCAAGCAGGATCAGACAAACAAGTTTCACAGCAGCAGAGAGTCTGGTTAGACTGAAAGAAGAACTTCCAGCAGTGAGGATGTGTTTGTAATTTCAGGAGCAGTTTCTTAAAATGTGGGCCTCAGACCTCCAGCTCAGAATCACCTGGGAGAGTTTATTAAAAGTAAAATCTTGGCCCTACTAGACTATGTGAATCGAAATCTAAGGAACTGGCTTTAGGGAGCCTGCCTTTTAACGCTTCCCAGTTTGTGTGTACTGTTCTGGAAGGCTTTCTAGGAGTTGTATGATTTTCCCAGTTTGATTTGGCACCTATATCTCCCAACCTGCAAGGACAAAACTAAACTGACCTCCACAGCCAAGCCTGCTCCAAGCCTCACAAAGCCTTCCCACCCAAGTACATTTTTTCCTCCAGTGCTGATAAGCTGAACTCTTGGGCCGAAAAGAAATGGTGACTCTGCAATTCTGTGAGCTACTCGCCCACTCCCAAATCTCTCTCCAGATCCTCACGGCCCACATTTTGGAAGCTTATTCCACCCTAACTTTTGTGTTTCAAAGCCAGGCTGCCTCCTGTGACCTACTCTGGGCTGAAGGATTGGCTGCAGAGCCCGGGGCTTTCAGGGCTGTTCACAAGCTCCAGGCCAGTGACCAGTGACGGCAGGAAGACCAGGTCCTCCAGCTGTTTTTAAAATGACTTAAATCCGGCAAGCTTCACATTCCTTCCCCAGATTTCCCAGCCTTATCTCCTTTGGGATCCTGAAAAGACCGGGGATGGGGGGGGGTGGTGCACAAAGTGTTGGAGGTGGGATCAGAGGGAGGGGGAGGCCAGTGTAGCTACCCTCCAGGGGCAGGCCTGAAGTGGGAAAGCTTAGGAATGAGGGGGGCTTTTCTGTCCCTGGCACCCTTCCTTTCCTGGCCTCTTCCTACAGCCCAGAGAGGAAGGAAGGTGAAGTAACCAGCCCCCTGTGGATTGGATGCTTCCCCTACGAGTCCCACTCAGTCCTCCCAGCCACAGCTCAATGGAGGAAACTGAGGCCAGGAGAGAGAACTGTCCAAACACAAAAGTTAGTGATCTTTTCTCAACCCAGGCAACCCCTCTGAAGGAAAGTGTAAGACTGAAGCAGGAAGGAGGGGGATGACAGAGTGCCGGGTAAGGGACCCCCCAGACTTTTGTTTGAATTTACTTCAAAGCTCTCAGTGCGTAAGCTTCAGGCCTTCCATTTGCATGAGCCCTTTGCAAAATAAGCTGAGTTCGGGATACATTGATTTTTGGTTTAGTGAAACAGATTTTTATGGTTCTCCATCATTGATGCAGATCATTAAGTTACCGCCTGCTGTCCTGGTGGAGGAATGGCTGCTTGGAACATTCCTTTCACCAATCCACCTGCTACCTCACCTGATGTCTGGACCAGAAAGTGCTGTCCATATTCTCCATGGGACAGTGTGCTTCGATGCCCAACACCAAGAGTATTTGCAGTGAAGGAAAAACAAGGTTTGAAATGAACAAAGCCAGAAGTTCCTCTGTGAAAAAATTCTAACCTTCCATGGTGTAAAACTGTTAATTGAGGTTTCTGTTCTTACCAATACCTGGGCAAAACTGAAGTTGTCTCTGGCCAGGAAGAGACCCAGTAATGCAACATATATAATTATCAACACAGCCTCCATCTCATCAGAGAAAAAGCTGCCTCTGGAGGACCTAAACTCATTGACTACTTCTGTTTTTCTGACCGTAATCTGTTTTCTTTTTGCCTTCTTCTCATAGATAATTTTAAACACACATCCCTAGTTGGATGTTTCTAAGTAGAATGAGATAGTCTTTCCATTTAAAATTATTCAATAGTTGTGTATTATTTTTCCACCACTGCTGCAGCAAATTACCACAAACGTAGTAGCTTAAAACAACACAAAGGTATTATCTTACAATTCTGAAGTTCAAGGAGAGTCTCACTGGGCTAAAATCAAAGTGTCAGCAGGGTGGCATTCCTTATGAGGGCTCTAGGCTGAATCCTTTATCTAGTTTGTAAAGGCCACTTATGTTCCTTGGCCCATGACCCCTTTCCTCCATCTTTAAAGCCAGTAACATTGCATCTCTCTGCTCACTCCACACCAGTCACATCTCCCTCTACTGGGAAAGGTTCCCTGATTCTAAGGACTCGTGATTAGGTTGGGCCCATCTGGATAATCCAAGATAATCGCCCCATCTCAAGGTCCTTAATTTAACCATATCTGCAAAGTCCCTTTTGCCTTGTAAGAAAATATTCACAGTTCTGAGAATTCAGAGGTGGATATTTGGAGGAGGGAAGGTGCACTGTTCTGCCTACCACACCTTGCTACATAGCAGTGATATTTTGACAGTCTATAATATATTTTCAAAAAGTTGATACAACTTGCATATGCCTTTCTAAACTGCATTTTGGGAACTATTTTTTAAAGATTTAAATAATACAAGTGAGATTCATAGATTGGGATTATATCAAGAGCATAGTTTTTTCTTTTGTCAACTTTATGTATACGTATTAAGGGACAGAAAATTTACTTTAAAATCAATGGATTTATTCTGCATAGCAAAAGAAACTATTGACAACAGGAAAATGCAAATGGGAGAAAATATTTGCAAATTATATATCTGATAAGGGTTAAGATTCAAAGTGTATAAAGAACTCATGCACCTTAACAGAAAAAAAAATTGAAAAATGGGCAGAGGATTTCGATAGACATTTTTACAGAGAAGACACACCTATGGCCAGCAAGTACATGAAAAAGTGCTCAACATCATTAATCATCAGGAAAACACAAGTCAAAACCACAATGAGGTATCACCTCACACCTCTTAGAATGGCTGTTATCCAAAAGACAAGCGCTAACAAGTGTTGAGGACGATGTGGAGAAAAGGGAACCCTTGTGCACTGCTGGTGGGAATATAAATTGGTGCAGCTACTATGAAAAACAGTATGGAGATTCCTCAAAACATTAAAAATAGAACTGCTATATGATCCAGTAAGTCCACTTCTGGGTGTTTATCCAAAGGAAACAAAAACACTAACTCAAAAAATTCAAAAAGATACATGTGCCCCACATTCACTGCAGCATTATTTACAATAGACAGTCATTGAAGCAACCTAAGTGTCCATCAATGGATAAACAAAATGTGGTGTGTATATATACAATGGAATGTTATTCAGTCATAAAAAAGAATGAAATCTTGCTGTTTGCAGCAACATGGATGGACCTTGAGGGCTTTATGCTCAGTGACAAAAGTAAGATAAATACCACATGATCACAGCTTACACATGGAACCTAGAGAACTCATAGATAGAAAGTCTAGGCTGGCGAGTGCCAGAGGCAAGGAAGAGGGTCAAAAGTGCAAACTTCCAGTTATAAAATAAATAAGTCCTGGGGATGTAATGTATAGCACAGTGACTGTTGTTAATAGTACTGTATTGCATATTTGAAGGTTGCTAAGAGATTAGGTCTTAAAAGTTCTCATTATAAGAAAAAAAAATTGTCACTATGTGTGTGATGAATGTTAACTAGACTTCTAGTGGTGATCACTTCATAATATACCCAAATGTTGAATCATTGAGTTGTACACCTGAAACTAATATCATGTTATATGTCAATTATATCTCCATAAAAGAAATGAATGGGTTCATGAAACAAAAGTAATAAAAATGAACCATGAAATTAGTAGAAATTATTTGGAAATTGAGAAGCAAATTGAAACGAAAAATTTCAGATTACCAAAAAATGTAATTCAATAAGAGGACTAAATAAATTTTGAGCTGAATAAACAAGGACTTAGATTATGTAATGATCCAATTAACAAGGGGGAAGAAAATCATATCAACATATTAGGAAAATATTAAATTTCTTATTGATTTGACATAAAACACTGACATTGGTGGAGATTGCTTGAAACTCACATTAATACATTAAAATGAGGACCTATGACAATCTGGTCAATGAGTAACATCAACTCAAAGAATACTTTAGATTAATTTCTGAACAATGTCCTGAAATCCTTCAACTTATATAAGAAAGAATCTTCCCAGATTTCCCAAATTTGACAGCAATCAAAAAGTTTATATGACTTTACCAGGAAACTGAAATGAAAGAAATATTCTAATCTATCAATAATAAAAGTATTTGATCAAAATCATGCCAGCAGAAAAACTGAATTATTGCTCTATTCTCTTTATATAAAGTAATATCATAAAATCACTGTTGTGTGAAGAGACAAAGAATAAGCAGGCAAAAAAGATAAGGGTAAAAATTATTTTAGGTTTTATTTACAAACCAGAAATAGACTCACAGACATAAAAAACAAACTGTGTTTACCAGGAAGGGGAAGATGGGTAATGGATTAGTTTGGGATTAATAGATACACACCACTAAATAAAAAAAAAAAAAACAGATAAACAAGGGCCTACTGTATAGTACAGGGAACTATTCAATTTCTTGTAATAAGCTGTAATGGAAAAGAATCTAAACTATATATATGTAGGTATATGTGTAACTGAATTGCATTGCTGTACACATGAAACTAACATTGTAAATCCACTATATTTCAATAAAAATTAAAAAAAAACTATTTTAGAGTTGTTTCAGGCAGTGAATTCATACAAGTCTTGTTATTCTTCCAGATGTTATGATGTTTATAGTATTTGCCAGATTTTTTAAACGTATAATTTGTTGTGCCATTATTCTAAATAAATATTTACTCCTGTAGCTAATTTTGTACTGTTTTTCTTAAACAGGGATTCCAAAATTCTATAAGCTTCAGGCCTCACAAAACTCAGTTCCACCCCTGATAAGTAGGGAGGCAACCTTTCCCTTCGCATTAGAACTTGGCTCAGATGCTCAGACGTGTCCTGATGGGGCTGGGGCGGTGCCCCTGCTCTCACCTCCGGATCTCAGCTGCGCTCCGCCCTCTCCTGCCCTCACCGTCCTCTTCCACATTCTCCGCAGTGCCCTTCCTTTTCTTCCTCTCTTTTCTACTTGCTGTGCATCTTTGGGGTCTTCCTTCTACCCCAAAGCCCAAGCTCTCATTTCACCCTCCTCCTCAGCTCTGCCCCATGTTCAGCCCTCTCAGTGCCCAGCAAGCGGAGGGATGAGAACAATAGAGGTTTAAGAGGCTGCAGCCGCCGGAGGAAGAGGGCAGATCCGGATTCTCTGCCCAGCCCTAACCCCACCTCTGGCTGCCTGACCCTTCCTACAGAGTCGCCACTCCCAGAGAAGTCTCCGAGTAAACCCCCTGGATTGCTGGCCGGGGGCTAGGAGCCCAGAGCCAGGAGAGGTGCTGGGTGCCTGGGAGCAGGGCGCCGGGGGCTGCGCTGGGTCCCACAGCTCCTCCTCACCCCTCTGGGCTTTGAGGCCTTCCCAGGCGCTGGGTCAGGCAGGCCCCACCCCGCTGTTCTCCTGAGATGCTCCCCACACTGGCTGAGGCAGAAGGGTTAGGAATTTTGACTCTGAGATGAATAAGCACATTTAAATGGGAGGAGCCTGGGAGACTGGACCCAGAGGAGCCATTTGGTTAATATGAAAAGTCTGGCCTCTCAATAGAGCGTGTCTCCGTCTAAGAGCAGTGAGAAAGGAGGCTGATTCCCTATCTCTCACTCACTCTGTCTATCTCTCCTCTCTCTCTCTCTCTCTCTCTCTCTCTCTCTCTCTCTCTCTTTCTCTCACAGGGATCAGAGGTGCTGGGTCTGGGTGTGGACTGGGGGTAGCAGGGCCACATGTGTACAATGCGCATGTCGACTGAAATAAATGCACAGCCTAAAAGTTGAGAGTTGTATTCAGCGGACATTTTTGAGGTCTCAAACCCCTTCAAGCCTGGGATGAGAGCCTCCCAGATTGCTCTGAGGGACTGTTCTGAAAAGGTAGGGGACAAGCCAGGATATATAGGAGTTTTACAATTAAGACCAGGTAGTCAGAACATTAAAAGATTAGCATTAACTAAAGAAAACTAGACATCTCAAGTTAAAGAATTTAGCCTTTTTCTATGTATGGGAGGGAGCAAATGTCTGGGCTCATAGAAATCATTCCTTTGACAAGCACCTAGCTATCCAGGGCCAGTATCTGTCCTTTCACACTCTGAGTCCCCTCAGTTAGGGGTGGCTCAGAGGCCAGGCAGCCTGCTTGTCTGCATCCTGAGTTGGCAGTAGCAGCCGATGACTTGATGGCCACAGCATTCTCTGTTTACTGATAGGGCTTGCGGCATTTTGTGTTTATAGGCAAAAGAGATGGGGCTTCCACGTTCCTGTAGAAGAGGGCGTTAAGCTCATGGAGATGTTGGTTGGCGGTGGTCTACGGCACTCATGTTTCCTCCAAACTCCTTTGCTACGCTCAGCCTGGCAGTTCCCCAGGATAGAGACCCCCAACATCCTTCCTCTGGACTTGCCTCTACAAAGCAGCTTCCGCTCCCATCTTAAGGGGGGACACCTGCCGGTGACAGGAACCCTAAGATGCCTGTTCAGGTCTCAGTAAAGCACCATTTCCTAGGCTGGTAGCTAGCCCACAATTCTATCGAGGAGGACAGCCTGGAAGGAGTTCTTTTGTGAGTTGCTTGTGCTCCTAAGACAGCATAGCGAAAAAGAAAGTAGTGACTGATTTTGGAGTCGGACCAGCAGAGTTTGACTCCTGGCTCAGCCACTTACAGCTGAGAGACCATCAGTAACCTGCCTAACCACCTGGCCTTATATCCTCATCTGTGAAATGGGTAATAGCCCAAAAGAGAGGTGCTGTGAAAAGCAGACCAGGCTCAGAAATCAGTTTGCATAGTGCCTGGTGGTTCTCTTCCCTCTTCCTTTCCGCTGAGCAGGGGGATATTATGGGGTGGGGGGAATGTCTTTGTCCTCAGTGTAGTATAAACACGACCAGGAATCAGACTGTAAATCCTTTCAGTTGCAAGGATGCCTGAGAGGCTATTTCACGACCCGACCCCCTCTTCCTGGAATACTTGAACTCTCAAAATTGCCTCAAGTCTTTCTAAAACAAAGGATGGCTTAAAACATAAATAAATACTTAAATGCATGAATTATTTTACTCCAGGAATTTGCTGCCTGCCTGCTTCTTTCAAAACTCTCTTGCTTGCTTGTTCTTAAAAATTGAAGGGTCTTCCTGCTACAGCCTGAGAGATCAGGTAGGGGAGGAGAATTTGAGGAGCAAGAAGAAATTCAAGGCCAAGGAGAAAGACTGTGAGCTCCAGGGGAAGAGCAGGGGTGGAGGGAAAGAGGGGGAGGAAGAAGGTTAGGGTGGGAGTGGAAGTAGGGACTGCTAGATGCTGCCTGCGTTTGGCTGGAGGCCCTGGGTCTAGAGCAGGAGGGAGGGAAGGAGAGGGCACAGACCAGGAGGGCAAAATCACCTTCTGATATTAGCACATAACTTTCCCCCCCAAACCCCCTAGAGAGGGGGGAGCAGTGCATGAATGCTGCAGCTCCAGAGAAGTGGCAGAGAGAACCCCATACTACGTCATCCCTGCAACCCCTCTACCTGGCCACACTCCTACTGGGCAGATAACCTCAGGCCAAGGAGAAAGACATTAACAAATCTGCAGCCTCTCCACCTTCTTCAAAACCTCATCTCCACCCTCCTGCTCGCCCCAGGTCCTTGGGCCAGCATTGCCCTGGTGCCCTGGACATGCCTCCACACGCCTGGCACAAGCTTCCCCTCCTACGTGACCCGCACGGGCCCTGGACTGGGTGGCGGATGCTGAGATAAGGCCAAGAAGGGGAAAACCGCCAAAGCCAGGAAGTTACACAGCCTGGTTCCCTTGGCAACCCAGCCACAGTCACCAAACAGTGCAGGGAGGGGGTGGGGACAACTCCCATTCAAGGCATCAGCCAGGACTTGCTCAGACCTCAATTTTCTTGTTGGAGAAACTTCTCTCTGAATCTCTGAGGACAGCGCTGCCTAAAAAATATGGGAGACGCCAGTTTCAAATGCAAATTCAAGGCACTGTCCCCGGCACCTCCACCACAGACTTCCAGCCTAATGAGTCTAGTAGGACTAACAGAATCTGTATTTCAAACCAGCAGCCCAGGTGATTCCAATGCTGGCAGTCTGAGGATGTCACTTGAAGGGTGGCAGAGTTGGGGGAAGATACAGGATGGGGCTTGAGGCATCCCAACCATCCTATGTCTGCTAGAGTCTTCAGACAGCCCCATCTCCAGGGCTGCTTGACATGGACATTTTGAACATGCAGTGAACAACCAGAGACCGGGATTCTAGTACATGTAGAACCAATTCAAAACCATGAACTTGGCTGAGTCCCTTCTGGGTCTAGTACTACTGTTCTGAGAACCATGAGCCATATGAAGACAAATAAGGTTTGATTTCTGCTCTCAAGAACCCTGGAGCCCTGGCCCATCACTTCCAGTCTCTAGGTTTCCATTTCTCTCTTCTCTCCAAAGGGTGTAAAAATATTCAAGTCTTCCCAAGAGGTGACAAGTCTCCCTGGAATTAATAGATTTGGAAGTGCCTTGAAAGTATACCTCTCAGATATCGTCCTGGTGGTTGTGGTAGCTTTTATTGCTGGAGGGAGATGTTGGGCTGTCAGGGGGTCTTCAAAAAGGTCCAGGAGCCTTGAGGACAGAAACCCCAAGTTGGAAGATCAGGGGCTGGACCTCAGGGTCACACCACCAGTTCCTTTCTGGAGCTGCCAGACCTCCATTTGCCTTGGTGTAAGGGAGCAGGTGGCTGCTGTAGAGTTGAACTTCCTGTATCTCTTCTCAGGCCTGACCTCTCTCTTCCTCTCTGTGGCCCTGGCCTCTACCCACTGAAAAACCACAGTTCATGCTGGCTGCAAGCTGCACCCTGCCCTGGGGTCAACCATCAAGCCGGGGAGCTCCACAATGTGGGGAGCAATTAGCTTAGACTTCTTCTGCCAGAAGGTTAAATCCCAGTTCAGCCACCTGCTGGGTTCTGTAAGTTACTTTTGCTCTCTTAGCCTCAATTTCCTCATCTGTACAATGGGAGGGAATACTGTTTTGTGGTGGCGGTTAAGCCCCTTTCTCCTGGATTTCCATCCCATCGACAGATACCGTTTGCTTAATTGCTGAAGCCAGAAGCCAGTCTTTCTGGGTCCCTCTCCCCCTTTTTCCCTCTGCACAGAGTACTGAGCAATTTTGAAATCCAGTGTCTTATTTCCAACCCCGTTGGCCCTCCTTCCCCAGGCCGCTCTCACTTCCGCCTGGACTACAGCAGTAACCTCCTGGAGTCATCCTGCCTCTCTCATCTGTCTTCTCCAAACCTGGACCATTCTCTACCCTGCAGCCTAAGGAAATTATCTAAATTAAAACTCAACTCTCATCTCTTCATCACCCTACTTAAAATCCTTCTGTGGCTCCCTCTGTCCTTAATGAAAGGTCTTAAATTTTTCATTCGACATTGAAGCCCCTCTGATGATGTGTGTTTCTCAGACCCACCCCTCCCGCCTCTAAACACACCCAGTTCTACCGTTCAGCCCTACACATCCCCACCTCCAGCCCATGCCACACCGCTGCCGAGAGCACTGTCCTCCTCGCCACCACTGGCCTCTCCCTCATGTTTCTAATTATCCTTAAACTCTCAGTGCAGACCTCACTATCTCTCAGAAATCTTCACTGATGCCACTAAGCACCCCCCCAACAAGGCTGGGCCAAGTCCCCTCCTGAGGGTTTTCATCTAGACTCCCTTTAGCGTGGCCACAAGTCACATGATACTACAATTGGCTCTCTGTCCTTCTAGCTCCTCCCAGGAGGAAACAGACTATATTTGCCTTGTTGACTGCTGTATCCCCTAGCACCCAGTAGATGCCTCACCTGGAACAGGTGCTAAACAAATATTTTTTGAAATAGAGAATAAATACAAAATACAGGTAAAGTTCTTAGCACAGGGACTAGCAGAAACATGGTAGTGAATTGTCAACATCACCATCATCACCATCTCCGTGATGGTTCAGCTGCACACTGAGCCACGTTTCTCTAATAGAAACACAACTCAAAATTCAGGCCCTACCAACAGTGGGGTGAGATGATGTGACAGCCCCAGTGTCTAGGGAAATGTTCGTATGGTCCCTCTCCACTCACCATCCACCAGTGATGTTGATCTGTCCCCACCCAATCCCTGGTTCTCACCCTGACTCAGGCCTCTTTGCCCACCCCCACTCCAGGCAGGAAAAGAGTAGCCCCTCCACCCCCACTGAAATTTGACCTCTGACCACAGAGCCAATGACTGCTCCTTTTCCCAGAGGGGCATCCCCCACCCTCACCAGCCAGCAGCCCCACTCCCCTGGGCAGACTGGGGTAGGGGTGTGTGTGGAGAGGATCCCTGAGATATGCAGCCTCAGCTCACCATGACATCACCACCAGCCTCTACTCCAGAAATGATCTGGGGCTGCAGGAGGTTGGTGAGTGATCTTCCCGAAGAGTCCTATTTGCGTTTCTCCAAAGGCACCTATCACTGGCTTCCTGAATTATCATGGCTCCTATCCATACTTCATCTCCCCTACAGGACTATGCACTTTTGGAGCAAAGAGATCATGTATTAATAACCTTCATGTCCCCCCTAAGGCCTGGCAGGGAGAACCCCGATAATTGTTGAATGAATGAATACATGAAAGAAAAAATGGGTGTGTGTATGAGTGTTCCCAGGCAGAATTGCCCATTTTCCACATTAAGAAGATGAGATTTGTCCTATTATTGAAAGACATTCCTCTTGACCCTTAAGAGAGTCCAGAGGCTAATAATGCCTCAGAGTCAAGAGGATCATTTTTCCTCGTCTGACCTAAATTTCCCTAGGTGCAACTTCAGTGCATTTTCTTTTAATCTACCTCCCTAGCCACTGGGACTAACTCTTGTTTCTTTGCAAGGAGACAGTCATTAATTTACCCTTTAGCCTTCTCTTCAACAAATTTAATCCCAGGCCCTGTATTGTTCCCTCCCTGGGGCCTCCTGTCCAGCCCTTTCCCTGTTCCACGGCTCCGTGGGCCCTCTGCCAAGCTCTCAAATGCCTCCCTGGGCTGCACAGGAGGAACGGACATACTGTTCTCCATGGGGCCATGTACAAATGCTCAGACACTTACGCTCTGCCTACACACACCGGACACACACCTCTCTGCACCCACAGTCCTCAGTTCTTGGTAAACACATACACAAAGGCAGCCTCCACGCACAGTCACAGATTCATCTCCTCCAACCTGCACGCCCTGAGCCCTGGTCCTGGAAGTTCTCATACACCTGAGTGTGCACAGTGCACAGAAATAGATGGCACAGAACTGAGCCACACTCTGAAGCCCTCTTCCTTCTCCCCCACCTCCTCCCGCCCCTCTCCTGCTCCTCCTCCTCTTCCTCTCTGCCTTTCTTCTCCAACTCTCCTTCCCAGTAACCACCACGGGCCAAGCCTACTTTCCCTTTACCTCCACAGTGATTTTCTGCTTCAAGTTTGAAGGCAAGGAGTAAATGAACCAAAGTTGGCTCCTATCTCCTCCTCCTGGCCTCCCATTTTTTCTGCCAAATATTCAATGCACCTTCAATTTGCCCAGAGCACACAAACCACTCTCCACTCCCTTCCCAACCTCCGTTCTGTTGTAGGGAGAACTGGCTTCTCAGGTTTTTACCTTTTGGAAATGAACAATGAGGAGCATTGGAAACTGACAGACAGCTGGTTCCATCTCAGATCCAATGACAGACTGGGTCGCTGAGAACTTGGGCTGGCTGGGCACCAGGCAAGGGGATTTGGGAGAGTGAGGGTAGTGTGACATTTGTTCATTCATTCATTCTTTCATTCAACAAATATTTATCCAGCACCTACAACATTCCAGGCATTACTCTACATCAACAAAACCAACACACGCCTGCCCTTACAGAGTGTACATTCTATGGGTGGAGACAGAAAATAAAAAAGTAAAATATATTGAGTATCAGGTGGTGATAGGAGAAAGCAGGGGAGGAGGATGGGGTGCAGACTGAGGGTGGAGTGTGCAGTTTTAAATGGAGTGGCCAGGGAAGGCCATACTTGGGAAGTGACATTTGAACAAAGACCTGAAGGAGAGAGAGGAGTGAGCCATGGTGATCCCTTGAAAGGGAGGTTGTTTGGGGCAGCAGGAACTGTCCCGCAGGCACAGAGGGTCAGGACACACCAGTGTGGGGAATGAGTTGCTAGATGGCAGGAGACGTGGTGCCACTCTAATCCCAGGGCTGGGATCCATTCCGGGCTCCAGGGCCCGAGGGAGGGCCAGGGGAGATGCGAGGGGCCAAAGTAGGGACGCAACTGTGACCTCAGATGGAACAAAATGCTACAAAGCAGACAGACAACAAAACCAAATATTGAGGTGTCAGTGGAGGCCCTTTAGCTGAACCTGCAGCGAGATGGACTGAGGGGAGACACGGAGGTGCCTCACAGTGGTGATGGCTGCAGCCACGAAGATGGCTCACTGTCCTAGAGGCATTAGCCCATGTGACCTCCTTTGCCTGGCAAATAAATAAAGCTGCCTTTTCTACTTCATCCAAAACTCTGTCCTCGAGTCTCAATTCAGTAAGCGGGGTATGGAGGCTATTTCGGCAAAAATCTGGAAACAAAATGAGGGACATAATGCAGTACCATCCACCTCATGAGCCACAGTGGGAACCCGCCCGGAGAAGGCAGCGGCTCTGCCTTGGCTCTGGCAGGCTAGTCTCAGAAAGTCCTGAGGCGCGCAGCCAATATTCTATAGCTATGAATAGTTAAACCAGAGAAGGGTGCGAATGGGTTTTTTTCTTAGTTTAAATATCAGTAAATTCAATGTTGTCTCTGCAGTGACATCACTCTCCCTTACTGGCATTCCAGAAGCCTTCCAGGCAGAGATAAAGGGGTGGAGTGTCAGCTAAACCCCTGGGAATTTGCACATAGGCCGCAGCCTATCTTATCTGTGCCACAGCCCAAGGCAGTACAGCAAGCAAGCAAATATCATCTCGCCTGTGGTGTGGGGCTTAGATGGGGCGGGAGCCGCTGAGCTCAAGGCTAATGGACAGCACAGGCCTGGGGCCTGACACGCAGTAGGTGTGTCTCGGCAGAGGGAGCCACAGAGGGATGGGAGGAAGAAGAATGAAAGCTCTCTGGCTATCCACAACTGCACAATCTGTCACCCTCAGGCACAATGCTGCGGCTTTCCCCTCCTAGGGAAACAGATGCCCTGAAGTAGAAAGGGGGAGAAAGACAATGGAGGCCAGGCCCTGCGGCTGGCTGATGGGGGTGGGAGCTGAAGTGAGGGCTGGCCTAGGGTTTCTAGGAAGACACAGGGTCTGATGGGGAGGCCATGGGGTTGGAAACTCCAGGTGGAGCATGAATGTCTTGTTCGGGGTTAGGAGCGCAGGACAACCTGACCCCAAAATTATTTTGGTCCAAGACCACTCACCTAGAAGAACGGCTAGGCTCTTGCCAGCAGGCAGCTTGCAAGTGCCTGGGATGGTCAACAAGTCTTCCTCCCCTCCAGCCATCACTACCAGCTCTTTTCTGCTCGCTCCCCAGCTCACCAGTTCCTCACCATAAGCGCTGGCCTTTGGCCTCTGAGGTGGTCTGGCCAGCTCCAACAGAGGCCACCTTGCTCCACACCTGCCAGAGAGGCCTCCCACCCAGAGACTTGCCAGGACTCAGGGCTGTATGGACAACCAGCCCCACCCTGTGCAGTGGCTGGGAGCTCTTCTGGCTGGGAGGAGCATGTGGGTAGGCGAGGGCCCCATCTCCCTGTGGACACTGACCACACATCCTGCCATCATGGCTTCTAGCCCCAGGGCAGCTGTGAGGGCCTGTCTCTTCTCAACCCCAACCTACCCTCACCCAAACCAAGAGAGAAGAGGAGAGGATACAGCTCAAGTGGTAGAGCACATGCTTAGCATGCACAGGGTCCTGGGTTCAATCCCCAGTACCTCCTCTAAACATAAATAAATAAACCTAATTACCTCCCCCAACCAAAAAATAAGTAAAAATAAACCAAGAGAGAGAAAGGATGGGAAGGAAATCGAAGATGGGGAGGTGCCTGCAACCTTCCAACTCAAAGCCCTCTTTCCCAGAACCAGTCCCTGCACTTCCTCTACATTCCTCCCTTCCCAACAGTGGGCCCTGTGGCCCCAGACACAGCCAGAGTCCATCCAAAAAAAGACAGAGATGCTTTATTTAAATCAGCAAATTCAGATTCTTTAAGCCCCAGCCCATGGTGGGCAGCCCTCACCCCCACCCCTTAGCCACAGCAAGAGGAATGGAACATGAGAAGCCAGAGGGCCTCTGCCAGGGCAGGCTGCCTCAGAAGCGTGGTGAGTGTAGTCCAGCTGGGGCCAGGGTGGCAGCCGCCACAGGCCCCTCCCCGTCAACTAAGTCCCTGCAGCCACAGCTGCGGGTGAGGCAGAGTTGTGGCAAGAAGGTCATCGGGCAGCACCCCTGATCCCCCACCCCCTTCCAGCCAAGGAATGGATTAGGGCACTGAGCTTAGGGGGAGGACAGGACAGAGGACAGAGAAGAGGTATGTCAGGGCGAGGGGGGTGAACACCCCCTCCCAAATCAATTTTGGTCCCAGGGGGAAAAGAGGCCAGTTGGTCCAGTTTCGGTGGTTTTGGAGAAGGGAATGTATTAGTAAGCACAGTGGGGAGGCCACGATCGCCTCCCCCCTCAGAGGAGACAGGCCAGGCCCCCACCCTGGCAGAGGGGAGCGTTAGAGCTCTGGGGCTCTTGGGGAATGTCACTGCTAAAAAAAAATATATATATATTAACCATTCACGGCGGGCAGGGGCAGGGCTGCGGGCGGGATCAGAGGATCTGGCGTGGCATCCCGTAGCCGGTCATGCCTGCCTGAGACGCCCCACGGTTGGTCCCCATCTGTAACCCAATCACATTCTTGCCCTCCTGCAGCTGGTTGTCCGTGAAGTTCCGAGGGTTCTCCTTGGATTTCCTGGGGGGAAAGGGAGGGCGGGTTAGGAGGGTGGAGGTTGCCCCAGTAAATGCCTTCCCTGCACAGAACACAGGCTTTCTGTGGGCTCCAGCGCTGGCATCAGCTCTGCCCGAGAGAGCCTTGAGCTCTCTGAAGCCACCGTCATCTCTCAAAAGGAACAGTCCTTGGCCATCCTGGGAAGGTTGCGGGCAGTGAGACAGGAATGTGGAAGTGCTTTGTAAAGGGCGTTTTCCAGGGGCGGGAATGGGCAGGGCCTGGGCTGCCCTAGCAACACCTACTTGGGAAACCAGTTGGGATCCCCAGAGAAGAGCCCATCGTCCCGGGCTACTGCCAGCCCGCCCAGGTTCATCAGGGTCCGCTGCACACAGGCCATGTTCTTTCCTGGGAAGGGAAAGGGGGTGCGTTGGTCCTAGATGCCAGGCCTCCACCTCTATCACTAAGTCAGCAGGCCCAGGCTCCTAATTCTTTTAGTCCTGGTCTCCCCACGCTTCTCCATCCCAGCTCCTCAACATGACCAACTTCTCCATAACACACACATACACACACACAACACTCTTTGTCCTCAGGGTGCCAAAAACCTGCCCGTCCTCCCCGGAAGAGGTGGCCCAGCCCAGTGTCTGGCCCTCTGGTGGACAGCGCCCTGCCTGGCCCACCTTCCCAGAGGTCCACAGTCTGGAAGATGTCAGTGGTGTTGATGCCGTAGCGCTCGGCAGCCTGCAGGAACTGGGAGATCTGCTCCATCTGCTTGAAGGCCATGGTGGAAGCCTGGATCTTCTTCACTGGGGCCTTGCCCCTCGGGGTACAGTCCGTTAATGAGCTCACACAGCACCTGGGTGAGGACAGCAGGTGTACAGAGGTGAGGCCATGCCCACCACAGATCAGAATGCACCACCCTCGGCACCAGACAAAGTGAACCAGAGGTTCCTCTTCCACCAGAGACAGCTCTGACTCTACCTGGAGTGACCCTCAGGCTCCTTCCAGCCCAGCCCCCTGCCTGAGCCCAGCGTTGCTCCAACATGCTTTTTCCAGCTCTGGGAAGGAGGATGATCACCGACTACAACACACCTCCCCTAGCTCACCCCTTAGAGCTCCTCCTCCGTGTCACCCAGGGCTTCTGATACGGGGAGGCACCCTCACACCTCCCTCAGCAGGAGGGAGGAAAGCAGGGGCCTTTTGCATGATAAAGACAACCCAGCTCAGGAACACCTGGGACAGGGGTTCCCTCAGTTCTTCAGCTGAGACAATCCCTGGGCTCCCAGACCCAGCCCCGCTCTCAAGACACTTCCGGTTGGAGACGCCCCAGCTCTCACCGTGCCATCCTTGAGCCAGTTCTGGAAGTTCTCGCGCCCGGGCTGGGGCCGGCCCACATCCTTGCGGCACTGGGTGGTGATCCACTGGATCAGGATCTGCTCCAGGTCCACATCGTATTGTTTCTCAATCTTCTGCTGCACCTCTCGGCTCAGGCCGTAGGCAGGTCCCCTGTTGGCCATTCTGAAGAGCGGTGGTGGCTGTGGGGAGCTGGAAAGAGGACACAACCAGGCCTGTGGTTAGCATTCTGCAGCCTGTTGGGTGCGGGAGTCTGCCTACAGGGACGTACACCGTATTCCCAGGGTGGGCCCCAAGGATGAGAAAAGCTGCCAAAGGAGGGAAATCTCACCTGGACCCCTGGATGGGCTAGAGTCACCCTGCTCAAACTCTGGGAGGTGTTAAGGGACCACGCAGGCATCTCTGGGTTCCCCCACTCCTAAGCCTGGTATTATTGATAGTCTAAATTCCCATTAGATTTCATTTGAACAGCTCCACTACCAGAATGAAGTGTGAACCCCCCTGGAATAGAATGTAGGGTAAATGAGGCCAGGATTGAGGGCTCAGCCCCTCATTCAGGGTGGTCAACTTTAGCAAATGCAAGCTGGTCATTCTAACCCCAGCCCTGTTTTTTCCAGCTCTGGGAAGGAGAATGACTTGGGGAGAATATGGAGTAGCTTGGGAAATCTATGCCAGGAGCTAGAAGACTCCCCTCGATCAGCCACTGGGTTTTCATTGAGCACCCATGATGCGTGCTGGGGATTGTGGAAGAGACAGAAGTCCTTGGTCCCAAAGTTGCCCATAGTGCCATCAGAGAGACAAAGTAAAAGCACATGCACATATGAAAAGGTAAGAGTTGTACGTGACAAATATTAAACTACACAGTCAGACCATATGTTGTAGGAATTCAGAGAGGAGTATGGGCAGAAGCAGCCTGGAGGGCTTCCTGGAAGAGGTAGGTCTGAATAGGCCCTTAACAGATTTTAGCAGGCAAAAGGAATTTCCCATGAGAAACCAGCCAATATTCTCCTTTCCTTTCTGGAAGCTGTGGTAGGTAGAATAATTCCCCTCCTGCCCCAAAAGGTGTCTATGCCCTAATTCCCAGAACCTATGACTGTTGCTTTATATGGCAAAAGGGACTTCACAGATGTGATTGAATTAAGGATCTTGAGATAGTTACCAGGGAGAGTCCCCTGGGTCACCCAGGGGGCCCAATGTGCTCACAACAAGGCTCCTTATAAGTGAAAGAGGAAGGCAGGCAAGTCAGAGAGGGAGAAGTGAGAAGGAAGTCAAGGTTGGAGAGTCTCGGGCCGTGAACCAAGCAATGCAGGTGGCCTCGAGGAGCTGAAAGACACAAGGAAATGAAATCTCCCCTAAGCTGCTCAAAAGGAATGCAGCACTGCTAATACCTTGATTTTAGCCAGTGAGACCTCTGCGGGGGTCTCTAGAACTGCAAGATATTAAATGTGCGTTGCTTTAAGTCACCAAGTTTGCGATAATTGGTTACAGCAGGGATAGGGCACTAATCCAGGAGCCTTGGAGGGTATTTTTAGGGAAACCTGGGAAGAAAGGGAGAGATGGGGAGATACGCAGGAGGGCTAGTTGGAGGACCTCGGTTAGGAAGAACTGGGTTGTTTCCTGACCACTGGCCTGGGTTGGCAGCACCTTGCTGTGGGCAGTCTGTCCCCACCCACCACCTCCTGCCTAGGTCCCGCACCCAGGGCCCTGTCCTGGGAATGCTATCCTTGCCAAGGGGGAGCCAGCACCAGAGGAGGGACAGGACCCCACTTCTGGCCCTGGCCCCTCCCTGATGGGCTTTCTTTCTGCTCTGTTAGAGCCTGTTGATTGTTCATAAAAGGGCCGCCTCCGGCCAGGCACCTGTGCTCAGGGAGAGGGAAAGGAGACACTCCCTCACGCCATATCTGGCCTTAGGCCAGGTCAGACTTAAGGGATGAAGTCACTCTGGCTCGCTGTGTCCCCCGCCCAGCAGGTTGAACAACCCCACAGTCCCCTCAATGGGCCTGGGGCAGGCCACAGGGTCAGCAGTTGCCTCAAACCCCTTCACACCTCTCAGCCGGCTCCCAGGGGCCTCAGAGGTGGTGCGGCTCAGGCCAGGCCCCTCCCCCACTCTCCAATAGGGCTGCTCCTTCCTACCGGCCTTATCGAGCTGCACATTGCCAGCAGAGATCGTCCACATAAATCAGTTATTTTTAAACCTCATTAAGAGCAACCCACCCCCACTACACCCGACCTGAAAGCTGGGCCAAAGAAATGTCAGCCTGAGCCTTGACCCACACCACCGGCCACACACACACACTCGGCAGGGGAGGGCAGGGGGCGGCTGAGGCCTGTGGAGAGCGGGAGACAAGGCTCCCTCCCCTTAGCCCAGCCCCAGCTGCTAGCCGCCACTCAGTCTCCGTGTGCCTGTGACCCTTGGCCCACAGGGCCATGGTTGGGAGACTTGGAAGGAAGGAGAGGGGGCCAGAGGCTGCTGCCACCAGTAAGCCCCCTTTTCTCAGCCTAATATCCAGACCTCACTTCTGGGAGCAGCGTCACTGTGGTCACCTGGGCCTCAGAGCTGTGTCTGCAGGGACACAAGTGGCCTGCGGCCCAGGGATCACTACGGCCCAGGGAAAGAAAGGACAGGAGAATGATCAACCCGGACACCAGGCTGAGGCCAGGAGAGCAGGCCCAAGGCGTGACCCCTCCAGTGTCACCTATGGGCAGGACAGACTCGGCCTCCCAGACCCACCTCTGGGTGAATGTTGAAGTCCCCTCCCCGACTCTGGGGCCTGGACACAGCTGGCAAGGTCACAGCCTCCAGCTGCAGTGTCTCGGCTCCACTCTGGGGCCACTGCCCTAGACCCTGAGGTGCTGGAGCCATAAGGCAGAGCTCTGGGAGAAGGCGGCCCAGCCAGGCCCAGCCAGGCCCAGCCAGCCCACCCCCACAGGCAGCTCAGCGCCGAGGGGCTGTGGCTGCTGGGGCTGGAGTGGCATCCAGGGGACCTACCCTGGCTCTCCCTTAAAGGAGGGAAGGTAGCCAGTTGCCTACTGGGGTCGGGGGAAGCTGTGTGGGAGGTGTCCAGAGCTGGGGATCCAAAGGGAAAACGACAGCTGAACGACTTGGGGGGTGGGTTGGCTGTGAGTAACCTAAGCTCCAGAGCTGCCTACAGCTGTGGGAACAGCCCTCACCCCCACTCACAAGGTTACAATAGTTGGGAAAAGGGGAGGAGCCACAAAAGGTACCCCAGCCCTTAGCCCCACCCAGACCCTGGGCTGGAAGCTTACCTCACCCCACCCTAGGCCTCCGCCAAAGAAAAGGCGGACATGGGGTGGGGGTGGGAGGATTCGAGGGCTCCTGGCTGGGGAGTTCAATTGGGAAGACAAAGGGACTCTCCATTCATTGTACAGAGAGGGCACAGGGGAACTTCTCAATTCAGAGTTGGCACTGACTATTCTGAAAGGGCAAAATGGGGGTACTTGTCCCTGAAGTGAAGTGCTACAGGGAGTAGGCAGAAGCAGGACGGTGGGGGACCCATGATTTAGGGGTCGCCTTGGGGCAGCCCCCATACTATCAAGAGTCAGTGAGCAGAAGAGAAAGCTGAAGTTACACAAACAGGAAGCCACAAGGCTTACCGGGGAGGAGGGGTATGGTGGGGGCTGTTGCCATGGCTTCTGTGTACCAAACACAGGAATGGGGCAGGGTGGGGGTACTGGGCAGAAACGTCCACTCAGCGCAGAAGGAGTGGGGAGGAGGCTCCGAGCACCAGGGACAGAAGTGCGATCCTTGGGAAAGGGGCCCCTTCTTGGCAGTTCTCAGTAAAGACAGGTGCAAAGGATTCCTCAAGGAAGCAGCCGTGAAGGGTATGGAGGGATTTGGAAGAGATGGGGAAGTTACAGGTTTGCGAGTAGAGAAGTTAGACTCAAGGTTATAGTTTAGGAGAAATGGGAACAGAAGGTACATTCTGAGCCAGAGAACCCCACACCTCAAAGTCCTGGAGAGAGAAGGGATGGGGCGGGGGAGAAAGGATTGGAGGCCAATCCCCAGGGGGCAAAAGAGGGACTGTGGTGTTGGGGGTGTGGTGAGAATTGCAGTTGGACAAAGACTATTTCTTAATAATAGGAAGGGTAGGGCCTTGCTAGCCCCACCCTACCTTGGCCTTCCCTGCAGTTTTAAGTCTTCCCCGTGGACTAGGAAGGAGAAATCACATGGGGGAATTGGAGGCAAGGAGCTGTCTGGTGTTCTAAGTCAGAAAACTAGGAGAGCCACAGGTCTCCTCCTACACCGGATCTCCACACCAGTCCATGCTCACTTCCAACCCTTTCTAGTCACAAATACCAGGTTCCCCTAGAACTACCCCGGTGTCGGCTCCAGGAGACTCCAGGAGGCCTGCAGAGCGGGGGAAGGCGGCAGTCCACTTCCGGTCCCGCTGGTCCGGCCTCCACAGCCGCCCCCCCCCGCCACGCCCTGGGCCGTTACTGCGGGATGAGTCACCCACCGCCCGCCGCTGGGGTGACGCAGTGGTCTGGGCAGCCCGCCTGCCCGCCCGCCCGCGGCCACCACCGACTTTCCCAGCAGCAGGGGGCAAAGGGTGGGGGCATCGGCTCCTGTAGGGGCTGGAGGCCTGGAAAGCAGCCATTCTATCCCAATACCACCTCCTACAGGCAGAGCACCCCGGGGCGCAGTCAGGGCTGCAGTCTCCCAGATGTTCGAGATCCGGAGACTCTTCTGGAGGCGACTGGACCCTCAACTCCCGCCGAACCCGGGAAGGCCAGGCCACTGCGGGACCTGCGCACGAAGCCTCCTCGTCCCAACCCGCGACTCCCGAGTCCTCTCCCAAAAAGGCTGCAGGAGGATGAACAGAAAGGACTGCCTCGGGGACGCACAGGGCAGGTAGCACCCACACGTGCTCCTGGAACCAGGAAGTGAAGGGTCGCGCGGGAAGCCCCGGTGGCGAGGAGCTGGCCAGAGTGGGCGCCGGGACCCTGTAAGCTCCGTCACTCGGGGTCAGCCTGGTAATCCCTGATGCCCCCCTTTCCTCACTCCAGCGAGGAGCCGGAGCTGGAGCAGGCGGCTGGGGCGCAGTCCCCGAGTCCCTGCTGCGGACGGACGCCCCGTCTATGCACTCGCAACACTGCCTGACCTCATCGCTCAACAATGCCGGGTCAGGGCTGAGGGACAGATCTGACAAGCCGGGGCGGGGCAGAGCAGTCATCGGACCCTTGCCTCCCAGCCCTTGATCCCCAAGCTCACTGGAGCAAGTCTCAAGCACCGGCTTCTTGCTGTCTAGAGACCGCGCACAAAGCCGACCGCCAGACCCGCGACACGCACACTGGCCCCACCCGCCCCTCCCTCCTACTCACGGTTCACGCAGGCGGGAGAGCTGCGTACTCAAGGCGGGGGCTGCAGCGCGAGTGGAGCGCCCCGGGCCGGGCCGGGGGTTTTCAGCGCGCTCCCGCCTCGGACGGGGCGGACCAGGGGCGGGGCAAGGGCTGGGAAGGTTTAAAGGAGCCGCAGTGCAGAAGCCGAAGGCAGTGCTTAAGAGAGGGATGGGGGACCAGAACCTGGATTAAAGGATGTGAAGAGCCTGCGTCTACGCAGGCAGCGACAATGGCCTGCACTCTTGAGAACCTCTACCATCACTCCAGAGCCCATAAACTTTCTGCCTAGGTTAGCGCAAGACTGTGGGCGTTTTTATGTGGGAAGAAGCCTCTGTTTAAAAAGGGTGGTTAGGTAAACGGAGGCACAGGAAGACACCCTCCCGCCCCGCCCCCCGCCCCAACTGACTAAGGTGTGACAGTATTGAGGCTTGCAGGCCAAGACAGCTCCCGCGCGTGGTCTTACACCCCACCTTCTTCAAGCCTGGGCAGGAACAGTGAGGTCATTCCTTGCCCAGGGCCCAAGGGGCGTGATCCCTTTTGGGACTCAGGGTTCAGACTTGACTCCTTTCCACTTCATCTCCTCTGTGACCTGGTATGTCTCCTTAATCCTGGAGGAATCAGAAGAGCCACCCTCGGTGGAGGAGGAGGCTGGCAGTTCTTCTGTCTCTAAGAGTGGAGGAGAGCATCGTTTGGGGGTTGAAGGAGTGCTCCCCTCTCCCCGTTTTCAGGTTTCAGTTGAGCAGTCCCTCTGGGTGGAGTCCCAGTCCACACCCAGCAGTGGAGTTCTTCATAAATGGTAGAAGCCCCTGGTTAGCCTGGTTTTCAAGGACATCAACTAGTGTCCTCCCTCTTTTCCATTGTCCATACCCCCATATTCCAGTGATTCCCTGGGAGGCCAGTGTTTCCACTGCTCCGTGCCTTCACACAGGCTGTTCCTCTGCCTGGGAGGCTCTCCCTTCCTTGACTGACTTCTCACCTGCTCTACCCCTCACCGACTTTGTAACTTTGGGGCAAATTACTAAAGCACTCTACATATCAGTTCCCCAGTCTGTAAAATTGAGCTAGTAGTCCTACCTACCTCAGAGTTGTAGGGAATTAAATGATACATGTAAAGAACTTAGAGCATTATCTGGCACATGCTCAGTTTTAGCTATCACCATTGTTCTCACTTTGATGGGGATGCTCAGGAGCACCCATAGGTAGCATTTGTCCCAGCACAAGCTGTAAGCATTCAGTTTGCTGATTCCTCCCTTTGAGCTACCATAATAACCAACACATAGCTTTATCACAGAACTTATCGCATCATACTGTAACTATTTCTTTACTTGCCTGCTTCAACGACCAGAAAGAACTCCCCAAGGGCAAAGACATGTCTTGTAAACTTTGTACTTTCTCAGCATCAAGCTCAACGGCTGGTCTCCAGTAGCTGAGTAGGCACTCAGTAAGTGTTTTTTGAATGGATGTTGAATGCATCTCCATTCATTCAGGAAGAGTCCCCTCCTTTTTTAGGGTTCAGAGATTTTTCTACCTCTCTCTCAGATTAAAAGCCAGATGACACACAGAAACAGTTTTCAGACTTTCTTTATTCACCTGTAAAAAACCTCACCCACACCACAAACACCACACACACACACACACACACACACACACACACACACACACACACACACGGGCATACCTAAGATCCCTGTTTCAGTTCCCAGATCCTAGGGGTTTCAGCACATACAGCCCACACCAAGCCCACAGTCAGGGTTTGTGCCTGAGCACCAAGGGCCAGGGGCAGTGTCCCAGGCTGAAGCTAGGTCTTGCTGGGGGCCTCCTTTGCAGGATCCGTATGCCTTCACCCTGCCTCACATTAGGGTGTTCACAGCAGAGTGGCCTGCTCAGGGTGGGAGACTGGCTGTCGATAGGCTAAATAGGCTGGTAGCCGAGCCCGAGAGGCATCTCGGCGGCGGCGGAAGGCCAGGAATTCCTCCCGAAGGGCAGCACAACGGGCCTCAGGGCCAGGAGCATGGGCAGTGGTCAAGAGGCAGCTCTCCTCTGGAGTCTTCGCACCTGCAAGAGGGCAGAACAAGGAAAGGAAGAAGTCTTAAGGCCCCCTGGGTGCAGTCTCAAGGTTTCCCAGCACCGTGAAGTTCTCTAGGGCCTCCCAGGGCTGAGGAGACAAGGGAGTGAGAGGAGAGTGCCTGGGGCACAGGGCCCCACTGGTAGCAGACTGGGTCAGCGAGGCTACGGTGCCCGCCTTTCTAGGGGGCTCACACACCTAGCTCTGGCTCAGCTTCAAGTCGAGATCGAGGGCCAGCCAAGCCCAGGTGCAGAGTCTCCAGCAATTCCATGTCCCCTGGGAATTCTGAGTCCCATTCATAGTTCTCATCCACAGATGTGTTCCTCCTGTTAAAAGGGGCAAATGCATGGTGTGGATGGGGGAACAGAGGGTGGCCAGAAAAGCCAGAAAAGGAGGGACCCCACATGGAGGCTGGACCATGGGTTTCCTCTGAAGATCCCTGGGCCTCAGCAAAAGCTTCCGCAAGGAGACAGCTCTCCTAGTCCCAGGGTGGGAATGGAGCAGAGAAGGCCAAGGGCGTAGGAGAGGGCTGGGGAGAGTCTGATAAGGCAGGGTTGGGCAGGGACTGCCCTCACCTTTTGCTGACTGTCACCACATGCTCCCTTCGGGGCCACCTCTCAGGGCCACTGGCCCAGCTGCTGGTGTCTCCTGGAGCGGGGCTGAGGTAGCTGCCTCCTGCAGAGGGGGCTGTGGAGGGGGGCCGAAGGAACGAGGCGCTGCCCCGCCCGCTGCTCTGGCTTGTGAGGCTGCCCCGAGGGGCGGCAGGGAGTAGGCTTGGCAGTAGCCGCTCCCTGAGTGTCCAGTCAGCCAGTGCTGTGTATGGGGGCTCTGGGGGGGCCCCAACCCCAACCACAGCACCCTGAAGCACTGCTGTGGAGGACTCTGAGGGGGAGTCCAGGGTGTGGAGGAGAGATGAGGTGGGGCCAGGCCTAGTATCCATGTAATCTGGGGGTGGAGCAGGCCTGGGCTCCTCCAAGGGGGGCCAGTCTCCATCTACATTCATCTCCCGGAAGAAGGGCAAGCTCAGGTACTGAAGCAGGGGTCCTGGACCTGGGAGCGGACTGGGTGGGGCTGCAGGAGGGAGTCCCACAGGGCTGATGTCTGCAATGCAGAGGGGCTGGGGCATCCCACTGGGGCTGCTGCTGCTGCAATCATAGGACCTGGCCTGACGCCGGGCTGGGGCCCGAGGCTCCGCCTGCTCCAGGCCCGACCTTTCTTGGGGGGCCCCCACGTTGGGTCCCATCACAAAGCGCCCATCTGGTCCCCGGCAAATGGGCTCCAGGGGTAAGGGCCCCCGGCTAGGTGGAGGATCCGGAGGGGGGCTGGGGGATCCAGCAGGCTCCCCCCAGAGCAGACTCTGGCGCAGGCTGGGGACTGGGGAACCCTGGAGTTTCAGCTTCGCCACGCTGTCAGGACTGCCCGAGCCCGGAGCAGAGCTGGGGAAGGACAGGAGATCAGGGTCTGTGGTAGGGGGCCAGTCCCCCTCCCAGGAACCAGCGTCAGGCCTTGAGAGGTTTGATGCAGAACAGAGCAGAGCTAGGGAGAGCAAGGGAGAAAAGGACCCACATGGTGGAGGGGTGGAGGGGTGTAGGGAAGGCACAGGCAACACTGGACCGGCCCCCAGGCTGGGGCCTCTGCACTCCCATCCTCACCTCCCTCTCACTTCTGTTCCCTCTCCTATCCCTCCCCAAGGTGCAGAAAAGGAAGCAGAGAACCCTGGCGCTCATAGTGGGAAGGGAGAGGAAGGCAAGGAAGTGGAGGGACTTACTGTGGAGCTGACTTCCCGGTGGGAGAGAAGATAAGAGGTGGATCTGCAAGGGCAAGAGAACTAGAGGTGACACAGGCAAAACCAAGCCCCACCAGGGCTCAAGGCGCTGACCTTCTCACCCAGCATCAGGCGCCCAACCCCATAGGCTCTGTAAAAGTGGAGGCCAGTCAGGAAGCAGGACGCGGGAGGTGGTAACACACCTGGCCCATGCTGGAGGGAGGTCATTTTTCCTCCAGATAGGAGGTGCTTATGGAGGGGCGTGGCCCTCATGTGGGCGGGGCCCCAGGTGGCCTACCTTGGCGGAGGCGTTTGCGGCGGCGACGCGCAGCTCTGCGCCGGTTCATGAGGCAGGCGGCCAGGATGCTCACGAGGACAGCCACGCCCAGGAAGCAGACCCCGCCCACCACGCCGGCCAGCACCGGCTGGGGCAGGAGGCCGGGCAGCTGGGTGCGCGAGGGATACACCTCCAGGCCTGGGCAAGGGGCCACGAGGAAGGGTCGGTGTCCACGACTTAGTGGGCTCCCAGACCCTCAATCCCCAGGGCTCTGCCCTCCTGCCAGGTTCTCACCGGAAGTGGAGACGTTGGCCGTGTTGCTGGGGTCGCTGACATAGCTACCGGCAAAGGCCACAAGGCGGAACTCATAGAGAACATCCTGGGGGTTGGGGTCCAGGAAGGGGGTCAGGGCCCAGCACCGCCCACCCCACCCCATCCTGAGAGACTCTGCAGTCCTAAGGGAAGGATGGAGTAGGAGCCGGAGGGGAGGACGGTCCTATCAGGGTGAGAGCAGGTTTGGGGAATGGAGCAGTGTGCTTGAAGAGCGGCTGGGAGGACCCTCCCTGTGCCTGCCTCCCACACCTACCTTGATAAGTCCTGGCACCAACAGCTGCATTTCAGTGCCTGCCACGGCCCGGTCCAGCACCTCCCAGCCCTGGGCGCCTTGCCGACCCTCCAGGACGTAGCCATCCAGTCTCTTAGGGACCAGTTCTGGAGGATCCCAATGCAAGAGTACCCCCCGGGGTGTCCTCACTGCCACCAGACCTCGGGGAGGGGACAGGGGAGGCAGCATCTCTGTTGGGGGTAGGCTGGGGGCAGCTGGTGTGGTAGGAAGCCCTGAATGGGACAGAGAGGCCTGTAAAGATTGGATTTCCGGGGCTCCTCCCCTGCTCCCCTGGACTTCCACAGCCCCTGGTGCCCAGCTGTTCTCCCAGAGTCCCTGAAGACAAGTCTGGATCATCCTCCACGAACCCCTCTGGCCCCCAGGCTGTCGGGCACCTCTGCCTCCTCCCACCCAGATCCTCCCATATCCAGATTTTCCCTACAGCCCGTCCCCATCCTTGTCTGCTGCTCTGGGTAAGAGGCCTCTCACCTTCAGGGGCAGACAAGACGATCTCGCTGAAGGGTCCACTTCCCAGCTTGTTCTGAGCGAGGACGCTGAACTGGTACTGGATGTGCGGCTGCAGCCCTGGCACTAGGAGGTGAGCAGCCCCCATTGGCACCGCCAGGGACACCCAGTCGTGGTGGGCTCGGTCCGGCCTCTTTGCCCTGGAGGACAGGAGGAAATGGGGGGCACCTCATGAACTAGGAAGAGCAGGAAGGTAGGAGTCCAGAGAGGTGACCTCTCCCCCCACCCCAACCATCCAGGGTCTCAGGACCTGGGACCTAAGATTCTCTAGAAATCAGGCAGCAGAGTTAGGGCAGGGCTGGGATGGAGGGGTGGGAGAAGGGCAGAGGGCCAGAGAGAATCCAGGTGGGGAGAAAAGGAGTAGCAGGGCCAGGTCACTCACAGTGGGGTGTACCAGACACTGAATCTCTGCAGATAGCCACCATCAAAGCCAGGCTCCCAGGAGACATTGGCACCCTTGGGCAAAGGCATCACGGACACATTGGTGACCACGTGGGGGCTGGTGCCTGGGTAGGGGGAATGGAGGGATGATGGTCAGGGCCCTGAGGCGTGGTGAAAAACTCAGGGGAGTCCCAGAGCTTCTGCCCTCCACCCATCACCCCAGGGGCTCCCCACCCAAGATCCCCATCGGGGCCTCTAAAAAAGACTCATTCCCCTCTCCAGCCAGCTCTGCAGCCACTAACCCAGCACGTAGACATTTGTGGAGGTGGCCACCCGGGCCACAGCATTGCTGGCCGTGCACTCCCAGCGCCCATGGGCCTCCTTGGTCAGTGGTCGCAGGATGAGGCTACTGTTGCTGTCCACCTGGGCCTGGCCCTGCAGCCCCCGGCCCACCTACAGAACCACTGGTCAGCCCTGAGGACACACGCAGCCACCCCTCACCAAGGGCGCCACTCATCTCTCCAGGAGCTCATTTCCACCCCACCCTGCCTCTGGCAGCCTCTCTCCCAGCCACCCTCCTCCCACAACATGGCCAGGGGCACGGAGGCGGGGGTGGGGACATGCATACAGGCAGAGTTGGGTCAGCAGCCTTACCTTGGCCCAAGAGATAGTAGGAGATGGGTCTCCTCGGGCAGAGCAGGGGATGAGTAGCTCCCGCCCTACTTCTTGGAAATATTCTTCCTTGGGCCGTTCTAGAAAAGCTGGGGGAGCCTGCAAGCCAAATCCGGCATTGAGAGCGGGCTCTCTCACACTGCTGTCTAAGGGTCGTTACTCCCCCTCGCCGGGGCCCCTTCACACCACATCTGTCTCCATGGCTCAGTGTCTCTCTTGCTCTGTCTGTTCTCCAGGGGCTGGAGACAGTGGTGGGAGAGAAAAGGACTGATGGGCGGGAGGCCTCTGTGGAGATATACAAGCCTCAGTGGACACCCTTCACCCTCCCCTTTGCTCCCCACTCTCTTCCTTCCAGAGAGAGGCTGCACGGTCCCAGTTTAAGGGGTGGGGTGGGCAGGGTATCTTACTTTGTGGATGTGTTGTGTGACTCATGTCCCACCTCCCCAGCACCATCTCTGCAAAAACCTCTGGGATGGCATCTGACAGCTGCTGCTGTAGCCACCGTGGGAAATACAGATTTGGAAGTCCCTCCCTAAGAGTGTCTGTCCCACCCCCTCCATCAGCCTGGTGTCACTGCCAGGCTCATCTTCAGCCACCTGACCCGCTGTGGCTGACACCCTTCCCCACCCCCGAGCCTCACCTTGAGGAGCACACGGGTCACCGGGGAGGGCCCTGCAGTCCCAAGACTGTTGTAGGGGGTGCAGGAGTATTCTCCCAGGGCATCCTCGTTCCCCAGGGCAATGACCAGGGAGCCTTCTGGGCCCTGGGACCAGCCAGGGAACTGGAAGGAAGAAGAGAAGACAACCAGAGAGGGACTCAGCAGCAGCAAGCCCAAGATGGAGAGAGGCAACTGTCGGGAGGGAGCCAGCCCGAGAGACCCACGTCCTCGCAGAGGATGCCACACCCCTACCTCTGAGCTGGACCTCTCTCTGAATTCCAGCCCTTCCCCTCTCTTTCCTACAGAGAGGCCGCTACGAATGGGTGAGAAGGCCAGGACCGCAGCCTCCGAGGGAGCCACTCGCAGGGAATCCAGTGTGAATGGTGCCCCCGGGGCTGAGTGATGTGGACTCCCTGCCTGCTGGGTCCTCACCTAGTTGTCTTCCCACGGTGACATTCTACGATGACCTTCCGCACCGTCCACCCCGTATCAGTTCTTCCCGGCTTCCCGATTTCTGTGTTAAAGGCTAACATCTGACTCCTCACTCACTCACTCTCCGTGTCTGTCCCATCCATCTTCGCATTGTCCTCTCTAACCCAGGCCCCATAACCTCTCATCTGCACCCTCATTTCAACAGCCTCTGAGCCCCTCTCCGTAGGTCCACTCTCTTCCCCCTCCATCCCATCTGACAGACCCCACTGCTTACAGCTCTGACGCAGTCACACCATTGCTCAAGCAAGGTCACTGGCCCTGAACACCTCTGGACTTTATTTTAAAACATTCAGCAAAAACGTATTGAGTATTGCAATCTCAGAAGCCCTGGGGACACTGGATTAAAAGATGCAACACTAGCCCACAAGGAATTTACAGTCTTTGCAGACAAACAAAAGATCTCAATTGCCCTGGAATGAGGTAATAAGTTGGCATCTATAATTCCTCCTTTTGATCCCAACCCGTCTTTCCAGATTTCTCCAGACCATTCCTGTCCCCACAGGCACTGGAGCTCCCACCCAACTGGACGACTCATTATGCCATAAAGGCGCTATACAGTTTCCTGCCTCTGGGCCCTGGTTTCCGTGTGGAATGTCTGTCCGCCCTTCAGGGCCCATCCCCAGTCCCAGAAGGCGCTGCTGAGCTGTCCTCCACCAGCCCCAAGAGGACATGCTCGCCCCTTCCCTGGTCTAGCAGTGTCTGAGTTGCTGTCCTCCCCCCCGGGCACGGTGTCTGTTTGCTCCTGCTCCCCACGTGACACCCTGCACAGCACCTTGTGAGAAGTGGATGTTCCCCAGTCACTGAACTGAATTAAACTGAGCTGACTACACCCCAGCGGTCCTGATTAAAATACTACCAAGCGAAGCCCTCTCTCCCCTCCCCCAAGCCCGTACCTTGTCCAGCTGCAGGGCCTGCCCATCCTTGGTCCAGCTGACAAAGAGCAGTGGGGGGTTGGCACGAACTGGGCACCGGATCACCCCCCGCATGCCCACGGGCAGGGGTGTCTCAGGAGGCATCGCGGTCACCTGGGCTGGGTCTGGGGGAAGCAGTGGTGAGTCATGGAGACAGAGCTGGGCCTGGCCCAGCTGAGGGGAGCAGTCTGGGGAGGGCACAGGGGTCAGGCTTACAGAGCACAGTGAGGTAGGCAGAGGCCGAGGGCGGCCGTGGGAGGCCGTTGCTTGGCACACAGGTGTAGCGGCCGGCATCATCAGGCTGGGCGGCCTCCAGCCGCAAGCTGCCATCCACCAGGATCCGCACTCGGGACTGCAGGCGGCTGCAATATGGAGGCCGGGGATTGGGGGTGGGGTGGGCCAGGCCTTGCTTAGCCAAAGGATTTCTTAGTCAGCCCACCAGTTCCCCATCCCCACCGCATCTCCAGGCCTCACCTAATGTGGAAGACATTGATGCTGTCCTGGAACCAGCTATAGGTGAGGTTAGCAGGGTACGCCTCAGCCCGGCAGGCCAGGGAAACATCCTGGGAGGCATTGACCGTGCTGTTCTTGGGGGGCACCACAATGACTGGGGGTCCTGTAGTGGGGAGCACAAGGGGAAGGAGGGGCCTCAGCGCAGTCTTCCAGGAATCTTGAGGTTACTTGTACAATTCTTCCCAGGTCTGCCCTCTGGAATACAGGGCTGGATGCTACCGCTTGGGGAATGCAAATAGGTCCTAACTCTTGTATGTAACAAAAGTTCCTCCTCTCCCCGAGGCCAGCTCCCCTTCCCACCAGGGACAACCCCATTTACCCAGTTTCCTCTGTGTGTGTGTGTGTGTGTGTGTGTGTGTGTGTGTGTGTGTGTGTGTGTGTGTGTGTCTGTGTTGGGGGCGATCAGTTTTAACTCTCTGCACATTTACCCTTTACATCCCTCATCTGTCACATCTTAAATCACCTCTGTGTCTCCTACCCTAATCCATGTACCCAAAACATTACCCAAGATGCTGCAGCACTCCCAGGCTCCAGGCTCCCCCATCTCTGCCACTCTGATGCCATTCATGCAGAAATGCTCCCTTTGGCCACAGAACACTTCTGCTCAAGGACCCACCACAGTTCCTGGCTCCTAGTACACTAAGCTCAGACTTCTTGACCCAGCCCATGGGCCCTTGTTATCCGAACCATCTTTTCATATGTCAACCCTTCCAAACTCTTTCGGGCACTAAGGGCAGCTGCTGTCTCCCCTCTCCGGGCTCCTGCTGCACGAGCAGTCAGCAGTAAGACGTAATGATATGAGCTGGCCTACAGAGCACCTCCAGGCCCGCCGGGCACCGCTAAGCACTCTACCTGCATCATCTCATTTAATCCTCACCAGAGCCTTTTGTGGTGGGAATGACTGTCTCCACTCCACAGATGAAGAAATGAAGGCTCAGAGGCAGAGAGGCTGTGTGATGACTTGCCCGAGATCAGCAGGGAAGGCAAGATGCATGTTCAGGCCTTCTCCACGCCGGACTGCACCCTTAACCACTGCCCCGCGCTGCCTTTCCAGCAGCGCCCGGGGAAGCCACACTTCACTGATGTGGCTTATCCTCCCCCGTAGGTGGGAGGCTCCACGGAGGCAGGGTCTACTTCTCCAAAGGGAGGGTCTTGGCCAGGAATTACTCCGTGGTTGGTTGAACCTAATTAAATTCTTGTAACAGTCCTGAGAGGTAGGGATGAACCCCTCTGTACAGATGAGGAAACTGAGGGTCGGGGAGCTACATGGCTCATGGTCTAACCCCAGGACCCACGCCCGTTCCACTGTGCCACACTGCTGGGCACTACGTATCTACTGTCTGTTCACTGATCCTTTTACAAGCAAGATGCTGGTTTTAGAGGAACAGCTTGCATTAGGAGGTCCTTCCTCTTCATGGGACCCTGCCTTCAAGCACAAGTCTCCCCCTGCCCCAATCCTGCTGTGTGCACCCCCAGCCTCAGGTCACAGTCCTCTCACACAGATGTCCTATTTCCCAGCCCTCCCTGGGGACAGCACCTAGCACCAGCAGCTGGGTGGCGTGGGTGGAGCTGCCCTCAGTACTGGAGGCTTGGCAGGTGTAGACTCCAGAGCTGCCTCGCTCCACCTGCCGGATCCGCAGGGTCCCGTTCTGCACCTAGAGGAGAAGTCAGTGAGGAAGGACCCACGTGTCCCCTTCCCACGGCAGGACTCAGACCCTGCACTTCCGAGGCTGGCCAGCAGAGGGAGAGAGCGTGCCAGGCTCAGGGAAGCCAGTGCAAAAACCCTTGTCTGGCCAGTCTCCCAGTCTGGCCTTCCTCCCTGTCCTCCAGCCCCACTCCCAGGCCTCCACCTGCCCCACATTCTACCTGGTCCACCCTGTCCAGCCTGGAGACTCACCTGCACCTGACTCTGGCCTTGGCCAAGGTCCTGTCCTCGGAGCTTCCAAGTCACACGAGGTTGGGGGCTGCCACGGGCCACACAACGCAGGGTCACGGGCTCCAGTTCCCGCACTTCTAGCACCTGGGGAGGTGTCTCCAGGAACTGAGGGGGCGCTGCAAGGAGAGAGGTGTCAGGGATGGCCAGAGGGGTGATCAGCCCAAAGAGCAGCATCCAGGGACCAGAGAGCTGCAACAGTGTTGCAGCCCTCAGCCCACCAACCTGCCCAGCTTCACAGGAATTCCTAGCCCAAGGCTACCCTGTCTGCTGCACCGGGAGCCTAGTGGGGACTGTACCAGCCCATCTCCACACGGCCTGCAGAGTTGGCAAGAGAGCTGAGCACAGGCTGGATGTTCAGAGCTGGGAGAGAGCTAGGTGCCCTCCGGAAGAGCACTGTCCTGGGAGTCAGGAGGCCTGGGTTCTAGACTCTGCTCTGCCGCTCATTAGTGGCATGACCCGGTCTCCCAGTGCCCTCGTCTCCTCATCTATGAAATGGGAGTAATTATGATCTCCTTCCATCTTAGGGTTGAAGAGAGGATTCGTGAAGTACTGGGTTAAACAGTGTTTTGAAAAAACAGAAAGTTATATATATATATATATATATATATATATATATATATATATATATATATATATATATGAGCTATGTTTCACCCAGGGCTTAACACCCCCTTACCCCCAACCCATCACCTTCTCCTTGCCAGCAAGGCAGGAGCAGGGAAGAGAGAGGAAGAAGTCGTAACACAGAACTGAGAAGGCTAGCTGGATTTCAATTTGAAGAACCCAAAAGGTGGGGTGGGTGTGGATGGGAGGGATAAGATGCAAACAGGCGTGTCTGTGAGGGTGGGGCCTTCCCCTCTTCCTCCTCATTCTGCTCCCCTCCCTTCTCCTCTGCCTGCCCCCAGCTTCGTACAGTTGACTGTGAGGTGCACCCAGGAGCCGTTGGCAGAGTCGTCTTCGGGGCTGTGCTGGTCCAAGAAGAGCACACGGCACTCATACCAGCCCTGGTCTTCAGCCCGGAGCCCCTCGATCTGGAGAGATGCCCCCTTCTGAAGCCGGACACGCCCTGGTGGGGGAGCCCTGAGTCAAGGGTGCTGAAAGGACCCCTTGGGAACCCCAACCCCCTGGTCACATTTTCAGAGGTCAAGGTTCAGTCTCTCCCAATTACCCTGGAAGAGTGGGGTCGGGACAGGTACAGTTGGGTCATGGAGGCAGCCCCCTCCCTCAGCCCCTCTGAGGGCTCCTGTCTTTCAGCAGCTGGGACCCAGCTTAGACAGAGAGAAACCCAGAGCGGCAGTAGGCAGACCAGACACTCCACTGAACTACACGAGGCTTCCTGGACTGTACGGGGAGGGGGCCGAAGAGCCAACACTGGGTCTCCTCTGCATTCACACAGAATCTGCCCATCCCTGAGCTCTCTGTGTAAGGGGGCTCCCGGGAGTACTCCTGCCGGAGGACTCTGTCCCCAGAAACCATAGTAGTGTCTGGGGCCTGAGCGGGGATCCAGACCTCGCCAATCAAAGCCTCTAATCCACCAGGGCTATTATCAGCGGCCTAAGCGCCTTAGGGTGGCCAGAGTCCAGCCCAGCCAGGCAGCAAGGTCAGCAGCCTCCTCACCCCCTCCCCTCATGCCCCAGGGCATCCAGGCCCGTCTGACAGACTCCACAGAGCTCCACAAAGCATCCAGCCCCTAGCCGAGCAGACACTGCCCTTCCACCTCTGTCAGCATCCACACCACACCACCAGGTTCGGATGGAGGGTGCCCCCTGAACCCCTCAGCCCCCTGCCCTGGCAGATCCCTGCACCCCAGACGGGTTTGTGGGTCCTGGGTGGTGCAGCCTAGTGGGAGATGCACAGGCTGGGGAGCCACAGAGACCTAGCATCCAGCTCTGCCGTGCACTCCTTTGGCCAAGGTTACTTAACCTCTCTCTCAGTGTCAGCTTCTTCATCTACAAAATGAGAGAGAGAAAGAAACCCAGGAGGGGTGGAGGCGAGGCAGGCAGCATGGTGTCTGGCATCAGCAGGGGCTCCAGTAAAAGCGGTTGAACAAATGAACGAGCAGACTTGAATTCAGCAGCCTGCATTCAACCTTGACCCCATCCCTTACAGGGGGACACGTCCTCGCCCTCTTCTCCCCTGTATCAGTGAAGAGCGCCCCCGGGCACGTCACCCTTCCAGAAATCTGGTGTCCCCTAGACTGTTCTCTGCATTACCCCTTCATCTGCATGTGCAGGAAACCTTTCAGATTCTACCTCCTAAATATCTTTTCCCTCTCTACCTGCTTCACTTCAGTCTAGTCTCAGAGCATCTCTCACCCAGGTTACTCCAACAGCCCACGAAGAGGTCTCCGTGCCTCCCACCCCCTGCCCTCTGCATCCACCAGCTGCCCGCCCCACCTCGACCTTGGACATGGACAGATGACGCTTTCTAAATCTTTGGGGTTATGCGCAAACGTAACCAGACTGTGCCCCGCCTTAGCCCTTCCTAACACTGGACAATCTGAAGCTCTTCGAGCACTCGCCCCCTCCAGTCTGTGTCCATTCCACCTCCAGGGTGATCTTTCTGAAACAGAATCAAAACCTGCAGTGTCCCTAAAGCCACCAGGGAAGGCGAGTTGGATGGCCAGGCTAAGGCTGGCTTTGTGGTCTTTTCTCTTCCAGGAATGAGTCCAGGGGTGCAGATTCTCTAGAAAGGGTGGAGCTGCTTACAGGGCTAGGTGTTTAAATCCCCACCTAGAAGATAAGCCTGGGTCTTGTAGGTAAATATTGAACAAAATCACACCCTTCCACCCACCGGGGGGCTCCTCAGTAACCCCAACCTGCCCAGCCATGGAAGCCCACAGACCCCACTGCAACCTCTTCTAAGTCCCATATGATGGTGATTTCATTATAATGACCGTCAAGCCCAACAAAGAAGGAAGAAGAGGGGAGGGAAACTGAGTTAGGGACACAGGCCACATCATACCAAGCACGGTCACCATTCTTAATCTTCCTAAGGATTCCATTATAGAGGAAGGAACTGAGGTTAGGCTTCCTTCAAAATCACACAGCCACATGGGGGAGGATATAGCTTAAGTGGTAGAGTGCACGCTTAGCACACACAAGGCCTTGGGTTCAATCCCCAGTACCTCCTCTAAAAATAAACAAATAAGTGAGCTTAATTACCCCCCAATTTTTTTAAATAAATAAATTTTTAAAAATAATAAAATAAATTAAAAAAAAAGAAAAGTGAAAAATCACATTGATACAGCTAGGCCTTCTTTCTCATGATGCAGCGTACTTGCCAGTGCACACTGGTGTTAGTAGGATCAAGTGATGTTCAGGACACTGTCACTGAGCGTCTTTAGTATGCTCTCACTCAGAGGATGCTGCTAGCCAATGGGCAACAGCTCCAAATAGCTGTTGATCAGAACATCCAATAAAGTGTACTGTCTGTCCTAACTTCTCTGTGAGATATGGACCACCAGACCTGGAATGTTACAGAAGAGCAAGATGGCCAGAGGCAGGCAGGCCGGAGTCCCCTGAGTCCTGAGCCCCCCTCCTGGAGGCCCGCCCTCCACTTGCACAGCCAGAGCCTGAGGGACTTCAGGGGTACGTGGAGGGAGCAGGAGACACAGTCTTCGCTCTCAGAAGGCAAGGAGCCCACACCCATGTGCATGTGCAAGTTCACATACACACAGAAGCTCACAAATGGTGCTGACTGTGCCCAGATGTTGCAAGAGACTATGGAGCAAGAGGGGTATGGAAGGCTTCCAGGAAGATGAGACCATGCAGAGAGTTTTGAAGGATAAATAGTAGGAAGAGGAAATGACTAGAGGGGGCAGGGGTGTTCTAAATGGAGGAGGAGATAACTGATTTTCATCAGACAACTCAGGACAGTAAAAAAAACTCATGTCCCTTCTGCTGTATGGGGTACCTCGAAACTCCCAAGAAATTCAGCACAAAAGTCAAAGACCAAAAGCTGGTCCCATGGACCAGAAGAGTCGGTCTAAGACCCACCCCAGGAAAGCTGGTGCAGAAAAAGTCAAGCCGCGGTTTCGCACCACGCGGGCGCTCTGTGCAGGTTCCGTGCTGGGTACTTTACATACAGGGGCTAACTTAACCCTAGAATTTAATCCTGGCTAGTTTTATATTGCCTTTTACCACTTCTGTACTGTACATCCAGTCTCCTCTGCTAGACGGATTCTAGAATCCTCAGATTGGAAGCCTTCGGTTCAGTGTGATCCCTAAAGCTCCCAACAGTCTCTCTCGTGGTCCCTCCCACATTCTAGGCCACAGGCCTCACACACAGTCCCAGGCCATCTCCCCTTCACTTGCCCAGAGGGTTTATGACAGGACAGCATTGTCCTTAGCAACCTCCACCTCCCGTTGCCTAGCAACTGCAGTCCGGAGTCCTCCACACAAAGGCAGAGAGGCCCCTTCCACACTGGGATGCAGTAAAAGGGTTAATGGGCGCAGGGGCCTCCCTTCCTGGGCCCTGACTCCCCAGACTAGCCCTGGCCCGACCTGGAGCTGCAGACTGGGGGCAGGGGTGGACCCGAAGGGCAAGGGGAGGAAGAAAGCCCCAGAGGTTCCTGCTCACAGCTCTTGCAGCTCAAAGGAACACCGCAGAGACAGGAAGAAAACCCACAGGTAGCAAAGTGGCTGCTCTTCAGTGGTCTGTCTGCTGGAGGGACCTCAAGACAAGACAGAGGGCAGAGGGGAGTGGCATACCTCCCTGTGGGAGTCCCAAGGAAAGCCCTTCTCTCCCCTCTCCTCCACCTCCCCCAGCCTTACCCTCTGTAGGACCATGTTCAGAACCTGCCCAGCCTCAGCCCGGCAGCCCACCCCTCCCCAGCCAGGAAGGCAGAGGCAGGGACTGAGGAAGGTGGGGAGGGAGGGCTGGTGGGCAAAGCCATCATCTGTCTACTTGTCCTAATTGGGGCCCCCTTTCAGCAGTTCTCCTGGGGCTTGTGTAGACACATCCACTCCCACCAGGCTGTTTGCCAACAACTGCCCCCAGTTTGAAAATAAACTCTTCCCTTGTGTGGCACCTGCCTGAGCCTCCGCCCCTCTCAGCTCGGCCTGTCCTTTGGTGAGAGCTCAGCCAATCCTGTGCTTCTCCCAGGATTCAAACTAAAGAGGGAAAAGGGAGGGGGTCCCCTTCCCCCATCCAAGTCCTCCCAAGGTGGACTTTCCTGGGTCTTCCTCTGAGGAGGAAGCAGCCAAGCTCTCTTGCCAGCAGCCCCAGACCCAGCCGTAGGCCTCCCACACACTGCCCTCTGAGACAGCTAAACCGCTCAGATTAAGGCTCCATTGGGGATTAGGAGGAAGCTGAGCCTTTCGAGAGAGCCAGCTGGGCGCAGAAGGCCCCCAGGGAGGCCTATACACTATTTTAAGTCTCCACAGGAGCCACCTGAAGCAGCGATCCAGCCCCTCACATTTGCTGATCTGTAGGGGCGTCTGGTCCTCCCAAGCCCATCCTGTCTGTGCATATCTCGGCTGGACTCCGAATAAGAAGCAGCGGAGAAGCAGACCAGTCACAGACCCACCCACCCTGCTGCCCCGTCAGCCCTTTCCCTAGAAGCCTAGAACCCCCAGACTAGCATTTAGGAAAGTAGGGGAGGAGGAGGGCGGAGGAGTGAGCCGAGAGCAGAGCCAGGGACCAGGAGAGGGCCAAGGAGGGAGACCAGGGAGGATCAGCATGGAGTCTGGGAGGTTTCATGATGAAATCTAGGAAGAGTGATTAGAGAATTAGGATGGATACTTGAAATAAGGCTGCAGGATCTCCTTTGGAACAGACCACGTGGAGTTCTAAACAGCACAGCTATAGTGTGTGTGTGTGTGTGTGTGTTGTAAATGAATGAATCCTTCAGTGCATTAACACTGCTTAGGAGCAGAGCCATGCTTGTTAAGTGGAGTTAAGGCAGTGGAGCTGGAGATGAGGTTGGGGCAGGGATAGAGCAGTTAAGAAGAGGTCTTGCGCCCACTTTACCCCGCCCGCCTTTGTTGGGGATACCTCCCAGCCTCCCACCTGAGGATAAGCCTTACCCACGTAATCAGGGTCGATGCGGGGAGAGTAGAGGCCGAACTGGATGAAGATGGGAAGCAGGAATCCAAAGCGCAGCCACTCGATGACGTGCAGAGGGGGCCGGCCGGCTGGGGGCAGCAGGTCACAGCCCAACACCGCACTCTCCCCAGCCCGGCCCACCACTGACACCACCTCGGGCTTCCCTCGACCTGCAGGGGGCAGGTGGCATGAAGACACAGCAGGGGACCAGAATCTGTGCTGGGAGGAGAGATACCCTCTCCACCTCCGTAGGCTCCCCAGGCCTTTGTGAAGTGATTGAGGGAATCCTTGACTTCCGTGGAACCAGTGTTATTCCTCCCCTCCCCCAGCACACTCACAGAGAACCCCCTGGGGAGCACCCCCCACCCGAAAGCCACCAGGGAGTTCTGGAGCCCAGGGAGTCCAGCTCACCGTCAGCCCCCTGGCTGATGATCAGGCTGAGGATGGCCAGACTGAGGCACCAAACCATAGCCCAGCTGCCTGCTCACCCGGCCCCTCCTATCCACAGGGGCCCAGACGGAGGGGCCCGGGGACGTCCACAGCCCAGCAAGCCCTGTCAATCCTTCTGATCAGGTAGCAGGTGTCAGCTCGCACTCTTCTGGGCAGTTAGGGCTTGGCTTACGGAACACCCGATGAAGCCGTTCTCTGGAGCACCACCAGATCTAGATGCAAAATTCAAGGCAACAGGCAGAGTGGGCCAGTATTGGACACCAAAAGAAACCTCAAAGTTAGAGAAAAGCTGGAGGTGAGCAAAGGATGAGAAAGGAGAGAAGAGAGCAGATAGGTAGAGGGAAGGGCTGAGGTGAGGGTACTGGGAGAGCGAGGGAGGGCTGGGTGGGGGGACCAGACAGGGGAGGACATGTAGGGAGCAGAGGATTTGAAAGATCTTAGAAAAAGCAGAATTCTGGGGATATCCAGATGACTAAGCCTCTTGGAGAGCTGAGCCAGGAGGGAACTGGGGTTCCTATTCACTGGGAAAAAGGCTTGTCAGGAAAGCACAGGAGATGAAGAGCCCCCACAGCCCACCCTCCTCTGCCTTTTCTTTCCTTAGTCCTGACGCCAATAACAAGGTAGCAGATCGCAAGGTAGAACCAGTATTATCACCTCCACTCCACGGTGATAAATAAAGACCTTAAGGATCTAAGAGAGAGTTGCTTGGGGGGCACAGAGCCAATCGAGGGCAAAGCCTGGGTGAGAAGCCCCTGAAAGTGGCCCTCAGGGCATCCCCACACAAATCCTCGCCTCAACCCCCCAGCCTCTGTGAACCCTGGAAGCTGGGGACCCTGTACCACTCTCTCCACTCAGCCTCCCAGCACTGCTTTAGCAGTGAATGAGTCAGGCAGCTGGGAGAGGAGGCGCTGCCTCCCCCACCTACCGGTATGGGGGGCCCAGGCAGCACCCTCCAGGTCTGGGCAGGTCCCTGGGCTGGTGGCTGGCACCGCTTCCTCTTCATGATGCTGCCAGGCAGCCCTCCCTCTGCCATACACCATGACCCAAGTTTCTCACCCCAGTTCCTCCCACTTACTCGTCCTCCATATCCTCAGGCCCAAGGTTTGCCAGGCTCTCCCTTCCCCAGCTCAGGGGAGGGCATGGTCCGTGAGAAGCCAAAAAAGCCTGCAAGTTCCCTGGGGTGTACAAAGTGAGCCCTGGGGAATGAAAGGTGGAACTGTTGACAGCCCCAGCCCCTGAGCATCTAGGGAAGTCACAGAGGCAAATCCAAGTAGACTCTGCTCTGCGGGCCTCCACCCTGCTCTTGGTCTCCCAGTTCCCCACTGGCTATAAAACATCCTCCATGTCCCTCAGCCTGATCTCCGCCTCTACTTAATGGCCCTGCATGTCTAATTCACCAGCAAATATCTCCCTTGCTTCCCACTGCCCTCAGCCAGCTCTCCCATGCTTCCTGGACATATCCTTTTCCAAATGCATAGGAACCCCCAGTTCTCTCCTGGCTCAGTTTCCTGAAAACCTGAGTAACCCAGGTTTGCCCAGAATTCCTCTGCTTTTCCTAAGATCTTCACAACTCTTCTGCCCCCACCATGTCCTCACCTTTGTAGTCTCCCCACCCAGCACTCTCTCCCAGTACGGTTATCCCTACTTCTCATAGTCCCCACCAAATTCCCATTTTTCACACCTGATCTCCAATTGTACCAGGTCCTCTGTGCTTCAAGGAACTCTCTGTCTCCTCCGGAATCACCACCCACCCACCCATCCTCTCCTCTACCATCCTCTCCTCCCCGGAATTTCCCTCTCTAGAATTCTCCTACCTCAGCCCACAATACACTTCTGATACCCCGCCCCCAATTCTCTTCTTCCTCGCCTTCTCCGGACCCCTGGAACTCCTCCTTGCTTTTGGAACCCACCAGGAACCACCCCCCACCCCCTCCCCCTACACACATGCATTACCTCCAGAACTACTCCAGTTCTCCGGGGGCCCCACCCACCCACCAAGAATCCCCCGTTGCTCCCCAGAACTCCCCTAGTTCTGCTCCCCAAAGAATTCCACTTCTCTCCTCAAGTCCCTCTCTTTCTCCTACCCCCCAGAACTCCCGCACCGTTCTCCATCCCCCCGCCGGCACCCCTATTCCATTGCCCCCAGCACGCCCCCGCCCTCACCTGCTCCGCACCGCTCGGCTCCACTCTTCCAGCTACACAATAGGGGGCGGACCCGCCTCCCCGCCTCGGATGCCCCGAGCGCCTCCCGTCGCCCTGGAGACCGCCAATCCCCCTCCCGCGGCGGCCAATTGGAGCGAGCAGAAGGTGAGTCGAGGCGGGCGCGACCCCCGAGCGGCCTGGGAGTTGTAGTTTCGAGAGAGCAGGACTCGGTGGCACGTGGGCTTGGGTCGCCCCCTGCTGGAGCTCGATACAACGAAGCGTGGAAAGGCCGGTGCGCCGCTTCCCGCTTCCAGCTTGAGGAGCTAAGCCCGTCAGGGCCCGTGCTCCAGGGGTCGCAGGAGTTGGCCCTGCACACCCTCCTTCCCGTGTAGACTACCTTGGGGCCTCTCCTCTCCCCTAAAGGGCTTAACCGCAGATGCGGCAGCTAGGGTTGAAATCTGAGCCTGGCGGCAGGAGCACCAAGCGGGGAGCAGGACTCCCCGCCCTCTTCCCAGGGGATCCACCCCGCTCCTCTGATCTCCTCCCCCATCCCTATCCCCATCCCCACCTCCACACATTTCTTCTCTGGCCGGACTGGAAATACCTGTCTGCACTGGCGAGCTCCCAAACCTTGCCCAGGCTCCTCCCCCAGTGTGCAGAGGAGCCGGCTGCGCTCCTAGCCTCAGGTTGCCAAGTCAGCTCCCGCCGCAGCGCCCAGCAAAACCGCGCAGAGAAAAGAGCCCAGAGGGGAGAAGTGAGAGAGACATCCAGGCGCGGGAGACTGAGAGAGGAGGAATGAATTAAACCGTCGTTTACTGAACTCCTACAGGGTGCTGGATCCTGGACCACACGCTTTACGAGTCTTATGTAACCTGTACAGAGACCCTGTAAAGTAGGTGTAACTCCGTTTGACTAAAGAAAAAACGGCGCCTCCAGGAGGTGACGTAACCTTTCCAAGACTTCCTGTCTAGGACATAGCAGAGAAGGAACATGACCCAGCTGGGAATCCATCACACCCACCCCCTTAGAGACTTCAACCTCAGGCAAAAAGACATCTGGTATGTCTGCCCTGCAGAGCTTTCTGCTTCCTCAACTCGGTGCTGACTTGGGGAAGCAGGGTCATCAGCCCTTCCCCAGGAGGCTTGGGCGGTCTTAAGTCTACCCAGTGCTCCTCTGGAAGACTTTCCTGAAAACAGCACACTGATCTCACCCCAGTCTGAACTCCTGCCACTCAAAGAGTGCACCCGGCATCTGATTCCCAATCATGGCCTCAACACTGGGAGAGACCCTGCGCAACCCTGCGGAATTGGTCTAACCATAGCTCACACCAGCATGCCTGCCACATCTTCCCTCCAGGTGGTCACCCAGCCCTATCTGGCCACACCCTGGGCCAGGAAGCTCACCATCTCCCTGTAGTAACGCATTCCATCTTCAGGGACTTTGACTGCTGGAGATTTCTTCCAGGTGTAAATGTCTGGGTGCTTTTATGCCAAGACCTGAGATAAAAATAGGGAGTGGGGGTAGCTGGGAAGGAGGCAGGAGCAGTGGTGTAGACTGCCACACTCCCCCTAGCAAATTCTCCCAAAGTGGCAGCCTTCAGCATGACTGCAATGTAGCAGACTGACCTAACAGTGCTAAGACTCTAATGAAAACATGTTAGTGGACACAGCATGGAAGCAAGGCCAGGCGGAATGCCTAGGAAAGATGGTCAAAGAATGAAGTCTTTTTTACATCTTGGCTCCTCACTGAACAGTGGGAAAGATCTCCCTCCCCCCACACCTTGTTAGAATTGGCTACATCTCTGGTTCAAAGGTTTCATTTCTGCGTCTCCAACGTCTTCTTTAGGATAAGTTAATCTCGTTTGGACATTAAAATAACTTTTTTATAAAATTGGGATTTAAAATGATTTTCCACTTTTTGAAGTTTATGATACGGTCATTTTTTTTAATGTTTTTTATTACTGTCATTTGCTTTGATTCAGATGTATCTTGTTGGCTTCTTGGTAAGAAAAGGAACCTAGCCCTGAAACTTGTTCCCTCACCATGCCAGAAGTGAGAGTTGATGAAAATAGTCCCTGAGGCTCAAACCTAAAGATTTCTCTCTGGGTTGTCCTCACTCCACCATCATTATTAATCTCTGGGAAATTTTCTTCAGCCAGCTAAGGTTCTACCTCACCAAAGCATCAGCCAGCCTACATATTTTCAACTTGTTGACCAGAAGATCAGACAATGTTGTCAATTCCAGGGACTTTGCTGGCCACATGCTGTGAGCACTGGTCCTATCACCTGATCAGAAAAGAAATAAAATTCCTCATTTATTGTCCATTAGCGGTTGGTGTGCCTGTCTTCTGTCCCAGTGAGACTCTAACTCCATGAATGCATGAAGCCGGTCTTGTTCACCCTTGAATTCCCCTGCAGCCCATGGTCTATCAGAGGGGCCCGGCCTACCTCTCCAGACTCATTTCTCACTGACCCCTTTATCACACGGTGACAGTGTGTGGCCTTGTAATCCCTAGAATTCACTGTGCCTGATCATGTATCAGTGGCTTCCCACTTATCTTCTGTCTAACTAGAATGTCCTTTCTCTCCCTTCCCTGAACTCACCGCTAATCACAGGTCAAAATGCTGTTTACCTCTTTCCTCCAGGACACCATCCCTGACTCCTCCCACCACACCCTCACCTTCACCCATAGCCCTTGTCACAACACACCCATATCGTTACACACCCCACCAAGAGTTCCTCGAGGGCAGTGTCTTTTCCGCTTCTCCCGTGCTAGCCCAGTGCCTGACACTTATATTACCCTCCTCCCCACAGTTTGCTTTTCACCTAGTTCAAAAAAGCAAACTTTGCAAAAGGCGAAGTGCCACCAGGTGACTATTATCCTGGCTTCCTGCAGGGGAAGGAGCCTGGGTGTCTCTGAGTTTATATTCCACCTTCTTGAATGTCTCAGCCTTCCTCTTCCAGATGCTCTGGCCTGGTTGGGGACCTCAGCCTTTCTCTGTTCAGAAACTGAGTGTAAGAAGAAGGGATTTTGCCAAATTCCAGGGAAAGCCCTGGGCCAGCAGTACAGGGACCGCTCATTCCCTCATTTACTTCCTGTGCCAGACTCTGAAACACACGAGAGAAGACCTGGCCCCTTGTGTGCAAGATGGGCTCCAGGGGCCTTTCCCATTTAGCCTCCAGAAAGGAATTAAAGGAGTCGGAGGACTCGGGGGCAGCAGGCTGGGTCCTCGAACTGCAGGCCTTTTGGAGGTGGGACTGCTTAGGCCAAAGGGAGGCATAGGGAACCGGTCTCACGCTGGTCCAGTGACAGCATTCCGGGGGGACAAGGGACTCAGGCCCTCAGGGAGTAGAGTGGATCGGCTGCCAGTCTAAACAGCTCTTTGGGGACTGCTTTCCCATCCTCGCCACCTCCTTCCCAAGCCCCATGGGGCTCCATCTCCCACACAAAAACTTAGACAGGAAGCCCTGCTTACCTCTGGCCCTGCTTCCTTTCCAGTCCTGGAGACCCTGCCTCTTGGCTTCCACCCATGCCTTTTGATATTCTTGGAACCCTCCTCCTGGGGTGTCCTAGTGCCTGGCCCATGTGCCCTGTTTCTCCAAAAGCCATCCTCGGCCTTCATGGTTCCCCCATGGGTCCCACTGTCCCATCACAGCCTCAGTGTTCCTTTCCTTGGGAGACACTGTCGAGGGCAACATCCTTCTCCTCACTGAGAGGGAAAAGCGAGATGCAGAGAGATGTCCGGCATGGCTTCTGCCACACAGCCCTGTCCCTACCCCCAGACCCTTTTCTGACCACCCACCAACCAGGTTACCGGCCCCTTCCAACCCTGCGGGGGCTCGGGCACTCACTTGGCCCTGAGTCTGGAAGAGCACCCATCAGCTGCACCTTTGCCTGCTTCACCTTCAAAGCGTGCATTCCTGGTGCCTCAATGGGTGTCTGCTGAACAAAGGGTCCCTTGCCAGAGGTAGGTGGCCGAGCAGAGCCCAGGTCTTCTGAGAGCCATGTCCTGCACCACCTCCTCCAGGTCACTCACTCCCTAGTCACGTCCTGTGGCTTGGGTGGCTTTCAGTTCCCTCCCCCACGGTCCCCCATCCCCTGTGCCAGCTTCCCACCATTAAGTAAGACCCACAAGATCTGATGTGGGGAGGAGAACCAAGACTTAAGCAGTGACATATCAAGCCTGGGTGAGGAGCTCAGACTGATCACTGGACTGGGGAAAGGCAAGAACAAAAACTTAAAGGCCTTTGCTGGGGGCAGCTGGGAGAGGCGTGTGTGTGTGTGTAAGAGGTGGGCATTAACCCAGGACAAGAGTCCAGAGAGAAGGTCTGAAACAGGGAAATCTATGGAGAAGGAACAGACGGGACAGTAAGATAACGTGCAAACAGAGGTCTTAGGGTCCTGACCTCTGCTACCGATCCGGCCGAGCTGCCATCTGTCTTGGCAGAGGCCTAGAGCAGCTGGCATCACGGAGATGAATGAAGGTCAGTGGGTTTGACTCAGACCCAGAATAGGGCTGCACAGGGCTGCTTCAAGTCTCCCTGGGCAGGACAGCCGCCAGACGGGGGTGGGGTGGGTGGGAGTAGTTAAGTGAACTCATGTGCCGGGTGGAGGGAGGCGTAGGAGAGCAGAAGAATCCCCTGGAAGGACACGCTGTGGTGTAGGGTCCTCAGTGCCTGCAACTTTCCCATTCAGCAGCCCCGGCTTCAGTTGAGTTAAAAGGAATCGCTCACGTTTCTAATTTAAAGTGTAGATGTTATGTGTGTTGGTGGGGAAGGGATAGGCTGTGAATAATAACAGACCAACACTTCATTGCCTGTGGGTCTCTTAGACTCACTTTCCTCCCCAAACGCAGGGGCGAGAAGCTTGTGGGCTTGGAGGAGGGCACCTAGGATGGAAAGTTTTGCCTGAGTCACCCCGCAAAGGACCAAACAGCTCCTCCAGACTGGGATCACTGAATCTGACTTTATTGCCAGACAATCTTCCTTCAGGGGGCATGGCCATTCAGACACCCACCCCTGAGCCCCTCGGGAGGAGAAGAGCCCAGGGAAGAGAGGAAGGGCTCCCTGGGGGCTAGGAAGAAACAACGCTCAGGACAGGGGTCCCCAAGGGGCCATCAGGCCAGGCTGGGGCCAGGCTTGCCCTTCTTTCTCAGCCTCATTCTGTTCCTCCTGAGTTTCTTCATCCTCGGCATTTTGCATCTTGTCTGGACTCGGATGCGCCAGAGCCCCATGGCCAGAGCTACAAAAAGCAAGAGGAGGAGCAGTGCCTTGGCCAGGAGACAGAGGGGAGTGGAGGCCTTCTCTGAAGGGTAGCTGGGATCTGGGACAGAAGAAGGCAAAGAGAGAAGGGTTCACCAGAGGGAGGGCTGAGGTCGGGATTAGGTGGCAGACATTCACCCCAAATCCCATAGACGGGGTCTCAAGTTCACAAGTCGATTGGTGTCCCTTGGCAAGTAGCTCAGGAAATGTATATTCTATTCACAGAAGCTTGGGAGCTGAGATCTGGGGAGCAGTCTCAGGCTGAGGGAGATACTAGAAGGGACCTTTGGAAGCAGGGGACCCTGGGAAGGAGCACCAGGGAGAGGGTGGCTGCTCTGCAATCCGAGGTCAAGTCTCCACGGAAGGGGTTAGGTTCTAGGCTCCATGTACTGTCTTGGGGGAGAAGGGAGGGAGGGAGGAGGTGGTCTTGAGGCCCTGCAGTCACTAAGGGCCTATCTCTGGGCCTGGGGCCCTGGTACCTGCACAGAAGGGCCCAGCAGGGATGGGACGGGAACTGACGGTGCTGACGGGGTTGCTCGCCCTGCAGGTGTAAGACAGAGTTTTGTCCCCAGGCCTCCAGGATGTGCTGAGGATGGAGCCTTCATGGGCTGTGTCAGTGCCGTCCTCCCAGGGTATCCAGCTGTAGGTCACGTCCAGGCCTGCCTTCTCTACAGAGCATGTCAAGGACATATTACAGGAACCTTCTTCCCCAGGGATCTCAAAGTTCACAGTCATGTGAGGCTGTGACAGCCGTCCTAGATGAAGGAGGAACACAAAGACCCTCTAAGTAAGCGGGGGTTGGGTCTGCTTTCCTAAGCTCCTCAACACAGGGCTTTGAATGCCCCTCACAGAGCTCCCCTTCACCTATATGGCCAACAAGCCAAACTAACGGAACCTGCCACCGTCAAAGCTGTGGCTCCACGTCCCCAGGGCAGCTGCGCAGGTGGACCGAGCTGAGTGGGTGTCTTCTACCTCCCCTTGATGCCTCACCTTCTCTCTCTAACTTGTGATCCAAACCCTGTCCTGCCTCTTTGATCCTAGAAAATATTATCACCCCTCCCAGGGGCGTTTATAGTTTAATCAGTGTCTCTGCAAGGTTCAAGGTAGAAAATCAGTCAACATCACAGGCACTAAGAAGAAATTTGGGTTCAAGTAAAGAGGAGACACTGATCAGTAGCCCTTACATCACAAGGAGGCTAAAAGCCTCAAGAATGGAAGTGGCACTCATGCCCAGGTTGCAAAACTCTCACTAGGAGAACAAGGCTCCCTAGACGAAGTCCCTGACCCCTCTCACTGCGCTGGGCATGCCCACAGAATAGCCTCCTGTCCCAGGGTCTCCGGGTCACTTTACCTATGGCTGCAGCTCAGATACTGGGGCCAGGCACACTGCAGACAGTCTGCCTTCCAGTCCCAGACCCTCAAGCCATGACTTCGAGTCCTGAGACCCCCTACTCCTTTTCACGGGAAGCTCAGGAGAGCCAGAAAAAGCAGCTTCATGGCTCCCAGTAAACTCACGGTAGACACGGAGATTGTAATGCTGCGTGGTGGAAATCTGGGAATTCCGCAGGTTAACTTGAGCCTGGTAAGGCCCCGAGTCCTCCCAGCTCAGGTTGCTGATGTGCAGGGAGTAGGTGGGCTCCGGGAAGCTCACTCGGCCCTGGTAGCGAGGGTTGGTCACCACGATAGTAGCTGGTTGTCCCTCTTTCCCCAGCACCACAGTGGCTAGTCTTATGTGGGAAGACCAGATGACGTCCTCAACCTCTTCATCCAGTGGTATTTCCAGGGGGAGGCTGACAGACTCCTGAAGGACAGCAACCATTTCTTCGGGATCCACACCATCTCCAGAGTCCCCTTCGGCTGAAGATAAAGAAAGAAAAGATGGAAACAGCCCAGCTGGTGACTCTGGGCAGCTGAGATTGGCAATGGGGCTATGATCGCAATCTCAATTGGGTAGTTTCTATGACCCACACTCAGTCCTGTCCTCCAGCTGCCTCTAGCTTTTTGCTGCACCTGACTCTAGCACCTCCCAGGGGCTGGCTTCCATCTGTGCCCTCACCTTCCAAATTTTCTCTTCTCCATTTGCTCTCATGGGGCTGCTCCCCCTTCCTTAATCCCAGGTTTCCTCATCTCTTGGTCCTGCACTGAAGCCCCACCGTAGTCCTCCTTACTCCAGAAGAGCTGAAGCATTCAGTCCCGAAGGAAATGTCCTCCTAACCCCAAAGTCCCAGCAAGACAGAAGAACAGAGAGGGAGAGAGATACTCCTGTCCTGGAGCAGACAGTCTGTCTCACCTTCCTGGAACAGCAAGAGGAGGAGCAGCCACAGAAGGGCTCCCATGTCGGCAGCCCCGTGCCCCCGGAGGTGTGGCCTGAAGCTTGTGAAGAAGACGAGCTGTCAGGATGCTGCTAGAGACAGAGTGACTGATCAACAGCCCCAAAGAGAGGGAAATTATTCTCAACCCATTTAGCAGCCCTCTAACTTCCTCCATCTCACTAAGCCCCTCCCTGTCCGTGTTGGGAAGGGTTCTCTCTTTGAGCCTGATTGGCAAGAAGATTTACCCACTGACTCATGTTTCCTGTCCATCAAATTCAGCTGAAATCCCACTTCCTAAATGAAGCCTTACTAGACCCCCTACCCTGTGTATTCCCAGCGCCCCCAGACATACCACCTTCCCCAAACTCTTAGCACACCTTCTATCCAGCCCTGTCATTTGGCTCTCAAGATCCTCTGCCTCAGCTCCCCCTGGCAGTGCCTGCATTGCCATGATCATTTGATCACTTTGTTTCTTTCAGTTTAGCCAAACACTTTATTTAAGAAATTTAATCGATCACAGTAAGACATTCAGGCTATAAAAACATTATATACAGTGGTTTAAAAAATGATACTCATCCCTGAAAAGCAACTCATATATACAACACAGGCCTGATTCCCCTGAAGAGAGCGTTGCACACAGCACATGCAAATCTTTGTACAGAAAGATGAGGCATCTCAGAGACAGTTTCCCCCAACGCAGCAACCAGAGTTTGCAAAAATAGATTTTTTTTCCATATATATAAGTGATAAATGTTTCAACAACTATACAAAGTGCAACCATGACAAAAAAGCCCTCATTGGCTGTACAACATCTTTGTCTCCCCAGTCAGAACACATCTTTTGGGACATCTCTGTATGTTGGTGGTCTCCAGGCTAGACACATGTAACACCCAAATGGTATTTTTGGAATGGATGAATGAATGAACTCTTTGTATTTCAAGTTAGTTACATTCCCATTTGAGAGACCATTCAGGGGAAGAGAAATATTTGACCTTCTTGAAAAAAGCAGTTTGGACCAGAGAGTCGATTTAAGTTGTTAATATTATCAAAAGACTAAATCATTCTAGGACAATATGATATGGACCAAAGCTATAGGAAATCTGATGGTCAGAGTGGTCCAGGACAGAATGGGTGGTCTTGGGAGGCAATTTCCGTCCCTGGCATTCAAGTTAAGACTGGAAAATCTTGGATTGTTGGATGTTCCGTAACATCTCTGGCATCAGGTGGGTACTCAGGTGGGAGAATCTTTACTTTTCTTCCAGGACTCATTTCTGTGAGTCTTGCTGTGGTCAGGAAGCAAGAGCAATGCCCTCAAGACCAAGAGCACAATGGAGGCAAATGCATTTAGTTCTGCTCCTGTGTGAATATCCCACACTTTCATATGAGCAAATTCTGCACTTAATCAGGATATTTATTGAGCAGCTTCTACAGCCCAGACATCGTCCTAAGTGCTGGGGCATTAGCAGTGACCGCAAATTTTAGATTATGACTTCATGGAGATCGGAGGCCAATAACTGACCATGGCAAAGTTACTGCAAGTTTGATGAGTTACTAAAGGGGAAATCGGGGAGGCTGTTGACAAAGGGATTTAGGAAAGCTGAAGTCAGGAGGGTCGAGGAAAAACTTTCAAGGAGAAATGATATTTAAACTGAAAGGGATGAGTAGGTTCTGCTAAGTGAAGAAGAAAATGATTTGGATATTCCTTAATGTTCAGTGTATGAGTATCAAGCCTCAGGGGTTAGGATTTTTTGAAAAGGAAGATCAGGTTTCAGCCTGAGTAAGAAAACTTTTAATGTAATCTCATTAAAAAATAAAATTAAAGCAAGGAGAGTATTCAGATTTAAAGGATGAGCATATGAGTTAGGATCTCTGAAGAGATGCTGGAGTTAGGAGTCAAAGAGGTCTAATGTATTTGAGGGAGGGAGTGTGATGTGGGGCGGTAATGCCTGTAAAAGATAAGAAGGGAAGAAAGCTGCATTGAGCAAGGAGAGCCGGGGACCATGATGCTGAGCAGATAGCCTCTGCCAACTCAGCAGGGAGCTCTGGAGCGGAGCTCTGCACCCTCGCTGTGTGCAGTCACTGGCTGGGGCTACCCGGGAAGCGCGTGGGTCCTGCAGGGGCTGCAGCTGGAAGCTGTCAGCTAACTGCACCCCTTGCAGCTGAAGACAAGTTCTCTCTCCAAAGGAGATCCAGGGGCACCTTCATGGCTGCTGCAGTGAATATGCTGATCAGACAAAAGGTGACTATGTGCAGATTGATTAAACCTGTCTTCATAAACAGTACATTATGCTTATTGAGCAGCGGGAAGTAATTTCCATCACTCCCTCCTCCTGCCCCCACCCCATCCTCACTAAGCCCTCAGGGTCCAGTGTGGAGACAGCCCTTCTCAGCATGTGATTTTCAAGTGCTCTAGAAATCTGATTTTTCATTCTGGCTCATGGAGGGTGACTCCCCTGCAATTCCATTTCTGTCTCTTATTACCTCTTCGATCTTATTCGGTGTGGTGGTCTCCCCTTGTGCCAGCAAGAACTTTGGCCTTGGCTTCTGCTTTCAGTTCAGAAATAAAATGAGAACTTCTGTCCCATGTAATACACAAAATCCCAAACTTAAATAGAACAAGCAATCTCCCTCAGCCCTGGCTTGCATCTGTTTCAGGCTGGAAGATTTCAATAGGGCGGTGGGAAAGGTCCTGCTCTCTGCTCAGCTTCCCCCTCCCCACTGCTCCCCTCAACTTGCCTCCCCAGTTCATGTTCCCCCTCTCCAGGAAGGTGGGCAGAGAGGGTGGGTGGTGGAATTGTTCTTACCTGGCTGGGTGGCTCTGCTCTCTGCAGGTCTGGCAGATGGTTAACAGACTCTTTTGAGGAGCAGTTTTGTGGGTTTTTATGAGTTTCTACTGGTTCCCTCTCTCCTACTCTTGTCCCAGAGTGGATGCGTCTCTATTCTAGTGGTCCTTTGAAAGTCTTTCCTCAGCCCCTGCACATCTGGCTGTATGTCTCATCTCTACCCCTCGCTCCTCCAACTGTCCCCACTGTACAGCAAACAGGCTGTGTCTTTGGGGTGGTCCTCAGCTGTCTGCCAAAACCATTCCTTGCCCTGACAGATTCCAAGACGTAGTGCATAGCACCACGCTCCTGGTTGCCTCAAGGGAATCCGAGCTCAGTCCACAGTCAGTTTTAAGTCTCCAAGGTCTGACTTAGGCTCTGGTCCCCTTGGACACACACTTGGCAGGCATGTGTTTCAAAGCTCTTCACGTCCTCTCCCTGAAGTCCCTGCACTTGGCTCCTGGTCAGATACAACATAGTCCATCCATTGAGGATGAGGTGGGGACTAACAATAAAATAACAGTTCTTTCCAAAGAAATCGCTTTCCAGTCTCCCTCTCTTACCTCTCCATCCGTGGATGAGGGGGTTCAGAACAGTGACGCAGGTTCTCCTTCATTCTGGTGGTAAATTCCACGGGGGAAGGAAGTCTCCCTCACACTGCCTTTGGTGTTCCAACTGCTGTCCAATGGACGCCTCAGGGGAACCAGGGCAGGGAGTTTTCCAGCTAACACTTAGGGTTCCCTTACTGCAGACTTTGACCCAGCTGGTTTCTGCAGTGCCAGGGTAGGCAGTTTCACAATTGTGCCCTCCACCTTGACGTTCACATTTCTCCTTTTCTGCTTCAGGGCTTCCTCTGCAGCAGTGGAAGGGAACCAGCACCCCAGAAAGTGTGGCCAGGAAGCGTAGGGGTGTACAGACCCCAGAGGCAACCCCAGCCAACGGAGCGCCCAGTTGGTGGATAAGTGCCCCAGCCTCCCTGCCCTTCCATGGGGCAATTTTGAGACTTGTTCTCTGGGGATCTTCAGCGATTGAGCCCCAATTGCCCACACCAGTAAGCAGCCACAAACACACCTTTTGTGGGCTTTTCTCCCTTCCCCGTCTCATGTTCCTCATTCTTTAATGCTGGTTTCCTGGATCATCTTCCAGAAAGACTACCTCCACCCAAGTTCTTGTCAGAGGCCCTGCTTTGAGGAACCTAGATTCAGATACTGCTATATATGACAAAGTAGTTGCGTCAGTAACATTTAGGTGCCTTGTCTCTTCTGCCTGGGCCTCTAGGGCAAATAAGTTAATGACAAATAAGTTTCCCACCCCAGTTCTCCTGATGTAACAGTCTTAGGAAACAGGGGCCAAGGAAAAGCTGGTCCTGCTCTGATGAAAGAATGGGGAGAATAATAAAGGGTCAAACCTTTTTTTTTTAATTGAAGTATTGTTTTCAATACTGTGTTAGTTTCTGGTGAACAGCATAGTGATTCAGTTATACATTTATTATATATTCCTTTATTATTATTATATTAATATATAATTATAATAATATTATATGTTATTATATATATTTTTTCATATTCTTTTTCACAATAGGTTATTAAAAGCTACCAAATATAGTTCACTGTGCTATACAGCAAGGCCTTGTTGTTTATCTATTTTATATACAGTAGTGTTTATCTGCAAATCCCAAAGTCCTAATTTATCCATCCCTACTCCTTTCCCCTTTGGTAACCATGTTTGTCTTCTATGTCTGTGATTCTGTTTCTGTTTTGTAATTAAGTTCATTTGTATCATTTTTTTAGATTCCACATATAAGTGATATCATATGATATTTATCTTTCTCTGACTGACTTACTTCACTTCATATGATAATCTGTAGGTCCATCCATGTTGCTGCAAATGGCATTATTTCATTTTTATGGCTGAGTAATATTCCACTGTAGACATATACCACATTTTCTTTATCCATTCATTTGTCAATGGACATTTAGTTTGCTTCCATGTCTTGCCTATTGTAAAAAGTATTGCTATGAACACTGAGGAGCACGTATCTTTTTGAATTAGACTTTTATCCAGATATATGCCCAGGATAGGATTGCTGGACCATATGGTAACTATTTTTAGTTTTTAAAGGAATCTCCATACTGTTTTCCATAGTGGCTGTACCAAATTACATTCCCATCAAGAGTGTAGGAGGGTTCTAAAAGGTCAATCCTTTCGTCAAACTTTCTCTCGAGCTCCTCTTCAGGTCTGGAAAGACAGAGACCCACACAGCAGAGCCATTAGCTGATAAGTTCCAAATCAGTCACCTTCCTCCTACAGCAAAGCACGTTGAGACCTGCACGGGTCTTCTATTCCATCCAGGGGGCTGCCTGTGTGTTTGATCCATGGTTTACCTTTTTCTTTTTTAAATGTCAGGGTTAAAAGAGTGATTATTCTGTTGAACTATGATGGTGGCTAGAGAAAACTGAAATAGCTCGCAAACTGTTGAAGTGCACCCAAAGGAGCCATTGTGAAACAGAGGAGAAAGGAAGGACCAGCCTGGCAGGACCCCGGGGGTGGGATAGAGCAGAGCACATGGAGGATGCACTGACGGCGTCCTGACCAGGTGGGGCCGAGAGTAAGGTGGTGAAGAGCAGAGCTGGGGCTGCAAAGACACACTGGAGACAGCTCACCTTAGGGCCATAGCTCAAGAGCTTAGAAATCATACTCTCAAGAAGTTTACTTGGACAGGCAGGAGACATAAAGGATGGAGGTGAAGGGAAAACAGAGGGTAGAAGGAAAGTTTTATTCCTGTTGATTTTTTCTTTTAATGGGGGATATTTGAACATATTCAAATGCTGAGGCAAGAAGGAAGTAGGGAGGGGGAGCTACAGGAAAGAAAGGAGATCAGTGGAGCAAAGCCACCCCACCCCCTAGCCACCCCCACTAGAAGATGGGAGGGAGCTGAGATTCAGAGCCCAGGAAGAACTGGCCCTAGATGACAGACGAGATGGCCCTTCACTCTACTAAGGAAAGATGATCAGAGATGCAGGTAGATTTGCATGCAGCAGGAAGTTAAGGGGGGGACTTATCTAGTGGTTTTAATTTTCTCTGTAAAAGGGAGGCAAATTTATCTGCTGAAATGGAAGGTTTAAGTGTGTGTGTGAAAGGCAGATATTTCAAGAGCATGGACAGAGTTTGAAACAGATGAGGTGACACTGTTTTCAGGTTTCAGGGGACAGTCCCAGTCCAAGTCTGTCATCTTGGCCTAATTGTTAATAGTGCCCCCTTTCACTCTTAGAAAGTATCCTGGTTTGTAGGATAAGTTATGTGACTACCCAAGAACAGAAGCAAAATCTTATAAAAGGAATCATGGTGAGACAGCTAAGTTTTAAGAGTTCAAGGCCGCCCTTAGCTTTTCTGGTCAACAAACTGCCCCAAAGTTCTGAAGGAAGGGAGTGGGGTAGGCAGAGGAAATGAAAATGCATCTGGAACCAAACTGCTTGGTTTGGAACCTTCACCTGCAGCGTGCGACGCTCACGACACCTGCATTGTAGGATGGCTGTGAAAATGAAATGAGATGATGCCTGTAAAGCACTTAGCGCAGAGCCACACGCGGCAAGGGCTCAAGAAGTGTGAGTTGTGGTTGTTACTGAAGGTTGGTTAAGCATCAAGGTCATGGGCTTTGAGGGCGAGGGCATAGCTCAAGTGTTACAGCACATGCTTAGCATGCATGAGGTCCTGGGTTCAATCCCCAGTACCCACTTTATAAATAAGCAAATAAAGCTAATTATCTCCCCCACCTCCCCCCAAAAGCTCATGGGCTTTACAGTTATGTAGGCCTGGGGTCCCTTTGTACTTGGCCAGGGTCTGCAGCAGGAAGTCTCTAACATAAGCCACATGAGTAGGTTTGTATGAGAACGTTCACTGACAGCACCAATCAACCAGGACACAGCGGGCCAGGTTGCCAGCATTTCCAGCCCAGCTCGGTGTTTTCCATGCCACCTGCCTGTTCACCAGATCAGCCCATCGGCCCATCATATATGCAGAGGTGGAGCACGCTGGGCTGAGCCCCTCTAACACACACTGCCTGACAACGCGTACCTCGTCTCTCAGGCATCCGAATCCCAGAGTGGTTCCTACATACACACACCCTTCCCTCATCTTTCCTCTTAAGGATGATTTGTCTGCCCTCCTTTCCTAAAATCGACTCACTGCCAAGTCCTCTGCTTTCCCCCTGTGCTTACTGTCCTCAAAGTGCAGGTTTTGTACCGGAATGGTGAAGAGGGCTGGTTACAGTGCTCATTCCTTTGACCCCATTCCAGACCCAGGGAATCCGGATGGGGGTAGGGGACAGTGGCTGTGAATCCACCTGCTCATCCAAGCCCCCAGGGGATTTCCCTGTAGAGCTGCCCCATGCTGCCTGCTCTTCTGTTTTGCTGAAGCAGAGAGGAAGTTCCCCAGCCGGAGGTGCCTTTGTCTCCAATCACAAAAGGTTTCTTTCCCCCTCAGTAGAACTGTGAAACCACTGCCCTCTTGGGCTGGGCTTCCTAGAACAGGAGAGGCACTCTGGGGGCTTTGGGTCTGTCCTCCTGGGAGTCCCCCTGGAAGTTGGGGAGTGCTGCGTCCTGGACCACCAAGGAAAGCAGGTGTGGGCCAGAGCTTCCACCCAAGACATCTGCCTGTGTTCATTCCTTGACATGTTGGGGATGCTGGTGCAGAATTGATTTGAAAACAAAGTGCTGTTGTTAAAAGGAAAAAAAGTTTAGAATTTACTGATCTTGTCCAACCCCTTATTTTCCAAATCAAAACCACAAAAAACCAAAAATAAAAACCAGAGCTTCATGCGATGGAGGGACTTCTCCAAGGCCCAAACCCAGGTCTCCTGGTGTCTTGGGGGCAGGACTTCACTTGATTAAACTAACTTGGGAGGTAACAGAACTCTATCTGGTGATGTCCCAACACGGGAAACCCTCAGTAAATGTTGGTATTGTTGGTGTCATTATTAATTTGTATTTGTAGTCATTAGTTAATTTGTATTTGGGATCGGAGGTGCTCAAAAAGAGCCAGAGGAGAACAGAGGGAGTGGCCCGAGGGAAGCCAGCTGGCCGCTGACAGCTCACACAGAATGATACTTTTCTCAGCAAAGTCATTGCTGATCAGGCTCCAGCTCACCACAGCACAGGCTCAGAAGCCCAGCTCATCAATGTCCCAGAATCCAGGAAGCTGCCTCATCTCATTGGAGCAGTCGTCCACTGATATACAAAATTAGCCATCCCTCCTACAAATATTTATGAAGTTACAACGAAGCTCCAGGCTCTGTTCCAGATGTGAGCCGCAGCCATGAGCAGGAAACATGGAATTTACACTCTAGTCAGGGCCAGAGTTTTGGGGAGATTAGCAACACACAACGAATAAATACACAACCTGGAGCAATGAAGTTCTGTGAGGAAAAACAGCAGGGTGAAGGGGTGCAGAGGGAGGGGGGCAGGAAGTCTACTTTGTCGAAGGCGTTTGGATCAAATAGACCAGTTGCAGATCTGCTGCACGGACATTTCCTCCCTGTGCGTGGTCAGCCTGGGGGCTTGTCGACAGAAGGCTGCCGAGGAGCATGGTGTTAGGAGAAAGATGGTGAGCCGCGATGCAACAATCTGGTGACAAATGTACCGTCACTCGTGTAGTGTGGAACTCAGGTTAATTAATGGACCCTGGATGAAGGCTCTGCAGTAGCTCTGTGTTTCCATACGTCGAAAATTATCTCAAAATAAAAAGGTTTTTAAAATTTAAAAATAGAAATAAAATGTTTGATGACCGTCTCTTGCACCCATTTCTAGAATGTGCGCCTTCTGCCTGGCTGCCAGAATCCCCAGAATCCTGCAGTCTGGCTGACAGTCCTCAGGCAGAACTCAGGGGGCACCATCAGGGTTGACGTCTGTACCCTTCCTGAAATGAGTCCACACCACTCCAGCTCATTTTTTCAAAGAAGGTAAATATCTTCCTTTGATCATTTGTTTCTTTAGGATAATTTGCATATCTCATCTCCCATCCACTCATTATTGACTTAACACTTTGGCACTCAGAGGCAATCTCATTTTCTCCTTTTCCACAGCTACCCACCCCATGCGCACATTAAATACTTTTCCTGGTGAAGGCAGCAGCTCTTCCATTATCAGATATAAAATGCTCTCGACCAGAGGGACTCCCCTTTCTCTGTCAATTTCCCCCAAGAGCTTATCACTTATTACAGTTGCATGACACCCCATGGCATTCTGCCCTCTGGGTCAAATCCTTCTTCCTAGGGGAGCGAGGGGCTGTCTTGAGTCTTGACCTCAGAGCCCCGATAGTGGTACGAATTTTGGCCAGGGGATGATGTGACAGGATCTCTTAGATCTGAGAGGTTTCCCTGCTTTGAGGGGACAGCAGCCTGGTGGCAAAACACCGATGATGGAGACATTTTCTCCCAATCTGTGGAAATGGTTAAGGAGTGGGGAAGGTCTCGGGGATCCCCCCCAGTCTGCTGGGAGAGGAAATGGAGGCATAGAAGGGGAAGTGGAGAAGTAGGGGCAGCCACTACAGCTGCTCTGTGGGCGGGGGAAGGAGCAGCGCAGAGGAGAACTTTCTTAGGACTGACAGCTCCTGGCACTAGGGATCGCTGGTCTGGCTTACTGTGACTCGCTGCCTCGGGAGGGGGAGGAGGAGGGGACAAGGGGTATCGTCCTTAACTCTGCTTTTCAAAAGCGCATCTGATGAGATGTTGCCTAAAGGCTGTGCAGTCCAGCCCTTCCTTTAGAACAGTGGTTTGTGAACTTTAGAAAATGTCCACACAACCCTTTCCTCAAAGGAAATATTACAAGAAACCCATATATGCAACAGATAAAGGTGGACTATTCTGGTGGAAGCTGAGGGTGTAGCCCTTCTCAGGGTACACCCCAAGGCAACTCCTTGGAGCCCTAAGGGTTCTGTGGATTTCCTCCACTCAGGGGTTGCAGATGAGTGAAGAAATGAGGCAGCGGGAGCAGGTGGAATTCCAGAACTGCTACCTCATTTCAAACAGAATGGTTGGAATTTCACCTATTTACATACTGGGCTTACGAAAAGATACCCTGTGCAGGAAAAAAAAAATTTTAAAAATCCCCTACACAAAATCCTTTAAAACAGTGTTTATCACTCATTCTGGAGATTTACAAACACAAGCTGGGGGGAAGGGAGTCTGCCCCCACTGAGAACCACTAACCACAGTGAAGCGACATGACCAGAAGGCTGAAATCCAAGCCGCAACATACAAGGACCCACTGAAGTGCTTTGCTGCGAAGCCATAGCCTGTGCAGAAGTGTGTTGGAATAACTAGGGATGTTCAATGGGGCTATGGAAAACAGGGCTATCTGCTGCTAAAGATGTTATTTACTATCATCCCACAGTGTCTTCTTGAGAAAAAATGTCTCCCAGAGTGGGGAGCAGGAGGGCCGTTCCCCTGAGCGGTCTCGTGACCGCATAGCTGACCTCACTGCCCCCAAGGAGTGGCTGCCGTCAAGTAGAGAGACACATGCTCCGCCCCCTGGAGCCAGGATAGAACAGGAAAGCACGCGACTGGGGTTCTGACCTCTTTCTTTGCTCCAGCTTATCTTCCTACCCTGCTCCCTTCCAATCCCATTTTTTTAACTGATGGGTGCCTTATCTTGCCAGTTGTATGTTTTTTTTTTGTAAAACATGTGCTAGAGTTTAGTCATGCATACAGGCAGAGAGAATACAGTCTGCACACCACCACCCTCACTTCTGACACTAATTGCAAATTCCAGGGGTTCCCCCAAACCACCCTCAGTTTCAATAATTTGCTAGAAGGATTCACAGAACACACTGAAAGGTTTTATACTCACCAAAAACCAGGCTAGGGAGGAAGTGCAGAGGCCCAGGAAAAGGACCAAATGTGTTGTCTCCCAGGGGACTCTGAGGACACAGTGTTACGCTCCTGGCATCAGCGTGTGACAGACACACAGAGAAGCTCGCCCAAGCCCTGATGCCGTCTTTACTGGGGCTTGATGACATGTGGTTCCTGTGACTGACCTTTAGTCTCGAGCCTTTCCAAAGTTGAGCTGACACGATAAGTTCCCAGTCCCTCTGGAGGGGAGAAATGAGACAGGGTGGCCCAAAGCCCTCATCGCAAATCACATGGTTAGATGGTCTGGTGGTCCCCATGCAGAGACACTCCTATCAGACATGACATTCCACGGGTCTAAAGATCACCTCCCAGCAGCCAAGGGCAAAAGCCAGACCTCTCCTTGGGAAAGTTAATTCTTCACCACACAATGTGCTAAATTTTTTTTTCAAGCAAGGTAAGAAGGAAAGAAGTAATGAACCAACCAACCAAACTGAATTAACCCAGACATGACCACAGACTCCTGACTACATCCCCTCTTTGATGATCAGGCCAAGGGGGACAAATCAAGGCGAGGGGCCCCAGCAGGGACACTAGGTGCCCACAGCCTGAACCCCTCTGTGGGCTGGTCGTGCTGCTTGTGGTACTTTGTTTTGGAGGAGGGGACACAGAGCACTGCTAGGCCCTGAGTGAGGGGAGGAGAGACATCTGGCAGTGTCCCCAGGCAAAAGATCAGGGAAGGCAAGGAGATACTGATGAGATGGAGGGGGATTTGGAGTCATTCCCACTTCTCGCATTAATAGGGAAGGGATTTCAGGAGGAGTGGTCAAGATGGGCATGTGTGCGGTGGAAGGTGGGGGTCCCAGCAGCTTTGCAGAACTGTTTGGGAAGGATGCCGCGTCAAGGTCATAGTTGGCGCCCAGGGTCCAGAGCCTCAGAGATTCCTCTCCCTCTGCACATCTCCCTCTTTCAAGCTCCCCATGCTCTGTGATGGGCCTGGCGGGAGGAACACAGAGGAGTGAGAGCTGACCCAGCTGGCTTGCTGGGCTCAGAGCCAGTTGCGGGACAAGACCTACCATCCACGGAGAGGGTCTCAGGCTTGCTTGTCTCTTCGGAGACTCTGTTCTCGGCTTTGCAGGTGTAGTTCCCAGCATCCTGCTTTGACTTCACCAGGAAGAGGAAGGAGGCGGCTCCTCCATGGAGGGCCGTGCGATTTCCCAGCATCTCCCCATTGAGGTAGAATGAGAACAGGATGGGAGGGAAGTCCCTCTGGGCCTCACAGAGGAGCTCTACCTCATCCCCCACAGCGAGGTCAGTGGGCCTGGGTCTCAGGGTGAGCAGAGGACTGGACACAGGAGCTGGGGCAGCACACAGTGGGGAGGGTCAGTTGGCCCACCCTTGCTCATCACTTAGGGACCCTTCCCCCAACACTCCCAGGGGACCCCACCATCCACTGCCCTTGCCCCTAGGAGTATCTCCCCCTCCCCTACTTATTCCACACCCACATCTCCAGCCAGGGGCTCTGTTTCTGGACCCCACCACCCTCAGGGGCCGCCTCGCACCAGTAACACCCAGAGTCTCCCTTCCTGGGCTGCTGGGATGCAGAGTTCTGGGTGGAGGCCCCTGTCCTGCAGAGTGTGGTCCTCCTTGTGGAAGGAGAGGAGGAGCCCTGAGGCTGACCTCTTGGGGTGTAGCTTCGTCTGGCATCTCAGGGTCATGGGGCTCCCCTCATGAGGCTCATGAGAGGAGATGGTGCTCAGCACAGGAGAGAGGAACAGCTCTGGGGAGAGGGCCCAGGGCTCAGGAGGGGAGTCCTGGACAGTGAGGCCCCAGGAGCCTGAGGCTGAGCTCTGGCACATCCCAGACCAGGGCCCTGTGCCCTGTGGGAAACGCTGGCACTGTCTCCCAGCACCGGGCCTCTCATCCCGCCACCAGCTCTGAAACGACCCCCACACCCCTGAGCCCCTCTGGGGTCCCAGAAGGCCAGAGCCAGAAGGGCCCCCGAGGTCACCTAGTCCCCAGAGGGGAAGCGTCAGGCCCAGGGCCTCAAGGAGGGTGGGCAGCAGGGAGCTTTCTGGGCTCTTCCCCACCCCCACCCCAGGGCATCTCCCCTCCTTCTCTGGCTCCAGACATGCCTCATGGTGGGAGCAGGGCGTGTGGCCGGCATCCTGGATGTCTCAGGGCCTGCAGAGTGGCCCAGCATCAGGGGCCACCAGAAATAGGGGGCTGCCCCGAGCACTGCTGACCTCTGGACACCAGACCCCTGAGCAGCAGCCTGCTCCCCCCAGCTCCCCAAGTGGTGACTCACCTTGGACTTGGACCATGACAGTCCCTGAGGTCCGATTGTTCACATGTCGGCCGGAGGTCACCTGCCCAGCACAGCTGTACCGGCCACTGCTCTTCACTGTTGCTGTCCCCATGGACAGAAGCTGGTTGTCCTTAGAGAAACGGAGGAGTTTCCTGTCCCTGTGGAACTTCACCTGGGACAGGACTGCATTCCTCCTTCCCTGGCATTGCAGAGTCAGGACATCTCTTCAAACACGGGGTCTGGTCAGACTTGGAGGCTCAGCCAGGCTGTGAGGCAGAGGAACAGGGTCACCCTGGAGCTGCAGGTCATCAGTCCCTTTGCTCCCTCTGTCCCCAGCCTGAGGCCTCCTCCGGGATGGAGGCTCCTGGATGGCACCTTCGCAGTGGTCACTGACCCTGGTCCTTCACGCCAGACCAGGGCAGGACCCCTGCTTTCCCCTACCCCCTTCCTTTCCTCTTCCTCTTCCCTGCTTCTTCTCCACTACCTTTCCCCCTTTCTTGTCTCTTTTCCTCTCTCCCTGACCCTGCTATATATTGCCTTTTCCTCTTCCCTTGATATATTTAGTCCCAGCTGAATCTTTCCAACTGCTTAGCTGTCTTATTCTTCCTGCAGAGATTCTCATTTTTCACATCTCACATCCTTCTGTGGTCCAGGCTGACCCGATAGCCCCTACTTCCAGTGATAGCTCCAGGCCCAGACCTTGCCAGATTCCAGAGGTGTGGACACATAACATACAGTGGTTCTCTTCTGCCTCCCTCCTAGAGGCTCTTCCAGGCCCGGACTCCATCAATGCCCCGTGCCCAGGAGGGTATGAGTGATGCTAAGGAGGTAGAATCTTAAAGCTATATATATATCAGCAAAAGAGTGAAAACCACTAATATGTTTATTAATAAGGGACTGGTTAAATAATTATGGTCCAACCATATAATGAAACATAATGTAGCCATAAGAAAGAGGTAGGTCCATAGATACCAAGTGGAATGAGTTCCAAGATAAAGTGTTAGTGAGAGAAAATTAAGAGCAATATGTGGATCCACATGGACAGTGAAACTCCACTTGTATATGGAGAGATTTACACACACCATGGTCACACATATATATGTTTGCATAGGCACAGCAATTTTTAAAATACACCAGGTAGACTGAGTGAGTTGTGGGTTAAATCTGGGGAAAAAACAGTTTTCACAATGTACTTCTTCATTCTTTAAAAATGTTTTTCTATTTTTTTATCACATTCTCATATCGTTTTTAGTAAAAAAGTAAAATAAAATAAGATTCTAACCTTCTTTATTTCCCCATACACCTTTCCATAAACTTCTTCTACCTGGGTAGAAGGTACCTGGGTAGGGATCCACCTCCTGCAGCTAAAGATCCTAAGGAACTGAGTTTCTCGGTGCGCAAGGAGGATGCTCAGGAGGAAGCGAGGAGCGGACTCGGGAGTCGAGAATCCAGGCGATCGCAGCCTAGGCAGAGTAGGATGGGGAGATGACAAGACTGACAACTGATGTTAGGGGTGCAGTTTTGTTGGCGGCAGGAGAAGAGAGACACAAATCATGGCTGGACCTGTGTCTTTGGAGCCATAGTTCAAGTAGTGTTGGAAGACACGTGCGGCGGCAGATGCAGTCTTCACTCAGGGACGAAGCAGAAGGGTTTTCTGCTGAAGGTTGGTTGTGGCATTGCTCTCCCTCCCACTCTTTCTCTCTCCAGCTACGGGAGAGATGCACTGCATCCTGCTTGAGGAGCTCCCGGTAGAGCCTAGCGGCTCTCACAACATCCTACAGCTACTGCTGGCAGGGCTAGGACTTCAGCTGGTGGAGAGACCTGGTGTGAAAGGGAGAAAACGGCTGAAAAAGAAAACAGAATGTGCTCAGGCCCGGATGTTCGGCACTGGGTGCTGGGGCGGAGGGGGAGGTCCAGAGCCACCCAAGGGAGGGACGAGAGCCTGGGATCCCTGGTGCCTTCGGACCTGGCCTCTGGCTCGGCACTGACAGGAACAAAAGCTCTAGCTCAGCACTGGAGAGTCAGCTTCACTGACTGATCCAGAGTCAGGGGCTGGAGCCACCTCAGCCAGACAGCTGTCCTCTCAGCCAGACATTTCCGGGCTGGGTGGTCAGATGGGGACGTGAACACACACACACACACACAGAACCAGCAGGGACGAGAACCTAAGGATGCACCTGTCAACTGAAACAAAATCACGCAATGTAAGAGTTGTGAGTTAAGCTTTATTTGGGGGCAAAATAATGACTATATCCCGAGAGATGGCATTTTAAATAGCTCTGAGGAACTACTCCAAACAGGTAGTGGGGAACTCAGAATTATATATGATTTCAGTGAAGGGAGTACGTGCAGTTAAGCACACTATTTAGGCAGAGGACTTGCTGCTAGTCACAAGGAGCAGATGTCACCATTAACAATTTTAGTGCTTTTCTAGATATGAGGAGATGCAAAAATCATGGCTCATAAAATCTTCTCCTGAAAATAACTATCTGAAGGCCTGTTCTGCAAGTCTTCCCCAGAGCACAGAAAGTTTTCGCTAGATCCTCATTCCTGACCTCCACCCTGAACTCCTTTCAGGGAGTGATGGAAGTCAGCGGCTGCAGCGGCTCGTGATTTAATCCAAGCAGAGGAAGATGGCAAGCACCAATGTGATTCAATCCTTGTAGAGGCAGGTGGCAAGTGCCAGTTTTGAGTTGGCACACCAACCTTCCCATCACAGGGATCCGCACTGGAGAAAATTGACGGGAGTTAGATTCGATAATAAGGACTTCCTGACAGAGGAATTAAACATGGGAATGGTGGGGACAGGTTGAGTAAGCCCCTTCCTCCTTCCTACACAGATCTGGAATGTGCCAGCCCCACTGTTTCCCTACCCCCATATGGTAGTAGTTCCTGTTAAGCTTCCTTGGGAACATTCCTGCACAGCATCTGGCCATCCTGGTTTTAAGGTCTTCACGGAGCCAGCCCATGGCTTACCTCTCCCCACTCTCTGTCTTCCCTGCTTCAGGGGGAAGGAGGAGAGGAAGTCAGATGGGACTTCAGCAGCAACTGTCTCATCGTCTAAGGAGTAGCAGGCAGGACAAGGCTTGGGGTGGAGGTGGGGACTCTAGGAAGGAGAACTTGACTTTGGTGTCAATTATGGGAGCAGGCACGGATCTTCATACAGGTCACCAGATCTGATGAGGCGGGTCTCAGCAGGTGGAAAGGACTCCTCATCTCTTAGGAGCCTGGCTCCACCTTAGCGGAGGTAAACGGACAGTTGTAACCTGGGCAACAAGCTAGGTAGCATTCAGAGAGAGATCAGCAACTCAAAAGGGAGGCAGCTAAATATGCTTAAACTGTATCTTATAAGACGGAATCCTGGTACTTTTTAAAGTTTCCCTTTTGTTTACTCTAGTCTTTAGTAAACAGTTATCTAAAGGTTTCGGCCCATCTCAGCCATGTGCTGAAGAAGCAGCAGAGCTCCCCAAAGCCCAGCCTGGCGGTGGAAACCAAGGAGAGCCCCCCAGAAGTGAACTTCAAAGCAGAGAGAACCTCAGGTCTGTGGCCCAGCTGGCCGGCCCCTCAAGACACCCTTGTTCCAGGCTCAGCTTCGGTGGTTCTGAGTTTTGTTATTATCACAGAAAGCAGTGTTTCCTTGTAAAAATGTAGACTGAGCAATAACTAAATTCTCTCCCCTTGCAGGAAGGGGACCTTCTCCCACTCTGAACCATCTTTTACCCAAGCTGACCCCAGAAGATACTTCATTTTTTTTTTTGTAGGACTTTATAATTTTTTATAAACAGCTTTACTGTTGTGTACGTTCTGTACAGTAAGCCACACATATTTCACATGTACAATTTGATGAGTTTTGATAGGTGTATAGACCTATGAAACCCCCACCGCCGTAATCAACATACTTCGTTTGTTTTTGATTTTTAGGGACAGGATTCATTTATGCTTATTTATCACGAGGCACTGCGTGAGCCTGGTATGTCACAAAATGGGTCCCTTCAGTGCTTCCTTTTAACTTCTATCTGGTCTTCAAACTCTGAGTTTGTGGCTTACTTAGCATGGCTATGAGTAGAAAACCGTGCAAAACTGGCGTGGGTAGGAGGAAGTCTTTAAACTCTCCCTGAGTTTGTGGCTTACTTAGCATGGCTATGAGTTGAAAACCGTGCAAAACTGGCGTGGGCAGGAGGAAGTCTTTAAACTCTCCCTGAGTTTGTGGCTTACTTAGCATGGCTATGAGTTGAAAACCGTGCAAAACTGGCGTGGGCAGGAGGAAGTTGTAATATTGGTGCAAACCAGGAGTAGAAGGCTACCTACCTGGTAAAGTTGTGTTGTGTTGGAGAAGCCCTTCTCAGTCACCTCTCTCTGGGGCCCTACCCACCACCCAGCCTCCTTAAGTGAAATTCCTCTTTCTTTTCATCTGTCACCACCTTCCCCAAATTCTTCTTTAATATGCAAATACTGCCCGGGGGAGATAAGAGGAAACCACAACACATCTCTGTTTAAAAAACTGTTCTCTTATGTTTGTAAATGTTCAGGAAAAATGTAAATCTCCTTGGGTAAGCAGGCTTAGATGAAGCTATGAGCTCATTTTGGTCAATGTGCACACTTAAGCATTTAAAGGAAAGAGCTTTAAATCAATCTCAGCTTCCAAGGCTGGGAGTCAAGCCTCAAAGTACGGTAGCCAAAAGATATTTTATTGACTGGAAGAGACCCTCATGGGACTCTTTACCATGAATGACCTAGAGAAAATAACATAAAGCAATCTTTTCTACTTCAGTCTAACTCAACAAAGATCTATTTAATTCTGCTGTGTGTAGGGCACATACATACTGCTAGGTGAAACTGGGGACACAAAATTGCATGTAAGTCCTCATTCCCAAACAGTCTGGCCATGCAGGACAGAATATATATGGAGACAAAAAGCAAAGTACCAGCGCCTGGGAGAGTTCAATGAAGGGAGAGAGCCCACCCAGTTGGAGGACTCAATGGAAATCGAAAAGGAATTTGGAGGCAGCTGTAAGTAAAATAAATTATATGTGAAGGAACTGACAGAAACAAAGGCACAGAGATGGGAAATCACAGGATATTTTAGGAAACATCAGATGGTCAGGTCTAGGTGGAGCATAGGGTAGGAGTGGAGAGTCAGTGGAAAAGAAAGATGGGAGAGAAAATTAGGACCCTCTGAGCAAGACCAAGTTAAAGGATATTTAGGGCCAATCTGCAACTTGAGTCTTCTGTTCTTTCCCATTTCTGCTTCTGACAGCTCATCCCTAGAACAGTGGTTCCTGGGCACACTTCCAGGATGGGCTTCTGGGGCACAGATGTCTCTCCACAATCAGCTGAGTCTTTGGTTCTACTCTTAGAAACACTCACCTTCTCACATGGCTCAGTGTTCTGTCGGCCGGTCGTCCCAGCCTTTTCCCATTTGCTCTATCCCTAACCCCCTCCACCAGCCTTGGTACCTCTCACCCTCTTGTGTCCTTTCAGCCATGGCTACCTTTGTTCCTTCTTGAGAGTGACTAGTGATAAAATGGTACCCAACTACATTGCCCAAGTTCCACTTCCTCCTCTGATGGACAACAGAGATTCCTGAGGCTGAAGAGCTAATTTGAGAGCTCAGACCTATTTAATAGATTTACTTCTCATAGGGGGTGGGAAGGGATAAATTGGGAGTTCAAGATGTACAAATACTAACTACTATATGTGAAGTAGATTAAAAAACAAATTTCTACTGTATAGCACAGGGAACTATATTCAATATCTTGTAGTAACCTATAATGAAAAAGAATATGAAAATGATTATATGTATATATATGTAAGAATATGAAAACAATTATATGTATAATATATGTATATATACACACATATTATGTGTATATATGTATGAATATATATTATGCTGTACACCAGAAATTGACACATTGTCACTGACTATACTTCAATAAAAACAATTTTTAAAAGCCTGAAAAAAAAACCCAAAAAAGCTTTACTCCTCACTCTCCAACCCTTATCAAGTCTTTCTCCGGCACACCACCACCATCACTACACACTCCCACCATCACTACACACCCCACCTAGTGATCTCTGAATTCCTATTAAGACCCACTTCAAATGTCGTGGACACAACCAAGAGAGGAAATCATGCCTCTCTTTGTGCTAATTTTATACCCAATACTAACATCTCTTATGGCATTTACAAATTGTCCTGCAATTCCTTGTCTCTTAGGGAAAACTTTGAGATAGGGATAAAGTCATCTGTGTATCCTCAATGCCAGCATAATACTTGATACATATTAGGTGCCCCAACTTTGTGTAATGTTAAGTATATCTATATGTGTACCTACAGACACACACACACAACATCAGATATAACAACATTAAAGCAAATATCTTGGTCAGTCATTAAAACCCTGGCAAAGCTCCACTTCTATCAACTTACCCTCCCACCCAGTGTCTGCCTCCTGATGCCATCACAGGTTTGTGATTCTTCATTTCTTGGGTGGAATGAGGTGCACAGGGGTGTTTGAGAAGCCAGGGATGGATGTGTCACAATCACCAAACATGTACTAGGAGTCAGAGGTAGGCAGGGAACGTTTCCTTTCCTAGGGAAGGGATATTCAGGTTGCCAAGAAAACCAAGAGATCAGGTCTTCCCAAGGAGTTTTCTGACTATTTTTTCCTTTTTTGCTCAAGTTCATTCAAGTTGGTCTCTATCACTTGCAAAATAAAGAACTTCAGTGAATTCACTGGAAGGAGCATTGTTGGGAAGGAAATGACTTGCTTGTGAGGCTGAGTGTAGGTTGGAAGTCAATGTTGGCTAGTAGAGCAGAGGGGCAGCGGGGCAGGACGAGATTAAATGAACTTACAGTTCCCTTGTAAGAGGACAGTTACCTCCTCTGGTCACTGATTCTGACCAGCTTCTTCCCTCTTACCCCCAAAATGAGAAGCAAAAGGCAGAAGAGCTCTAACAAATCACCAGCTTCCTCAGAGGAAGAGACACATGTAAGTTCCAGCTGAGTTATTTACAGCAGCAAGTGATCAGGACCGGAGGAAGGACAGGACACCAGGAGCAGCATGGCCACACTTCTCGCAGCAGGGCCAGGGCTTCAGATCTGATGGAGCAAAGGAGATGGTCTCCTCTAGGAGCAGGGTGACCTGACTACATAGATGGAAAGAAGAGGAAGAAGGAAGTGGAAATACTGTGGTCTCAGTGCAGTGCTTTCTTTACATGATCATGGAAATAAAGTCCCATAAGTCTGTGTGGGCTGAGTAATGTTCCCCCAGTATGTCTACACCCTAATCCTGGAACCTGTGAGTCTTACCTTATATGGCAAAAGAGACTCTGCGGATGTGATTAAATGAAGAATCTTGAGTTGGGGAGGTTATCCTGGATTATCTGGGTGGGTCTGATGTAATCACCGGGGTCCTTATTAAAAAGACTCAAGAGAAGTCAGTGTCAGAAGAAGTTCATGTGATGACGGAAGCAGAGGGAAACAGATCAGAGACAGAAGATACCACCCCACCAGCTTCCTGAAAATGAAGGAAAGGGGGCACAAACCAAGGGATATACCTGTATTTCTTAGTTGATAGCAACTACCTCGGAATGTTGCTATGAGAATTAAATGACTTAATACGTGTAACAGTAGCTGTGCAATAAATGCTATTAGAAATATCCTTGAGCTGCACTATCCAATATGGTAGCCGCAAGCTACATGTGACTACTGAGCACTTGGAATGTGGCTGGTCTGAATTGAAGTATGCCACATGTGCAAAATACACCCAAATTTCAAACCCTGAGTACCAAAGAGGGGGAAAAAATGCAAAAGAGCTCAATAATTTTCATATTGATTACAGGTTCAAATGGTAATATTTTGGACATAGTGGATAAATAAAATATAGCATTAAAATTCCTTTTACCTGTTTTTCCTTTTCGCTTTACATTACCTGTATATCAAAGCGGCTATTAGAAAATTTACATCTCTGTGTGTGGCTTGCATTATGTTTCCACTAGACAGAGCTCTTTGAATCTCTGGACCTCGCTGCATGGAGCACACAAAGGCCACTCCGGCCCATTCAGGGAAAGCAGTAAGATGTGCTGACTTCTTTACGTAATTGCCCCTGGCCTTCACCTGCTCCCTTTTTTTTTTTTTTTTTTTTTTTGTATCTTTAAGATGCTGCTCAAGAGACATTCCTGGGAGCACCCTTAATTCTTGACTGCCAGGTACAACTAAACCAAAAGAGAAAATTCATTTGGCCTTAGACATGGTGTAGGTCCCTGCCCTAAGGCAGAAGGAGGGAGCCGTCACTTTCTCTTTGAAACTTCCAGTGAGGTCAGAGCACCATCCTTCTGCACGGCTTAGCTGGAATCTGTTCCCTCCTTACCATACACTGCTTTTTAATCCCTGCCATCCACTCCAAAATGTCTACCCAACATCTGCCCCCATGCTTGAAATTCCACCATTTGGGTGACTCTGCTGCATAGAAAATTTAACTCCATCCAGAAATGGTTCATGGGTCTTAAGAACTTTTAAATCTCAGCCACCACCAAGAATTCCACTTGCTTTCCTTTCGTCTCTGGCCCTTGCCCCAAGAGTGGCCCTAGGCCAGAAAAATTCCTCTCAGGTCCCTTCTCCAATTGTCCCTAGAGACACTCATCCAGCTGGCCCCCATACTCAAAGCTCTACTGCCAATCATTACATAGATATGGACAACAAAGGACAGCAAAACTAAGGAAGCTTGGCGAGCTGCAAGGGCTCCAGAATCTTACTCAGGTCCCACAGCCAGTCTCTCTGCGTGATGGGGACTGAAGTGAACTTCAGCTCCTGCCCTCATTCCTGAATGTGGAACTGACTACCCCACATCTAAGGAGCATACAGGCATCTTTCCCCGAGAAGCACATTCCCCACTTTGTGGACCCAAAGAGGCAGCAGGAGCAGGCTCTCAGGGTCTAATAGGCAATTTGCACCTAAGACACCTCCAGACTGGGTGATACACTCTTCACAAGTTCTCTGCCTGAACCTCTGGACACCCCTTACAATCCCCATCAAAATCTGTGTTTCTGATTAAACATAGAATTACCATAGATCTGGCACTTCTGCTTCGGGTTATATGCCCCAAAGAATTGAAAGCAGGGACTCAAACAGACATTTGTTCACCCAGGTTCAGAGCATGTGAATAGCAGCATTATTCGCAATAGCCAAAGGTAAAGGCAACCCAAATGTCTGTCATGGATGAGTAGATTAGCAAAATGCAGTCCATACATACAATGGAATGTTAGACCGTCTTAAAGGGAGAAGGAAATTTTGACACATGTCACAACATGAAAGACCCTTGAGGACATTACGCTAAGTGAAAAAAGCCAGTGATAAAAGAAAAACTGCCGTTCGATTCCACTTGTATAAGGGAACTAGAGTAGTCAATTTCAGAGATAGACAGTAGATTACAGGTTCCCAGGGGACACAGGAGGGGGTGATGGGGACTTTTTGTTTAATGGGTAAGCTTTAATTTGGCAAGATGAGAAAGTTCTGGAGGTGGATGATGGTGATGGCTGCACAACAATGTGAACGTAATTAATGTCACTGAAGTGTACACTTAAAATGGTTAAAATGGTCAATTTTATGTTACAGATATTTTACAATTAAAAAGAAAAAACCTCCAACTAAGAAAAAGAAATCTGTGTTTCTCCATCTCTAACCAGAGCCAGGTTATGATCAAATAAGCCTGTAAATCTGTCTGTCTGAAAAAGCTCTTCCCTAGTACAGGAACCTCTACCAACCAGGGAAGCCCCCACGCGGGGACCCTCTCAGCTCCTCTGGGCACTGTCTCCAACGGTGGGCTTCACGCAGATGCTTTGTTGTCTCTCCTTGGAATTTTCGGGCTGCCCGGGAACACTCATCGTCAGGAACCCACAGAGAGGCCCGCAGCTTGGGCAGGCAGTTTGGGTCTGGGGCTGTGCACAAGCACATTTGGCTGCAGCCCTGACAGCAAAAACTTTGTTAGTAATAAAACTGATATTTTCATCTCTGCCTTCTAACCACTGGTAGTCGGAGTGGGGTTTTACTCCGAGGTTACAGCTCAGCTGTGTGGGCCTCTCCTCCAAGCTCGTAGGTCGTGGTAACCCTGGCAACCCTCACCTCACCCTTCACCCCTCACCCCTCACCCCTTAGCTGCAGAGGGTAACTGCTTCCTGCACTGCTTTCTGCCCTCACTATTCCTTTTTTTTTTTTTTTTTAAACATTTTTAGTCCTCCAATAACTATTTGATAAATTTCCTATATTAAATATTTTCTGTTAGAACACGTGGTGTGGCTACTGTTTTCTTGACTGGTCCTGATTGTTATGGGGGTGGGGGTCAAGGTCTTGGCAGATAGACCCTTAGGGTGACCCTCATGACCCCTGTCCCTTGGTGTCCAGGTCCTGTATAGTCCCCTCTCCTTGAGTGTGAGCAGGACCTGTGACTTGCTTTCAACCCATAGACCATGGCAAAGTGAAGAAATTTTGCAGAAGTAATTAAGATCCCCAAGCAGTTGACTTCGAGTAAAAAAAAAAAAAACAATAAACGATCATCAAGATGGGCCTAGCTTAATCAGGTAAAAGCCCTGAAGAGAGGAACCAGACTTTCCCTACGGTCAGAAAGATTCTCCTTACTGACGTGAAAAAGTAGGAGCCATCTTGAGGCCCATGTGGCAAAGAACTTAGAACAAGACCCTCAGTTCTACAACCACAAGGAAATGAAATCTGCCAACAACCTAAACGAGGTTGAATGCAGATTTTCTCCTGGTTGAGCCTCCAGAGGGAAAATGCAGCCCAGTTGAAACCTCTATTGGAGTCTCTGGAGACCCTGAGCAGAGGATCTGCTCAACTATCCCCAGACTCCAGACCACAGGAACTGTGAGCTAATAAATGCCTATGTCTTCTTAAGCTGCTAAATGTGTGGCAATCTGTTATGTGGCAACAGAAAACTAACACAATGTCTGCAAACTTTGTATGACCAAATTAAACATAGTGTTAAAATTACCCCTGAAAATCCCTTAGGAAAGCTGACACTGACAGCTAGATTTTTTTCTTCTAGCTTGGAACTTATGTACCAGTTGAAGTAGGTGGCTTTCATTTGGGGACCATGTGGTTCCAAACTATATGTGTTTTTAAACATTAGAATCACACTCAGCATGCTAAGATACTCATGCAAGAAAACTGAGATTTATGAAAATGAAAGCCAATGTGTGACTCCCTCTCACCCTCATCCTGTGGTACATAGTCACTGAGTGAAAGAGCAGGGTGAAGTCCCTTCACCATGTCAGGTGTCCTCTTGCTCAGCATAGAGTTGGACTTACCTAAGTTCACCAGGTCTAAAATGTAATTTTCCTTTATTTGAGTTTTTGTGCTTCCATTTTTAAATTAATAAGATGCTTGTGTTAAATTTTGGAGAAGCTTCTTTTTTTCTTTTTTAATTGAAGTGTAGTTGATTTACAATGTTAGTTTCAGGTATACACCAAAGTGATTCAGTTATATATATACATAAATATATTTTTTTAAAGATTCTTTTCCATTATATGTCATTGCAAGAAATTGAATATAGTTCCCTGTGCTATACAGTAGGTCCCTGTTTTTTTATCTATTTTATATACAGTAACATGTATCTGTTAATTTCCAACTCCTAATTTATCCCTCCCCTGCCCTTTCACCTTGGGTAACCATAGTTTGTTTTCTCCTGTCTGTGAGTCTATTTTTGGTTTGTAAATAAGATTTGTATCATTTTCTTTTAGATTCCACATACAAGTGATATCATACCATATTTGTCTTTCTCTGTCTAATTTACTTCACTTAATATGATAATTTCTAGGTCCATCTATGAGCTGCAAATGGCATTCTTTCATTCCTTTTTTATGGCTGAGTAATATTCCACATATATGTATATGTATATGTATATGTATACCACATCTTCTTTATCTAGTCATCTGTCAATGGACATTTATATTGTTTCCATGTCTTGGCTGTTGTATATAGTGCTGCTATGAACATTGGAGTACATATATCTTTTTGAATTATAGTTTTTGGAGAAGCTTCTTTTATAATTTAAGACACCTAGTTTAGCCAAGACAATACTGAGTCTGCTAATAATCCATTAATGAGAGAAATGAAAACACTCTCTTAGGAGACAACTGCAGCAGAACGAGAAATATTTCTCTTGGCCCTTTGATTGAGTAAGATGGCAGCATAAGGACTGAGGACAGATCCCCCACCTCTATCCAGTCTAGAAATAATGATTAGTAAAAAGAGAAAAACAGCACATCTGTCATAAAAACGATCTGTATCTTGGAACTCGGCAGATGAGATTTCCGAGTGTTCTTTCAGTGCAGTGCAGCGCTAAACCTGATTTCTATTGATTAGTTTACTTTACAATACTTGTTAGCATGTAGCTTTTTGTCCAATAAAAATGTAAGTAATTTACTGTCAAGTGGAACAGATAACCTCAAAGGTTATAGTTTATCTAAATCTAACCCAGTGATCTTAACCTACCATTTCTTTATTAAATTGCATATCTCTATTTCAGTTTCTCAACTGCTCTTTGAACCAGTTTCAATATCTTACTGGTTCCCACATTAATTCGTGAGTTAGTTGAATAAAATTTTAGACAGGATTAATTTTATCCTTGCATGGACATTAGGCTTTTATCAGTTTGAAAATTATACTTTAACCGGTGTCAGAAGAAGAGTCCCAATCACATGCCAGAAACTTCAGTGCATTTACACTGGATGAAGTCCAGGTGGGACTAGCCTGAAGAAAAACTTCTGAGTGATTTTCCCCTCCCTTCCCCGAAGAAGTGAACGCCCATCTCCCCCTAGCTCTGCAAGAACAGAAGATAAAATCTTGAGACGCTCCTAGTTTGAGAGGCAAAGGCTGGAGACAAGGGCGGGCCCTGGACAGTCTGGAAAGGGTCCGGACGGAGTCCTTTTAGGCACTGCAGTGTAGTAAGAAGCCAGGCAGAAGCAATCAGGCGTAAGCAGCTACTGCAAACAAGAAGCAGCGGCAGCGGCAGCAATGAAGAGTCTTGTTTCAAAGCAACGTGAATCCTGTCTGATCTCTATGGAGTAGCGCCATCAACAAGGCTGGGTAGGGACTGGTCTGGGCCAATCCCTATAGTCTAAATAGCAAGAATTTTTTTTTAATCTTAGCAAGCACACATACTGAAAGTCAATTTCCATCTTTGCCAAGCATGAGGCTTTTTTTCCCCTATCAACCCAGTCTCTGATTCTCTAACGTCAGCTGGGTGCCCTATAGTTCAGTTCGGACACTCAGTACACGGAGTCAGCACAGACGCACAGGTTTCAAGCTTCAGTGCCTGAAACACCGGCCTCAAATATGGGGTCTGCCAGACATGTCTGCCCAACTTGGCTACAACGTCAGGGGTTCCCATAACCCACCCCCACCCCCATCAGATTCTATGATTTGCTAGAGCAACTCACAGAACTCAGGAAAATTTCACATTTACTATTTCAGTTTATTATGTTAAATGAATCAAACAAGGAGGCATTAGACTAAGATGGCTGGAATGCCCTGGCAGCCTACATAAACAACCCAAAATCTAAGCCTGTAAATGCCTCCAGGTTATGAAATCAAAACCTAAGGACAACTGATCACAAACTGCCAACCAGGCTGTAGCTACAGCCAATCAAGTCATTTCCTTTCTTTGATTTCTGCACCTTCTCTGTCTGAGTCATTCCCCGAGCTCCTGTGGGCAGAGCACCCACAACCACTTCTGGTTTGCCACTGCCCTACTCCACTGGATTTTTGCTCAAATAAACTCTTAAAAATTATTATAATATGCCTCCATTTATCTTTTATCTTTATAAAGCAGTCAGATGAGGAGGTACCTAGGATGAGTTTGGAAGTGCCCTGAGTACAGGAGCCTTGGTCCCCGTGGATTTGGAACGTGCCACTCTCCCAGTACGTGGCTGTGTTTGCCAACTGGGAATCTCCCTGAACCAGGTCACTGAGGGTTTTTATGGAGATTTTGTTGCATAGGCATGATTGATTCATCATTGGCCATGGTAATTAACTCAATTTTAACTGCACACCCCTCCCAGGAAGTTGGGTGGGGGAGGGTGAGAGGGGACAGAGTAGGGTTGAAAGTTCCAAGTTTCTAATTATGCCTTAGTCTTTCTGGCACCATCCCCAGCCCTGAAGCCATCTAGGGACTGGCCAAGAGTCACCTCATCAGCATGAACTCAGGTATGGTTGAAAGAGGCTTGTTACGATTAAGGAAAGATGCCCTATCATCCTATCACTTGAAAAATTAATTCCAGGGGGGTTTAAGATCTCTGTGCCGGGAACCAGGGACAAAGATCAAATAGTTTTTTCTTATTATACCTCAGCAAGGGATCCAGACAAATTCATCAGAAAGTCAAACATGTTAGCTGCAACATGATATATCTAAATAAGTTATATTTCCCTTTGAAGTGACAAAGATTCTCACATTTGATCCAACCATATATTGTCCCCAAGAGGCACATCCAAACCAAAGTGACTCAGTATGTTTAAAAATAAAAAGATGGGGAAAGATATATTTAGTGAAGGAAAATTAAAGTCCTAAACCATTAAACAAAATAAATGAAAACTAAGATTTGCAATGAAGATATGTGTGTCATAAACCTTTATGACAGTAGATAAAGGATAAATAGATAATAAGAGGAAGATGATTGAAAAACAATTGCTATGGAGACGTTGTCAGTTCTTGACTGATCAAGTAAGCAAACATAAAGATGTAGACCCTCTGACCAAACTCATTGCTGGGATACATTTAGCAAATATGAAAAAATAAAAAAGAATACACTATCGTTTTCAGTGTCTATGGAATACTTTTTTTTTAAATTGGTTGCGTATTAAACCACCACAAAACTGTAACAAAATTCCAAACCCAGAAATTACACATGGCTACATCCTATACCACAATACCATAAAGCTAGAAAATGGAAAAATACGTAAACAAAAAATGTCTGACTACTTGATATGAAAACACTCTTCAACATATTCCATGGATTAATGAAGAAACCTAAACCACAATTTATAGAATGCTTGGCAAATGCTGGTAATGACAACTCCATCATATCAACACCAAGAGGAGAAGGCCAAATCTATGATCAGAGGCAACTTCAAAGTGGTCAATAAAAATACTAATTAACTCTTGTTGAGCACTTACTATGTGACAGATCCTGTACTACACACTTCACAGGTAGTTCTCAATTTTTCCTCATAACCAATCTGAAATGCTTATATTATTAAATAAGAAAGTAAAAATATATGAAGTAAGCATATACTACAAGAGGTTAGAGGAAGATTAAAGTTTAAAAAAACAGAAGAAATACATTAATAAAGCTAAAAGGTGAAATTAATGAGAATCCTGTGAAAGAGCAGAATTGATAAGTAAGGCCCAGGGGGTATGTGTAGCAGACACTTTCGTGCCTGTCCCAGTACCCGGGCATCATCACTTTGGCGTCTTCTGAAGGCATTCCTGTGTTGGTATCTGCATCCCTTTGCATGACAGCCTTTTCTGAGACAGTGGGAGGCCTTTCTGCTTGTGCCCAAGAGAGGCTTTAGTGCCAAGGAATGAACACCCTGACACCCGCAACCCAGCCATTTCTACGCACAGTAACCCTCGACCAACATCTGTTAGGAGTTGTGTGCAAATACCGCCACTCCACCACCCCGCATGTGGGGTCCCGAGGCCCTTACTCCCCAGTTTCCCAGGACCACATTCCAGTCCCCACAGTGGTGGCTGGCTGAACAACTCATCCTTTATTGTCTGCCTTCATTCTCCTGGGCTGCCTCCTTGCTCCCCTCCAGTGTTTTCCTGCATCAACCAAATAAATTACTTGAACTCAAATCTTTGTCTCAAGGGGAAACCCAAAGTGTAAGTTGAATAAATATCCCAAACTAACAAAAGTCTTGCACCATAGGAGAAAAAAAAACCACACCAAATTAAAAATGATAGGCTACAGACACATATTAAAACTAAAGATTATAATCATGCACAGTGTAAATTTTAAAAAACATCCAAGTAAAACTTCATGTCAGCTTATTTGGAAATCTTAACAAAATGGTAATTTTATGGGAATACAAAAATTATCAAAATTGACTTAAGAGAATGTAGAAGGACTGAAAAGACTAACACATACAATAAACTGGAATTTGTTGCCTAAGAATTCATCCTCCAAATATAGTAGGTCTACATGTAGTTGCTTAAAATGGCAAAAAACATATTTCAAACCGACAGCCAGTTGTTCATGCCAAGAAAACATATCTACAATATTAATCGTAGATGAAATAGATTTCAAGTAAAAAATATGACTAAAATAGCACCAAAAAGAGAAAATTACAGACTAGCTTGACTTATGAATATAGATGCAAAAATCCTGAATAAAATATTAGCCAATTAAATTCAGCAGTGTGTTAAAAGAATAATGCACTGTGATCAAGTAGGTTTATTTTTATAAGACTATAAGTATGGACTAAAATTAGAATATCTATTAATATGTTATTATCCATAAGGAGAAAAATAAAAGATTAACTCAATAGACACTAAAAACATCATTTTCTGATATTAAAAAATAAAAACCTAAATAAACTGGAGATGAAAATATATTTATTTAATAGGAGAAGAAATATCCATTTCAAAGCCGTAGGCAACATTGTATTTAAAGGCAAAACTACAGACTTTCCCAATAAAGTAAGGAGCGGGATAATGATGGTTACTACTGTCACTATTATATAACATTGGTGTGATAGTTTCAGTCTACGCAGTAGGACAGAAAAAAAGTCATAAATGCATAGCTACCAGAAAGGAGGAAGTCCTAATTACAGTTCACTCAATTGCCTACCTGTAAAACCGAAGAACATTGTGGAAATAAAGACTACCCAAGTGCAAACAAACAGGGGTTATTTATTCAGAGCTTGCTGTAGGAGGGGAGTCAGCCACCTTCGCCTGCTTTGGTGGAAACTCAAAAGGAGGCAGGGGAGTAGGGAAGGTTTATAGTGAAAAAAGGTAGAGGTTTCAAGTATGCTTTGATAGGAACTTGTTGGCGTGGGGACGCATCCTATGCGATCGGTTTGGAGAATACATTTGGCTTTCTTTGGTTGGTCCTGAGTTGGAAACAGGGGCAAAAATGAGGGGAGCTGGTCATCACTGACCAAGTCTTGACTTTTCTGGTCTGATTGTTGCAGAGGGTCTGGTTGGACTTCCCAGGTTGCTTGCTAGAAAGGTTGTGGGTCCACTTTTGGGGGAGGACAACTGATAATGCCAGTCAAATATTCTGAGATGCTTCACTGACCCTTGTAACCACTTCTGAGATTTTTAAAGGAAATAATCAGAGATGTGGGCAACGCTTTGGGTACAAGGATATTTATTGCAGAGTTCTGTATATAACCTAGGAGCAGGGTCTCTACCTAGATTCTGGGGGAGAAAAACTAGGCGCTACTTGACTGCATTCGCAGCTGTACCATAATGATTGCTGATTTATTTAATGTTGTCTTGAGTCTTATCATTCTTTCAACTGTGCGTCTGAAAATTTTAGTATTTGAAAGAGTGCTGTAAATGTGAGGCTGAGTACTATGGTGATGTGGAAGAGTATCTAACAATATGCGGACGTGCTGTTGAAATTTTTTGCTAACCAGTAAAAGCTGACTACAAAATTCTGCGTGCGTGGTATGTTCTGATTCTCCCTAATGTCGGCTCCCAGATTCTGTTCTCAGCTCCTTTGCTCCCTCGCCACTCCACTTTACTCCATGCTTCATTTCAACCAAAGCAACGAAACCCGAGGGTGCTGTTAATAGCATACTTTCGCTGAAGGCTTGAGTCATGGAGTACAATTGTGGCACAAGTCAGGAAAGCACTCCACGTTTAATATCAGACATTCCTTTCCACAGGGAATTCCTCACTGGTTGTGCTCCTCCACGGAATGTACCCTTTTTAGTGCTTCTCCCCAGTTTCCCTTCTCACATCCTCCCTCCTCTCCCCTTCCTGGGTTTTCTTCCTTCTCCCGTCCCATGTCTCCTGAGCTGCCAGGCTCAAAGTTTCCTCCTGTTCTTCTATTATTATTTTTTTTTTAATTAAAGTATAGTTGATTTACAATGTAAGTTTCAGGTGCACAGCAAAGCGATTCAGTTATACATAAACATTCATACATACATATACATTCATACATACATATACATATTTTTCAGTTTATTTTCCATTATAGCTCATTATAAGAAATTGAATATAGTTCCCTGAGCTATACAGCAGGTCCTTGTTGTTTATCTATTTTATATGTGGTTATATGTATCTGTTAATCCCAAATTCCTGAACTATCCTTCTCCCTCTCCCCACCTAGTAACCACAGTTTGCTTTCTATGTCCATGAGTCTATTTCTGGTTTGTAAATAAAATTTATATATATATGTGTATATGTATATATTAGATTCTACATATTTATTTATCTTTCTCTATCTGACTTCACTTAATATGATCATCTCTAGGTCCACCCATGTTGCTGCATATGGCATTATTTCACTCTTTCATGGCTGAGCAGTGTTCTATTGTATAAATACACTACATCTTCTTTCTCCATTCCCTCCTATTCTTGTAGGGAGTTATTTATTACTCTTGGATTCACCTCTGCTCCATGCCCTGGAAGGCAGCAGGGTTGAGAGGCGTCCACAATTCACACTTTCTATAGGCCATTAGGAATGCTTCTAAATTAAAATAAATTTTTCATGAGACGAATTCTATCATCCTCTTAAAGGCAGAAGCAGCTGCAGTCTTGTGAGTGTACGTGTATAAATGCGTATCTCTTCTTCTAGAAACGTCCTATTTACATGTGCATATAGTTAGAAAGAAAGACTGAAAAAGCATACTCCAAAGTGTTGACAGTTGTTAATTCTGATGGTTAGAATTACAAGAACACTTCCTTTTCTCTTCATGTGGATATGTTTTCTCAAGTCTTCTCCAATGTGTGTATGTGTGTGTGTGTGTATGTATATATATTTTTAATATTTTATATTTACAGATCTTGTGTTTTTAAGTAATTAAATGTAACAACAAAAATATTCTTTGGTTATAAAATTTCACTCTTCAAATGTAAATACCTTCCGCTTCATCTTCGTTTCCTTCACCCCCAACGCACACCAATACATTTAAGGGAAAAACGGGTTTATAGACAACTATCACTACAGCGTAAATATGTATTTCAAAGATGTGGCAAAGATGCAATAAAAAGCAACCATTAACTAACGTGCAACATCGATTCTTAGGTTCAAAATGTGAGTGAGGACCGTCCTGGATTTACATCACGGGTTGCCTCTCAGCAGTGTTCAATCAAACTTGTAGACATTTGGCCAGATTCATGGCCCATGAATTTTAACCAGAGATGAAATTTGATAAAATCCATCAATCTTGATGTCTAGTTTTCCAAAAATATTGATGTCAGCCATTTGTCTACATAAAGCACATAAGGAACAATAGACTGTTAGGCTAGGACTGAAGGTGTAGATGGTACTTACGATGGTGGAAGGGTGTAGTGGGTTGAATGGTGTTCCCCTCAAATTCATATCAACCTGGACTCAAAATGTGGCCTCAAAATGTTCAGATATAATTAGTTAACTCCTTCATTTATTGTGAATTTTAAAAAGAATAAGTGTAAGATAAAAAATGTAGTTAATTAATGGGAGAGATTATACTTAGGTCCAGATAGCAAGAGGTTCTCACTGGGGTGTCTTCATCATTAAAGGGGAGAGGGGATGTGAATATCATTAAGTTGGAGGCCTAGATCTGGGCGCCATTTGGCCCCAAACGATATGATGCTCCCTTAAAAAGAGAGCAAAAGAGTCCAACTGCACAGCCTTGGCAGCCATGCTGGAGGGATGAGAAGGGCTGAGGCCTCAGGGATCAGGACAGATGGGAGACTGAAAATCATAGGCTCCCACCACAGAGGAGAATGCCCAAGAACAGAAGGGAGTCAGGAGGGCGTGCTGGTGATGGGAGAGGTGTGTGGATATGGGGACAGTCTAAGCAGTGAGCTCACCAGCTTCAGAGTCTAGAACATTATTAACATGGTATGTGCCGACCTGAAATACTAAACCAAGGGCACACGCATCTGACCCTTCTATCTCACCACCTGCCTTGCCTGTCTCTGAAAAAAGATTGTGAATAACTCAGGGTCAGACGCTGTATTTATATTCGATACATTCTGCATGGAAAGTATTCAGCTCATAGATGATAATGCAAAACCGTCCCACTTTTGTTGGAGGCAGAAGCCAGTGGCTGTAGGACTACGCCGACTGAATACCCAACATTGTTGATACCACTTGGCCTGGAAGAGATTTACGCCTGGTTTCTAGATTCACTGAAGTTTCCTGATTAAGATGGTTCCCATCAATTCTCAATTCCGACTGATGATGTGGATTATTCCCCTTGTGCATCATGAATAAGTTTGGTTTTTTTTTTTTCCTTTTTTCACTCGAGGTAGATTTTTTCCTATCATCCCAACGGAACATTTGTGAAATGATGCCAGTGTTCAAGGAACCCCAAACAATTTAATTAACAGTTAAAGAAAAATATAATACAGGAGGTTAAAAAAAAAATCCGCTAGGAAGAAAAGCTCTATCTGTTAAAAAGAAAAAAAATGGAAATAGAGGGTAATAGAAATGATAATAATATCTTTTTTGTTTGTTTCTGTGGGGGAGAGGTAATTATGTGTATTTATTTATTTATTCTTAATGGAGTTACTGGGGATTGAACCTAGGACCTTGTGCATGTTAAGCATGTGCTCTACCACCACGCTATACCCTTCCCCCATTTTTTTAGTATTACAGCTTTTGATAGAGTAACTGTACTTTCAAAGTGTGCTCCTATCACGGTTCGTGCCATCGAGTATGTGTAACAGAGGTAGGGTGGGGTGTATACTGTATTCACTCTTTCCTGGCTTGTAGAGTCTTTCCCTTTCCATGAAGAAACGGTGGTACTGCAGACTGCCCCATCTTCTCAGTGACCCTCCAGTCTCTCTGGGGACCTTCCACGTAATAGGGAGAGTTGCATGGCTGCCTTTCAGGGACATCGGCTGTAGCTTTCTCTCGCTCTGGGACTAGGGCAAGGTGAGTGAGGCCTCACCTTCGGTACAAATTGAAGGAAGTGCCAAAAAACTCAGTAATCAAGATAAATAATATCTTAATGCAATATTTTTTAAAAACTTAAATCAATGACCCCCCAAATCCATTGTGAATAAAATATCAAAATTTTCAGATGGGATCAGTATCGCTGATTGCTCCTTGGTCCCTCTGGCTCCAATATGGTTCTACAGGACACTGCTCTGGGAGTCAGCAGCTGGACTCTGAAAGGAGCCTTCTGTCTCTGCCCCCACCCTATTTTAGAGGTATTTCTTGAAACCTGATCCCCCATAACATCTAGGGTGTCCAGTCCTACACAACATGTGACAGCAGATGATTCTGGGCCTGAAAGTGTCCTGTGTTTCTGTGCTTCATGTGACCATGCTTTCTGGTCCCAATCAGGCATATGTAATTTCCTTAGGTCCCTTTTCTGATTTGAAGTCACAAAGAGGCACCTGGAAAAGGATAGTTGAACTCAGGGATGTCTTGGAAAATCTGGGCTGCGTGGTTTTACCTGGCAGCAGAGATTAAGCTTGAAACTTGGCCCCATGCCCACCTCCTTGACCCCGCTCCGTTGAGTGACAGGAAGATGCAGATGGAATGGAGATTCCTTTAAGCCAGAGGAAGAAAGAGATGGGCTCTCCCTGGGAGAGCTGTGGCCTGGTCCTCTCCTCCAGGTTCTGTAACATCCCAGCATCCAAATGTCAAGGACTCAGTGGGGTGGGCACACATGCCTCCACCCCAATCCCTTAGAGCTCACAGCTCTTGGATGGGCCTTTCTCCATCACTTTATTCCCAGCCAATTCCTCGTACCTCCAGGTCTGGACCTGACTGAGTCGCCTGGACCCTTTGGCATAATAGACTCCCGAGTGTTGCTTCTTGAGGACATGTGGGCCCGTCGTCGCTGAAGCTGGAGATGTCCATGCTGACTGGATGAACGGGGACAGTCACAGAGAAGGACATGGCGTCTTTCCCTTTTCCTTGGTTTCCCTTTTTTCCCAAAGTTCAAAGTACTGAGGGTTGTTGCAGGGAGTCAGCAACAGATCTTAAAGGCTTTTCTGAGGTTCAGTTGACCAGTGGTGGCCCATGCCTTCTAGCAAAGCCAAAATCTGGGCAAATCAGAGGTGAATGTCCAACCAGGCCTACCACCCTGCCCACCCCTACCCCGACTTTCCTTTACTATATTCCCTTATAACCAGTAGATCTAGAGTAGCTTCTCCAAACCAGAAGAAAAGTTTGAGGCCAGCATCTCGGGATGTCACTGTTGAACACTGTGTAGTGGCCCAGCGGGCGATGAAAGCTGGGTTCTTATAATGATGCAGAGCCCAGCCCTCACTACACACTCCCTTGGTGATTGATGAATGAATGTTTGACCTTGTGGATCTAATCTGCACTAAGTGAGGTCTGAAAATAGCCAAGTGTGCCTGGGAGAGGAGGTGTTGAGACCCTAAGGAAGACGACATATGGCCCAAGAGATGTCCCCACAACACAGTGGAGGAAACAGGCCTCCAGACTCCTCTGCCTGAGTGCGGAAAACAACCACCACACACAGGGCCAAGCCCTTATCAGTTCACGAATCGGTTTCACAACCACTAACACATTTGTTACCCGCAGTAGTCCATGAGGTCATCAGTGGCAGAAGCTAAGAGGGAAGAGAAACACAAACTATTATTAATGGCTACATGCCAGATGCCAAGGCTGGCCCCAGGACCGTGGGATGGGAGACCGCGTCTTGACCTCAGGCAGCTTTAGCCCCTCCCCACCTCACTCTCATCCCCAGTCTTTCTCCAGGTCCTGGCACACCTGTCTCCCAAACTCTGCTCAGAGCCACCCACTTCGCAGGGAGATAGCCCTGTGCTGACACTCCCTGCAGGGTGCTCCAGAGCCAAAGGAAAGATCTGGAACAACCAGACCTCTGGTGCCCTACTCATCTTTGAGTGACCGGAGGATGTGGCCCTGGGTGGTATGAATCAGGGCTGCGTAGTGCCCTGCATTCTCTGTTTAAAGTCCGAGGCGGTGAGTCGCTCTGGCTGGGGAGCCCCAGTGGCCCTGGTTGGCCCCTTGGGGACCTACTTTTCCTGGTTGCACAGCAGCCACAGCTGGGGCTGGAGAAGGCGTGGGGCTGACCCAGCATTTCCAAGAGGAAAGGGACGGATTCTCTCTGACCCCCAACAAAGCTTCATTTCCGTGGGGCTGGGTCCTTCCACAGACAAGATAGTCAACAGTCTCCTCATCCCTTCCATTGGTTGGTGTTAAAATCATGGAAAGAGTTTTATGTCTCTCCCAAGGCTGTTTCTATTCGCCCTGTTCCCGGATTCTTTCTATTCTTCTCTCCCTCTTTCTCAAGCCCCTGACTCCGGGAAGCACTGGGGTCAATCCCCTTTCCTACCTTAATGCCTCTGCCACCTCTGTATCCCCTCAGCTTGTCAACCTATCTTAGGCCTCCTGGGCCCTCTGCTCCACCGCCACCCACTGGCCTCAACCAGAGCCCCAACAGGGGTGCCACCTTCGAGCAAGATCTGGCCCAACCCACTCACCTCTGTGGGACTCTGAGGCTGGGAGGCCCCCTCCCACGTGCCCTCTCCTCCCGCAGCTGGAAGCTCCGAGCCTGGACTGCAGGAGTGCAGGCCCCAGGCGACTGAGAAGCGAAGAGCGGTGAGCGTCTAGCCCACTCTCTTAGTTTATCATTTGTTATTTGTAATCACCTTCTAACAGGCCTCCCTGCCTCCGGCTCCCATCTCCTCGCTTCTCCTGGACTCCATCATCATATAATTCAGATCCAGCTGTGTGTCTCCCTGGGGGAAATCTTACAGTAGCTCCCCCACCCATTAGCAGGGGGAGCCTGGCTCTTGCTCACAGCTTGAATCCCAGCCTCTCTGCTGGCTTATTTCTCCTCAATCCCCTTCTCATGCCCTAAGCGCGACCTAATCAAACCCTGGCAGGCCTCAGCACTCTGTGTTTTATGGCTCCAGGCCTCACCTGTCCCTCCCTTCCTCCCCTCTTGGCTGGCTCCTGCTCTCCCTTTGAGACTCACCTTGTCGGTGAGGCCTGCCCCGCTCTGCCCTGCACACACCAGTCACAGCTCCTGCCACCCGCCTGGGCAGACTTCTAGCCCAGTATTTGTCACTGTGTACCAATGGCCTATTTGCTTTTTTCCCCCCACCTTTGAGCTCCCTGAAGGCAGGGACCATATATTACTCATCTGTGTACCCAGGCCTGGCTCCATAAAGGCTGAAAGATGAAATCATAAATGAACATGGACATGAATGCGGTAGTAACACTTCCCCTGCCTCCCACCAGGGCCAGCCTGCTGAAGGGACCCAGGAGAGAGGCCAGAGGGTGAGAGCGGCCATGGTGACCTCGGGGTGCGAGGTACCCTAGCAGTCAAACAACCATCACCTAATCCTGGGGCCGGACATGATGGATGGAGCCTGTTCGTTCTCCACACCCCATGAGGCTCACTGTGTTTCCGGGATGGGAGGGGCAGCTGGCATCTATGCAGTGCCACCAGGTGGGCAGTATCCCCACTACATTCCCCACCCAGCAGGCCCAGCAAGCCTCCTCCAGTTCCACCCAGCCCCACTCCCCCACTTCTTCTGGGGGAAAGCACTGGAAGGCCCCAGCAGCCCACAGGGTACAACCGCCATATGCAGGAGGCCAGGCATAATAGGGCCTAGGGGTATCAGACCACAGTTCACTGTCCTGGAGAGAGAAGTTTGGAAGCCCAACCTTCCCCTCTCGCCTGCCGCAAGAGTTTCTCTGAGTTAACCCGCAAGGCCTGCAATTCACCTGGTGGGGGTGTGGGTGGGGGACGTCCCTGGATCCTCTGAGGTCTGGGTAGAGACACCTGCTTAGAAATCTCAGAGCTCTTCCAACAGTAACTTCCCCAGGAGGGAAAAGTTGATTCGAAGCTACTAATTTGCCTGAAGGCCCGTGTGAGAGGAAATGTCCAGCCCTCCACCCTGTGCCCGCTAGTCCGGGTCTGTGATGTTGTACAGACTGCAAGACGTTTCAGAGACCACAGCAAGGGAGGTAAAACGGTCCATTTACGAAGATTTCCGAGACAGATGATAGGCCAGGAGCTCGTGACTGCGAGGTCAGGAAACTCTTTGTACAACCAGGTTTGTAATTTTGAATCATTCATGCATGAATTCATGCATAACGCGCCACCACCGCTGCAGTCAGGCGGAGCCTGATGGGCCAAGGCTTCGTCACCCACCGTCATCTCAGGCCCCAGACCAGTGTTTGCCCTCCGGGCAGGGATCCTCCAACTTTCTCTCTCTCCTCCCTCTCCCCTGTCAGTAAATTTAGGACCGAATTTGGAAGTAGAAGTCAGGGTTACATTATGACTGTCGTGGGCCCCAGGCAATTTGGTCTTTTTGGCCCCTTCCTCCATAAAAGAATTCAAATTATATTTCATGATTGTTAGGATAAAAACAAATGTAATACAGGCTGGATTCATTATTATATATTCATTGCTACTTTATTCAATTTTTATTTTGATTTCAAAATAAATTAAATTTAAAACATCTTAACCCTCCCCTCCAATTATCGTGGTCTGGAGACACAGATTCCCACACCTAGTGGGTGTCAGGCGCTCGCACTGCGCAGGCGCGCACACCTGGGCGCTGACGCAGGCGCCCTCTGCTGGCAGCGGCAGTTACAGAGGTCCTGCGGACGCCCGGGGACGCCCAAAGCTGGTTTTTATAAGGGACCAGTGACCCTGATTCTAATGGCGTCTCTGCTTCGCCCTGACTACCCTGGGCAAAGTTCAAAGTAGCCAGAACGACGTGAATCTAATCAAACCAGTCTTTGAACTGTCGGTTCCGTGATCCAGCGATTTCTCTGACTCTGGGTATTGGACCACATGGAGTTGCAATGGGATTCTATCATAATAAAATTGCATTTCCTTAAAAATAACAACTTGAAGTTATGGTTACTGGGAGGAAAAGGGGCGGGGGAGGGATAAATTGAAAGTTCTGGATTTGCAGATACTACTATATACAAAGTAGATAAACAACGAGATCCTACTGTATAGCCCAGGGCACTATATTCAATACCTTGTGATGGCCTATAGTGAAAAAGAACAATGTACATATGTATAAATGAATCACTATGCTATACACTAGAAATGAACACAATATTGTAAATAGGCTATACTTCAATTAAAAAAATTTTTTTAATAATTATTTTAAATCTTAGGAATTCTGAGAAAAGGAAGTTAAGGTGGATTTCCAGAGAAAAGGAAAACTAAGTTTACATTACACATAAAGATAGACCGACAACACTTTGAATTATTCTTTCAATTAATAATTATCAAAGCAACCAATATCATAAGGTCACAGATCCATGAATTCTCATTTCATTAAAATCTCCACTTGGCAGGCTACACAGCTATTCAGTGAAATTTCCCAACAAAAATATTGCCAAATCAATTAAATCTAAGCATTAAATCTGTAGCTGAAACATTATGAAACCATTTATATTTATTAATAGATGTTTTAACTGCATTAACAGAATCATTTGTTAAGAACAATGTTGAAATTTTGCAAACTTGTTCTGGATTACTTTTGTAAACAGAACAAATAAAATACAAATTAAATTTAAAAAATAAACTGAACGATTTGGCATGTTAAATCATTAGGTGAATAATTGTTCTGTATTTCATCAGTTTTATAAATTCACATGGTGACATATCAAGTTACTCTAAGTAGGGAGGGTTACACCTGTAAAAGATTAGGACCAGTATGTTTTGCTTGACATAAATAATTGCATTGTGTTATGAAATTGTGCAACTCAGAGAACTACTTAGCCTCTTAAGTCCCAGTTCCCACATTTTTAAAACCAAAGCTTGAACTAGTCTGTAGTTTTCAAAACGACTTTAACTATAAAAACACTTTTATCAAGTGAAATAATCATAGCTAATAATGACAGTTGATCTTTGTGTTTTCACATTTCATCCTCACACCACCATGTCATTATGTTGCAGTTGAAGAAACTGAGGCCAGAAGAGTTAACATACTCAAGATCGCACAGCTCACCAGAGCCAGAATTCACATCTACTTCTGTCTACTTTGTCTCATGCTCTTTAATCGTTTGAAGCTCTCTCTGTGAAACAAAGAGAGGGTTTTGCTGATTGAAGAGAAGGTGGGGGCTCCTCAGAGCCCCACTAACTCTTCTTCCCATTGGAGGAGTTCAGTTTAGGAAACATTGGTTTTGTTTTTGTTTTTGTTTTCCTTAAAAAAATTTTTTTCAACTAAAGAGTTTTGCTTTTATATCTGGTCAAATAACCCTTTAAAAAGATTTCATCACGATTAACAGATTTTAAAATTTTCACAGCTGTCTTTAGTCATCCCATCCCATGTCATCCCCATTCCCTTAACTCCCCCACCTGCTTCCTTCAATAGATTCAGGGATTCTCAGGAGTCTGCAGACCCGGAATGAAGAAATTCAAGTAAAATTCAGGTAGCGACCATATGCACAATAATGTGGCATCTAGTGACATCTACTGGTAAATCGTGGCATTGCATTCAACTCCCTTTTACAGGAAATAAAAGGAGCCCATAGGCTAAATTCTACCCAGTTGCCGGTGCAAATCAAAATAGGAGAAATTCCTGTCATACAGAGAAAGGGGCGGGGGTAGATCTTGGAATTTCCCAGTAGAGTTAAAAGCCCAAGTTATGGTCTGGCTTTGCCATCATTAGCTGTATAGACTTGGTTACATCACTCGGTATCTTAGCTCCAGGAGTCTCACCTTGAATGACGCCAGCTTTACCACTGTGCCCACCAAACACTAAAGGCATCCAAAGGGGCCATATAAGAGAGGCAGGGCCAAGAGAGTGTGGCTCCCTTCGTCCCCTCTAATCCTGGCACTTCTTTTTATCTCTTCATATGCTAATTTGTAAAATAATATTTTGTTTTCAGAAAGAATTCCACAGCTCTTTCTAAAAGTTTCTCAAAATTCTGTTTCTACTATAAAGACCAGGCCAATCTGTGTCAGCATTTACTGTGCCCATGATATTTTAAGGTCCTATACTCTTTATGAACTACAGCCTAGGAGACCCAGCCCCCTTCTCTTAATAAACTTGTAATGTGATTGTGGACTAAAGCAAGCACATCATCCTGCTCCTTCCTTAACGAAGCATTTTTGTCAAACCAATTGGGGTATTTTTCCCATATGATCATATCTCCGATTTTATAACCCAAGTCAACAGGAGAGAGAATTCTTTTTATACTCAGTCTTGCTGGAAGGCATCTTTGCTATAAAATGAGTGTTTCAGGAGTCTCTTGGGAAGAACTCGTGATGGAGTTGAGATCCACTGTAACAGGGTTCCTTCTCATGGGAAGCGTACTGGATTAAGAGACTCCAGGAGTAGTACCTGTTGTTCTTAAGCAAAGTCCATAAGGCTCTGAGTGTCCCAACCCAGAAAACACGTTATATATCTGCAACAAGGGAAGATATGTAAGATAGCTTTAAATTTCCCACTAAAAATTCATCTTCATTTAGAAATCAAGTTGTTTGATTTTTAAACATTTCTACTAAAGAAAAGGAACCATTGTACCCCTCAATGGTACCAATAAGATAATAATAATATTACTAATTATTAATATTGATTAAGTACTTTGGTCCAGAAACTGTTCTAAGAGCATTAACTCATTTTATCCTCATGACATCCCCAAAAAGTACATTTTATTTTTATCATCATTTTACAGAGGAGGACACTGAGTCATCAAATAACTAAGGAAATCATCAGTGTCTGACACCACAGATTCCAGACTTTCTGCCCTTGGGAAAGATATAAGAAGGAGTCAGACTAACTCCACCCTCCCTCATGGCCTGCCAGTTACTCTGAGGCCTTGCTGTGGGCCACCGGCTGCATTCAGCTCTAGGCTCCTAATGTTATTTGAACAATTTAAGAACCACACCTTCTGCCAAGACCAGAAGTGGCATGGGCAGTGCCTGAATATCGCTTAGCACTGTGTTCAATACAGAAGAGGAAATGTAAACAGAGAATCAAGTTCTTTGGCCCTGTCTCTGTCTCTTAGCATCTTCTTCAAATCTGTATTTGATAAGATTAGGTTGATCAAATCTAATCCTTCTTTAGATTAGACAAAGGAAATCCTCCTCAAATTGGGCCCCCTTGGATGATGTTAAAGGCAAAGAGATGAAAGTTTCAAAATTCCAATAAGCATTAAAAAAATTAGAGAATTATTTTACTTGCCCCTTTTCCTCTATGCAAGAAAATACAGGAAGCACTTGACTGTAATATGTATAGTTTCCAGATTCTGACTGGTGAGGGAGTTTTCAAGTATCTGAGGACTCCATTAGACCACTTTCCCTATTCTATCCTACTCCTGGCCTTGCAAGGAAGCCCCCCAGACCACAGCCAAGCCCAGTGGGCCCAATGAGCTAACTCTCAAAGGGGAGTGTTCTCACCTTTTAGTTATCTTGCCAGTAGCAGGAAAGATCAGCTGGAGACTCTCAGTCATAACTCATTGACATCTTAGACCAGCTGAAAAGACAGGTCTGCTCTGATAGATACATTATGCAGCAAGCAAAGAACAAAGAAACCCTTCTCTCAGGAATGTCATCATCACTGTGTGTTTTCAGCCCTTCTTGTAACATGTACAATTTATCTTCTCCTGGAAAGGGGCATATAAATTTTAATGCAACTTACTTAAGAACAATAAACAAAGTCACAGTTCACTACTCCCATTGGTTTCCCAGAAGAAAGGGGAAAATTTTTAACAGCATGATGAGTATTAGAGGGACTTTGGGCTCCAAATGAGGAATTTAACTAGCGATCTCCCAAAAGGGAAAGTATCTCTGATTTGTTAGGTCCTTAAGGCAATAAAAAGTGTCCGTGTGATCACAAGATAGCCCCAATCCTTCACACACTGACTAAAGCCTGAGGTGACCCTGAACAAGCTGACACACATCTCAGGATTCCAGCATTAGGGAGGTGGAGTCCCCTTCACAGCAAAAGGAAACGCAGGCACAGAATTTCTGGAAAGGAAGAGTATTAAGCATACTGTCCAACCTCCCAGACAGTGTATTTCTCCCTTTCACAATATCCTTGGCATATGGTCAGCCCCCCTTTTTCGTTGTCCAGAAGCTAAGAGGAAAAGGCTATCTAATTCAGCATGAGAGACAAATGCTTATCTCCTGGGTGACTATAAATCCCAGGCAGCCTGCAGGCAGTTTCCCTTGTAACCCACTGAATAGGCTACGATTTTCTCCAAGTGTGGATGGGGAGGCAGAAGCTGCCTATCCACCTCTGCCCCCGCGCCAGGCTCGGAGAGACCTCACAGATGCATGGCCAGCCCACTCTTCAATTTGAGACAAAGCAAGTGAAACAGGTAGGGTTTCCAGTCCAGAATGACAGTGGGAATCAATACATTTAACTCTGTCCCTTCATAGTTCCCAGATGAGGTGACTTCTGGGGCAGAAGAGGACAAGCACTCCATGCCTCAGTGTGGCACAGACCAGAGATGAGTGAGACTTGTAAGACTATCATTCTGTGGAGGGTGGTGCCAAATTCGAACCCCACCACCACCTGGAGAAGGGGGCAGGTGCTGGAGTTCTCAAGGAGGGGTAGTTGGCCAAAGGCTCGCCCAAGCCTTGTTCACAGCAGAGAGAGCATGCACATGAGCCGAGGGGCTGATGAGGTTTGCTCTTGGCGAGGGCCACTATGTTGGTTGGAGGGTATGGTGGCCAAAGAGGGAGCCCTTGAGTCAGAGGTGAGATTGGCTGCACACACTGTGAAATGTCTAAGGTGATTAAAGTCAAGAAAATATAAACTTATTTCCTTTGCTGAGACTGAAAGACTTCAACAGGGACACATAATCTCTACCAGAACATCTATCAGTCCCCGTGCTGGACCAGCTCAGATCTTCCTCTGTAAGAATGAGAATGCAGAGAAAAATTACCAGACATAGAAAGAAAGGGGCCAATATGAAGAGTGTCAGGCAAATTCAATAAAAGAAGGTTCATGTGGATATTCTAGCAAAGACTGAATGTCAAAGACTAAGAAAAAAAAGCCCTACAGCCATCCAGTTAGAAAGCAAAAGGAACAGGCTATTCATACTGAGAAGCAGCAGATTTCTCCTTTGGAACGTTAAATGCAGAAATGTTGTTCAGTGGCAGGACAGGTAATTCATACGTGTAATGGAAGATGATACAGCAGGGAAAATAAGTGTGCCTCAGCTACGTCCTTTAGTGTGGAGAAGTCTCACACTCATAATCTGGGGCAAAAGGAGTGTCATAAAAATACATTATGATTCTACGTATGTAAAGATCAAAAACAGACTAAACAACATAGTAGGCAAGGAGGTATATCTAAGAGGTAAAACTATAAACAAAAAAGTGAGATTACATTAACTCAAAATTCATGACAGTGGCTTCACTTGGGGCAGAAGTAGAGGGATGCCATTGGAAAGCAACTTCTAGGTGTTGGTGACATTCTGCTTCTTAGGCCAGTGGTGGCTGCATGGGCTGTACTTTATTATTCTCCTTTGAATGGTACAAATACATGTGACACACTATTCTGCATGTATCATATATTTCAAATAAAAATTATAAAAGAAAAAAGATATCTCAAGTAGAAAATAAAGAAAACATATAAACGGAAATTTAACTTTTTAAAGATTTAAAGAAAGTACCGGTTAATGCAATTTTTAAAAATTAAGCATGGGCAGCAGTAGGAATACTATATAAAGTATAGTTTAAGAAAAAAAAAATCTGACAAGGCACCAAAAAGGGAAAGCGAGGAAGATTACAGTAAATGAATCTCACTTATGAAAATAGATGCAAAATTCCTAATAGATTTTTTTTAAAAATGGGAAATTAGACTAAGAGGTACATTATTAAGGCTTATCAGGTACTATCAGGTATTGTTAGACTTGTAATAGAGACTTGCGTATGGTTTGACATTAAAATATCTCTTACATTAAACTCAGAGAAAAGTCAAGGATAATATTAGTAGATGCTGAAAAATTATTCAATTGAATTCAACACATTTTACTTATATTAATAAAAAATTGAAACATCAGAGAACTATAAAAGTATACCTCTTTGACAGAATAAAAATGTTCACTTCATGCTTAAAAGTCAAACACTATGGGCATTCCTATTAAAATCTGATATAATACAAATCTGCTATCTCAGCCATTATTCAAAATTATTAGGGAGTTTTAGACAAGTGTAATAAGGTAAGAAAAAATAATTAAGAAGCATACTTATTGGAAAAGAGAAGACAAAGTTATAATTTTTTACATGATGATATAATTATTCAAAATGAGAGAGTTCTTGTGTTGTGTCCAATTGCAAAATAAACATACAAAACTTAATAGTAGTGATCACAACCTCAAACTCCTTCAGGAAGACAACAGAAATGAATGAAGCAGACTGGTGGGGACTTTCTGTGACTATAAGAGTCAACAGCTTCCCAGCTTCCTCACATTTTTGTCAAGAGGAAAAGTGAGCACAGAGTTGCTAGATATTCTGATTTTTTAAGAGAATTTGTAAAACTATATTTTTTAATAAAACTGTATTTTTCAATAAAATTTTCTGATTTTATATGTAGATAATTAACTCAAAAGTTACATGAACTAAATATATCCACAGGCTAGACATGATCACAGGCCTCCAGGTACAACTTTTGATCAGCACTTTTCTATAAAACTAACCCACAAATATAATGGAGGGAAATGTGAAATAAAACAGAATTGATTAATTTTTCAATAGCTCATCATTTGAAATAAGTAAAATTAAATTTCTGCTTCTTACATCACACAAACAAAGCCCGCAGGTTAAAGATTTAAACAGAAAATATGAAACTAAACAAGCACTAGAAAAAATATACAGCTAAATATTTATATACAATTTTGGCTTGGGGAAGGCATTCTAAAAATAACAATAAATACAGAAATCATAAAAAGAAAAGACCAACCTTAATTACGCATGACTTTTTAACAATGTCAGGTCAAAAAATAAAAGGCCAGTGGCACACTAGAAAAAATATTTAAAACTCAAAGGATCAATATCCTTACATAGAGAGATCGGTCTTACAAATCAGTAACAAGCGCCTCCAGAAATTATCAAGCACAGGATGTGGAAAAGCAAGTCACAAAATAAGAAATGCCAAGAGCCAATGGGTGTATGGTAAACATCCAATGTCCTCGTAATCAAAGTAATACAAATAAAGCCAATCACCCAATGCCATATTCCCCCTATTGACTTGCCAAAGATTTTTTAAAAATATTTTTGAGGTCCAGTGTTGACAAAGACATTTACTGTTGAAAGAAGTATATTTGAATCTAACTTGTAGAATAGTTTAGCAATATGTGTCAGAATGCTTTGACTCAGCAAGTCCATTGCTGGGAGTTTAGTCTAAGTAAATAAGATATACAAGGATTTACTTGCAAGAATGTCATTACTGATATAATAGCAGAGCACAAAAACAAAAAAAAAACAGAACAATGCAAACACTAATTGAGAAATAGCTAAATCAGTACATTCATATTGTGAAATCCTTGACAGTCAATTTAAAGTCTGAAGAGGTCTTGGAAAATATTTATTATTATTGAAAGATAGCCACAATACATTGCTAAGAGTTTTTAAATTTTATTTTTAACTAAATTTACCTTAAAGAAAAACAAATAAAATTAAGTCTCTTTTCATTTCCAATTAATGTGACTCCAGACTACACAGTGTATCTACAGAGATCAGAAAGGACACATCCACAATATTACCAGTAATACTAACAGCGCTTATCTCCGCGCTGTGGGGTTGTGGTGACTGTGCCCCACACTTCCTTTTTTTAACATTTTGGTTTTGTTTCTCTATAATGAACATCTTGTTTTGACAACAGGGGGGATACTTTATTTTTAATTAAGAAATCAGGAAAGCTGAGGGTTACCAGGTAGACTGATTACTGCAATTACTTAGATGGACATAGCTCACATAGTTTAGTTTGGTCTGTGTGTGTGTGTGTGTGTGCAAATATATGCACTGTATATAATCAGGAGGCTTACCTTTCTACTTACGTTTTGCTTGGATTGCTTTTAAAATAAAGTCATTTGCTAAATGCTGGTAAGGAGGGCCACTCCAGAAATATGCAAAATGCCGGAAGACAGCTTGGGCAGCTTTAATCAAACACTCTGAAAACTCAAACTTTTATTGCGGCTAACCCACAAAGTTGATTTTCTGCATGTGGTTTATTAGAGCTGCTTACAAGTACCTGGTTTATCTACAGTAACTTAATGGACCTTATACAAATATTTACAGGCCCAGAGAGAGATTTATTGGCAGACGTGGCCTTCCTTCCCGGCCCAGTTAACTGTGAATTCCTGCCAGGCCCTCAAACACACATAAAGAAGGTGGAAAGATTTTGCCGGTGATTTAGGCAAGGAAAAGTGTGGTGCTGTGAAGGGTCTGGCATTTACTAGATGAATCTGAGTGTATTCATAAACAAGAATGCAAGTGTCCTAAATAAACGAAGTGGTACATGTGGAACCTACAAATTAAAAGCCTGCACTTTAAAACCAGAGTGGCATTTCTCTGACCTCACCGACCACTCCCTGTCTCCGTTGTGCGTTGCTGCCCAACTAGACTTTCTAATGTGACGGCGCCTATGGCTCGGTCAAGATACCTCCCCAGTGACCTCTCCCTGCTCCTTGTTTTAAGTAATGTCTGTAATCTGGTGACTCCCAGACGTATTTCCAGCTGCCCCTGTGACTTCCCCACTAAGACATCTGACCTCTTCAAACTCGACACAAGATTGATCATTTCCAAACTCCATTTTCCTCCCCTCATCCACTCCTTCCCTAAGTCTCTGCAGCTCAGTAAAGGGCATTACTGTCCTCTTAGTTGCCCAAGCCAAAAGTCCAAGCCTAGGATTTTTTTTGGAATTCTCTTTTCTTCTCCCACTGTCAAATCCATCAGCAAGTCCTGTCAGTTCTTTATCCAAAACACAAAAAGCACATTCCAAATCCACCCCCTTCTCACCATCTCCAGTGCTATCACTTTGATCCAAGACACCAACATCTCTCCTTTGGATTATTGCAATAACCTCCTACCTGGTTCTTCTAAAATCCATTCTCCGTTGCCAAATTGATTTTTTAATGTAATTTACTTGTGTTTAAACCCCTTGAGTGGCTTTCTACAGCACCTAGGAAGAAAAAACCCCAACTTTCCATCATGGCCTGCAAGTTCTATGAATGCCCTTCCTCTGCTCCCCACTCCTTGCAAGTTATCCTCTAGCTACAAGGGCCTTCTTTCTGTCTCTGGGTTTCCAAGTTCATCCCACTCGAGGGGCACTGCACTTTTTGTTTCCTTTGCCTGAAGGTTCTCCCACCCAACTCCCACCCCATTCCCATTAATTTGTTTTAAAACTGTAAGACATGAAGACTAGGCATTGAGGGCACACAGGGCGTAACTGGCAAACAGAGGACTTGGGTACTCGTCTCTCACGATTTTCAAGGCATGACATCTATTCCAAACCAAAAGTGTTCATGACTGCAGTCAACAATGCCTGAGGCGAGTCCTTGGCTCCTGGTTTCCTCGTCTCTGAGCCTGGTCCCAACAGTTAACTTCTTTCCTGGAAATTTCAAACCTGGACACAGAGATCTGGAGACCAAGGTCACTGGAGATGGTCACCTGCTATGGAAGTCCCCAAACTGCCCAATTTCTTGCGTTCCCAGATTGCCTTGTTTCCTTAGAGTTTACCCAGTACTCTTTAAATAAGTCCCTTGGCTAACATTTGTTTCTGTAACTTACAATGGAAATGAACTTTAACTAAAACAATGAAGAATTCCATCTTAATTGCCTAGTCCCCTTCCTAGAACTCAGCCTCACAGAATCCTTCTTTTACAGGTGACTATAACCCAGGGCATCCTTGGAACCCAGAATCAGTATTGATGTTGGCCTATGTAGGACAATTTAATATTTTTCCTCTCCTCGCTCTCTCTCTCACACACACACACTCCTCAATTCTCTCCAGGTCCTCTCACCATTCTTTGTAACTCTTCTCCAGCATCCTTGAAGATGGACTATTCTGCTTGATGTTTGCTCACTGCTCATCTCTCCACCGCATGCTTGTACATGTACGTGAAGGGGCCAAACACAGTAATAAATCTGAACTCTGGGAGGGAAACCTTTCTCTCCTGGAAGGAACTCACTTCCTTTGCCTTCCCTGGGTTATCTTCTTTCTATTTCAATTTCTCCCAGTAGTTATATTTTCATCACCAGGGCAGTGGGCTTGACTTTTTGGAGGTCAAGGACTCCTTTGATGAAGGCTACGGACATTTTCCACAAACATAATGCACATGCACACACACACAGCACAACTTTGCGTACAACAAAAGTTCTTCGATTTCTGTCTGAGAATCACTCCACTAGGAACAGTGCTTCTGTGACCTCCCTCAACCCCGTACACACACATCACCACTAATTCCCACCCTTCTGTACCGATGACTCATCCATACCTCTGCTGCCAGAGACACCAATAAATTAAAGGTGGTTCCTCCCTTCTAGAGTTTATTCTGCTGGAGGGAAAAAAGCACACACAGCGTTCTTATAGGCAGTTAAATTTATGAGTCATCAAAAGCTTCCCCCATCAGAACACTTCCCCAGGACAAATATTTAAAAATTTCCTAGATTACAGTTTATCTCACACAAGTTACATTTGAAGCACTTCCCTTCATGGGAGGTGCTCTTGGACCCTGGTTGAGATTAGGAAACAGCCAAGTCTTATCAACAGCACATGGATCAAGAATTTCTTAGGTGGGTTATTTCCTGGGAAGATTATCACAGTAATTAATCTCATCCATTTTTTGTTGTCAGTTTCAGAAGGTGACATTTTTGGCCTTGTTCCCAGATTCCAGAGATGCTGTCAGTTTGAGACCTGCAGCGTCTTATATACCGACTCTACCTTCTAACTAGAAAAGAGCTCTAAAAACGCAGGCATTTTCTGGATTGCCTTCTCCAAGCCTGAACTAGAGTCTGCTGAGGAGAAGAAAAAATGGGGAAGAGAAGAAAGAGGGAAAGAAGACTGGGTGGATGCAGTAGAGAAAGAACCATAAACATTGGAGGCAGGTCAGGGATTGGGCAGAAGACTCTTTTTTTCCTTACGAATGCCAGTGGCTCATTGTTGGCCTCAAGCCCCTAAGGCTTCTCTTCAACCCAGTTAGCCTCTTGGTAAATGCATTTTATTTTGGTTGTTACTTGCTTCTTAATAGAGTCAACATGGTCTAGACTGGGGTTTCTCGACCTTGGCTCTGTTGACATCTGGGGCCAGAAAAGTCTTTGTTGTCAGGGCGGTGTGTGCATTGTAGGACATTTACCAGCATTCCCAGCCTGTACTCATTAGTTGCCAGGAATATCCCAGTTGTGACCACCAAAAATGTCCCCAGAGTGAGGGGCAAAATTGCCCCCAGCAGAGAGTCACTCAGTATAGGAAAGCTGCAGAGTCAGACCTCGGTTCCAACTCTAGCTCCACCCCTTACAAGCTTATGACCTTGAAACTAAATGATTTACCTGAACCTGCTTCCTTGTCAGCAAATAATGCTTATCTCAAAAAGTTGTTTTGAGAATGAAATGAAATGTGTGAAAAGCATACGGGTTCACGACAGGTGCTTGATAAGCATTTGTTCCCTCCCTATTCCAGCTTTGTTTATTTAACAAATATTTACTGAGTATTGCTGCTGTATGCTGAGGATACAAGCAGAAAATAATCCTCGCCCTGCGGGAGCTAACCAGCTCTGAGATGAGACAAAGATCCAAACAACTTTAATAGACCAAGTGCATGAATAAAGTTTACCAAATCTTACAACTCTGGCCCTATTTTTCTTTCTTTTCGTAACAGTCAGTGTGTCTCCATAAGCTCACCTTGCACGCCTCCTGATAGAGGAAAGGGCCGGTGAGTTGGGTCTCGAAAAATGAGTGGCCATTCATCAGAAGAGCAGGAGAAGCACACTCAGCAGGGGCTTAATAGTGTGGTGATTTCAGGAAACTCTGTATTTTCCAGTGGGCTAGAGTGAGGCTGAGGGGGAGAAGCTGGCAGAAGATGGAAGATACTAAGGGATTTAGAATTTTTCTGCAGGTCCTGGAGTCCTCTAGGATGCTTTTATCAGGGTGGTGACAGGATCAGATCTGCTTGGGAAAGCACGCTCTGGCAGCAGTCGGGGGGATAAATGAGAGGTGCGGTGCAAGGCAGGGAGAGACGGGGAGCACAGGGACCAGTCAGGAGCTATCGATTCCACTTGAGAGATAATGAGGGCCTGAGCTGTAGAGTCGGCGATGACAATGGCAAGATGCCAGCAGGCTCCAGGGACATTAAAAGGTAGAACTGACAGGATTTAGTGACTGATTAGATGGGAAGGCAGGTAGCAAGCGAAGAAGAAGGAATAGGAAGTGATGATAAGATTCTAGCTTAGAAAATTAGGTGGCTACTGATGGCATTTAGAAATGACAAGCATCCAGAAACTGCCCTTTCTTTTTTGCAGCTGTCACCATTGACACTGTGCAAAGAAGCTCACTACCCCCAGCTCCCACTTGACAGATTCGTGTATAACTCAATTCAACAAACCTAGCAGGAGTATGTGGTATATCCAGCAGCTCAGTGACATTGGTTCCTCCTGTTCATCTCTGCTTGGTTCTGGGAAAGCCCAAGGAAAATAATATCAATAGCTAAGAAATAATCACTGTCCCTTAGGAGCTCCTGGTATAGCTGGCACAGAAACACAGATGGGAAATTACCGTACAACGTAATCTGTGCTATATAATAGGGGTACTGAGTCAGAGACCGTTTCATGAAGGTCATCATTAAACTGAACAGGAGCTAGTAGGAGAGATAAAATGAGCAATGTTTTAGCCAAAGAAACAGCAGACGCAAAGGCATGAAGAGGTGGTGTGATTTGGTACGACTGTAGGGTGGGGTGAGGTGGCAGATGAAGCTGGAGATGTAGATCACAACCCCATCGTAAAAGGTCTCATGAGCTATGTTAAGGATGATCAAAAGTACAACTAATCACCGAGTGATTTAAGCAGGGAAGTTTCCAAGAAAGCTCCCAATATTTACCCAGTATTAAAGGAACACAGGTAAGGTAACAAGTGTCTCAGTACCTAGAATTAAATGATAAATTGAGGCATATTAACAATTTTAAGTTTATTTCAGTAAAAATTGATCAGGAATTGGGCAGCATCAAACCAGAAGTGGTTAAGAACGCTCTACTGACAGGAGCTGAGGGAAAGACTTTTATAGGGAAGAGATGGAAGCAAAGTAAGGAAATTTTTTGATTGGCTATGTCTCAAGCTGTTGCATTATTAGGAAAAGCCTACTTGGTTGTTTGTGTCTGGCTGACCTTAGGTTTCGGTGTCTTAGCTATTGAGGCATTTACAGGTTTAGGTTTTGGCTATGCAGGCTGCTAAGGTATTAGAACCACCTTGGTTTAATGACTTCCTTGTTTAATTAGTTTAACTTCAACTAGCTTTGTCCAATCGATGGATTAGTGAAGTGCTCCCAACTACTTTATATGTATTTTGCTCTAGCCCATGTCACACTGAACTATAATCACCTTTCTATCTGTGCCCTCTGTTAGACACTGTGAGTTCCTCGAAGCGAGGACCACTGTCGTAATCATCCTCATACCCCCAGCCTAGCGAAGTTCTTGGAACAAAGTAAGTTCTTAGGAAATATATACTTAATGAAAGAATGAACTGTTGGACAACTTTTTCCTGAACTTCTTACCTTCTAGGGTCCATATCTAAATGACAAGGCTACTACAGAGAAAGGAGTAGTAAATTTGACTCCAGATATGGGTTCTGGTCCTGTCTCCCATTGTAACTCTGACCTTCGACAGAATGCATATATTCTGACCCTTAGGATCCTCATCATCTCTGAAAGTGGGATTTAAAATAATTCTCATGTCTCAAAATAATGTGTGAAAGTACCTTGTAGCACTGCTCAAATATAAGTTGTGTATATTTCATCTTTCTTACAAATTAACATGTGCTCAAAAGTCAGGAAAAACAGGTTGAGCTCAAAGATATTTTATTATAGGCTGGCCAATCACAATAGTAATGTTAACTGAATTTTTCAACTAGTATTCATGTTCTGCTGAATACTGTGAATTAGATTCTGGCTGCTCCTGGATCACTCTGATTAATTATATGCCCCTTCCTGCTGTTCTTTAAATATGCCGAGCTCATTCCTACCTCAGGGCCTTTGCACTGCTTTTCACTCAGCAAGGTATGCTCTTCCCCAGAGAGTTGCACGAATGTCATGCCTTCACTTCCTTCAGGTCTCTGTTCAAATGCCACCGCAGGATGTCTTCTCTAACCACTTCATCTACAACAGCATTCGCTCCTCTCCTCACTGCCAGCACTCTCAAAGTCCTTAGCTTGCCTTGTTTTTCTTTACGACAGTCCTTACAATCATGTATTTGTTTATCCTTTGCCTCCCATGAAAATGTAAGCTCCGTGAAGATAGAGTTTTTGCCTCACTTGGAACTGCATCCACAAAGCCTAGAACAATGTCTGGCACATAGAAGATACTTGGGGCCTTCTGTTGAATGCATGACATTTGACAAGTAAATTAAGTCTTTCACTGTAATCCCCTGTCATCGTATGGATTTAAGACGGGCTTGCAAAATATAGAATTAGAATCAGAAGACCTACTCTTTTCATTAACAAGCTGTTTGGCCTTAGAAAGTCAATTGCTGCTGAGCCTCAATCTTCTTATCTGTAAAATAGGAATAGTACTATCTTCCAATGCCCCCTTTTACAAATCACAGAATTGCTGTGGAACTTAATGGGATCTCACATAGCATTTTATTAATAGGGTACGTTTCTGTCTGTACTGTTAACTCTTCAAGTGCATGGACCTTGTCTTACTCACCTATTATGGGATTCAGCATAGGTCTGGATCTATAAATAATTGCCAAAAGAATGGAGAGCAAAAATCTGTGTATCTTCTTTCCTGAATTGTCTGTTGGAAATGTTTGGTATTTTAATTGGGTTATTTTCCTTTTTTAAGTTTTAAATGTCTTTTGATTATAATTTATAATATTCAATAAAATGGAGAGCAAAAAAAAAGTTTAAACTTCCCTTTGTGAAATCACTGAGCTTCATATATTCACGCTCCAAATTATCTTTAAATAGTCACTATAAGTGTCACTTCATTTTATATAGCAGACATAACAATTAGCAAAGTGTCTAAGCAGCTAGAAATATTCCCATTTAGTCTGGTTTTTTGTTCAGGGTAATGAATATGAATGCTTATTTTGACTAAATGAATGGTTCTCGTGGAACAGCGCTGAATAAATGCTTGTGCTATTCTGATGATTCTGATCTAGGCAGAGGACATGTGCTTCTGTCAACAGAGAACCAACCCTTGAATGACCCCTCAGCACAATGGAGAAAAGAAGCACTGTGTAACTTAGGGGCAAGAGCCAAACCTCCACTGCGAAGAGTCAGCCAGTGTATGACAGGAACACACCAATACAAAACTGTTCAGCCAGAACCAGACATCTGAGAAATGTGTGCATACATTTTCACACATAACTACTATCTTTTCAGAGAACCAGATCAAAATTAGAAGGAGTAAAGTTTAATATTAACAGGTAGTTAAAACAATTATGGGGGGGGGATAGATTAGGAGTTTGGGATTAATAGATACACATTACTGTATATAAAATACATAAGGAACAAGGACCTACTGTACAGCACAGTGTTCAATTTCTTGTAATGAGCTGTAATGGAAAAGAATCTGAAAAAATACATATATATTTATGTATGTGTTACTGAATCACTTTGCTGTACACATGAAAATAACACTGTAAATCAACTACATTTCCATAAAAAATAAAAATTATTAAAAAAACACAATTATTTAGTACAAATTAAGGTTCTTTTCCTCTACTGTAGAGGGGGAAAGGCTTAAGTCTAGACTCCAAAAGGAGCTCCTTCTTTAAAGGCGTAAACTGATGGGAAGGTAATGGGAATAGCTTGTTCTGTGCCAGCATAAGCAAGTCGGGCATATCAACTCATTTAATTCTTACAAACAGTTCTATGAGGATCATATTATCATCCCCATTTCACCAATGGAAAACTAATTTATCCAGATAAAATAATTTTGCCCAAGGTTACACACTGGCATTTGAACCTAGACCATATGAATCTGTCATATATGGTCAGTCTAGGACATGAATTTTAACTGCATGAGTGCACACTGCAGAGTGTACGCTGCAGAGCAAGAGAAATTTAACAATCATCACTTACTATCTGGAAATCACGGTTACATAATTTCCATAGCTTGATTTAGAAACAGCTGGGCTAACATGTGGCTCCGCAAATAAACCTCTTAGACCAGCTATGGAGGGAAAGGGCATTATGAAGTCACTAGTAACAAATTATACAATTTGGTGAGGAGGTTTGGATGTGGGAGGGGATGATTTAAGGTCTGGAATTATAAAAAAGAAAAGTTGGAGAATGGCAGAAGTTTTTGCACAACTTTTGCACGTGAAAGAACTGTCCCACAAGCCAATACCTAAAAGATTAAGGACAAGCTGATTGGCAAGACATCTGTCAGAGTTAGTGTTAAGTTCCACTTACTTTGCGGCAGTCTTCATCTGCTGCATCTGGGCACTCTGGAAAAACCCAAAACATGATGTAACAAAAAGAGTACGACATTTAGTCAGGCAAAATTCACTTCAAATTCTAGCCCTGAAACTTACGTAAGTCATTTAATCTTTGAGCCTCTTTGTTCACCTATAAAATGGAAGTACAAATACCAACTGCTGTGAAAATTAAATGAAACCATATATGGCGGAGTAGGTACCCCAAGTCATGTTATCAAGAAAAGCCAGAACTTACCATCATCAAGATATAAAATCAGCTCATCATTTGTTGTTGGGGGACAGGGGTAGATATTAAGAATCCAAACATGTGTAATCTTTTATTTGGAAAACTTCTTACCCTGTGTTTTCTTAGGAGAGAGACAGAAAGATTTGCACAAAAGAATTGTTTGTTCAACTTTGATGGAAGGTAAATCCCTTTAGTTCTCACTTTGTTTCAGAAACCAGGGAAAGATTCAAACTTTTCAATTATGGATTATTTGTCATCTCTTTCTTTCAGGAAATATTTGAGATCCAAGGAAGTCTGTTCTTTAAAAATAAACACAAAATAATTGGACAAATTTGAAAACGGACAGGATGTTAAATTATATTAGATAACATTATAGTTTTGTAAGAAAAGATGATTTTTAGGAGATGCACACTGATATATTTAGTGGTGAAGTTCAATGATGTTTACAACTTTCCATGGTTTGGGGAAATTATATATGTAAATAAATTTAAATTATATAAATAATGCAAACATAGAAAATGTTAATTGTTGAACTCAGATGGTAGGCATATAGATAATGTTTAAAACTGCTCATAATAAAGCACTGGGGGCAAAAAAAAAAAAAAGAGGTTGCATTTAGGTAGGGACTGTCCCATATGAAATTTTCCATCTTTTCCTTTTCCATTCACTACACAGATGGTTGAGGTGGGGGTGGTAGAACAGAAAACAGCTGGAGAAATAACAGTATATTCGGCCACAAGTCAACTAACTAAAAGACAAGCTCTACAAAATTTTTGAAACAATGTTATGTCACTTACAGAGTCATTCAGCCAGATGGTGAGAAGTCAGTAACGGAAATACATGGTTTTAAAAAAGATATTCTTTGCTGTGGGGGGCAGGAGGGAGTAATAGCCTTTCCAATGAACTTAAAGGGATTTATCTAGGGATATTTGGGGACCACATTTTGAAGGCATTAAGGCAACTACAGAAGAAAGTAAGTTATACAGTCTCTCTGTTTAGAACACACACCATCTTGAGAACCATCCTTCATACGCTAATAAGTAATGTAAATGGGTATGCTGATCTTAAGGGGGGGCATAAGAACAAAAAGAATCATATAGGAAATAAGCCAAAATGCTATACAATTTTAAAGTGTTATTAAAGGATTAATAAAGAAACCAAAGGACTGTAAGTAAAAAGAAAGCTAAAAAGATTTTACAAAACCAGAAAACAAAAATAAATTAAAAACTCAAAAGACCAAATAAAATAATTTCATCAGTTAATTTACTAAATGTATTGCAGCATATGAGGCAAAATACTCTGCATCTTTTAAAAAACACCTGCAGTCCTTTGATAGAGAACTTCTTGCAAGGCAGGGTCTCTCTAAAGATCCCAAGAGAATCCCACTGATTTCTAAGAACATTAAAGGAATAATCTAAAACACGGAAAGTGTTTAGTCTTATTTAGAATATTAGAAGTTAGAAGCAATCTTAAAGGTCTAAAAGTGGAAGAATGACTCATTTCTAATGTGAACATCCATGTCACGGAATATCATTCAGCAATTTCAATGTAAGTAAGATTAAAGCACAACAAAGAATGTTAAAGTTAAAAAAAAGGGAAATGAATAAGTAAATACATTTATGACTATTAAAAAATTAGTCAGGAATACAAAAAAGACAATTATATTGGGATGTTGGAATTCTATTTGTTTCCCACCCTCTTCCCCATCAGTTCTACCAGAAAAAGATTTTTAATTATTTTGTAAAAGAATGAAAAAAAAAAGGGTAAGAATGCCATGGCTGGAAGCCCACCACTGAACAGTCATATACAAAGTGCCCTCAAAATAACACCTAATGTGTGATATGAGGCTAGATGTTATAAGAAAGGTCACTGTCCTCAACAATTGTTTCTGTTATTTTCACCCAAGTAGCAACCCACACAAAGCCACCCATTCTTCGCTTCTTTCTAAAGGCGGGTCCTAAAAGGTATTCATCTAAGAAGCGCTGCCAGTAACAGCATTCTTAATTAGGATCTGCCTACAGACATCTTATTCTCAGAGGCTTTTTCAGGCCTGAATGAGCATGAAATATACTACTTCTCTGGAGCTTTTTTTTTTTTTTTTTTTACTATGAAAGAACATTGTTGTTAAATTACTTACCTTTTAAAATCAGAATCATAAAATCAAACTCATCTATTGCTACTGCATTTGAGCGTTAGGGAGTCCCCAATCTAGATGGGCTATGTTTAAAAAATAAATTTTTTTTTTAGGTTGCTTGTTTGAAACTCAGAAAGCATTTTTTCCTAGAAATATTTTAGTAATAGGGTAAATGGATCTGTCCACCAAAGCTTCATTCCCACAAGCTCTCCCTAACTTCCAGGTCTGAAAGACTAACGGCTAGTAGGATGCCTCTTATGCTTTCAAGGAGCTTCCCATGCAGGCCTCCATTTCCATCGTGGAATTTTCATAAGTAGGGTATTTTTAGGTATTTTAGGTAACTATTTAACTTTTTATCACCTAAAATCTACTAATATTTATTTTTACAACACTGATAACACTTAAACTCTAGATAAAAAAATTTTCAGCAATCAGAAAATTAAAAACAAAGGGGTATGAGAGTACTAAAATGTCCTAATAATCTGTGATCTCAGACATCAAAAGCAAGATGCTATTTTTAAATATGTTAAAGGGTTTAAAGATGGATGAATTTAAATTTAATTTTTGAATAAAACCAAATAGTAGCCTAACACCACTGAGGTTAAGTGCTGAAAACCTAAGTTATAAAACAAATACATGGAATATGATTAAAATTTAAATTCTTTGAATTCTTTATCTTCAAAGCCCCTACTTTTAAAACAGAATTAACTTTCCTAACCTAAGCACAGTTTTATTATTTAACACTTTATATCTAAAAAGTTGTAGTTTAGGAATATTTTATGAGTTTTCACAGTTATCAGGAAAGCTTTAGAAAGAAAAAGTGGGGGTTAAAAGATATGACAGTGTTGGGCAGTACCATAGTATAACTGGAGCAAATACTGGCTTAGATTTTGTCTCTTGAGTATATTCCTCTGTTTTTCTACAAAAGCCTTTCAGCATCTGCTAGTTTCCTCAGGCTTTCCATTTTCAAACAAGTAACCTTCATTTCCTATCACGTCCTAGATAAGAGAGTCCTCAGATTTCCTAAAGGGTGGACCTCAATTATTGAGTCCCCTTTATATATAAGGCAAACATTCATTTAAATTTGTTGGAATAGGGTTTTATGCTCCAAAACTAAACTTTCACTGGAGTACTTAGGATGTTCAATTTTTTTTTTTCCCCAAAGCTCTCTCTGGTCCATTCAGAACAATCAGAGTGTAATAGATCGATGTTGCAGAAGAACTAGTGTGTATCAGTCATATTTGGTTCTCTCTATCAGGGGTTCCTCCTTGTAATGGGAAATAATTTGAATTATGATGGAACAGTTGATAAGGAGGAATAACAAACTAGCTAACCAGATAAACAGAAAGGTGTTCTTTCCCTGAAACTCAAGAACATAAGCAGGAGCCAGCCATAAGGCCTGCCCTATGAACCATAACAGCAGGAGAACCACAGCCCTTTTCCAAGACATTTTCACTAGTGGCATCACGAGGGGCAGGAGGCAGAGGTACCAAAGAAAGTACTGGGAGGTGCAGACTTTGTTAAAAGTCACAAAAATGAAAGTATGAAGAAAACAACAAAAGACGAGGTCTCTGTAATAGGCGAAAGACACGGCTGAAAGCAAGATGAGCTGTGGTAGGAATGCAGCGATTCCCAGGGAAAAACTCCACTTGCTCTCTGCAGTCAAATACAGCATGTAGAAGTACGGAGAGAAGTTGTGACGGATATCCCGCCTGGCCAGGTGATAAAGGTAGGTATGCTCCAAGAACTCCCAACCATATTTGTAGTAAAAACCGAAGCTCAGGGCAAAAAACGTGAGCCCAGCGACTGCTACGAAGAGCAGCACAGCCCGGCTGCACAACCTCTTTAGGAATTCGTACAAACGCGCCTGTGAAGAATACCGGGATTGACGGAGGCTTTCGTCATTCTTGCGTTCCGGAAGCAAGTGGAGAGCTATGGGAAGGATATAGGTCACCGGATACATCTTCAAATGCACTGCGAAACCATAGAATACAGCAGCAAACGCGAAGAGTCTTTTTTCTATTAGGTACAAGGCCATAAGCACCAGGGAGGCGACGATCGAGTCCGCATTCCCTCGGCTGGACACTGCCATAGGTAGGGGGTTAAGAAGCCAAAAGACACAGTAACCGCAAGCCTGGCGGCGTCCCAGCCCTTTAAGAAGCAGCAGGCGGTATAAGAGGAAAGCGGTGAGGAGGTCGAAGCTGATGAAGAGAAACTTTCCGAAGAGTTCACTGAGGTAGATGTTGGGAGTGAGGACCCAAGCCAGCAGCGGAGTGTAACGGTACGTCGCCCTCAGATAAGGGGAGCGTCCTTCCGTGACGAAACGCGCGGCGTCCGTGAAGACCTGGTAGTCGATGTCTGTATACCTCACGAGCAGGGTCCGGTCCTGGAACACCCCATAGAAAACCAGGGCGACTCGGGCAAGGAAGGCCACACCAAATACCCTGGCGGGGGACACCCGCAGGTTGAGGAACCATTCTCCCCAGGGCTTGCTTGGGCCCATGATCTGACTGCACGACAGCCTTGGCCCCAGCTCCAAACTGCTTTCGAATGTCTAACCTTCGCTCCGGTTCCTCGCAGGTGGCCGGCACATCTCCTACCAGCTAGGATGCCAACCGAAACAACTGCCGGACGAGCACTTCCGGTATGAAGGCCCGCCCCCTTCCTGCTTCCGGTCGCCCTGGCCGAAGAATTATCTTCCTCTGGATTGGCTGTCTCTCTTCCGCCCTCCTCCGGCGGGGCGGGACTCCTGGCCCTTGCGGAAGGCGACTTCCGCTTGCCGGGATGGGAGGCTCTGGGTGGTATATTTACGGAGTCCGTCGACTGTTAATATGTGAGTGACCCCTACCCAATCCGAACTCTGGTTGATGGAGACCTACCCTTGAAGCGGAGCGAGCTTCGAGCTATATCCCTCAGGCCTGGACCAGAGACCCGAGGGTGAAAAAAAATAGGAGGGAAGGCAAAATAAACCTGTGATGGTTTCTCATGCTTTACCTCAACAGCTCTTGGGAAATCCCGGGGGGTTTGTGGGCCCCGGGATCGGGCTAGGATGAACTGAAGGAGGCCTAGGGTGTATGCAATATTTAGGACATACTCATATTTTGAAATTAGTTGTTTATCTAAATTTTAATTTAACTGGGCAGCCTGTATTTTATCCGGGAACCTTGGTGGAAAAGAAAGATGGGAAGGGAAAAAAGGAAGCTGCATAGAGTTACTAAACTGTCATACCCTCCTGCCTCAATGCCATTGTATTTTCTATTCCTTCTGTCAACGTTGCCTTCCCCTCCCCAGTCACAACTTAACCCTTCAGGTCTTGGCTCAAGTGTTAACTCCTAAAAGCATATCCTGGCTCTCAGCTCACTTTTTCATCATGCACTGTGATTTAGATGCCGTTCTGCTCCGCTGAGAGTAGACGACGGAGGCGCAGGGACTCTAAGCTCTAGAAAATCACTCACACAGACGCCCGCCCCTCTGTATAGAGTTCTGCCCAGTGCCTACCATCCCACTGCTCCAAAACTCCCTTTTGGAGTGACCATCCTTGTATTATAGCATTTGTCAGTAATAACTGATTTTTTTTTTTTTTTGCTTGTTTCATTTTCCTAGTTTTCCATCAGGACAGTTTGAGTTCTTTGAGAACAGAGATTATCTTGTTCTTTTCTGTACCTCAGCATGTAACACACTACCAGACATATAGCAGGCATTCAGTAAAATTGAGTTGATGTCCGAGGTTCTTCTTACCAGAATTCCTCTGGAGTGGCATCTTTGGGGTGTTCCCAACTCCCAATTCCCTTTTCTCTTTCAGATATCTGTATCTGTCTCAAGTTCTGCTCCCCTTCACCCATCCCACTCCAACCCTACATCATGAATTTCTCCCCAAGGACCCTGACCCATTAGCTCTTTCCCTTCTGTGGACACTTATTGCACTTATAGTCTTTGTTGCAGAATTTGATCATTTGTTTTAGATTGTATGTATAATTCTCTCAATGAGATTGTAGGGTTTTTGAGGTTAAGGCTTATATCTTGTCTTTATTTTTTTTCAATTACTCATAATTTATTATTGTCTTAGGCACATTGTAAATGTTCAGTAAATCCTGACTTGATTGATTCATCCTGCTTCCTAAGGGAAGTCTTCTAGACTTGCATAAGGAGAGTAGACGAGTCCATTCAGTCTGAACATGCAGTTCCCAGGACAACCCTCCATTCATCCATCATACAATTTATATTTATCCTTCGAATGAACCATGTTACTCTCACACATTCCATATTCATATTCTTTTTTAATGTTTTATTTATTATAATATTATTTAACTGTTTTATTTTGGCAGGGGTAGGGGGGATAATTAGGTTTATTTATTTTTGAAGGTGGTGCTGGGGACTGAACCCAGGGCCTCATGCATGCTAAGTGTGTGCTCTACCACTTGAGCTATACCCTCCCCCCTCCATATTCATATTCTGATATCTCTTTGGCTTTGTATGTGCCTTGGTATAATTATATGCCTTATACTGATGATACCTTTTAATCAGTTTTTTTTGCAGTGCAAGAGCCATATATGCAATGGCAGCATTCAAATAATAATGATGGTAATTTCTAATTGCCAGCTTTGTTGAGAACTTATTTTCAGTGTGTCAGGCATTGTGCTAAATACTTACCATGTAAGGTAGCTATTTCCACCTTCACAAATGAAGAAATCAAAGCTTATGGAGATTAAGTAATTTTCCTAAGTCACCTTGTCCTAGTGTAGTAGTGGCAAGGCTGGAACTCACAAGCAGGTCTGTTCGGCTCAGAGTATTCTTAACTACTCTAGCTAACCTACAAATAAAATGCTGATGAAGAAGTCTAATTTCCCTCTCTGCCTCCTCTCACTGATCTCTTGTTTGAATCTTTCTGATATTCTCTCTCTGTGATTCTATCTCTGGTTTATTCTCTTCCTCTGCCGGTGATAGATAAGTGAGGGTTAGTCCCAGAAGGTAGAGGATATGGGAGGTAGATGTCTGATGATTAACTAAGTAAGGGTTCCTTCCTCTGGCTGGGTTGTTCTAGTTAATATGGCAGAAAGGGCTCAGCCAATTTGTCCCTATAGAACTTTTCTAATAAACAGGTGAGAGGCACCAGATTTGGGCAGATAAGGAAGCAGTAAACAATGAATCAAAAGCAACTAAGCTGGGATCAAAATGAGATGTAGAAGGTGTTTGTGGGACTGAAGAAGAGATGAGTCTAGTAAAATAAATTGGACAGGGAAGGCCAACTTTTGTTACCTTTTCTGGGCAAGACAGAAGTATCACAGGGTCTAAATACCCCATATTGAGCTTTTTGCATTGGGCTTAGAGGTTCCATCTTCTCCCTGAAGGAGCTACATCTTTTCAAAGGCTCAACTGAATTATTACTTAACAGTCCTTCCTAATTCTCCTTTGCTGTCTGCCTCTAGGTTTCTGTTCTTCGAGAGCCAGTGGCTATGGAAAGGACACACATGCCTAGCCCGTCCCTAGCAGCCTTAGCCAGGACCTTGGCCTGGTGTATACGCTCTCATTATCATTTTAGACCCACTGTCCATCTTTTCTGCCCTATTCTGTGCAGCATCACACAGTCTCCCTTGCTCTCTGGCTTCTCATTTTATAATAGGCCAGTGGCAGGCAGTGGCAGATCTTTGGCAGGGGCCGAGTTTCTCTACCTAAGACTGCAGCTCCTGCTGAAGCTATAGCCCTGTCCCTTGGCTACAGCTCTTACCAGGTTTCAATGACGATCCCTTCAGGTTTGAGACTGATAAAGGCTTCCTACTGTTGCAAGTCCCTGGGTGCTTCACCATCCCTTGTTGGTTTATTGACCCTGCCCACACCTTTGTAAGTAATCCTTTCATTAAAATGTCCAGTTAGCCCTTTGAGTGTATCATCTGCTTCCTGTTGGAACCCTGATTAATTCAATCACCGTTTATTTTCCCCCTGGCTCTTGCTTATATTGCCTGCTTTATAATTTCTTTAGAATCTGTCCCTAATTCTTTTTTTGCTCAGCATCCTGCACCTTAGTCCAGACTTCAACAACTCAAGTTGATAATAGCATTGACCCCTGTACTCTACTAGGATCTGTGACACTTACCTTTCCCCCAAGCTTTTGCAAGTCTCTTAACTGGTTTAGTGTCTCCTGTCTCTCAATTCTACTGCCAGATTGATATTCATAAATTGTACTTTAGTTAGTTTCCTTTCTCAGACATCTTCAATTGCTCCCAGGCCTGTAGAAAAAAAATTATAAACTATGTGGCCTGACATTTAATCCCTCCATCACCCTGCCTTTTCAACCTACCTGCCTAGAAAGCCCTCTAGTCTAGGTTTATTAACCATCCTTTAAATACGCCTTTTGCTTTCTTTCTATGATGTTTGTGTTCATGCTGTCCCACCTACAAAGGATCCTACTTCTCTTCACATACTTATATAGTATTTGTCTTTCAACACTAGGCTCAAACCTTAACTCCTCTGTAAAATCTTCCTAGGCCTGAATTAGTAGAAATGATCTCTCCTTCAAAACAGCGGTGTTTATCATCTGTTCTGTTTTTTTTTAACAGTTAATTATGCCTTATGAAATACATTATCTAAATCTTTAATGGTTATTTAACACATGTACCAGCTCCACTGCCCTCCTTTCTTCCCTTCTACACTGACTGAGCATCATATATGCAGGTGCTGTGCTGAGGGCCCAGCTGTACTGGTGACCAAACACTGACATGAATCCCAGTTAAAGTCACCTGGCACTTAAAGTCTAGTGAGCAAGAGAGACATTAGTCAAATAAATTCACAAGTAATGTAAAACTGTAGCTGTGACAAGTGTAATAAAAGAGGCGTACATGATGCAGGCATAGCTTTTAAAAGGAGTTGTGGTCTAAGGTCTGAGCGTAGCCAGGTTGGGGGCTGACAAGCAATAGGGAGAGTTCCCCAGAAGGAACAGCTATAAAGCCCAGAAAGACTGTACGTGCCTTTATGGCATGTATTGTGTCTTCCATTTCTTTGTTACTTGAATGGTACTTTTCATGTAATAGGAACTTAGTTATTTGTTGATTTTCCTTGAATCTTACGTCAAATGTGTTCTAACCAGACCTCTTAGATTGATACCATCCCTTGCCTAGTGCCTGTTCCTGTGGAATGTTTTCCGCAGAGATCTCACTCTTGAGAACGTGTTGTTAATGGTATGTGTGGCCCTACTGTGTGCTGCTTGTTATTTTATCTTGTTTTCCTCAAAAGTTTGCAAGTTTCTTCACACTTTATGGGACTGTGTATTTCATGTATCTTGTATATCTCTTTTGTCTTATGACTCATCCCTAAACTAGTGTCTCCCAAATGTTACAGATAAGCATTTATTGATGATGATAAGAGATCCAGTTTTCTCCTTCTGTCCTTCCATTTCTGGGGAACAAGAGTCAGTGACCGTGGGGTCTGTTGCTTCAATTCAGAGTTGGATAGTGACAGTCAGGCCTTTTTCAGACTAATGATAGATAATAGAAGAGAAATCCATCTCTTTGAGAATTGGGGCAAGAAATGCCCAACAATGAAACGAACAGACACATCGAGCCTTGAGGATATATAAGGAACGTCTACAGGGTAGCGTGGCAGGGAAGTTGGGTGTGCTATCACTGGCTGAAAGGGACGATACCTGGGTTCCCAAGCAACTTGATTCTCCTGGATTAAGCTGAGCCAATTTTCAGATTTCTAGGTCTTAACTTTTTAAAAATTCTTTAAAAACTGAGTTTAAGAGGTATTTGCTAGAGGATCCTAAAGCTAATGAAAGAAGGTATGGGAAAGGAGTTGGGGGAGGGGTGATAGCAGCAAACAGAAAGGGCCTGGCCACATGGTCAGAAGCTCTTCCAGCACAGCCCAGTTCCACCCTCCTTTCCCAGAGATGGGCCAGTGAGTTCAGGCCTTCATAATAGCATTGGTTTTGATTTCTAAAAAAGGCTTAAGAACAGAGATTCAGCCATTTTATTTAGTAACTTGTTCTGAACAGACAAAAATAAAATAAACCAAAAAAACTCTCTCATGTCTTTTCTCCTAGGTACATTTGACCTGGTTTAGTCTTTAATGCAACGAGTGGAAAAACCATCCCTAGATACTTCTGCTTCAGTAGAGTTGGCCATTACTGAGCCCGGAGCCCAGGCTAACTTTACAGCAAAGGTAGTGTGTTATTTTACAAGTAAACTAGTTTAACTAGCACAGGTAAAGGACCAGGGGAGCCGCCTCGGGAGGGGGCAGGGTCCCTGGCTTGTAGCTATAGTATAACTGGCTTCTTTTCTCCACTCAGGCCTCAGAGAGAAATCCCTGGATGGTCTTATTAGCTGACAGGTTGGGGTAGGGGGTTGGGCAGGTTAGGAGGCAAAGCACAGAGTAGGGATTTCAGAAGCCTCTCCCCATCCCCTAGGGCAGCTAGTACCCCTGCTCATCATTTTCATACAGAAGTATCAAAGCTAAAGCAAGGGTACGCCCTCCCCCTGTACCCAGACGCCAGGCCTGGGGCTCTTCTAGCGTAGAGCATTCTCTTTGGGCTGCTTGCCACCAGAGAGAAAGCTGGGCCTCTGGCTTGGAGTATCTTGGGCCCAACCGCTCTTTAGTCCTGGCATTTAGATTTCTAGGGTTGAGGCTTCCCTTTAGTGCCTCCCACACACCTAAGTCTTCAGCTTCTCAGTTTAATAGCCATCACTTCCAGGGGCTGGAGCTGCAGTTGCCCCACCCTTGTGGAGGAGGGGGAAATATAGCGTACTTTAAGAGAGGGCAACGGGATTTTTTTTTTTACTGTGACGGGACACTGCTGGGAGCACATCCTAGATTTCCACTGGAGTGTCCCCAGTCCTCACGCTCCTCTTATCTCCCCCTTCCCAGTCCTCTCAGCAGCATGGGGTTTATCAGAAACCTCAATCGATGCCTCTTTATTTCTGAAGAGCAGCTTCCACCCCTCCCTTTCCCATCATCAAACCTGAAAGCCTTCATCAGGTATCTCACTTCCTTATTGAAATGAGGATCACTGGTTGTAAGTCTGGGAATCTGGGGAGTCCTACCCCCAAACCAGAGCAAGGTATCTGTACCCATGCTAAGCTCTCTGAATACTTTCTGTACATTCAGTATATTTGGTCTTATATACAGCTATATACATCTCTCTACATATATATTATCTCTGTTTCTTTCTCCTTCTTAGATAAATCTTTCACATATATATGTATACATATATATATATATATATATCATAGCTTAATTCCCCGAGCCTCCACCTACCTCTTGTCCACTAGCCCAAGTAAGACTCAAGGGTTTCATTGATTCCACTGGTGCCCCCAGCACCACCTTTCTCCTTTTTATCCTGAGTGTCCTCCCACATCAGTTGTTTTGCCCATCCTCTGAAATCTCCCCCCTTAAGGATCTGTGCTCAGTGCTCCCCTAATGTGGTCAGGGTCCCAATTTTCACCAGACCTGCCTGCTTCTATAGCTTGTCCCAAATAGTCTGAAAGATGGTTTCAGCTCAGAGGAGATTGGGGTGTAGCCTAAAGAACCATTTAGGGTTGAAGAGGGGCTGGCGTGGTTCTCTGACAGGGCTTATGGGATAATAAGACAGGTTGTATTAAAAGGAGAGTGTGATTTAAAGTGCAGTTTAGAGCAAAGTCAGAGATCGTGAAGGAGAATCAAAAAGGGTAAGTCAGAAAGTGTTCTCTTCTCATTTTGTTATCCAAGAATGTGAGGAGTCTGGAGGCTTGGACTAGACAGCAGAGGAATGGGAAGAGTATTTCCCTCAGGAGAGAAGCAGCTGTGTGCAGAAGAAACTAGATGGGGGATAACTTGCTAATGGACAAGAAGATACACACACACACACACACACACACACACACACACAGTGCTTTTTGCCCTGACACACTGAAAGAAATCAGGTAACATTGAATGAAGGTGAGAGTCCAGAAGCTGGCTCTTCACCTTCTGTCCTGTTTCAGATTTTCAAGTCATTCTGGTTCTTGTTTCCTTGAGACCTTGGGCAGTAATGGTGGGGTTTACAGTAAGTGGAGAATGAAGGGTCTTCATCTTAGATAGTTAGTTGAGTTCAAGGAGAGATCAATGTAAGAGTATCTTGTGAAGCTATAGTAAATGGTGACCATGGGTCCAGCCTCCAGATTTCGTGTTTCTCTGTAAGGCTCCACACACAAATGCTTGTCCACATTCTGCATAAGTGTGTAGCTTGTAACAGTTGGCTGGTCCACCTTAAACTGCCACTTGATTAATACAGGGACTCCATGCCAAACCTTTTGGGGTAGGGGGGAGTGTTCCTTGGTACCTAAATGAAACCAGGAAGCACTCTTGGGATTTGGGGCTTTAGAGACAGTTCTGGTGCCCATACACCCTTCCTGAGCCCTACCACAGTCCCTATCAGGGAACAAGGAATGGTCTGAGTTTGATCTCTTAAACTATGCCTTTTAACTTGTCTGAAACTGGCCTAATGACAGAGGAGAGTAGAGATGAGACTGATACTTGTTTTATACCAAGTCTCAGGAATGGCTGAGGGAGTCCATGGTTACTTGATCAGGAGGTATAATTTCCTTCCCTCCCAGCAGTTGCCTAACAAAATAGCTGACACTTGTTAGAAGGGCACTGGGAGGGGTAGCAGGGTGAATAGTGTCTGCCAGCCTCAGAATCCTGCCTCTACCCAAATCTTAACAAAGCATTGCCAATTCCCAGAGGCTCTATACAGTCGTCTAGAAGTCTGAGAATTTACTCATCCCATTTGGTTTAACTTTCTTGGGGCCTCTGTGCCCTGTGAGTCTAGTTTTAGTTGAGCATAAGTGTTAAGAGAGGAAGACCCTTGCATTTTCCCTCCCCTCCTCCAAAGTTGGGGCAAAGGGGAGAGTGGGCTGGGCAGGAAAGAATCAGAGAAGCCAGGGACAGTGTAATCTGGGACACCATTTTCACATCTTTCTATAGGGCCCAGGCGCTGGACTTTTTCCCCGGGAACATATTAGTGAGGGTCATCACATTCACAGGACATGGGGAAACAGATCCTCCCAGGGCTGCCTGGAGGATAGGTTCAAGGATTTAGACAATAGCTCTGCGTTAGTCACCCTACATCGAAGATGTATCCAGGTTGGGTGCAGGTGTGGTGTCTGTGCCTCTATGCTTTCTATTTCCCGGGTCAACCCCAAATCTCTGGGAGCAAAGGCATCTGTGTGGGAACTGGGTGTCCTAAGAGGGGGTCCACTTGAGAAACTAGAAAGAGAAGAGTGATGACCAAGGTCCTCGGTTATAATCAGGAATTGCCAACAAACACACCTTGGAAACCCTAGCTGCTTTCAACAGGGGTTGGTAGAGACTCTAGGATAAACTGATTCCAGGTTCCTATATTTCTGAGGGCACAGATCCAAAGGGCCCATCAGAGAGAGAGTCTTGCCTTGGGGAACTTGCTAAGTGGGCAGACAGAGAGGGAGGGGGCTCCAACTGCAAAGCACCAAACTTTCTGCTGGTGGTGGGTGGTGGGGGGCATCTATCCATCCAACTGCATGGTCCTCCTAATGTGAGTCTCCAAGCATGGCTGAGGCCTTCTAAGCCACTTCAGCCTAATTTTCCCTCTCCTTCCCCCATCTTGGCTTAAGGGATGTTTGGATCTTGGGGTGGAGGTGGAGTGAGGTGAAGAGGACAGTGGGAGGAAAACTTGGACTCCAGTTGGCCTGCGCTACCTGCAGGCCTCTGGATGAAAGAAGATGGAGTGGAGGATGGGAGCTGCTGGGGCTCTCTGGTAAGCCCGGGTGATATCCCTCACCCAGGGTGCCAAAAGAGGAGAAGAGACCGGAGGAACGGGGAGGTGGGAAACCAAGTCATCAGACATTGCTGATGCGCACACTAAGGGCACTGCCCTCCTTCTCAGCTTGCTCCCTTAATGACTCCTCCAACTTGAGCTTTTCGGGGTCGCCGTAGCGTACAGTGCTGTCACGGAGGCCAGTAGGAGAGGGCACTTTCACAACTTGGTCAAAAAGGCTGAAGTCTGCAATGTATTTGCCACTAGCTGACAGCGAGATGGCCGGTGTGAACTCATAGCCCCAAAGGATCTCTTCCGGCAGGTAGGAAGTGCGCACCTGGCAGGTGGCGCTGGTGGATTCCACTGTCCCACTCAGGATCAGCACCAGCTCGAAGTCACCCTCACCACTGCGAAGGGGGAGGTCTTTCAAGGGACTGGTCTCGTCCACCACATGGTAGAAGGTAAGGGGTAAAATGAGGAAGGGGCTGTCAGAGGCCGTGTCTACTTGGAAAGTCACATTGACCTGGTTGAGCCGGATGTTCTCACCCTCCTTGGTCTGGTGGGTCTGAAGCAGTTTGCCTGTCACCTGGCAGCCAATGAGGAGGCTCTTCCGCATATTGGCCACTCGGATCATAAGGCAGGGCTTCCCATTGTGGGCAGCAACAACCGCGTGCTGGCTGAAACGAATGGTCTCCGCCCGCTTCTTGGGCCGGGCGATCTTTGCCAGGAACGTACCTGTGATGAAGATTTCCAGGATGGTGGTGAGCACCAGCTGGGCGATAAGAAGCACGATGGCCAGCGGGCACTCCTCGCTGATGTAGCGAAAGCCGTAGCCAATGGTGGTCTGGGATTCAAGGGAGAAGAGGAAGGCCCCCGTGAGCGTGTGCACCTGCACCACGCAGGGGGTGTGGTTGGCCGGGGGGCCCAGCTCCAGCAGGTCCCCGTGGGCCACAGCTACCAGATACCACACCACACCAAAGAGGAACCAGGTGCCCGCAAAGGTTGCAGAGAAGAGCAGAAGCTTGTAGCGCCACTGCATGTCAATGAAGGTCGTCCACAGGTCCTTGAGGTAGAGGAAGCGCTTGTCAGCAATGTGCTCCATTCGCACGTTGCTGCGGCCGTCTTTTGTCAGGACTCTCCTCCGTCGTATCCCTGGGCCCATCAGGGGCCGGCTTTCTGTCTGAGTGGTCTGGTTGTAATACACCTTGGCAACTGACGTCATCTGGAGAGAGCAAGACAGCATAATGAGGGTTATTGCAGAAATCCGGCCAACTCCTAGCCACCACCCAGTGAGAATGAAGAAGAAACATTCATTTTCGTGCCATTTGTCCTTTTATTAGTAAATATTTACTGAGCACTTGCTATATGCCAGGCACTGTGGTACAAGATGCTGGTAAGTCAAAGAAGCATATGACATCATCCTGGCCCTCCGAGAACTCACAACCTGGTGAGAAAGATACGTGTTCAGTAAGCGAACAATTGCAAACCAATCTGATATTTGTAATTCTTAGGAGAGGCACAGAAGACAAATAGTAAGTTTACAGTTCCTTAAAGGTGGGAGTGAGACTAAAGAGGATTCTCCTGGTCTCCATTCACCACAAAACCAGTTCTGTGAAGATCTCTAACTCTGAAATAGGATCCCTCCCCACCCTCATGAATGGCATCAGCAAGAAAGACTATCCTGTTGAAATCCTTCCAGGCCAATCCCCTCTTAACACACGCATACCCTTGATTCCTCCATTCTCTCCCCTACCTCCATGTCAGCACTCACTGGTGATACTAAGATATTTGTCAGGCTCAGAAGATAGCAGAAACTGTTCATTCTTCAGCCCCTCAGGACATTCTCCAAGCACCCAACCCATTTCACTTTTATTATTATTATTATTGTTATCATCATTATGGTCATAATCATTATCATCATCATCATCATCTGTTTGCATATCTGGGGAAATCCAGTCTGGGTTAGGGTCTCAGGTGGTGCCTGGGAAGAACACAGACAGGACTGAGAAAAAAAAAAAAACAAGCAATAATGGAGGAGAAACATCATGCCGAAGCCTCCTTGGGGCACTGGAACATTTTTCCAAGGACTGGGAGAAATGCCAGATTGTAGGTGGCAAAATTGTCTTGACTGAGTGAAGGAGGAGAGTTGGGAGTGTATGTTAGTTTGCAGCCATGTCTGCACAAGTTCAAATTCAGGACCGCTGTTTGTCCTGATAGTAGAAAGTGGGACAAGGCTCTGAAATAGGAGACAGTTCACTTAATATAAGGTGCCTGGCTACCCCTGCCCAAGGAGTAACTTGTACTTTTCCAGCAGAGAAAGAATTGTCATCACTTGAGCCCTTGGATTCCAGATCTGACGGCCAGACCTGGGAGGGAGCAGGTGATCTCCGGGGAGTTTGATTCTTCTTGGAGAACACAGAGAGGCTCTCCACATCCTCCATTCTGAGAAGTCTGTACCATCGCATCATTCTCCTTCATACTGCCCCCTTATCCTGTCTTCCCCATGGTCTTACCCCTGGAAAACTCTTAATTAGTTGGGTCCATTCATAATCCACCCAAGTAGACATTAAATTGAAGATCACCAACAGATGAGAATCCAAGAATACTCGGAGGCAACCAGGAGCCCATTTTACCCTGTCCACTTGGAACTTCCATCCATATGAGACTACTCAGCCAGACCAGGATGCGAGCCTCTTTTCCAATATCCTTGGCTACTTTGGAGCAAGAAGGAAGCTCTGTAATTCTGAAGTTTGAAGAATTCATATCTAGAGCTCAAGTAAAGCCCCCTTCAGCACTCAGTAGTAGGAATATTAGTAAAAGAAACAACTGCCACAAAGCTCACATCTATACCATTTAAAGTTTACACATTAGCGTGCCTTCTCATTTGACCCTCAAACTCTTGAAGCGATGTAAAACCTCTATAGGAGATTATGAGGAATAGGGAAATCAAAGACAGATTCTAGAGAACAGAGGAAGTGCTGCTAAGTTGTGGGTGAGTGAGCACAATTTTCATCTTCAAAAAGAAAAATGAAGTACATTTCACAAACTACAGACACATATGTAAAATACCAACCATTAGCAAGATTCTAGACCGGAAGATTAACATTGTGAGTACCTGGGCAGGGGGTGGGGAGAGGCAGTTATCCACTGAACCCAGCGGAGGGTTACTAAGAACAGTCACCTCAGGCTAACCTAATCTCCTTCTGTGACAGGGTTACTAAATTGGCAACTCAGAGAAATTCAATAGAGAAAGTGCATCTAAGCAAGATTTTTGACAAGATCTCTCGTTATGTCCTTGGGGATAGGACAGAGAAAAAGGAACAGAATGCTTCTCTAATTAGGTGACAAAAATAAAAAATCAGTGTTACTGGTGAGTGGATTGTGCTAGCCTGGAATCAGTTTTCTAATGATGTACCAGAGAGCTTTATCTTTGGCCTTGCCCTAGTCGATGTTCTTAACACTAATTTTATTCAAAAATATAGAACACATGGCCAGCAATTATGCAGATGACACAGAGCTGGGACAGATTGCAAATGCAAGGTCTGGGGCAGAATTAGGATCCATAAGGAGCCAGATGAGTGGGCCAACTCTAACAAAAAGGATAAATGGTGGGTTACATATTTGGGTCCAAAAATTACCTGAGTACATTCTGCATTGGAAAGATGTGATTTAGTAAGCAGAGCCACAAAAATAAACTTAAGCATTTTAGCAGAAAGTAATCCAGTATGAGTTATCTATGTGTTCTGGTTGCCAAAAAAGCAATGCAATCTTAAGCTGCTTTAGTTGAATTAAAGTATCTAGAATAAAAATTCACAGAGGTGGATATAGCTCAGTGGTAGAGTGCATGCTTAGCATGCATGAGGTCCTGGGTTCAATCCCCAGTTTCTCCATTAAAAACAAACAAACAAATAAATGTGCCTAATTACCACCTCCCCCCAATAATTCAGTTGATTCTTCTCTGCTCTGTTCATTGCACACCTGCATTATTGAGTCTCAAGGAACAATCAAGACGTGAGAAGATTCAGAACCAAATCATATGAGTAACAGCTAAGGAAATGGGGAAGTTTGCTTGGAAGAAGAGAAAATCGGAGGGGTATGATGGCTATGTGAGAATATTTGATTTGAAGGGCTGCCGTGTGAACAAAGGTTTGGACTTGTTCTTTGAGCTCCAAGAGGAACAGTGAGTTCACACCACCAAGAAAAAGATTGATATGAAGAACATTGCAACAAATGTAGAAAGAGCTTCTCAAAAGGTAGAGAGTACCCTGTCACTCCGGAACCCCATGGAGGTGTTCAGGACAGGTTGGACATGCGCTTTGCAGAGATTCTACAGAGGAGATTAAAGCTTTGGATGGGAGGTTGAAAGATTGTCTTTACGTTTCCAGCTACATTGATGAAGGATTAAAATGCCTGCCTCCTCCCTGTCACACCTCCTCACTTTGTAGGATGACTTCAGGGATCCCGCATCAGAGTCCTAGCTTTGTTTGTGCTAAGGAGAGATTCTGCATATCTGGGGGAATGGAAGCTTTTGGGAGCTTTCCCAAGGAAAGCCTTGCTTATCGTTCCCAAAATGATAGTCTTATGATTATATATCATTTTAAGTTTATAAAACATATAATTTGACCCCCACACCACAAGGAAAGTAGGAAAGGCATCATTTGAAATGAAGGCTCGGAGAGATTTGCTCCAAGTAGATTTGGAACCTGAACCCAGGTCCAGTTCTGGGGGCCAAAACTGTTAAGTTATAGCAACTGCTTCTGTGTACTGCAGGTTTATTTTCCTGGTCTCATGTTCTCAGGAGGGGGCCTCTCAGGTCCCCTGAGACAGAGAAGACAGAGGCTGGAGCTTCCAGAGCCCAGTGTTAAGGCGACAGATTCATGCTCACAGGAGACTTTGGCTTCGGGGTAGCCCTCTTTGTTGTGATTGCCGCCTCCAGCTGTGTGCCTGCTGTTGTCAGCCTTTGTATCTGCCTCCTCCAGCTGTTATCTGCTGCTCCCAGCTGTTGCACTACCTCCCACAGCCAGGCAGCTTTGTTCTCCACGGTTGTCAATCAGAAGCGGATAAACAATCAGCTCCACTCCACCCCCAGAGCTGGCCGGGCCCCTGTGAAGGGAGCAGGCCAAAGTTCTGGAAAGGGTTTGCTGCTGCCCCGCCTGACTCACACATGCTCTTTCCTCTAGAGGGTGCTGTTTCCCCAAAACAGTCCCAGCCAGTTACCAGGGACAGTAGCTAAAGAATTCTGAAAATGAAACCAGCCTCTGTGAGGTCCAAAGAGACAGAAATGGAGACAATCACGTTCTTTCCCCTCTGAAAATTGAACTAATGAGTCCTTCCCTAAACCAGAGGCCGGCCATGCCTACAGTGATGAGCAGCATGTTCCCTTCTGCTCCATGTCTGCAGATCGACCTTGAGCTTTCCTTCCTAGGCTGAGAGCTTGTGAGCTGTTTATTTCCCAGAATGAAGGACTTATCAGAGCCTTTCTCGGCTGCACGACGGCTCTGCAGGAAGGACCTTCCTCCTGTGGCTCTCATGACTAAAACTGACCGTTTGCTCCCCATAGCTGTCTGGATAGACTGCCAGCCTCTGAGCCCGGCACTCAAGGTCCTTCACGATTTGGTCTCTGCCTCCTTCTTGGCTCTGGTCCTGCCACTCTGCTACATGTACCCTGGACTCCAGCTCCACAAAGCTTCTCACTGTCTCAGCCCTTTCTCCCTTTGGACCCGCTTTTGCGCTGCCCTGCTCCAGGCCCAGCTGATGACCCCCAGCTTATCTTTCAAACTCAGCCAGAGCATTAGTTGTTGGTTTGAAGCCTCCTTGGCCCTCAAAGAAATAGCTTTTCTTCTCTAGCTCCCCGTCCCCAGCACGGGTTTACTAAGCCTGATTTGTACACATTCCTATTTTAAAATATCGTAGTGCTTTGCAATGGTTTGTTTACCATCGTTTGCCATCTGTGAGTTTTCAATTTGAGGCCACAGACTGAATGTCACCTGTTTCCCCAATACCAAGTGCATTTGTTAAGAAAGACCGAGTAAAGGGGTGACTGGAAGAGCCTGTTTGGACACACGAGGCCTGAGTGAGGGCTGCAGCCTGGCTCTACCTCACAGGGACCCAGGTTTCCACAGGATCTGCTGGCGCTGCAGATGTTTACAAATCCTTTTTTTCAAAAGGTGAGAGAGAGCAAGTCCCGAGGCACCGGTGGAGCTCCTTTCTGGGTCAGCTGTTCCCTTTGCAGGAGGATGGAGGGGGAAAACAAGCTTTGTAAATAGCTATGGGCATTGGAGCGAACCCTGCCAAGTTAAATGACCAGAAAGGATGCTTCAGCCCCGTCCCAGGGGCAGTGATGGAGGCTGCAGGTTAGGGCTGTGCACCTTCTCCTAAAACCTGTCAGGTTGGGGATGGTGCAGGGAAGCAGCTCTGGGCAGAGCTTTATCTTCCCTCTGTGGCAAGAACAACCTGACTGAAGGAGCTTTGGGGTCCTAATCTTAAATGCATTCATTCCCACATGTGAATGAATCCTCCTTCTCCCACCTCTGCCCCTCTTTGATTTCCTAAAGAGTTAATGGTGCCATCATCCTCTGAGTTACCACAGGAAATCTTGGGATCACCTCCAACTCCCCTCCTTCCTCATCTCAATATTCATCAGATGCCACGTGCTGTGGATTTGTTCCTTGTGTCTCTTGCCCTTCATTTCATTGTCTTACTTCAGGTCCTTAATACCTTTTGTCTGAATCATCAGCCTCCTACTCAACTCCTGTCTCCATCCTTTCTCTCCTTAAATCCTTCCTACGCTGCTACCGGATTACTCTTCCTCGGTTACACCTCTGATCACGAATCAGTGCACATGTATCCACTAATTTACAGAGCACTTTCAAAAGTTATTCTCATGACATTCCTATGAGGTATTAAGGTTATGATCCTTATTTTATGAATGAGGGAACTGATACTCAGAGAGATGATGTGACTCTGTAAATTAAGGTCTTCTGCCTCCCAAACCTCTCTGCCTCCAAACTCCACTTCTCGTTTCTACTATAATTGTCGCAGGTCCTTCCCCAGCTCTAGCCCTTCTGTCTGGGTTTAGGTTTGACAGATGATGTGTCCACTAGCTATCAGAGAGAAGTCCAACTCAGTCTGACACACAAGCCTTGCGTGGTCTGCTTCTGCACCTCCTCTCCAGCCTTATTTGCTGCTGCTTCTCTCCTGTGGCAAACTTCAAGCAAACCAGCTGTCGCCTGCTCTCTCATACACACCGATGCTTTCCTGCTTTCACATGATTGTCCATGCTTGTCAGTCTTCCTGGCATCGCCTTTCTCTTTGTCTCCACATATCCAAGGTATCTTTCAGAGCCTCGTCCAAATGACTCCTCTTCCATGAAGCCTTCCCTTCTGGAATGATGCTGCCCACCGCATAGGCAGATCCATGTGGTTTCTGTTGTGTTTTCATGTGTCTATACAATGAACATTTGCTGGATGCCAGAGTTTAAGCAAGACACTGGGATTCTGGAGGTGAATTGGATATAGATTCTGGCCTTGAGGACCTTACAATCTAATAAGGGAGGCAACCATAAAACGGGCAAGAAGCACCATGGAAGAGGGGTCCATAAAGAGCTGGAGGAGTTTGCAGACAGAGAGGTGACCAGGCGGCAGGGCTGGGAAGGTAACTAACAGGTATTGACTGAGCAGCTATTATGCGCTAGGCACTGGGCTAAGTTGTTGGGGACTTTTTAATGTTAACTCACATAATCCCTGAAACGATCCTACAGGAATATTATTATCCATATTTATTACTGGGAAATGCAATCAGTAACTAACAACCAGGAGTTTTTTCCTCCATACCTGACTGTTTCACTCAGGGAAGACTTCATAGAGAAAGGTGGCATTGGGACCGAGCCTGAAGGATAGGCAAGACTTGGACCCTTGGAGACTGGGATTTGGGGGGAGGGCGGTCAAAGAGAAGCCCCCTCCAGGGAAGGGAGCAGTAGGAGCAAAAGGGATAGCACTGAGGAAAGGCAGGGCCAGCAGGGGGAGAGGAGCCAGTCACTTTGGTCGAAGTGTTGGGAGCACATGAAAGGCTAATAGGACAAATTCGGAAAAGAATGATGTGCTCTGATCCCAGGACACACTCCTGCCTTGTGGCCAGCTTCCTGTGATTAAAGGTTGGGCCACAAGAACAAGAGGCATCAGCCACCAGGGTGGGTGTGGAGGGCTGTGCCTCCCCCAGGGATCAGAGGCAGAGACCGGCCTCCTCCCCGAGGTGCACCAGCTGCGCCCTTTACAGGGCCGCCGGGTGAATTTCTCTGTGGACCACGGCGTACTTCAGGGAAATGGAAGGAGAGAGAGGGAGGGGACTCGCATTTACTGAATGCCTAGTTGAGACCAGCACTCCCATTTCGTCTTTGCAACTCCTCTGGGGAACAGAGTTTTTACCTTCGCAATTACTCACGAAACTGAGGTTCAGAGAGCCCGGGCGGCACAACGCATGAGCAGCGGAGCTGAGGTCAGTACCTCGTTCTGGCCACATTACTAAGCACTCGCCACTGTAGCTTCAGGTTAATACTATGGTGAATTTGCCTTCACGTTGCAAATCCGACACTCAGCAAGCAGAGAAGATGACACCTGGAGCGTGTTAGGGGCCAGCAGAAGCCAGCCAGGGGTGAAGAGTTCACGGGCAAGGACACCCAGGGTGTATCTGGTGGTTGGCGGTGGTGCTGTTTTTTGTGTGATTGCTCCACCGCGGTGCTCCTCCCAGGCTCGCAGGGCAGGTCTTTATCCTCCCCGTGTCCATCTCTCGGGCTCTGCTTCCCACTCTCTTCTCATCTCTTCTATTGTCGGCACTGCCCTGCTGGCCCATCTCACATTTCATGCCGGCTGTTACTGAAGTGTGTCTCCCCGCTTCTGCCCTCCTTTTCACCGTCCTCTTTGTCCTTCCTCTCCCTCCACATCTGTCTGGATCATCCTTTCCCCTCAGAGTTTCTTCAGCCTCCCATATCGCTTCCTGGAGATCTGATTTTGGAAGTGGTGATCTGGAGGAAGAGTATGCTCTCCACCCAATCACAGCTCTGACCTTCGAATTCCGTGTCACAGGGTATCTCCATCCTCATCTCAAGGCCACATTAGTAGAGGTGTTCTAAGCCCTACAACCTCCTATTCTTCCTGCTTCTTCCCTCCAGAAAAGAGCTTCATGACTTAGGGGTTTGGAAATGGGCTCAGAAAGGCAGGCAGTTTCTAGGAAGTGAGAAGGAGGTGGTTTTTTCCCCCCATTTTTCATGGGTTATTTATTCCCAATAAAAAGACATAACTTTTAGAAATGGAAACAGAAAGTTTCCTTTATAAGATTACAAAATTTAACTGTTGTGTGATCCCAGTGCTCTTGGAGGAATTCATGTGTATAAAAAGAATGAAAGGACCTATAGGGAATTTTCATTTCCTGCTTACTCCTCCATCTACATCTCATTTATTTATTAAATGCGAATGAGATGTCTACTGTGTACCAGGCCCTGTCAGTCCAGTCCCACACCTGCATCCCACACCTTCCGTCTCCTGATCTGTAGACCTGGAGAACTGGAGACGTTCACAGGCAGCAAGATGGATGTTGGTACCTGCCCCATGAGGTGGTGAGGTCTGACCTCAAAGGGACTCCATCCCAAGAAAGTTTCGTCCAAGCTTCACCCAGAGTCCTGGGAACCGGGCATTGGAGCCAGGCGTCAAATCCAACTCAAGATATGAAGTGTTGGGGTCTCCTGCCTATAGCTGTGAACTAATCTAATTATTTTAGGCTTGAAAGTATGGGAATACTTGAACCATCACTGTGGAGTGCAGATAAATGAATGGGTGGATGGAAATAGGAATCATAGTACCAGCTGACTCTGTCCCAGAAACTGCCCATCACGCTCAAGTGCTATGTGCTGGGGTGTTGGGGGCACCCCGTGCATAAGCAGAGGGGTCGTGAGCACGATCAGCCTCAGAACCTGAGGCTGGGCTGGTCTCTAAGGCTTAGCTGTAGCCAGGTTCTGCCCCCACCACTGGCCTTGGTGGAGCGAGAGAACAGCTACTCAGCCTCCTCTCACCAACCGTATTATCTCTGTTGTGGATACCGACTCCAGCTTGAATAGCGACCTTGGAAGCCTTCAGGAGGAGATCAGCTGCACTGGGGCTGAAAAGAAGCATTTCTGGGCTTCCAAGTGTTCTTAATGAGAGGGGGGAAGAGAGGAGAAAGGAGATGGGTGTAAAGGAAGGGCTGGAAGAAAGGCACTGCGGGATTATGTAAGGCCTCAAGGTTGCGAGAAGAATGGAGCTGGGTTTGGGGTTCTTTTTAAACTTTATGTCTTTGTTCATTAATCTCCCTCCTGTCCTGCCCCAAAGAAAATAAACAAATAGAAATGGAGCCAGATGCACACAAATCTTGAGGTGGGGAAAAAAGGGGCCATGTGTGTCCGGGGCCCGCCGTGCCCGCTGAGTCACTGTTGCCTGTGTCTCTTGCCCTCCAGGCTCCTTCCCCTTCCCGCCCATCCTCTAGCCCCAGCCTGACACAGGCCCTGGCCCAAGGAAGAATAGGCTTTTCTTCCCTTGTGTCAACGTTTGGAAAGTTCTCATAGTCTGATCAAAAGAAAGGATAAAAGCCTTCAAAGCATTTCCTGGGAGCCTGTGACCTCCGTCTGGCCCTTCTGACCCCACTGTGTGTTTTCTGGTCAAGAGAGGGAGGAACACAGAGGTGGGGCCATGTCAGATGTTCTCTGTCCAGACACCACCCCACCCTGTCAGTGTGGGCTGATCAGGACCCTTGCCCCTTCCTCCACCCCAATCCCCAGGCCGTGCCTTCTGTCCCCTACAAGAAGGGAACACTGTTCCTGCAGAGAACTGCCCAGAGAAGGGTATCTCAGGGACCTCCACCCCTTGCCCCAGCTGAAGAGGAGGGATGACTTCCTGGCACACACAGCAAACGGGGACTGCCTCTTTGATGCACCTGTCCCCCCACCCTCCATCCCACACCCCTCCCCAGCACACTCCCTCTCTGAGTCACCATCCGGCCACAGTGTCTGCTCCTACCCATTGTCTGGGGCCACAGGGCTGCACATCCTGGTCCTGTGTGAGGAGCCTGGCACTGTGCAGAGTTCAACTGAGGACAAAAGATGCACCACGGCCTCCTGAGCCCCACTTCCAGCAATACTGAGAGCTTCCTGGCCTGGCCCCATCTGGGTCCTCACCTCCAAAGAACATCTCCTCGGAGATGTTCAACCATCCCTCCTCACCTCGACCAAAGAGCCAGAAAAGTCAGTCCAGGTACTAAGATACAGCTGGAAGCAAAGGCATTAATATAAGTAACTTCTGTTGTTATTGTTCTTCTGCTGTTATCAGTAAGACCTCAGATGCTGAAAGGTTCCCAAGGACAACGGGGGGAGATTTCAGAGGGGCTAGGCTGGCGATGACCCACAGGTCTGCTCAGATCTCTTCTTCCTGTGTCAGCCTGCCCTGACTCTGATCAGTCACCACCTGGCCCAGGCTTCTGAGATTCTCCGTAGGGGGAGAACCTAAGTGATCCCCAAAGACATTGGTTGAGGAGATCACCCTGGTTTAGACGTTAGCAGTATTCTTCCAGACAGAGCCCCCTCAGGAGAGTTCACCCCTGTGCCCAGCTGCACTTACAGTAGAGGGAGCTGGCAAGACTACAGATGGGTGGAGAGTGCGCGGAAGGGAGGAGACTTCAAGCTTCACCAGGCATCTGCCCCTGGGCCCTGTGCTGAAGATTACCTCCCCACCACCAGGGGGCAGGGCTCCCCAGCCCCAGAGGACCGCCCTTGCCTGAGCAGCTTGCTTTCTCCCACCCTCCTCGCCCCTACCCCTGACCTAGCCCACTTCTTATATTGTTAGGTTATGAAGTTGCCAATTCAAAAAAAAAAAAAAAAAAAAGTCCCATGTTAGCAATAGTAAGTGGTCCGATCTACTGATATTTAATAACAATAGAAGCAAGAGCATCAGCCCCATCAGACTGTGAGGCTCTACATTCTCCAGAGCACATTGGAAGCAATTCCCCTTGATCCGCACAGCCATGCTGGGTGGCAGTTAGGGCAGAAGGAGGCTCCCTCCAAGGTCACAGCTGACCTAGCGATCATCAAATCCAAGGGCGTTTGCTCAGTCCTCCACCCCAGCGGTCTCTACATCATGTGAGACTGATGACCAGCCTGTCCGTTCTGGACACTCTCTCCTTTGGCTCTTACTGCGATGTGGTGGGGGACCTGCTGATTTTTGGAGACCTTCATTAACTCTAAAGTGGGCCTGCCACTTCTAGGTTTTGTGATTTGGGGCAAATCACTTAAACTCTTTGAGTTACCATTTCCTTTATCTGCAAAAAGGGCCTAATAATAACTACCTCTGCGCAGTGCTGGGAGCACTGGCCGAGCACACGTAGGTAAGAGCACTTCATGGGGTCAGTACTATGTGCAGAGTCTCACTGTCACTCTCTGACGTGGTCCTCCAGGTTCTCTCCTCCCTGGCTCTTTACTTTTGGTCCATCTCTCTTGCTCTGGTCTCTCTGCTCCCTGAATTGTTGGTGTTTCTCAGGGACCCACCCTTGGCTCTCAGCTCTAACCACTCCGCTCTCCCTTCCCCAGCTGTGTCAACCACTCCCACGGAGTCCACCCGCCTCACATCTGCCCAGTTCATCCAGTACTTACAGACTCCCTTTATCTGGAGATCCTAGTTTTAATGTGTTCAGACTCAAGTCCTCTCTCCTCAAAAGGGAGTCTTCTGTGCTTCCCTTGTTGTTCGCAGAACTACCCTCCAATCAGCGCCCACACTGGAAACCTTGGAGTCGCCCTCGGTTTCTCTCTCGCCCCTCATCCAGTGGGTCACTAGGTCTTAGCAGTTCTGCCTTTGTGGGCTTCTCTCCACCTCCTTTGAGGCTGCCCTCGTTCTCTTTCACCTGAAATGCTACAATGAACTCCCAGTCTTCCCGCCCACGACCTCAACTCCCTCGCCTCCACCCCCTCGGCTTTCCTATAGCACAGTGATATCCCATTGCTCCTGCTCTCCGTCCTTCAATGAGTTACAGCTTCTGTAATAAAACCCAGACTGCTAGACATGGCATTCCAAACCTTTCACCATCTGAGGCCACTCCAATTTTCAGAGCCCTTCCTTTTGGTATTTTTCCCTGCATGCCCCATCTTCCAGCTGTAGAGAACCACTGTTTGCTCTTCTAAGACATGACCTGCACACCTCCTGCATGTCCCCATGCTTTTGTCCCTGCAGTTCTCTCTGCCTCGAATGCCCTCCAAATATTTACTCACCCTCTACGCTCTGGGGACATTTTGCCACATCATCAACATAGCACTCCTCTGTCCTTCCTGAGAGACTGCAAGCTTTTTGAAGGCAGAAATCTGGTGCCTTTGAATTTAACCTAATTGATTAGTATCAAGGAAGGACTTAGACATGAAATCCCTGAGCTGATTCTGGGCTAGAGATGTCAACCATACTGCATGTGGGTCATCATTTCCCCACCTCCCACCCTTAACAGATACCACTAATTCATCACAGTGCTTTTTTTTTCCTCACTGAGCCTCAGAATCTTTCTCAACATAGTGGTACAGAGAGCCATTTTTCCATTCAATTCAGTTAGCCTTCCAAGTGAAACCTATTTGTTTTTCTGGCATGTCTGGGTCCCAGCCAAGGGTCCCTGTTTATTCTTCTTTCCCACTATTTGCCACTCTGGTCTGTGCCATTTACTAGCTCTGGGAACTTCAGTCAATCTCTTCATCTCTCCAGGGCTCAGTTTCCTCACCTAAGGAGGTAATAAAACCTTCCATTGTGTGGTCGGGATTACATGAGATAAAGTCTGTGAAACCTGTGAGGTCCTTATGCAAATATAAGATATTATTATTAGCCGACTTTGCAGAGGAAAGAAAAATATCTACCAAATTAGAGAAACTAAAGCTCAGAGAGGTAAAGTCACTTGCTGAAGCTTATTTAATGGCAAAGCCAGAACATCTGCCTCCAAATCCCATGGACCATTACTTCTGTTGCCTCTCCACGCCCCAGTGGGCTTGACGATGCCCCAGCTAACCCCCTGCCCTATTTCTCCTTTCTCCGGGGTAACAGTGACCCATGGGGTAGGACTTACTACAGCTCGGGAATTGGAGGAGGCTTCCAACCCACCTCCTTCAACCTACCTCCCTATAATTCCCAGGATGAAGCTCCCTCCAAAACCTGTTCAACCTGCCAAGAGGTGGAAAAATTGTTCAGTGAAGGATGCTGCATAGTACCCAGTTCCTCCATCATGCCCTTTGGCCCCTTGCCCTCCTGCTTGCCCTCAGCCTTGGTGGCTCCAGGCAGCTGGCAGGGTGAGAGGTAAAGCACAGAACCGCTTGGGGTGGCAACTCCGAGGAGAGAAGGCACTGGAGATGAGTTAAGTTCCTTGAGTCTTCCCCTGAAATTGCTTCCCTCTCATGGGAGCAAATGTAAGTACAAGGCTCTGCTAAAATCTATAAGGACTGCAAAGTGTGGCCAGGGGGAAGTCGGGTTCGGGGCTGGAGGGAAACAGGAACTGAGCACTCCCCTGGTGTGCAGCCTGCAGATGTGCAGGAAGTTGTCGAGAAGGGTGTGCAGGCCCTTGTGATTGACTGAGGGATGAGTGAGGCCTTGAAGGTACCCCCATCAACTGTGGAGCACCTCGAGAAATAAGGCACTGCTGTGCGGGTCCTCCAGACGGAGCAGGCAGCGCAGGAGGATAACGCTTAGTTACCCAAGGTGTCAGGGTGGGAAGGGTCTTCCATTCCAGCTGCTGGTAAAGCCTTAAGAGAATAAATCACTAAGCGATGACTAAAAAAATTAATAGAATATTTTTTTAAAAGCCCAGGATAGTGAAAGGAGGGGACTGAAGAGGATGCCCATGGGGGCCTCCGCATCACCCTGCCCTCCCTAGGGGGTGGGGAATACCATAGCCCTCATGTTAGCGGTGTGGAAACCAGACTTGGGAAAGTGAGCTGACATACCCATGAGGGCCACTAGAAAGGAAGGAGCGACTGCAAGTTGAACCCAGGCCTGTTTAAACTGAGGTCTGCACTTTTCAACTGGCCACCGTACTGTCATGCAAAGTCCTGATGACCTGACAGCTCTGGGAGGTCCCCGTGGCCATCCTGTTCAGTCCCCTCCTTTCACTGAAGAGGAAGCCAAGACCTAGAAAAGTCGAGTACTTTCCCACAACCACACAGCTGGCTCGGAGCACGTGTGCTCTTATAGCAGAATCAGCAATAACCCTGGCTTTCTTCTTCATCCCAACCTCACTTTTCCTCCAAGATCCTTTCTGGACCCCGGGGTCCTGAAGGGCCAACCTTGGAGTGTCATCCACTGAGCTCTTCCCCATCCAACCACAGCCCCAGCCCAGAGGTGTGCAGCGTGCTCCTCCCATCAGCAGCTGGCCCAGAAATACACCAGCCAGAAGAGCTAGAAGAAAGAGCAAATACTGGGTCCACTGGGAGGGGACAGATTCAAAAATGTTCTCTGCTAGGGGCTGTGAAAACTGGTCAAGGGAGTTTTCTGAGACAGCCGGAAGTCCCACTGCCCGCAGGGGCGCTGAACCCCTTGGGAATTACCTCCCAGGCCAGTCGGCCTTTGTTCAGTAGGTGACTAAACTGGGCCTCTCTTTTTTATCAGGGGAAGTGAGTGCCCTACCTCTCTCTGTCCTTGCCCTTTGTCTGGTGATCCCTTATACCTAGGAAATGCCTCCTGGTAAGTCAAAATGTACGTGCTGCTGCCCAAGCAATTTATCCTTATTCTTGCCCTTGGTGGAGGTGGAGACCCACAGGCACCCTGTGCTTCTGACACAGATTCAGGGAACTGAGCCACCTTCCCCAACAGCTGTCCTCTCCTCTCCTTTTGTGTCTCAGGTTCCATGTATGAAGAGCAACCTCTGACCCTCACACAGAGAAGCCGAAGGGGGTCCACCATCACCCGGGAGGGAATCCCTCTCCCCTTCCCCAACTTTCTACTGACTCCTTATCCACACCCTCATTTGAAGAGAAGGCCAGGGGCAGCGGTGGCATGAAAGCAGAACTAGATTCAGAGGCTGTCTCACTGGCTGCCCCCTTGCTGTAACTCACTGCCTGAGTGCAGCTGGAGGGGCTGAAGTACCTTGTGCAGGCCTCTGTCTCCAGCAGGGGCATGTGAAGGGCCACTTGGAGACAGAAGCCCCACACCAGAGCATAAGGGCTGGGGGACGGTGTGCCCCTGCATGGAGGAAGACAGATGGGTGAGGCGGCTTAAACAGAATCTGGCCACCAGCCAGGGAGCATTCTAGGTGAGCGGTGGGGTTGAGGAATAGAAGGGTCCTGCAAGAATCTTTGCAATTCTGACATGAAGGAAACACCATGGAAATCAGCATTCAATAATATTTGCAGATGAGTAGGCAGATATCAGCTTAGTTCTCCATCTAATGGAGTTTCTGCAGCTATGACCCCAACTACCACCCCAGGTCCCAGCACACCGTTGTGCAGGCAGCCCTCAACTCCTTGGGATCCTGGTGGGCCCTCCATCTCTTCCCTTTTTAGGGTATCTGCTCCAGACTTTCAGAAGATGCCCCAGACCAGAATAGTAGGAGAGGCATAAATATGCCCTATAGAACCCTATACAGATATAGGATATTAGCAGGGATGGTCAGAGCCAGGCCTCATGAAGGACTTGCAACCCACAGAGATCTCAAACGCTAAACTCTAGCCGAGAAGGCCATGGGGTTTCTCTCTCCAGGGATCGGGTCAGTAGCAGAGTGGGGTCCCATGGGAAGGTAGGAAAAAAAGGAAGTAGGCTCACCTTGCCCAGAGGCAGTCTAGGGTCAAGGTGACCTATTTGAGGTTCTTTCTAGACCCAGAATCCTATATAAAGTCCCTGCACCTGTTCTCCCTACCCCACGCCAACATGCCTCCACTCTTTCCAAGGAAGATGGGCGAAAGATAGCTCTGTTAAAATCCCACATGGGGTGGGTCATCTGAATGAAGCCAAGAGGCAGATAGTGACCCTCCCCCACCAAAAAAATAAAGCCCAGAAAAACACCCAGAGGCAAGAGACCTCCGCTTTAGAATGGAGTCCCAGTCTTGCCACCTGGACACATCATGTCACCTGTCAGAGCCTCACTATAAAATGGGGAAATGACAACGGTGCCATCTACCTTTCCGGGTCTTGAGAGGCTGTGACTCCAGGTGCACTGGGAAGGTGCAAGTGATAGTCACCCTGCGCCTGCGCCTGCGCCCGGCAGGCTGAGGTTGGTCGTTCCCACATCGCTCCATCCGGCGTGCTCGGCTCGGCTCTGGGGTGGAGGCCCTAACTCCCCAAACTTCTCCGTGGTCGGTGGGGTGGGGGTGCTGTGCTTAGAGTTCAGAGGAGGCGGCTGTGTCCGTGGTTAACATATAAGCAGGTGTAGTCTGGGGCAGCAGGACATTCCCCGCCCCAGGGCTACATTCTCGAGGTCACAACAAGTGCAAACTTGTTATAACCTGTGTTGGAGCAGCAGGGGGCAGCGAGGGCATGGGTGGGGGGCGGGGATGGTGCTGAGCCGCCCGAGGCTGGCGGAGGGGTGCAACGTAGATAGGGGTGGGGGAGGCGGAGAGCGGGTGTGCAGGTGCATATGCAAGTGGAAGGTGGAGGGGGGCGTGGCGTCTGCGAGCGTGAGTCGGCCTGCTTGGGCTGGGCACATCCGCTCCAGCGTGCGTATGGGAGCCGTGTGTGGGGCCGCATACATGAGCGTGTGCCTGTGTGTCTCTGCATATATGAGCCCTGCGGTGGGAGGAGGCAGAGAGGCGGGCAGCCACGGCCCCGGCGGCTGGGCATGTGGAACCGAGGAGTGGGCAGGCTGCAAGTGCCCCTTACCCTCCGCCGGCCCCACGGAACCTGCATTCCAACTCCATCCACAGCCTGTCCCTGCCCCCTGCGAGCCGGGGCCTCTCCCCTCCGTGGGCCCATCCCCCCAGCCTGCCCAGGGAGGGAGGGTTGCCTCTTGCCCATCCCCCCTGGCCCTGGGCCCACTCCCCCGCTCTCGCTGGGCCTGCTGGACACTGGGCGGGTTGGGGGTGGTGGTGGGGGGAGGCTCTGAAAGCAGGTGACTGTTTGGGGGAACTCGGGGACAGAGCCCCCATTGTGCCCGCCCCGGAGCCGCCTCAATGGAGTTCTCCGGCACAAAGGGGCTTTGACAATGGGCAGGACATTAGTATGCAGAGCCAGCCCCTCGGCCCTTTCCCTGTCCCACAGCCCAGGGGCTGGGGCTGGGGGGGTGCTGGCCTCGAGGGTGGAGGCAGGGGATGGGGCACGACTCAGACTGAAGAGATCTTAGCCCACAGGGGCTCCCCTGGGGGCACTGCCCAGGAGACAGGGGAAGAAGACTAGACCAGGGCCCCCAAACCCTGCCACTTTGCCAGAAAGGACTTTCTAAGTGGAAAAAGCCACGGGACTGGGAGGGAGGGGGAATGGGGGTCTGTGGGAGGCCAGGCTCCTCTGTCCCAGGCTGGGCTCTGGAAAGAAGCAAGTGGGCAGTCTGAGCCCACCCACTTTTGGCCTCAGTTTTACCATCTATTCAAGGGAACGGTGTGGGTGGAAGAGGAAAAACGGAGCCATAGAGAGCAAGGTTTCAAACCTAAGCCCCCTCAAGTCTCTGAGTTGCAGGCTTGGGGGCTGCGGGTGGGATCTGACGCTCCGGAATGCTTCTACTCAGGGTGTGTGCTCAGGGTTTGGGGTATTTCGGCTTCTGATAAGGTGGTGCCTGCAGCCCAGCTCAGGGGGATTTGGCTGACAGGCCAAAGAACCAGGACTAGCTCCTCCCCAGTGTGTTTGTCTGTCTCCCCCATTTGCCTCATCCCCTTCCCTATGCAGTGAGGAGAGGCTTTTCTCCTCCTGGCCATGGACCCCCACCCCCACCCCCGTCCCCCAGCACCTTCAGCTGGACCTGCTGCTTTTCCCACGGTGCCGGTACTGCCTGTGGCGTCACAGCACAAAGGGCAGGGTGGGGAGCCAGCAGAAAGGCACCGGGGCCTGGAGTGTTGGGAGAACTGAGAGAAGGAAAAGATCTGGGAAAGGGCTGCAGGCGGTGAGCAGGGAAGGGGCGCCGCAGGAGAAGCGGCGTTGCCCAATCACAGACCTCCTCTGCCCTGGGCCAGGAGTCCTCTGGAGAGAGGGTTGGGGCCACTTGACAGAACTGCTCCCCACAAGGCAAGACAGAGGAAACCTTCTGGGCTTAGGAATGTCTGCTCCTGACTTGCTTTCTCCTTGTTCAGTTGCTGTTGGTGTCAGGAAGTCCTCCCTGCTATCTGCCCTCCACTCAAGGCTTCCTGCTCTACTGCTATTGGCCCTGGATGCCACACTTGGGATTGCTGGGGGAAAGGTAAGATCTGCTCCCGCTCTCAGGATCTTGGGGCTTTTCCCCCCTGAAAATGTCTGGTGGGGAGATTGCAGGGCTAGAACTCCTGGGTTAAGACAACTCTGTTAACTTTTCCTGGGACCTCGCACAAGTCACTTTTCCTCTCTGGTTCCCAAAACCCCCATCTGCAAATGTGGAAACAGTCACTTCTGCATCACTCTGCCTTCTAGGCCCAGGGGCAGTGGATTCAGGGGCAAGGCTCTGGAATTTAATAAGAGTTCACATTATTCAGCACCAAGGTAGGCCCTTTTCTAGCATTACATTATCTAATTCGCAACAATTCTAAAGAGTAGGCACTTTTTTAAACCTCATTTTATAGATGAGAAAATTGAAGCACAGAGACGTTAGTAATTTGCCCGAGATCACACAGCTACTGAATGGTAGAACTGAGATTCAAGCTCAAGTAGGTAGTCTGTCTCCAGAGCCCACATGGTTAACCACTACTCCTTACTGCCTCCCTAGTGAAAACATTCAGAAGACCATGGAGAAGACCATGGGCAGCTGAGGGAGATCAACCAGGATATTCAGATGCCCCTGGGCTTTTTGAAACTGTTTTCTGGGGTTCCTTTAGACTAGTAATTCTCAAAGTGTGGTCCAGGAGTCTTGGGAGCTCCTGAGACCCTTCCAGAGGCTCTATGAGATTAAATCTATCTTCATAATAATGCTAATATATTATTTGCTTTTCTTCCACTTTTATTCTAAGTGTTCAGTGGAGTTTTCCAGAAGCTATACTGCAATACGATATTGCAACATATTGAATGCAGAAGCAGATATGAGGCACCAACTGTCTTCTATTAAGCCAGATATTAAAAAGCTTTGTGAAAATATGAGACAGCACCACTTACTAAACTTTTCTTTGTTGATTTTTAAAAAGAACTGTTTTTCATTAAAATACGTCACATATGTTGACATGCAAAATGGGTTTATTGTTATTTTTAAGTGAATTAATACATATTTTAACTTGCATTTCTAACTTATCAATAGATATAACCCACATTAACAAAAACTCTTTGGAGTCTTCAATAATTTTTAAGATGTGAAGGAGTGGGTCCTGAGATCAAAAAGTTTGAGAACCACTTGCCTTAGACTCAGACATCCTTACTGCCTCCTCTTGCCAGTTGCACAGGTCTTTTTAATCAGAGGGTCAACCAGGGAGATTTAGATGTGGGGAAAAGGTATGTGCCCGGGTCTATGGTTGGGACTAGGATCAGGGGTGGAGCTGAGGGGACAGTCCCAGGGAGACTATAATACTAAGAGGTCAAGCCTACACCCCACTTGAGAGCTATCCCCACATGTCTCCCAGCTTGCAAGCCCCCCGCCCATGACAATGGGGCTGTCCCACACTGGACTCCGACCTCTGCCCCCTTTCCCACTCTGGATGCCCCTGATAAACGCAGCACGGGGCAGGAGCAGACCTCCCCGGTGAGGAGAGGAGGGTTCTGTGGTACCCACATGGACTTTTATGTTTGGGCCAGCAGTGCTTAAAGAACTGGAAATTGGGAGTTCTAGGGTCTGCTGCTTATAATCTTAGGGTGAAACTGTCCCCACAGGATGGGGGGTTTGGTCAGAGAGGAGTTTCTCTGGAGGTTCCCTAGAGAGTTGGATAGTAAGGTCTTATACATACCCTAGCCTAGGACAGTCCTAAGCCTCTAAAGTTAGGGTCCTTGCCTAGAATTAGCCACCAGAAAGGTTTCCTACCTAGAGTCAAGCTGGTCAGTAGACACTCTGTGCCCTGGGAATCAAGGGGTCCAGGGAGGAAAGAGATGCCTTTGCTTCAGGGAGTTCGCCACCTGACAGGAGTCTGAGCCCCACCCTAGAGGAACCCCTGTTAATGAAGGGGACAGGATGTCCCCTCTAACATTACCACTGCATTGCGTATCCAGGGCAAAATCATAGACAGGCAGGAAGCTGAGGAGAAGGGGTCCAAGATGACAGAGCAGATAGGTGAACAGGAGGATGGAGGGGCAGGACTTGGAGGCTAGGCCTGTGTAAGGGCCCAGAGCAGGAGGAGTATGGCTCTGTAATTGCCAGTTGGGATTTATTCCCTGGGAGCAAGGTCTGAATCAGGCAGTCTCCAAAGACTGGGGTGCTGGAGAAGGTGGTGGAGAAAGGCTGCTATAAAGTATTTTGAAGGCTCTGATTGCAAGTTTTCACCTGAAAGCCAACAGAGATGTCTGGGGAGGAAAGGGGCAAGATATAACTGATGCTTCATGATGATGATGCTGGAGATAATTCCCTGTGGAGTAAAGGGAGGGAATCAAGGAGAAAGACAAGCTGGAGCCAGGAAGGTCATTAAAGAGGCTGCTGTGGGCATTCAGGTTCATGGGGTGGACAGGCCGATGGGGGCTCCCACACCTGAGAGAAGTTGCAGGGGAAACGTGGGCAGGGAGGAGGGCAGGAAGGGCCTTGCGACCTGGGACTCCTTGGGACAGGGTGAGATGTGGGGGTAGAAAGAAGCTGGCATCTTTGGCTAAATTGGTCAGAATAGGGAAAGAGGCTATTTTAGGGAAGCTCAACAGCTCAGTTCACATTTATCAAATCTGAGTTGAAGATAGGACATCTGCTTGATGAAAACTCCTGGAAAGAAGGAGTCAGGGGCATGAAGACCCAGGCTCAGGCACTGGCCAGCCTGCTGGAATGAAGACAGGAACTTCATGTCAAACAACTTGATAATTCTCTCCCCTTCCCAAACTCCAGAGGGGTGGAGGGAGAGAGACCCAGGACAGGTCTCAGGAAAGCCACAGCAAAAAGCTGGGGTAGGCCCAGGAGCCAGGAAAGATGATGGAGTAGGAAGAGTCACCGAGGTGGAGAACCGTAACAGCCAACGACTGCACTTACTTTGAACGTGGTGACCATTTCAAGCCCTTTACAAATACTGACTCTTTTAATCCACAGCTAGAATTAGCCCCACTGTAAGGAGGAGGAGACGTGTAGCTACTAAGTGGTAAAACCAGGATTTTAAACCCAAGGCGTCTGGCTCTAAGACTGTGCTCTTAACCACTCTGCCTCTGCCTCTGAGGCAACAGAAAGGAGCCCCGGGCCAGCACTTCGGGGTTGCACCTTCCCTCCAGAGGAGGCCTCTTCACAATTGTTACAATAATCCCTGTGGTTCTCTGAGCTTCACAATTTCCCTCAGAAGCCGTAATGATGGGCTTTTTTTGGTCTGAGGTTTTTGTTTTTGTTTAGGACCAGAAGGTGACCTACCTCTTTTTCCCAATCTCCGCTTTGGATATCTTTTCTTTCCTGGGACGTGCTTCCTGAGATCTAACCTAAGTCCTTCCAGCTGCAGCCCCAACCCTCTCCCCAGGTCTTCTGCCATTGGAAGAGGAGCAGGATGGCCATGTCCACTACTGTGCTACACCTTTTTAGAGCCCTGAATGCTCATTCAGTCCTCTCAAGTCCCATGCTTCTCCAGCCTCTTTCTCCAGGCCACACGTTCAGTTCTGACTTCTCTCCTGCATTCCAGAGCCAGCCCCTCCCTTCTCCCCACCACCTCAAATCCAGCTCCCAGCTGGCAGACACCCACGGAAGTGTTTTTTCCCATAATCCTTTTCTCTTTGCCCTTTCAAGTTTCTGATGGGGGGAGGGGATGAAGAGGGGCCACCCAGATGCACTGTCTCCATGAAAATGGTGGCAACCCATATATTAAATTTGGGTGAAGGGAGACAAGCACTGAACTCAGTCTGTGGGAAAGACACTCAGAAAGCTGATTCCCAGGAGATGTCCCTGCCAACCACCTTTCACTGGGTGCTAAACACGTGGCTCCCAAATCTCCCATCTCTCTAATCTTTCTGCAGTTTCATCTGAACAGTGTGCCTTAAACTATCCCTTCTCGTTGCCCCTTCCAGGGCCTCACCACCATCCTGGACAGTTTGGCCTCAGCCCGGACAGTAGCACTGACCAGTCAGGCAAGAGAAGAATCTAGGCCGGGGAGGGGAGGGAGAGAGGAGGTTTTTTCCTTTCCATCTTAAATAACCCTTGGCAGGAAAGTTGAGGGGCTCCATTGCTCAATGTCTCTTTCCCTCCCCAACGATGTCAGGGGGTTCTGCCTATCGTCTGTCCTTAGTGCAGAAACCAAGCATTTTGCTAAAAGGTACAAGAAGCCTTTTCTCCTTTAAAAGAGTACGTCTTTCTGCATGATCACTCCCTAGAGCCCTAAACCACTTATTCCACCAATCCCAGCATGGCCCCGGAGGACTTCATCTGGACCCACCCAGATCCACGTGTCCCAGCCTCTCTGGTCCCTAGGGAGGACCAGGGAAGTAAGCCCCTGGGTCTTCTGTCAGGTCCTTCCCTTCTAGCCCAAGCCAACCAAACCATAGCTATAAGTGAGCTCATGCACAAAGGCGCAGGTGCGGGGACGGGACGGCTGTTCAGTGGGGCACAGGGATGCTGGTGGGCAGACAACTAATCCCCCCACCCCAGATATGGGTCCATAGACTGGATGTGGGGCAGATGTTGAGGAGACAGGGGTTTTTTTCCCCTCAGGGTAGGGGCAGCAGTGGGATTCTGTGTTAGAACCACAGAAGGAATGGGACCATAACCCTGCCCCCCTACCCCCTCCACTCAGAGGAGTCGTTGCCATTTGATATCCACTGAGACAAGTTGGCTGCTCGGCTCCGGTTTGGGGGTGGGGGATGGCTCAGAAAACAGCAGCTCCTTTCAGGACCCAGGTTGGCAAGGGCTTTGGGAGGCTGGACTGGCCCAGATCACCCCCCAACACCCCCTCTCTCCCTCCCTCGCCACCACCACCAAAGGACTGGAGGGCGGGGGAAAGGAGTTGGCATTGCCTGGGCCATGCCTATTGCCTCCACACACCAGTCCTGGCCCCTCTCCCTGGCATAAGGCCTTCCCTCCCCTTCCTCCCTCGTTTCCTCCTCCCTGAAGTACTAGCTATAATCCAGGACACCTGGTTTCTTCTACATTTGGTCCCCCTATACCCAGCCTATACCATGAGGAATTAACAAGCCCTACCCCTCAGCACGGGATGGTGCCCACCATCATTCCAGGAACATGTAACAGAACAGAAGTCCTTGGAGATTAGGGAGAGGCTTTCTAGATGAGACTAAATGGAACTCAGTGGTAGCTGCTGGTCCCTCCTCAGGCTGGTTTCCTGATCCCCACTCCAGGCCCTCCTCACCCCTAAACAAGTGTCACTCCTCCCAGAAGGACACCAAACCTCCCATCATCATCTCCCTCCCACCTAGAAATGCCTAAAGCCGTCCTGGTGGAGAAAAAAAACTCAAACACAATGGCCAAGGCAGATGGGCCAAAAATCTTTAGCCAAAATTTGTATCAATAAGCAGCAGAATCAGGCTTTAAGCCTAAGCCTCCTTTGGGGTCCAAATTTGTACTAGCTTCTTAGTCACCCCCTCTTCCCCATCTGCCTCACTCTGCCTGGGGCATTTCATTAACAAGAACGAGATCTCAAGATACGAGAGGCCCTACTCCCACTTTCCCCCAGTTTTGTCCTTCTCTCCACCCCAGGCTCAGCTCTTCTCCCCCAAACCAGGAAGTTCCAACCTTCATCTCTTTCCTAACACAGGTGCCCTTGGTTAGTTCCTGGTGGGGAGATGGAATGGGAAAAGGGCATCTCATCTGGAGGGTGGATGTTATGGACCCCAATCTGTCTTTACTCTAGCAGGGGTGGCCCTGCTGCTCTCTTCCTGGGGAGCTCAGTGTGAAACAGCCGGTGGCGGGGGGTGGGGGAGGGTTAGTAATGCGGAGAGGTGTATTGATGTGGGAGGAAAGTTGGAATGGAGGGAAGAAACTGAGCCAGCAAGGATCCCAGTCACTTCAGGCTACTACATCTCCCTAACCTGAGCTATAGGTGTTTTCTTCCCATGTGTGAGCTAGTGATCAGTGAGTGTCACTATGTGAGTGTCACTGTATGGGGAGGGGCTGGGCATGGGAGTGGGAGTAACCTGATGATCCTGGGAAGAGGGGGCGCTGTCTGGAGTGCCTGTGGGGGGATGCATGGTTATATGTGGTAGTCACTGTATTAGCTGGAGGTCTGTGATGCAGCTGTAGTTCTGCCCAGTCGGAAGGGGCATTAGAAAATCTCCTTCCTTAGCCTAAAGTGCTGAAGTGATCAGCTTAGATAAAGTTCCCTTCTTGGGAGCCCTTACCAGAAAGGTCCGTTTGGGACAGCCCAAGGAGGGAGGCTGGGGAACAGGAACCCTGAGGCCAGCCAGGGTAGGAACCGAGGGGCTGGGGGCTCCGGTATCTCTGGAGAGTGAGACGGACAGGACCCCGGCCGGGGCGGCAGCACTTCTTCATCAGGGCCAGGGTCTTACCTTGGATCCGGGGTGGAGTGGCCCCTCGGATGGGCAGCGGGACAGACGGACGGACGGGGCGGGCAGGAGTGAGGAACGGAGCTGTGCGACGGGCAGGGCCGGGATTCTTAAACCCGGAGCTGGGATCAGATAAGGGCTTGTCCGGGGGCCGGGGCCGGGGTCGGGCCGGCCGGGGGCAGAGCTGGGCCGGGCCGGGCCGCCCCCTCCCTCCGCAGCGCAGAGCCAAACTTTGCGTGAATGGAGGGACCTGGAGGGGGGCCGGGCGGGAGAGGGCGGGGGGCTCCGGACAGGCCAATGGGAGTGTGGAGCGCCAGGCCCAGGCTGCCGGGATTGGAGGGGCTTGGGCAGGGGGCGGGGCGTAGGGGCAAAGAAGCAGAGCCCCAGACAGCTGGAGGAGCAGGGCAGAGAGCAACACCCAAAGACAGAGACCCAGACAGACTCAGGGAGAAAGAGATGGGGAGACGATAGGCGAAGCGATAGAAGCTGAGCTGGCAAGATGACAGGGGAAAAGAGAAGGAAGAAAAAGAGGCGGTCGTGTCAGGGATGGGGAACGAGAGCGGGAGCCGGCGGGGGCGGGCCTGGGGCCGAGTTAATGAGGTGGAAATGAATTCAGGACCGGCCCGGTGGCCCTCCCGGTAGCGCCAAAGGGGCGGGTTCCCGGGACTACAGGGTTAGGAGTTACATCCTTCAGCACCATTTCCATGCTGTTTGCCATTTTCTAAGGTCCTAGATGGGAAATACGTAGAACATCATTCCCACCTGCAGCGGCTTGGGCTGAGAGAGGGCAGAACACGCAGCCCAAGTGCCCGGGAGGTGCTGGAGGCTGAAGGGGGAAGATCACTCTACTTAGGGGGTCCTGGCAGATGTGGGAGGACAGAGGTGGCGTCTGAAAAGGCCCCTAAAGATTGTAGAAGATTCAAGTACTGGGAGATTGTGGGGAGGGCATTTAAGTCAGGGGAGCTGCATTCACAAAGTCCTGGCAGGAGAGGAAAACACAAGGCTGCTTGGCAAACAGCAGCAAAGTGGTCCATTGGACTGGAATGCAGGGTGGTGGCTCTCAACCTTTTCATCACACAGGATTTCTTTCATCATCTGAATCCATGTTTTGAGAGATTTTTATCCACAATCTCTCACTCTTGGCATGTGTTAAAGAAAATTATTATTATTTCCCCATTTTTGTTCATCATAGATATTTAACTACTAGTCAGTAACCAGTATTACCATACTGAGTCGATACACATCTTGGGGGGGGAAAAGGAAAAAAACTTGAAGTTTTAGTTTAGTTTGGCCTCTAATCACCATATGATGAGTAAATGTTCATTTTAAATGTTCATGGTGGTGAGGGCACTGGGCTAAATGTAAGTACCACAGGCATAGTGCTTGTGTTGGGGAAAGACCTGGAGTAAATATAGAGCTGTGCCCTTTCACAGGTCAGCTCTGAAGGCAGTGGAGAACAAGTGATGATTTCTTGAGCAGGGGGTGGGATACAAAGCCACAGCAGAATTTTAGGAAGATTAATCTGGCAGCGAGCAAAATGATTTGACTCCCGGGGAAACATGGCAGCAATCCTAGACTCTTCATTCTTCCTCACCTCATCTCCCATATCTAATCAATGCATCTACTTTCTAAATCAGCTAAATCCCACTTCCTTCCTCTCTATCTCATCATCATGCCAGTGGTCCAGACACCATCACCTCTCACCAGGATTACTACAGCAGCCTTCTAATTCCTACCCCTAGTCTTTCGCCACTCTAATAATCCTTCGGATCATGAAATCCTTCATTCAAGAAGAAACACCAATAATGTTCCATCTCTCTGAAACAGAAATCTGACCATGTCACTTCCCAATTTAAGTTTTCCATGATTGCCCATTGCCTTTAAGTTAAGTCCAAATGCTTAACCATGAAACAGAAGGCCTGATATGACCTGAATCTGGTACCATTCCAGCCTCATCTTCTTCCACTGCCCCCACACACCCAAACCTACAGCTGCTTCCTCCTCCAATACCCAGGCTTCAGTCTTATGTTCTCTTTCTGTGTCCTGCCCCTGGAGCCTTCATCACTTACATGGCTCCAACTATCATCCCTGGATTATACTCAAACCTCTAACTTCAGCCTTAGGCTCTCTTTCGAGAGCTAGCTCCACAGTTCCAGTTGCTTGCAGGGGATTTCCACTCCCACAGGATGGGCCCCCAAACTGAACTCATCATCTTCCTCCCCAAGGCCGGGAGTTCTCATGACCTCCTTCCTTATTTCTGTGTTTTTTCTGGTCAATCAGATTAAAAACTTAAATTGGTCTTTACTCTTCACCCTAAGCCTATGCTGCATCCTTCGACATGTCGACTAAACCACCAAATTCTCTCAAGTCTCCCTTTGTTTGTTACATACTGTCAGGATCAGGAAGATTCGCTAGTAGCCCAGGACCTTTACCCACCCTTCACCCCTCTCTCCAGTCTCAAAGGGAGAGGCAACCTGTATTCACCATGTCAGTCCCTGTGACCCTTGGATCAAAACCCCAAACTGGTAGCCCCTGCTTACAGGTCACAGTCCAAACTCCTCAGCTCAACACTTGGCAGACTCCTCTGAGAGGGGAGGGAAGACAGAATAAAAGGGCAGGAGCAGAAAGAGATACCTTGTGATGAAGGAGAAGTCTCTGGAGAAGTTCCTTCCAAATGGTCTTCACTTTTTCTGTAAGCAGAAAAGTCAACTACTAAAACTCAAGGTGGTGGTGGGACTGGACAATTAGAAAGTGTTTAGGAGGGAAGGTCTAGGATAGCAAGTGTGTAGAGATTGTGGGAAAGAACACAGATAGCTTGCATGGCACCGTCATTTTCTAATTTTGAAAGAGTGATTTAAAACTGAGATTTTCTTCTTGAATTATGTTTTATAACATATGTACAGATATCCATCATGTATATTCCTTTGTACATATCAAATGTCAGTTTTTTTATTTTTAAGTCTTTTTCCAAAGGGAAGTCCTAGAACAGTCACTAGGAGCCCAACAGGGAGTCAGTAATAAAGGGCATAGGAAATTCGTATACGTGAGTGTTTACTATGCAAGATAGACATACTACTTGAGATTGGGAAACAGATTCAGTGGCTCGCCTATGGTAACATAGCTAGAAAGTCTTAGATCTGGAATTTGAATCCATGTATGTTGAAACCCAAAGCTCATCTCAAGGTAACACTAGAGTGAATTTGCATGGTTGAAACATAATCTTAATTGTCAATATGAGCACACATTGGTATGAAAAATTTGCCAGGGTTGCAATCTCCAGCATCCATTGTACAAAATGGCAGTTGGGGAACCATCTTTCTTTGAGGACCTCCCTCTCTTTCCTCACTTTAGCAAGTTCTTTCTTATTCTCAGTCACTCCTTTCTGACTCACTCCTTCAACTTTGGCCTCATCTCTTCTTTTACCTCATTTGTGATGGGGCAGGGGCTCCCTCCAAGCACAGAGGAGGAGGGTAAGGGTGAGTAGCATGCTTGGGAAGGAGACTTCACCAGTGGGCAGCAGTATGAGGAGCTTCTGCTGGGAAAAGCCAGTGTGGACAGAAGGAAAGAGGGAAGCTTTGGGTTGGGAGGCAGGAGGCGGCTCAGAATAGGCAAAACTTCACAATCAGTCCTGAGTCAGTCAGATGCACTGGCTAGAAAGAAAAGAGACACCAACAATGCTCACCACAAGATTCCAAAGGGCATTTTAGTGTTCGAGCCCCACGAGGCTGAACAATTTCCATTAGTAGTAGCGCACTCAGACCACAGAGGAGAAATCCAAGAAAGGGACTGAGCCACATCCCCCTAGGTCACTACTGGATCATTGTTTGGACATACCACCTCCTTTCAGTAAGTGCAGTCTACACAAACTCACATTCATAAGCCATAAGTGAGTGGATCCTAATCACATTACCAAAGGATTCTTTCCAGAATTTATTTAACTAGGTGGTTCCTCTAGTACCTTGGGTCCAATGGATAGAAAATTCATTAACACTCAATACACTGTGGTAGGAGGAAGGCAGCAGGGAATAAAGAAACAACCAGGGACCAGAAGTCAGAAGGTCTGGGTCTTAGTCCTGTCTGTGCTCTTGGGACCCATCTTTTACCTGTAAACTGCTGGGGATCCATCCCTTTCCTGTAAAGGACTTAGGACCCATTCCTTACCTGGAAAGTGAGGACTAATTCTGGATTACTTCTAAATGCTATGACTTCTCAATCCTAGTCTACTCCCACTCAATCCTACAAAGCAAGGTAGACCTGTGTATGAAAAGGCTCTGATCCCCTTGCTCTGCTGAAAACAGCCGGAAGACCAGCCAGACCCTCAGCCTCAGGAGGCCGGTGGGGCTCCATCTGTCCTGGATCTGTGCTCTGCTTCTTCTCATTTCACTCTGATCTCCAGCTACATCCATTCCTTCAAACACATGCTCCCTCTGCTCTTAGTTTTCTAGGGCTCCATCTCCCTTGAACTTACAGGAATTGTTATAATCTACCTGATTGGCCCTCCTGCTCCATTAAGCCCATATCCTCAACCATCTCCTGTATTCCCCATCATGATTCCTCTCCTACTTCCAACCCTTTTACCCAAGAAAGTCCCATGATCTTGCTCAAGGAAACCTTCCCAGAGTGGCTGATCCCAGGGCTGCCACATACTGTTGTACAGTTAGTGGACTGCACAAAGGCACCGACTGAGGGGGCAAACTGAGGACTGAACCGTGTTCAGTTGGCCAATCCTTGCACCATGTCTCAGAGTAGTGTCTGTTGGAGGGATTCCCGTTGTACTGCTTTACCACGTACCACTTGCTGCATGCCATAGGGATGCATCTGCCCAGAAAGGGTTCCTCTTTTCTATTTTATACCAAGGTTCTTTATAGACCAGCAATGTGACCCCGCTGTGCCCCTCCTGCCCTGCTCATTCCCCAGTTCCAAACCCAATCTCCTGTCATCACAAACGTACTGACATATTTTATTGATTTTTTTTGTAAAGTTGCTTTCTTTATCTCATAATACCTGAAAGCTGGGATCTTGCCTATTTTTCTGTACCCTGTTATCTAAGAAAACATTTTTTTTTTCCTCACTCTGTTCAGGTTCAGTGATAAACAAGGAACTGGGGTTAGATACCAGGTAAAGTCCAGGACCTGCAGGCTCTATAAAGCAGGGGAGGGGGTAGTGGTCTCCTTCCTTGTCAGCAAGGATCTGCTCAAGGCAGCCCAGACTGAGGTGGGGAGGGGCTGGCTGATACATCTTCTGGAGGGCCCTGCCAGCCCTGTGGTTTCCTCCTCCAGGAAATGGGGCCAGTTCTATGTAAATATGTTCTTGCCCAGGAGTTTGGTTTCTTCTCTTTGAGCTCCTGGCACAGTGGAACCAACGTGAGCAGCCGCTTGGCAGGACAGAGAAGGGCAGGCTAGCAGCCCCAAGGCTCAGGTGACAGGGCCAGGCCCAGGAGACGGGGATGTTGACTGGGGCTTTAACAGCCCTCCTGATGCCAATCTCAGGCTGAAAACTCGATATTTCCACTTGGAACAAGAAACACAGGCCAGAGGGCTGGGGAGAGGAGGGCAGTGCACCAGGAGTGCCCCCTGCAGGTCTCACTGGGTAGCACCAGAACAGAGGAGGGTGGCACAGGCGGGTAGGGATTCAGGAGATGCCAGAGATGAGAACGATGATGGTGAGAAGACAGAGTTAGCATTTACTGAGTACTTACCATGTGCCAGCCATTGCCTCATGTAATCCTCATGACAGCCCCCAAGAGGTGGATAATACATTGTTCTCAGTTCTTTGATGAAGAAACTGTTCAGAGAGGTTAAGTAACTTGCTCAAAGTCACCCAGCTAATAGTGGACAGAGTTGGGAATTAAACCCAGGCCACTGCTTCCTGAGACAATGTTACTCCAGACCACCTTTTCCACCTTGCCAGATCATCCAGGAACTTCTAACCCTCCAGTGTCCATTTCCACATCCTCCCCCTCTAGCTTATGTCTTTTCGTTCCAACTTTAAGGAATCTGCAGAAGAACTGATCAATGTATTGAGTGTAGTAATATTCATGATAACACCTGGCATTTGTCTCCTGCTCTCTGTTTTTAATTATTTCCCCCAGGGAAAGTGAGCACTGAAGTCTTTCCATTTCTCTCATTTTTTTTCTGATTTTTATCAATGCTCTTGCGGCTGTTTCTATAGAGTTATGATCAATTTATAAGAATATTTTTATGTTCTGGTTTTTATGTAACAGCGTGCCTCCATGCACATTGACATATATGAACATAGTAACCAATTGTATTGCTTGGCCACAGATACTGCATTCCTGACGCAGCGCGTCTTTGTGAAGAGAGCATGGGGGTGTGACACAGATGTGTGAGCATGTCTGCTCTCTGTGCTGATATCCAACTCTGTGACATCTGGTAAACCACTTAGCCTCTCTCAGTTTTAGTTTTCTCACCTATAAAAAGAGAAAATAACACCTGTCTCACAGGGTATCTCTCTGGGTTGTCAAATGAAGTGTGTGTCTAGCTCACAGCTGACACTCAATGAATTCTTAGTAATAGTATTAGTATTCTGTGTTTACGCCTTTCTCTTCCACTGGACCATGAGCTCCTGGTGGGCAGGGACTTACTCGTTTCTGTAACCATCCCCACCAAGCACACTGCCTGGCACTTGGGCTCCACAAAACTTTGTTGAATGAAGAGTTAGGAAGCCCTAATCTAGCCTTTTCTCTCTGTTGGACATCTGGCTTGTTTCTAAACGTTTCACTATTAATGAATTACACTTCAAAGCCCTCCTATTTATATTGACTCATTGGAGCTGCACACCCTGTGAAGGAGGTGGAAAGGGGCTATTTGCACATGTTCACATCCTGTGAAAGATAGAGTGGCTGAGGAAAGTGAAGTGACTCCTGCGGGTCACACTGCCAACTAGTGATAAAGTTATAACACCTGGCCCTACCCCTCTTCCTTGGATGGATTGGTACCAGGGTGGTCTCTCCAAAATTGGAGACTGCGATGGCGGGCCTGATCTGAGAGCTGCACATGCACCCAGAGGCCCCGCTGGAGGTGAGGAGCCTCCCAGGTGGCCCTCTGAATCTCCAGAAAACCAAATGCCTTATTCCCAAACACATCAGGGCCCGTATTTTCCCAGAGCAAGGTGCTTCTTAGGAAAGAGCCAGCATGCCAGCTTTTCTTTTCTTTCTTTATTTCTTTTTTTTTTTTTTCCTGCCTGAGGGGGGTGAGGAGGCGAGCTCTGAGTTGTCCAGGAGGAGGGACTTTGGCTAAAAATAGCTATGGCGTGTGGATCAGCCTCTAGTGGTACCCAGGACTGGTGAGGGGAGGGGGATGCTCTAGAGCTGTCGCCAGACTGGTTGCTGTGGAAACAGGAGAGGAGCAGGGGAGCCTGGGAAGTGGGGATGACACAGATAGCAAGTCCTAGTCAGAGCTGCCGCTACATTTAGGAGACACAGCGGTGCCTGCGGCTCCCACCCTCCAAGAGGGCTGGGGTGGGGGGGGGCAGTGTCAGGGGCATGGACGCTACCCCTCAGGGGTCTCTGCTGCCGGCTACTCTCCTCTCCACAAGCTGTGAGTTGAGTTGCGGGGGACCTGGGTTTGGGCCCCTATTTCCAAGGCAAGTGGGGGTTTGGGAAGAGCTGGTTCCTGAGGGAGTTTTCACCAAATTCCCTTCCAAAAGATAAGCCCCCTCACTGGCCAGCCCTCCATAGTGGGAGAAAAGGAGATCCAGGAAAATGCGGCACTGGGGTCTTCTGGAAAGGGGTCACAGCATGCACATGAAATAAAGAGGCATAGGCTGGAGGAACAGGAATCTTTGGAGGGAAGGTGTAGAAATCAAGTCTTTGCTCTGGGACAGATGAACAATTTCACACCTTCCCTTCCCCACTGAGAAAAATGCAGCCCCCACTCAGGAATAGGAGATGGGACACAATCAAAGTAAGGCTCACCTAGATCCCTGGGGTAACAAAGAGTGAAAGAGTTCTAGGGGCCATCAGACTCTGGGGTTTCTTCCCGCACTTGGGCAGAGAGATCTGTCTAAGCAGACAGATTGGGGGGTCAGATTACCTAAGACCCTGAGAGAATATCTGGAAGCCCACCTCCTGCTGAAGCTGGAATGAGAGGGCCCAGGTACTTTTCTGCATGACCTGGGATCTGTAAGCCAATCAATGCGTAGAGATCACTTCTGGAGGACATCCTGGGCTGCAGGGAGGGAAAGGCAAACTCATCGCTGGGGGAGGGGAAGACCCTAACCTGCCATTGCATTGAGGTTCCTGGACCCTGTGTCCCCTGACTCCTCCAGGAAAATAAATGTGGTGAATGCCCCTAAGCTCCAAGCCACATCATTTTGGTTTCTTCTCCTCCCTTCTACCCTACTACACACACACACACACATATACACACATGCACACTCCAAAGGTCTGGCTGCAGAGTGCCTCACTCTAAAACTTAAATTTGGAAGGGCTGGGTTTGGAACTACAATCCAGGCAGTTTCTCCCCAGGACCTGGTCACACATCCAGGCCATCTGTGATCCTTATGTCACTGTCTTCCCTTCCAACCCCCCCACCTCCGCCAGCTAGCCCAAGTTTCCTTGGAGTGGGGGAAGAGGATGATTCCCAGGATGAAGGGAAGGTTGAAAAGTCTTGAATCCTTATTCTTAACCGGGAGGAATTTGAAGTAAAATCAGGTAGGCTTCCCTTGGAGTTTGAGATGTGGGGCATATGGAGGCAGCTGTTGTGAGGATAGTCCAGGGAGGTAGAAGGCTGGGGGGAAAGAGCTAAGGAAGGAGGGAGGTAAATGTGGGTGCTTAGTGCTTCACTCGTCTCATTTAATGTCTCATGAAGAATAGGGTACTAGAGGGGATACAAGCCTAATTTTGGTGAACTCTGTGCTTCCTTTACCCCGGCTGTCTGGGTTGATCTCATATCCAGTCCTCCTGCCCATCTGCAGGCTGTCTCCACTGTGGAAAGAACCCGGGGAAATGGGGATGACATTACAGCCGCAGTGATCATGGTTCGTCCTCAGGGAGGATTTCCAGGGGGAATTTCCTAAGGTGGGAATGTTCAACCCGTGCCCACTGGAGATTTTTCACTTACTTTCCACCACTTTCATTTCTGCTTTGCAAGCTTGTGGAGAGGAAGATGTGGGAGGGGGCAGAGTAAGCGAGGTCCAGGGAAGGAGGAATGGGAAAGACTTTCTGTCAGTCTTGGGGTGAACTTCAAAAGAGCCTGGTTAGATGGCGGGTTGAACTGCAGAGACCAGTGATTTGGGGACTGCGCTGACATTAGCTGGGATTGGAGGGGAGTGGGCGAGGAGGCCTTGGCCTTCAGGCAGGGAGGGTTCTACACTGGAGAGGAAAATTAACCGCCTGCCTCCAAGAAGCTCACAGTCTAATGATTCAGGAAACTCCCTCCCTGATTTGACCTCTTGCTCGGGGATGCCAGTGAGGTGCTGCACAGCCCAGTTAGAGGCAGTAGGACCAAGGTCTCTCGTATCCCCCTCCCCTGAAAACAATCAGCCTCGCATTGTGCGATCCCATTCATAGACCCTATAGCATTGGATTCTTACGATGTTGTAAGCTGGGGGTGGGGGTAGCTAAGGTTGTGCATATCATTCCCATTTTCCCGACGTGGCAGTTGAGGCTGGGGCCACCCCGCCCCCTCAGCGCTAGCCCGGAGGTCTCGGCCTCTCCCGCGAGTCGGTTCATCCCGGCCCACCTTTCAGCCCCTCCAGGCCCCGCGCCGCCGCCGCCGCCCGGGCCGTGACCTCGCCCGCCGCCGCCGCCGCGATGGCGCAGGAGAACGCCGCCTTCTCGCCGGGGCCGGAGGAGCCGCCGCGGCGCCGCGGCCGCCAGCGCTACGTGGAGAAGGACGGCCGCTGCAACGTGCAGCAGGGCAACGTGCGCGAGACGTACCGCTACCTGACCGACCTCTTCACCACGCTGGTGGACCTGCAGTGGCGCCTGAGCCTGCTCTTCTTCGTGCTGGCCTACGCGCTCACCTGGCTCTTCTTCGGCGCCATCTGGTGGCTGATCGCCTACGGCCGCGGCGACCTGGAGCACCTGGAGGACACGGCGTGGACGCCGTGCGTCAACAACCTCAACGGCTTCGTGGCCGCCTTCCTCTTCTCCATCGAGACGGAGACCACCATCGGCTACGGGCACCGCGTCATCACCGACCAGTGCCCCGAGGGCATCGTGCTGCTGCTGCTGCAGGCCATCCTGGGCTCCATGGTGAACGCCTTCATGGTGGGCTGCATGTTCGTCAAGATCTCGCAGCCCAACAAGCGCGCCGCCACGCTCGTCTTCTCCTCACACGCCGTGGTCTCCCTGCGCGACGGGCGCCTCTGCCTCATGTTCCGCGTGGGCGACCTGCGCTCGTCTCACATCGTCGAGGCCTCCATCCGCGCCAAGCTCATCCGCTCGCGCCAGACGCTCGAGGGCGAGTTCATCCCGCTGCACCAGACCGACCTCAGCGTGGGCTTCGACACGGGTGACGACCGCCTCTTCCTCGTCTCGCCGCTCGTCATCAGCCACGAGATCGACGCCGCCAGCCCCTTCTGGGAGGCGTCGCGGCGCGCCCTCGAGAGGGACGACTTCGAAATCGTCGTCATCCTCGAGGGCATGGTGGAAGCCACGGGTGCGGGCGGGGAGATGGAGGCGGGGAGCGGGGTGGGAGGGGAATTGGACTTACAGGGTCCAGGGAGGAGGAAGGCAGGCGGGGAGGGATGGAGACTGGTGGAGGATGAGAGATTGAGGTGAGATGGGGACCTGGGTTGGGAGGAGTGTGTGAACTGAGTGATCCCGCAGAGAGCCAAGAGAAAGCTTGGAGGAAGTCTCCGAAGTGGCCCTGAGCAGGGGCCCTGGGCTGAGAGGTCTGGGCTGCCGGTAATAGGGGAGAGTAATAATCATAGCTAACACCCAGTGCTTTCTCTGTCCCCTGCCCAATTCCAAAGCACTTTGCAACTCTGAGTTCATTTAATCTGAATCCCATGAGGAACCCCATGAAGGTAACTTCTTGTTACTGTGCTCATTTTTCAAAGAGGAGATCGCCCCACTGAAAGGTTAAGTTGTCCACAGCCACCCGCTAGATAAGTGGCCATGTCTGTATTGGACACAGGCATCTGGCTTCAGTGTTTAGGGGGCAGAGTAGGATGGAGGGGTTGGGTGCAGGATTTTTCTCACTGCTGAGAGATCCAGGTCCCCGGAATTTGATGGTGTAGGTTCTCCATGGCCTGAGTTATTCCTAGGCTGAACCTTAGGGAGAGATTGCTAGTCTCACTTCTGCCTCAGTTTCCCCATCCGTCGTAAGGCTCAGTTTCTACTGAAAAAGGAAACAGATGATCTGAACATTTCTAGCCCCTTTCCAGAAGAAACTAGCAATGCACCTGTGTTGTCAGAGCCTCCAACTCAGACCTACACAGTGAAAGGTTTGGGAGGGTAGGACAAAACCAGTGCAGGGGCTGCGGATGAATCCTTCAGGATCTAGAAGCAGAAGAAAACTGCAAGGGAACAAAAAGCCACCAGGGGGCCCTGCAGCTCCTGCCACTGTTGCCAGAGTGTTGCCCTCTGCTGGCTTCTCCCACGTTGGTGCTTTCAAACCGCTATCCTAGCCCTTCACACAGGCCTCTATGTCACCCGTCTCTGCCCCAGTGTTCCCACTTCTTCTCCCCCAGCCCCAGTACTCCCCCTAGCTCCTTCCCCTTACCCGACTCAGCCTGTTTCCTCTCCTCTCATCTCACCAGTTGGCACTCTTTTGCTAAGGCCTGACATAGCCCCTCTCCTTGCCGAGAAGTCCCTGCCAAACCCGCTTCTCCCTTTGTCCCACCAGCCCCTCCCTCTCTTCCTCAAATCTCCTCCCTCCCCCGTGTCCCTTTTGCCTCTTCTTCGCCTCCTCTCCTGGTTATTTCCTGTTCCATCCTTCACCAAAGTAACAAGAACACTAGTGTCCCCAAGCTGGCTCAGGGCAGGACTTTCAGTGCTGAGAGCCAGTCTCTGGTCAGCTAATGTTCCCTCTGCTGGGCCCCCTTGTCCTGAGGTGGACATGAGCTGAGAGGGATATGGGAGACCCCAGGGCAGAAGGAGAATCTCTTGCCCTGGTGGGAAGACAGGACACAGGCCAACGGCAAGAAGGACGGGGGTGGTGAAGGGTGGAGGAGATAGGCGTGAGAGCTTGTCAGATTTTTCTAGAGAGACAAAGCTGGAAAGGATGGTAATATTTTGGGTGAGAGAGTCAGTATCTGAAATGCTTCTGAAAAGCAAGTATAATGAGCCAAAACCCAACAAGATGACATTTAAAAGGAATAAATATAAAGTTCTACATTTAGGCTTTAAAAAAATCACTTATGTAAGCACAGCATGGAAGCGCTCTGGGGGAAAAAGAACTGGGGGTTTTAGTTGGCCACAGGCAATGTTGTACAGCTTCCAAAAATGTTTATGTAATGTAATCTTGGGCTCTGTTAGCTAAAGCATCTCATGGCCAGAAGAGAAAGGTGGTGAGCCCTCTCCTAGGCATGGACCTGGCCACAACTGGAGTATTTAACACATTCAAAGTCCTTAAAGGATCCTCCTTGGCCATTCTGGTTTGCAGTCCAAAGAGTAAAAATTTTGGAATCCAGGTTACATCAGGAATGGTGAAGGGAGACAGGGATGTTCAGCCTGAGGAAGAGAAGGCATGATGGAACCTGAAACTCTGGCTTTCAAATACTTGAAGGGGTGACATATGGCGGGGGAATGAAATCAAGGGAGGCAGGTTTTAGCTCTAGATAAAGAACAATTCAACTTTTAGAGCCATCACACAAAGGAGTGGGCTTCTCATGAAGTGGTGAGCTCTCAATCCTGGGAGGTAATCAGGTACGAGCTAGATGCCCATTATTGGGAGGGCTCTGGTGAGGAGCCTGGTATAGAGAGGGAAGTTGGACTGGATAATCCCCAGGGTCAGTTTCAAGGTTAAGTTCTCTGACTGGCATCTCCAGTGGAGAGGAGGGGAGTGTGTGAGCTGCAGATGAGGAAGAGTTGGGACAAAGGGAGAAGAGGAGGCGGAGCTGGGCAAGCCAACAAGAGTTGGGAAGGAGGAGAAAGTGGGCAGGACCACGGGGGTGGGACCCTTGGGGAGGCGTCAAGAGAGGGGTTCTAGGTATAGGATTGTGGAATGAGGCAGGAGAGGGAAGGCTGGGGGTGGGATCCCCCTTGACCCGTGCCCCTCCCCCCAGGAATGACATGCCAAGCTCGGAGCTCCTACCTGGTGGACGAGGTGCTGTGGGGCCACCGCTTCACGTCTGTGCTGACCCTGGAGGATGGCTTCTACGAGGTGGACTATGCCAGCTTCCACCAGACCTTTGAGGTGCCCACACCCTCGTGCAGCGCCCGGGAGCTGGCTGAGGCCGCCGCCCGCCTTGACGCCCATCTCTACTGGTCCATCCCCAGCCGGTTGGATGAGAAGGTGGAGGAGGAGGGTGCAGGGGAGGGGGCGGGTGAAGGGGCTGGGGCTGACAAAGAGCAGAATGGCTGCCTGCCACCCCCAGAGAGTGAGTCCAAGGTGTGACCAGTTTCCTCCAGACCCCTGTGGTGGGGCCAGACACAGGTATCTGGGGAGCTGGATATCGGAGGTGGAGGAAGCAGGCAAGGTCCCTGGGAATGCACCAAAGAGAGCCCCCTCAGAATCTCAGGTCTAGGATCCAACATGGAAGGGAGGGATCCTGATTTCAAAAGAATTGAGGGTGGGATGGGTGAACTTACCAGCCTGTCTGTGTTTGACCTTCACATCTGTTCATGAGTCGATGAATGGGCAGGAGGGTGGACCTACGTGGGGTCCATGGGAAGATGGAAGCAGAGGGAGACAGCAGGTGGATAGGTCAATGGACCAACAGACAGGTGGTGCACTCTGGGCTGCCGCTAACTCACAGAGCATCTCTGTGCAAATTCTAAAAAGGCACTCTTTTCCTCCAGACTGACAACACCTCAAACCAGAGTGCATGGCTTGGGGAGCAGGGTGTAGGCTGGATTTTAGTGCCCACTCACCTTGTCAGCCAGCCGGCCTGTGTGTGGCACACCTGTCTCACTGGACAAAGTAGCCAAGCTGACCCAGAGGAGAGAAGGCTGGACGGAGGTGGACAGAGATAAGGCGGGCACCCTCCCAGCTCCACCCACACCGCTGCAACAGGCTGATAGGGAGGGCAAAAGGCTGCAGGGGCGGCCCAGCCGTGTGTGCCAGGAAACAGGCCACGCGGGAGATGCCTGAGCTGGGGCCCCGGGAGAGGGAGACCGGGGTGGCTCTTTTCTGACTGTGGAGGGAGATCTCATAAGTACCACTGCAGAGGCAGGAGGGGAGAAAGAAGTTCTGAGGATGAAGAAAGGCCCAGGGAGAGCTGGGACACAGGGCCCTCAGCAAAGCAGAATTAGTCTTAGGGCACAGTGAGAAGGAGTCACTCAAATGGTTCACTGGGTGCCCACTGAGTACAGAGCACTGACCCGGGCATATGTCGGGAGGACAGTCAGAGCCCCGATTCCTATCCTCGGAGTGGAGTGCGTGTGGGAAAGACAGAAGTACGCCTGCGGCAACTGTTTCAAACTGAGAGTGTGGGTGATCTCTCCGAGCAGGGGGTGGGAGAGTTTGGTCATCTGAAAGCTAGGGATTGAGTCAGACCTAGAGACTGACGGAGCCAGCAGTCATGAACTTGGGTGGGCCTCACAGCCACCGGGAGGGCTTGGAACACAGGTGGCTGGGCCCCGCTGCCAGTTTCTGACCCCATAGGTATGGGATGGAGACCAAAACTTTGCATTTCTAACTAGTCACAGGTCGTGCTGACGCTGCTGGAACAGGGACCATGCTTTGAGAAGCCCTGCCCTAAGCAAAGACCTGGAGGTCCTGTCAGGAAGGGGGGCATGCCAGGAGAGGCTGAGGCTCCTTGGGGAGGAGACTGAGGTATCATGGGTAGAGAATTGTCGGGGATGGGGGGAAAGGGGACCCTGAAACCCAGGCCGAAGAGTTTAACTCTGGACCCAGGGACTCACCCGTCATTGGAAATAGGGTGGTGACAAGAGGACAAGATGGTGTTTTGGAGACAAGCAGGCAAGACAGCTAGGACGGAGCCGTCAGAAGGCCTTCGGGGGAGCCCTGCGGGGGCTGGGGGGAGCCAAAGCAGGGAGGACATCAGTGGCAAAAGGTGGAATCCCTCATAGGATTTAAGATGCAGGATTAAATGTGGGAGAAAACGTGAGAGAGAAGTGAGGAGTCCGGACATCCGGATGTGGCAGGGGCCTGCTACCTGCCCAGCTAGGACAAGAGCCCCAGAGGCATGCTCCTGTGCCACGTGCGCCCCTTGCTGGTGTCATCCCAGGCACCAGGGACAACCTCCCAGGATGGTAATGGGAGACAAGGGGTGGAGGGAAAGGGGACCTGAGGCTGAGAGAGAAGCGCGCGCACAGGCGGACACGCCCTCCGGCAGCACTGGCCCCGCAGTGACCGTCCCTTGGCCCTGGCTACCCCCACTCCTGCCCTGTAATGAAAGTCTGAGCCTAGTGAGGGGAAGCACCCCAGAGTACTCCATTCCAGACTGGGAAGCCGAGGTCCTGCGGGACGCTGTGCCTTCTGGAAGCAGGAAAAGGGGCCATGGAGGGAGCCAACACCAGCGTGTGTCCACTCAGAGAGGTCACCCTTTGCCTCAGGTCACAGGGTCACCTGGGTCACCAGCAGTCAAAGATGAGGCCCCTGAACCCTGGCGCTGGCTGTTCTCAAAAGAACAAGTACTAGGGTATGGGATGGAGAGCGATTTTGGTCTAACTTGGTGGAACAGCTCGAGTCTGCGCAGGAAGGAGTGGGCTGTTGGTATCCACACACGCTCACATGGTAGTGAACCCACTGCAAGCGAGCCCGATGAGAGGAGCTGAGGCTGGATGGAAGGCACTGAGACCCCGCCACACCTCTCCTCGCCACTTGGCCACAGCTCAGGGCACCCCTGTGTACAGTGCAAGGAGTCCGGAGACCTGGTTCTCATCCTGACGCTGTCACTAGTCAGTTCCATGACTCTGGGCAAGTCACATCGCTTCGCTGGGTCTGTTTCCCCATCTGTAAAAACAACACTTAGGAAACCAGTGATGCTCAATAAATGTTTAAATAACTGAATTGAAAGAGGTAGACTGGGCGTCTCTTAAGGTGCAGCACAGCTGAGAATTCTAGGATCAGAGAGTCCTAAGGCAAAGACAAATGCAGGGAACCCCGGGGACATGGAGGGGCAGGGTGAGGCATGGCTGTGGGGGCGGGCGTGTGCCCGGGCCCTCTTCTGACGGCTGTCATCCGCGCCACTCAGGCGGCTGTGTTCTGGGACTTCCATTCTGCTGCTGTCAGACAGAATAATGAAGATCAGGAGGAAAAAGCCTGAGGCCCCAAGGCCTGATGGGAGGAGTCAGGTCCAAGATTAGCCAGACGGGGAGAAAGAGACTGGGGAGTAGTGCGGGAGCTCAGAAAAGGGCACCGGGGGCCTGGAAATCCCTTCTATGCAGCAGGAAGGCATCTGGGAGCAGAGGCTGTGCTCAGCTGGAACTCACCCCCCCTTTCTCTGCTCCCCTCCCCCAGTAGGTCCCAACAGGAATTGGCTCAGCACTGACAGCTCAGACAGCAGATGGGACCCAGGTGTCCCCTCCTAGGGTGGGTGGCACGGCCCACGAAGGCCAGATGGTGTTTGTGGTGGGAAGAGAGGCCTGGGTCGTCCAGAATAGGTTGTCAGCCCCCAGCAACCTCCCTGCCACACACCCCAGCCTCTTACAGCCTCATGGCAGGGAAGACACAGCCAGCCATGAATTTTATAAAATAAGTTTATTCACATTTTAGAAAAACTAATTCTAGGCTAGGGAATGGCCTCCCTCTGGGCTGGGTATGAGATCCCGAACAGAAGGCCAGAGGGAGGGGTTTGGGAAGGAAAGAGTGGCCAGGTCCCCCACTGTGGGTGGGAGTGGATCAAATAAATTACAGGAAGGGCAGGCAGAGGGAGGGGGTCTCCAGGCACCAGAGGAGGGCTTGTGGCTAAGCTGGGAGAAAGTCACACCTGCAAGAGCGGGAGAGTGCGTGGAGCAAGCTAAGAAGAGAGCCCTGAGTGTGACTCCCTCCTGGCCCTCTCCCGCCTGCCCCGCCCACCCGGTTACAGGGTCCTGCAGAGCCCAGAGGGGCTGCTCCTTCTCCAGGTGGGGCAGGGGAAGAGCCGCTCATCTCAGGACTTGAGAAGACAGGGCTGGGGTTGCAAGTTCTTGCCCCTCACCTGGGGAGCAAGGGATCACCGTTTCTGCAGCCTCTTCATGAAGCAGCAGGTGATGGTGCCGAGGATGGTGGCGCCGATGACTACAGCCACCCCTGCACCCACCAGCAGGGGCACAAACAGGGTGTCCAGGGCTAGGCAAGAGATGATGGCTGTGTTCAGCCTGGGGTGTTCACCCACGGTCCCACCTGCATGCCAGCACCTTCTCTCTCAAGCTGTCCCCACCACCTCCTCCCATTCACACACAGCCTTCCACTGCCCACTCCCTGCCTTCTCTGCACTCCCCCACCACGAGGACCCTGGGGGAGCCGGCTGGCCCTGAGGGGCTGAAAGCTGGACTTTCGAGACTCTTCAGGTGAAGTGACTTGGAGGAGAAAGAGGGACCCGGTAGCAGGAGGGCCTGATGGAAGGGGAGAGCAAGTGCATGGGCCTGGAGCGGGGCATAAGCAAGGAGGGGAGGGTGGGAGTCACTCACCGTGCGTGTAGGGGTAGACGGTGACAGGCCCTGAGCGGGCGCTGCCCGCCTGGTACCAGCTGTAGTCAGCATGCTGCACCCAGGCGCTGGGGGCACAGTGGTATACGCCTTTGTCCTCGGGCCCCAAGCCATGGAGTCTCAGCCGATGGCTTCGGGGCCCCACCAGCTCCACGCTGACAGGGCCTCCTCCAGGCCGGACCCCCAGCTCTGCCACACCGTCCTGGCCCACGCCACCCACCAGCTGGGCAGGGCCAGAGCTCAGCTCTCCCTCCTCCGGCCGCTCCACCCACCAGCTGGCAGCCAGCCGCAGCCCTGGGGGGCCGCCCCGCACAGAGATGTTGCAGAGCAGGGAGGCCGTCTCCCCACGGTACACTGCGCCTCCTGCTAGCCAGGCCACAGCCTCTAGCACCACACCTGCCGAACAAAGGACAAGGGGTCAGAAGGTGAAGGGACAGAGGATGCAGGGTTAGGACCACTGTCCCAGCAACACCCAGAAGTTCAAGGTATTCCCACAATCTTAGAAGAGGAATGTGAGATTGAGGCATGGAGGCAGCTGATGGAGAGGGAGAGAGGCATAGAAACAGAGGGGAAGGTTCTGTCTAGGGCCCAACTCACCCTCCTTACCTTCTTCCCGCACGTGCACAGGGAGGGGCCGGGAGCGGGCACTGGCTGCTTCACGAAGCCGGGCCCCAGATCCTCGGACATAGGCCTTGGCGAGGCAGCGGTAGGTGCCCGCATCCCCAGGCCGGGCAGCCTCCAGCCGTAGCCGGTAGGTTCTGGAAGCCACCTTCTCCATGGCAATGTGCCGGCCCTCGTAGCCAGGGCCCAGACTGCCCACACCCTCTGTGTCCAGCTGGGCGACCAGACGGCCAGGCCCAGGTGCTCCTGCAGGTGCCATCTCCCAGCCCACGGAGTACGCAGCATGACGGCCTGGTGGGGGCAGGGCCCCTGACACATTGCACAGAAGCTCCAAGGGCTCCCCTGGGCCAATCCGGCGCTCACCAGGCCCCACTGTCACTGCGAGCTGGCTGGCTGAAACACAGGAGGGGAAGGGGTGTCATGGAGGCAGGAGAGGGCACAGAACACCCAACACCCCAAACACAGCTCCTTCTGGACAGCAGCAACTTCAAGGCCCTTCCACCCAGGGGCCTGCAACTCTCACCCCTCAGCCTCGGCCCTCCTGTCTCCACATCCAGTTTCTGAGCAGAGAAAACCCATCATGTGTTCGGGTGCTCATGGGAAGCGATGCTAATGGAACTGCTCGGTCTAGGGAAGGTGGGCTCCCTGGAGTCAGATGATGGCCATCTAGTGGCCCTGGTAGTCAGGGTGCCCACTGAGATACCGTGGCTCCCAGCTGGCACCATGGGACCTGTAGCACTCACACAGCGTCTGCACATCCACCTGGGCCAGGACAGCCCTCTTCTCTGCAATCTGAGCCCAGCTGCCATCAGGATCCTGAATCCACTCGGCGGCAGTGCAATGGTAGGTGCCCGCATCTTCCGCCTGGGCTCCCCCCACCACCATGCGGTACTGCTCAGTCCCCTCCTTGCCCAGCCGCAGCTCCCCCGCAGCCAGCCGCTCAGCATATGGAGCTCCGGCCTCCACAGCCAGGTCGGGCCGGAGTCCCACCACCTCCTGCAGAGTCGCTCGCCCCACTGGCACCTCGGGCACAGCTCGCCCGAAGGACACAGCCAGGTGTGTGTGCTTCTGTGTGCTCGTCCAAGCCAGGCAGCCCAGGGCCAGCTCTTGTCCCTCGTGCACCGTCAGGCGAGGGGGTGAAGTTGAGGCCTGGCGGCCTCGGGGCCCTGGTGGGGTAGCAGATACCTGCAGCATATCTGGAAGAACTGGAGAGAACAGCTGAAGTGAAGGAGGGCTGGGAGCTGTCGGCCCTTGTTACCGCTCCCTACCTACAACCTAATTCCCTGAAAGACTGTGAGCTGGAAGGCAGAGACTTCATGTTGTATTATTTCTTCTGTAACCCAGTGGTGCCAAGCACAGTGCTGGGCACACAACAGGCACTCAATAAATACTTGTTGAATTTCATAGAATCAGCCCATCGCCTACTCACCCTTATGTTTCAGACTGACCCCTGTTTGAAATACTCAGTGGCTCTGTCTTCTTTCTCGGAAGACAAAGAAACTTAAGAGAGCAAGAATGTCACGTGTTCTCACTCCTTCTGCCCGGCCTCTACTTTCTCCCTCTTCTCCCCCAGATCTGGATCCTGGGATCTCCAGGAATGGAGTCTCTTCACCCTATCAATCAGGCTTCCCCACTATATCAGGGAATAAAAAGGGGGCTGGACGGCTTAAGGCCATTTCCCCCTCTCCCAGAGGGAGGCTTAATGGAACAAGAAGAGCAATGGCCTGGAGTGTGGAGATCTGGGTTAGAGTCCCAGACCAGTTGCTAACTTGCTGGGTGACCCCCTGAAAGTCACTTAACTTGGTTGGGCCTTAGGTTCCTTGTAGGTCCCTCCTGGCCCTGACTTTCTGCCTCTGGGAGGGTGTGGCCCCACCCACATCCCAGGGCCCAGTACCTCTCAGTTCCACTTTGCCGCTGTAGCTGCCCAGGTAGTGGGCATCAGTGGAGGGTGTGTAGCACTCGTAAATGCCAGCATCCTGGGCCTGCAGGCGGGCAATCTTGAGCACCACGGCATCACCCTGCAGACGCTGCACCTGCACCTCACCAGCTGCCACTCGGGGCCCAAAGACAGCGTAGGAGAACCGGGGGTCCCTGGTACTGACAATGCCCAGAGCAGCCTCTGGGGCCTCGGGCCTGTACAGGAACCACTCAAAGTCCTGCTGGGCGGGGCCCTCATAGCCACTGACGTTGCAGGAGATGGAGATGGCTGTGCCAGCCACACGATACAGGGGCCCCTCAGGGACCAGCACCTCCCGGGCGCAGCAGCCGACTCCTATAGGGATAGACAGGAGAAGTTAGGGATGCCTGGGTTCCCACTGCATCCCCCCACCACCCACATTCTTGCCCCTGCTTATGAAGGGAAAGGAAACCTGAGAAAAGTTGGTATACAGCTTGGACCTTGCTCTGACCTGAGAACAGGGTAAGGGTGCTGGGAGGGAAGACATCTGGGTCTCAAGGAGGTGGTGGTATAGAGCCAGGTTTGCCTCAGAACCCAGAAACATCCCGTTACCGGCAGGCCAGAAGCAGAGCGCGTAAGGGCTTTCAGGAGTGTATCTGCTTCCTGATTTAACCTGTCCTTGATTCCAGCCCTACCTTGATTCCCTCCCCCTATTTCCCCCATGTCTGTGGGGCGTGGTCAGTGGAGCCTTCTAGCTAAAGGATCCTGAGACTACATGTCCCCCTCCTTTGTTTGAAAGGAACTGGCAAAATCTTGCTCAGAAGGACTGGTTGGCTCAGCTGTATCACCTGGGCCAGGGGACTCCAGACAATGGAGCCAGTGGCCCGAGCAGGACAGGGCACAGACTCAGCCGGTTCTCACCACACGATCCCTCCCCCCTCCAGCTGTGCCATGAGCTCACTGCTTCTCCACAGCACAGGGCTGCCGAGGCAGCTGGGGCTCATGGGGCAAGAACCGGCCTCTGCCTTGGCTTCTGGGGGCAGAAGATCCTCTCCCCAACCAGTGCCTGCCAATCTTCCCGGGCAGACCCAGCTGACACACAGTCCTCCCACCAACCCCATCCCACCCCACCCCACCCCACAGCTCCCTAACAAAAGCCTTCATTTGCATCTGATGTGCATTCATTTACTTTTGGTAAGGAGGCAATAAACCCCCAGCTGCCCCTTCCCATCTTTCTCTCCTTAGAGAGGCCAAAACTCTCTCCTTCACCCCACCCCCAACCCCAGGCCCTACCCTGCCCTCACAGATACTCCTGGTGGCCTTGGAGGACTCAGCTTCTCCCTCCCTTCCTTCCAATCTTCCATAGCCCCGGATCACAGAACCCCAGAATGTCAGGAGGCTAACCCAGCCCTCTGCCTCCATCTTACAGATGACGAAGGTTAGGCACGAGAAGTATAATGACCACGTTCCTACTGTCTCTGGCTGGCTTCCACATGCCCCTGCAGAGGGGCAAAGCCAGAGAGGAAGACAGGGAATCCAAGGAGAGGCCTGAGGACATTGACCTCACCAACCAGAATGTCACTCCCAGGGGCATACCCACAACCTTTCTGCAGAGGCTGGAGGAAAACACCTAGTCTGTAGTCAAACTCTTGTTCTCCAGCTCCTCCAGAAGCACCCCACTCCCTTAACTTTCCCACTCTTGACCCCTTCTTCCTGTGGCTGAGTCACGAGAGAACTTGTGGTTGCTTGATTAGAGCACAGGCTGAGAGTCAGGAGGTTGGGTACCAGCCCCATCCCCATCCCCAGCTGTATGGTTGGACCAGTCCCTTCCACTCCCAAGCCTCAGTTTCTACACTGGAGGAGAGCTAAGAGCTTCCACTCTGACAGTGAGTGAGTCCTGTGACTCAGGAGGGTCCTGCCCGAGGGCATTTCATAATCAGAGTGATGACAAAGACAGGCGAGCTGACATCTTCCCTGGCCTCTGGGCCTACTGCTCTGCAGGGCCCCCTCCCATCTTCCTGGCTCCACAACTGCTGATGTTTGGAGATCCCCATGGGAAAGTCACCCCCACTGCCTTAGGAAACCAGCTGCCAGGCAGCTCTCTCTCCAGCCAGGTCCCCTCCTCTGTGTTAGCAGAGAGGAAAACGAAAGCAGAGACCTGCTTTGGAGTCAGATGGGTGTGGATTCAAATTTTAGCCTCAACACTCACTAGATGTATTCTCTAGGGGAAAGTTATGTTCAAAATGAAATGAAAATGAAATCTCATTTCAAAATGAAAGCCAACAGAAGCGGGCACTCAGATCTCAGTAGGTTCTTCTGTCTCCCCACACCACACTTCCCCTGGGCTCTTCTCTGCTCCACGCTGCCCACTGGGGAAAAACAGCCAAGCACTAGGCAACCAGGCCCCACAGCTCCTGCCTCTGTATATCCTCCTGCCTCTCACCCAGGGCCCCAAGGAGTCAGCTCATTCTAGTCCCACAGGGCCAGGGACTATGCAACCTGGGGAGGCTGCTTGGCGCTGCAATGGAGCTGGTCTAGAAACGGGCGGCTGGGGCTACGTCAGCCTCTGCCTTAACTATGGCAGCTCCAAATCCTGACGCCAAAGCCACCCCACCCCCCATTCCTCACTCTGTGCTCTTGTTTCAAGGGTTACAGTCTGGATACCATATTCCTCCCCAGACCACTGCCCCCAGGAAGCCCTCCAGCTCAGGCCAAAACCACTTCCACTGTCACTGCCTTCATGCATCCATGCAGCCCAGAACACCCCACCATGAACACCCACCACAACAGACACAGGGTGCTTGGAGATCTCAGCATCAGTCTCCATGGAGCCCGGTTTCTCCCATGACAGGGAAGCTGGGACCAAGGGGGTGTGACAACCAGCGGGAGGCCACAGAGCCAAGTGCCATCTGGGAGAGGGAAAGTGGGGCAAAGGGAGACCTGACCCAGGGTGGAGATGGAACTGCCCTCTACTTCAGATGATGAAGTTGGGGGATGGGGTGCAACTAGAGGAGACTTACTTCAAAGATCGTGGGCAGAACCGGCCCCTGGGCCTCCAGCCAACTCGGGCAATTACGAAGATGGGTAGGCACTGCCCACGCAGGGCTGGCACCCAAGGCTGGGCCTGAAGCTGAGTCTGAGGCAGGGAGGAGTCGCAACATTTGGGCGCAGCGACCCCAGGACCTGAGTATGCCAGCTGAGAAGTGGGGCCTGGGCCTCGGAGGCCTGGCGGTTCCTGGGGGTGGCACCTCAGTGGGTCCTCACTGTGCGCCAGCCGGGGGCCTAGAGCCAGGGAGTCTTCACCATCAACAACAACCCTCCCCCAAGACTCGCCTGGCGGGCGGCCACAGGGGGCAGCTGGGAGCCAGCCCGTGGAGACTGGAGGCAGGCCCTGATGGAGAAGCGGGTGCGAGGGGCTCCAAAATGCTGGGGAAGTGGGCAGGGCTGGGCGCCAGGTGTCAGGCACCTGCCGGGCGGCGCTGGGAGCCGGGACAGGGGCCGGGCTTACCCAGCATTAGCAGCAGCAGCAGCGGCGGCGGCTTGGGACCGAGGGCGCCCATCCTGCGCAGTCGGCTCTGGAGAGAATCTGAGGGGCGGCGCGGGCTCTGGGCGGCCGGGGGCTCTGGGGGCGCATGCCCGGGTCGGGGGCACGAAGCGGAGCAGCGAGGCGTGGGTGCGCGGAGTGGAGCTGAGCGGAGCGGGAGCTGCCAAGTCCCCTCCCTCCTCCCTCCTCCCTCCTCCCCCCGCCCCGCCTCGCCTCGCCTCCTCCTACTGCTTTCCCTCCCGCCTCGGCGACTCGGAAGACCGTTCCCGCCCTGCCCTGCCCAGGCCCCGCCCCGGCCCTCGGCTCCCGCCCCGGCCCTCGGCTCCCGCCCCGGCCCTCGGCTCCTGCCCCGGCCCAGCCCCGCCCCGGTCCCTAACCCCGCCCCGACCCCTCCCGACCGCGGCCCGGCTCCTGTCCCCGGCTCCGCCCACCCCTGTTCCAGGCTCCGCCCTGACCCCGACCAAAGCCCACCCTCCTCGATCCTGGCCAGCAGGCTGCTCCTGGGCTTGGCCAAATCCCCGCCAGCTCCGCAGAGTGTGCCAGTACCCTGCACCTTCGGACTTTCCCTGATAGTTGGGTGCAGGGGCTCTGGGGTCAGCGAGGTGACTGTGGCTACGAACTTAGAACCTAGGTGTTTGCTCTTGGCCTCTAGGCCTAGCCACAAACCCTGCAGAAGTGGGGAAGGGCAGGGCCTAGGAGTTACGGAACTAGGAGGATCTAGGCTGAAGGATGCTTCAGGGCTGCGCAAGGTTACTAGAGACCTGTTTGCCACCGCCTCGGGGTAGTACCAGAAGTGAGTGAGAAGCTTAGGCCGTCTGGGTACCGTCATTTCCTGGTTGGTGATCCTGGTCAAGTTGCTTAACCTCCTCCAACCTGTTTTCTCTTTGGCAAATAGAGGTGGATGACACCCACACCAAAGAGTTTTTGTGACCTTAATTGAGATAACTTACAGAGGTGCATGGCACAAGATAACGCTAAATAGGAGATGGGGGGCAGTGGGGAGGCGGTTTTGAATTATTTAAACTGCTTGCTAAGAGGTTTAACTCAGACCTAAGGAGAGAGTGAGCCTGGGGTTTAGGTGCTGAAGTCCCTAGTTCCAGTGAGGAGAAATGGACAACACTCTGCACTGGGAGGTGTGAGGCCTGCCCTGGAGGTGGGAGAATGGAAAAGGCATCTTTCCTAGGCTCTGTCTCTTCCTCAACTAAGGAGAAGGTGGGGAGTGAGGAGGGGCAGGAAGAGTGGCCAGAACCGGGAAAGGGACAGCCAGGCTGCAAAGCTAAGGCTGTCACGGTGGCCATCCATGGGGGGGACCCAAAGATCATCTAGCACCTTCACCCTCAAACTGCCATCTGTCCCCTCTCATCCCCCAAACCCCGCAACCCACTAACTCCTCACTCCTTTTCACAGAAGAAGAAATGGAGGCCCAGAGAGGGGAAGTGGCACAGGCCAGACCAGACTTTCCTTGACTCTCATCCCAGAGCCTGGCACAGTGCCTAGATCAGAGGACGGTGCTCAGCAGAGGCCACATTCAGGAACCCTGGACAGACTGGAGAAATTCTGAGGTGGAATTCTGGGGACCCTTGAGAGAATCAGAGATACAGCCCAATACTTCCAAGACTGGCTCATGGAACAGGACAGCAAGATGCCTTTTCCCTCCTACTTTGTTGTATCCACAGCCTGATTTCTCCAGATTCATTTCACCTAAATCCATCCACAGGTCAGACTGAGCTATGTGAAAACTGAAAGGTATAGGGAAGTTTTTGGAAGAAAGCCACTTTCCCTTTATTTGGAAGTAGAGTGGACATAATGCCTTCCTGATGCTTGAGAGATGAGAGATGTTGTCAATCATCATCATAGATGCCATTTATCAGACATGTTGACCTTAAAAATAAAATAACAAGGTCTTTTTTTAAACTTTTTTTGTTGAGTTATAGTCATTTTACAATGTTGTGTCAAATTCTAGCGTAGAGCACAATTTTTCAGTTATACATGAACATACAGATATTCATTGCTACATTTTTTTTTTTTGCTGTGAGCTACCACAAGATCTTGTATATATTTCCCTGTGCTATACAGTATAATCTTGTTTATCTGTTCTACATTTTGAAATTCCAGTCTGTCCCTTCCCACCCCCCGCCCCCTTGGCAACCACAGGTTTGTACTCTATGTCTATGAGTCTGTTTCTGTTTTGTATTTATGTTTGTGTGGTTTTTTTTTTTTTTTTTAGATTCCACATATGAGCGATCTCATATGGTATTTTTCTTTCTCTTTCTGGCTTACTTCACTTAGAATGCCATTCTCCAGGAACAACCATATTGCTGCAAATGGCATTATGTTGTTGGTTTTTATGGCTGAAGAGTATTCCATTGTATAAATATACACATCTTCTTTATCCAGTCACCTGTTGATGGACATTTAGGCTGTTTCCATGTCTTGGCTATTGTAAACAGTAATGCTATGAACATTGGGGTGCAGGTGTCATAAAATAACAAGATCTTAAGCTAGCCAAAATGAGTTTACTTGGGAACAGCAGAGGAATTACAATTCAAGAGAAGCAAACTATGGTGAACCATAGGCAAGTCAGAGCAGACAAAAAAGTCAGCTTTTATTACATTTTAGAGGAAACAGGGAAGGGCTGTGGCAGTTTTCTTTTTAGTGGTGAGCAGCTTGCTGCTGAGTCAGAAGGAAACCTTTCTTCTTGCTGAGATCTGTAAGCTGTGGTGAGTGATATGCTCATGAGAGCCCTCCCTTCATGGCTTCCTTACTCCATTTTGATTTAGATTTCTTTTGTTCTTGTTCACATTTCCCCCTTTAGATCAAAAACCTTTCCTTGAAAACATCACTGATCAAGAGTCAGGTTACCTAATTTCAGTGGAATTATGTTTTGTCCCTGCTGCCAGGATGGACCTTTCCTGGATATCATGTTCCATATCGGAGGGAAAGTGATAGTGAAACCATTTGAGGACATATTTGAGTGACAAGGAAAATAGAAAGGAGAAACTCTTAAGCATTGTCACTCTTAAGATTATTTCAAAGTGTTGAGTCAACATTCTGTTTGGTGTATCAATTCTGCAAAAATTGGACAGGCAACAGGTGCAATTTTTAAAAATTATACAAAGCAGGATTAAAACTAATATGACAAATTCAGTTTGTATTGTGGTTCTAAATCATAACCCTTGATCTGAGGGTAGCTAACTGAACAAATAGCCAAGTGTGTTTATTCCCTGATCTTGTGTAATTGAGTTTCTATTCCTCCAGAGGCATTTATCCATGTGCAACAGGTGGCATTTGTGAATGCCTCCTTGTTCAGAATCAAGAGTATTGATTGTCTCCGACTGCTTTAGCCATGGAGTCAAGAGGCCATTGCTGGGCTGCAGAATTGGATAGCTCTCCTAATGTTAGGGAGATATTTATGATCATATGCTCATTGGCACTTACTCTGACCCAAAGGGGAAAGGCTCTCGCTACGATGGCAAGCCTGGAGTCACGTATGCCTCAGGTAGTTCCTGTTTAAGATGTTTATGAAGGTTTAATGGGGAAGATCAATGGCAGGCTTCAGATTTATTATAGATATTAATGAGGATGGTTAAATATCCTAGTAAACATTAACCTCTCATTCACCAGCTGTCCATACATTCATAGGCCCATTGAGAGTTCCATTTGCCACAAACAAGGCTAAAACCAGGTGGTGCACTTAAGACGATTATTGATAGTGCCGTTAACTGTCAATCCTTTTGAGCCAAGAGTCAGTGGTATTTGGGGAATATTTAGAGAGAAACCATACTGTTCTGTGGACTTTTCCTCTGAAGGCTGCAAAGAGGGGGGTAATTTTGTTATAGCATGCAGACTTAAGGTAATACTAGAGGGTCATCACTGTCATGAACATATCAGGGTTTCTGGTGACAAATCCAACAATCAGAGAGGTTTTTCCCTTTCGCAGTGGATTGGGAAATATGGATAAGAGCATTGTCTTTCTAATAAAGAAAGGGAGAAGATACGGCAAGAAGTAATAGTGGGGAAAAGATATACAGGCTTGGTCTAGTCATCTTGGAAAAGCTGTTCCTTCAGCTGTTGTCTGCTTCAATTCTTGGAAATCTTTACTTTTAGGTCACCAGTTGGAGTGCAGGTCCAATCAGGGTTTGGTTCTGTCTTTAGATGTGACACATGGATCCAAGGATAGAATGAGAAACTTACTCCTTGGAGTTTAGTGGCACAAGGCTTGGTTGACAGTACCTAATACTGGCCTTTCCAATGGGGTTGAAGAGAGTCTTTCTGGGGATGTCTTTTCCAATAGATGAAATCTCCAGGTTGTAAGGTGTGATGCTTGAGGTCTTCATGTCCTGGAAGCATGCCATGGAAAGACTATTCTAAAATATGGTTAAGTATAGTTTGTGGATTCTGAAGGAAGTGGCTGTAAGGTTCAGAAGGACCAATGGCAATGCTTTTGGTCAGGGTATTTGAAGGGTCTCTACAAATTTTGCCTATTGGATTTTGATGATGCCATTTTTATATTCAACTAGTCCTGAAGACTGAGGATGATAAGTGAAGTGAAAATGTTGTAGAACTGGCCAAACAGCACAGACTTCTTACAGCACTTGACCAGTATAGTGGGTTCCCCTACCTCTAATTGGGGGTGGGGGGAATGGAGAGTTCCTCAGGTAGGGTGATCTTTTCCAATAGGATCTTAGCCACAGAGGAGGCAGTAGCCTGTCTACATGAAAAAGCTTCAGTCCAATTAAAAAAAATACATGTAAATCATTACCAAGACTTATTTATGCCCATGAGATGGGGGTAGCTGTACAAAATCCATTTGCCAAAATTCAAATGGTCCTTCAGGCAATTTAAAGTGCCCAGGAGCAGTAAGGACAGATTTTCCTGCATTCTATTCAGGAATAAGGATCAACCCTGGATCCAACATCTTCTGTAATGCTGCATAATATTGGTCTGATATCATCTGAGACTTCATTACTTGGAAAAGCAACATTAAAGCCTGCACACTGGTGTTAAAATTCACAATATGCAACACCTTAAACAGCGTGTCAACCTGCTCTCTCACTTTGTCATCACCAGTCTGGTCATAAGGATATGCCTTGTTCACTCCTGTTAAAAGAGCACTTGGCATTTTTGATTCAATGTATTTTTCTTGACTTGTTGAGGTTTATTGAGGGACCTCTGTCATTTGAATCATTTTAGTGCTCTGAGGCAGGGGTTGTTCAATAGTAGCTCCAGTAGAAACTTATTCCCAATCTGGAGGAGGGTTGAGGGAAGCCTCTGTGGTTACTCGAGTCCCATCACTGGGGAGTGGGAGGACATTGGAAAAACTGGTTGGGTGACTGAAGACTCCTGGAGCATTTAGTTCATAGCGATCTTTTCTCCAAAGTCCTGGCTTCTTATAATAATGACAGACTGGGAGGATTTTGCTTAAAGGCCTCCATCTGTTGAAGCTGGAGATTAAGGAGTTTAGTGATCATTTATGGTGCAGGCTAATTGGCTTGCCAAATTAACTAAGTCTGGAATGGGCATAGTTTCCCATTCTATTCTGATTCTCAACCAAAAGAGAAAGGTTTAGCCTACTGATGAACACAGAGTTGAAGGCTACCCGAGTGGATATCCAGAGGGAGACCAGGAATCTCAAAAACAATTTGGAGTCGACTGTAATAGTGTTGCACAAGTTTCAGTGGGTTTCTGAATGAGAGCCTGAATCTTACTCCGGTCAGCAGGTTTGGGGACTGCTGGGTGACATCCCTTAGAGATTGCTGAGACTGATTCTATAGCAAGGCAGGGGGTAGGTCTCTCATTTGCAGTTCTAGAGATTTTTCAGGATTATCCCAATTATCTGTTTTCATTTAGCTTGGTCTTTGCCAACCAGCACGTGAACTAGCTGGTATAAATTTGAGAAACCTGGTTGGTAACTCAGGATGACGGTATTAAATGCTTATGCAAAATCTATGAGGATCTGCAGTAACTCTAGGAAAACTTTTGACAATAGCTTGTAGTTCAACCTTACTCTTGGGGACGTGAGAAATAAGCGGCTTAGCAGGAGGATCTTCAGAGGGTCTGATTTTAAAGAAGCAGGTTCTAAGACGTTCAGATGAGGAGGAAGTAGGGGGAGGTTTGGAGGAAAAGGGAAATTCATTGAGAGGGTTGGAATGAGGACGAGGCAGGTACAGAGGAGGTGGGGCACGTGCAGGAGAGGAAGAGGCTTCCAATGTCTTTTTATCTTCGTTTAATAGTTTATTCACCTGGGTCAATTTGGAAGTGTTATTTTGTGAAGCCTCAAGATGTCAATTGAAATAGGCATCCCATTCCATTTGTCATATTTTAGAGCCATGGTCCTCAAGTTTAGCCTCCCATAATGGCCACTGAAGCTCTAAATTATCTTTGGTTAGGTCAGTACATTTAGTTAAAAATGCATATGAGGAGAGATCATAGTTTTTATACAGAAAACAGGCCGGGGTCCCAGAGGAAAGGCCACCCTTTGAATGTTTAGAAGATTGGGGTCCCGTAATCTTAACTGAGAAGTTCAGAAAAACAAACAGCTATTCACCAAAAGGATGACGCCTTCAAGAAAACAGATCCCGAATAAAGTCAGAGAGCTCGACCAAAAAGAGGGAGCTTGAATCCCAGAGGAAGCTTAAAAACTCCTCTCAGGAAGAAGACAACTCATGGAAGCAGAGTATGTGGTTGCAGGGGGACCTTCGTTTCTCCAGGATTCATCTCCTCGGGTCTCTTCAGGTCACCGTGAAATGTGGACCTTAAATATGAAACAAGAAAAAAAAAAAAAAGAAACAACAAAGTCTTAAGCTAACCAAAATGAGCTTGCCTGGGAATAGCAGAGGCGGCTGTGGCAGTTTTGGGTTTTTTTATTTTTGTTTTGTTTTGTTTTTTTGGCTCCAAGTGTTGCCAAAAGATCAGCCTCAGACAAGCCAAACTGAAACCAGAGGCAGGGTCTTAGAGCATAGAAGAAAAGAGGCAGCTTTATTGCTTTGCCGGGCAAAGGGGACTCACAGCAGGCTAGTGCCTTCAACACGTGTAAGCCCACCTTGGGGATGGGGTAGAGTGATTATATAGTCATAGCTCAAACAATAAAACATCGAGAACAATCAACAGAATTATTTTCTTCTCATCAAGTGGCATCCTGGTGTCTCCAGGTGACCAGTACTATAGAGGCTAGTGGTTCTCACTCTTTCAGTCTCTTTATGTCATGAGCACCCAAGGCGTGGTCTTCTTGTATTTAGTCTATTTTGTAAGGTTACAGTTCCATCACCCTTCTCCCTGGAGAATGACTTAGAAACCAAGCATGATTATTACTTTAGATTACTGGAATAAAGCAGAAACAGTAAAATTAATAGCTTTATTTTAACAACAGGCCTGGAGCTGTGAGTAGCAACTGGTCAGTCAGGTTAGTTGACTGTTTTAAAAGCAAGCATAAGAATAAGCAATCTGTTAGCCTAAGTGTGGCCATTTTACTAATCCTCCTTCACAAGCAGTGGGCAGCTTGGTGCTGCTTGGTCAGAAGGAAACCTTCCTTCTTCCTGCTGGGATCTGCCAGCTATGCTGAGTGGTATGCACATGAGAGCCCTCCCTTCGGCGCTTCCTGACTCCATTCTCCTTTGTTCATTTCCACAGATGCCTGCACAATAAGGCCCTTTTGGATATTACTTCTAGTCTTTCCAGCATACTGTGCCAGATGGTATCATTTAACAGATGAGAAACTTGAGAGGTTCAGAGGGGTTAAGCATTTTGCCCAAGGCCACACAGCTTTTAAGTGGCTGAGGTATGATGAGCTGAGGCCTGTCTGTCCCCAAAGCCCAAAATCTTCCCACACCCCACTATCTCTCTTTCTAAGCCTCTCCACCCTAGAAACTTTTCATTTAACGAATTCCGATTTTGCCATGCTTCATGCTGGGCACTGGAGATGCCTTGGTAAACAGGCTTACATGTTTCCTTCAGGGAAGATACAGTCATGCCAGGGAGATGTACCATAAGCAAGTAAGAGCCAACCCCCCAGAATGAGTGCTATGAGAGGGACACTCAGTTGCTGAGAGCACTCTAGGGCTTACGGCTGGGAGGGAGCTGAGGGCAGGCTGGCGTCTCCAGTGGGAACCGAGGCCCTGGGAGACCAGCTTCTTCCACCAGCCACTCCCCAGGCTGTGAGTTCTGGAGGCCGCCAGCAGGGGGAGCCCATAGGCCAGGCCTGAGTCACCCTTCAGCTGCTTATGTAACTGGGAAAACTGGGGGAGGAGAGCAAACCTCAGGCAGAGACGCGTCACACACATACAGACACACGCATGTGCCCGCAATAACATAGAGGAGCTTCATACAGAAAGACGTCACACACCGCTCCCCCTGCAAGAGAGCGATGCACAGACCCATAGCACACGCATGTGCTGCAGAGGAAGAATGTACCTAAGGGACTAGAGAGCACTTCTGCATGCTCCCCGTCTGGCCCGTAAAAAAAAAGTCAGGCTTACCCCCCACCCAGGCTGTGATGCCTGCAGTGGGATAAACAGAGAAAGGAGGAAGGCAGCCTTTCCATGGGTCTCAGGCCAGCCTGAGCCATGAGGGAGGGAGCCTGGGGATGCAGAGAGACATAGTTGAGGGGGGCAGTCATGATCATAAGAGGCAGTCTCATGCTGCCGTCACCAGCTTCTCACTCGCCCTCAACGGACCACCAGGTGTGGGCACACATCAGACACCAGGCCTATGTTTCATTCCCCCTCAAGATGACACGTGGACAAGGCACGGAGGTGGCACTGAGGTGTCCTGAGTATTGTTAAAGATAATTAAGACTCATGCTCTGCCCTAAAGCAGGGTGCAATCTGGAGGAGATGTCACACATTAGTCACAACCGTGGCGAGAGAGTTCTTGGGGAGGCACATTCAAAGCCGGGACTTTTAACACATTCTGATCTGTGCCGGGTGTGTAACATGATCTCATGTAATCCTCCCAGACCTTGTGAGGTTGTTGCTATTATTATCCCCACAAGGAGACCAAGGCTCACGGAAGTTTAGGAGTGTGTCCAAGGTTAACGCATTAGTTACTGTCCAAACTTGGATTTGAACCTCGGATTGTCTGAGTGTGAGGAGCCAGTGCGTCTAATCCGTTACGTGGCTTCTAAAAGGCAAACACGGACCTGCAGGCACAAACACACACCCCGCTGTTGACATGGATAGTGCTTTGGGGACAGAGTTACAAACACATCCAACTAACCAGCACGCATACCCACCAGACATTAGACATAGAGGAATGTCACAGACACACATAGTCCTCAGCTTTCTTTCTCTTAAATGTGTATTAATCCCAGCTGGGTGGGTGCTTAAAGATCGCACACAAGAATGTCCTGTGATTTGTGTGTGTTTACAAAGCCTTGACCCACACTGCCCCCTGAGCCAAATTTTCCCACCCTCCCCGAAGGGCAAATTCTCTCTGCTGACTTGCTGAGAGGCTCAAGTAGAGAGACAAGAAGGAGGCAGAGCAAAACCCTACCTTCACCCTGACACCCAGCGCACACAGAGACTTACCGAAACAGATGCACACAGGGGGACCTGGAAGCACACAAGATAAATACACAGACAGCATGCACACTCCTCACACTCACTGAACTGCAAAGCCATCTTCCACAGCCACGTGCACATTCACGCCAGACCCTCTCCTCCTGCCTCCCCAGCCAGGCATCTGCATCCTTATAGTGGACTCTGTGTGTATCTCCTCCTTGAACGCTCTTCTTGCCCTGGCTGAGCCCACACTTTTTCCCAAGTTTCAAACCCTCTGCCAAGGGGGCGGCACAGCAGTTCAAGGACAGAGGAGCCGCAATGCCACTGCTGGCCCAGCCCTGACTCCCACGGAGGTCCTGCCATTTCTAAAGCCAGGCTCAGTGCCAGCTGCCGCCCCCTCCGGAATGCCACGGATGGATCCCGCTCCGCTGGAATCCCCTCATCCTCCCTCCCCTGACAAGTCCCTTGTTCCCCAGTCCCTTGGGGCCGGGTGCCTGGGCTCCGCCTCAGATGCTCCCCCGCTCCCCTGTCCCTCTCCTCCACTCCCAGCCAGCTAAGACGGAGCTGATGGTGCAGGCATATGTCTGGAGGGTGGGACGGGTCTGAGGCAACCCCCACTGTGTGATATCACTTCTTCCCCAACCAGAGCAGCTGGGGTGGGGGAGGGGGCCCACCAAGGGCAGAAGACGGCAGCGGTCTGGCTAGACGGAGGTTTGTGGGCTGCATGTTGTAGAGGAGCCTCCGGGGGCAGGAGGTGGTTAGCACCAGGTGGCTGTCTCTGAGTCAGTGAGCAGAGACAGATTTTGAGAACAGGTCATGCGCAAGTTTGTCCACACCCAGCTCTGAGCACAGGTGAGGAGGAGGCATCAGTAACTGCTAACACTTACTAAACACCTGCTGTGCGCCCTGCACGCCCACCCTCACTCACTCCACCCTTACAAACAGCCCCACCATGTGAGCACCTTCGTGCCTTGTTTTGCAGACAGGAACAGGAGGCCCAGAGAGGTTATATCACTTACCCAAGGTCGCCAGGTCAGCAAAGGTAGCACCTGCATTCAAACACAAGCCCTTCGACTCCTGAACTGAAGCTCCTAACGTTCTTATTCCTCCTGCTTCCCTAACCCCCACACACTTACATATGCATGTGCGCACATGCACACACACACCCACGCGTGCACACGCACAACTGGTGCCTATGCAATTTTTTGAAATAATGGTCTTTTTCCACCAGTGTATCTACAGCTCTGGCACACAGTGGGTGTTCAATAAATTTTTGTTCAATGAATGAACACAGTGCCAAAGCTCAAGAAAAGAAGAATCAGTGAGAGAGGTGTGCGTGTGTGTGTGTGTGTGTGTGTGTGTGGTATGGGGGAGCATCAAGAAAAGGGGACAAGGGAGATTTTGGCATGCGCGCGCACACACACACAGAGCCCTCCAGAGCTGCGGATGATAGCGAAGGCTCACGTCTATCTCTGGGGTCCCAGCCTTAGGTGGAGAAAGAGGAATGAAAGAGGGGTTCACAGGGCTCCCTGAGGTGGAGGGGGCCTTCCTCTCCCCTCCAATCAGGACAGAGGACAGAGGGATTGCAGAGAAGTCTGGGAAGAAGGGATGGGAGCACACAGCTACTCAGCCATCTCAGCCCTGGCTTGACACCAGCCAGTCCCTGCCCTGGTGCCATGTGCTCTTCCCGGGCTCCCCGCTGTCTACACCTGGGCTCTCCAGGAACCTTGCATCCCTTGGCTCTCCTGGCCGAAGAGTGAGCAAGTCCTCCTTCCCTTAGTCCAACTGAAACAAGAGTGGAATTTTTCCAAGGGAAAGGGGAGGAAAAACAAAGCCAGAAATAAAGAGTACACAAACAAAAGAAACAGATGGGACGGTGAGGGTGAAGGAGCTCGCCATGGGAGGGAGTGGGCCCTCCCTCTGCCCCCCTCCCCCAACCCAGCTCCCACAGGCACCCTGTCCTCAGCCCTTTGATGGCGGTTTCCACTCTGCATTGTCATTCCGGGGCTTGTTTATAGCTGCCTCTCCATCCTGGCTGTGAGCTTCTCAAGGCCAGTGTTGGCTCTACTTGGCTCTGCCCCCATGCCTAGCACAGCGCCTAGCAAGGAGGAGAAGCACCACAGACATGTGCCAAGTAATTGGACAAGCGAGGGAGCCAGTGGGTGAGAGAGAGAGAGGGAAACTGGGTCCCTTCTCTCCGGTGGACTGATCGCCTCCGCCTCCCTCTCATCTTACACTGGTCACGTCCAGCCACAGCCGACAGAAAGCTTCTCTCCTAATTCAGAGCCTGAACCTTCCACCCCTCAGGAAACAACCCAAGCCTGTTTTCTGGGCAGCTTGGGAAGGGCCGAGCGCTGTCTTCCGGGGAGGAAAGGATTCGGCTAAGGAAAAAACTGTAGTCCCAAGACCAGGATTTGGAAAAGCAAGGGCAGAAAATAGTCACGAACACGCACTGAACATTGGAATTCTCAAAATAACCCTCTGAGTTAGAGCTGATAAGGAAACAGGCTCAGAGAAGCTAACATTTTGTAGATCTAGAATTTTTCATGCAGGATTCTGACTCTGCCGCAGTCCCTGACCACGTTGCCACGCTGCCTCTGTGGAGGGCAAACCACCATCCTGAGAAGGAGCAGGTGTCTGAAGGGGAGTGGCCAGGGTGCGGTCCAGTCAGCTGGCAGGACAGGGTGATGGGAATCTGGGTGAGCAGGATCGCCTGCTCCAGGGGGCACTGAGGCACCGAGCACCAGAGCTGAGGATGCCAGCCTCTGAGCTAGACGACCCCGGGGAAAGGTGACTGAACAGAACAAAGCCCCCAGTTTAGGGGTGAAGCAGGTTCCCTTCAGGAGTTCAGGCATATGAAATAAAAATTCTATGTTCTAAACTTATGGTTACCAGGGGGGGAAGAGGATGGGAAGGGATAAATTGGGAGCTTGAGATTTGCAGATGGTACTATATATAAACTAGATAAACAACAAGTTTCTACTGTACAGCACAGGGAACTATATTCAATGTCTTGTACTAACCTAATGAAAAAGAACATGAAAATGAATATATGTATGTACATGTATGACTGAAACATGATGCTGTACACCAGAAGTTGATACAACATTGTAAACTGACTATACTTCAAAAAAAAAGCATGCAAAGGAAAAAAAAGAAAAAATTCTGTGTTGACAGCTATGTCAAGCACTTCGGGGCTGAGATTCCAGACCAGACAGCACAGGTTTGAATGCACGTGGATCTCCCATCTGTGTGGCCTCCATCCCGTTACTGACTTTCTCTAGCCTTGGTTTCACCGTCTATCATATGAGGATCCGTATGGTCTTGACCTCATTGTTTTTTGAGGATCATTAATGAAGATAAAATGAGAATGTAGGCATCATGGTACCTTATTCTGATCAAAGCTGGGGCACACAGAGGAGCGGGACCTGCGGCAAACGAGAAGCAGGGAGATTCTTCTAAGTGAACCGTGTTGGTCTCCCGGTTCCCACCCGTCGGCTCTGTGTTTCCCATTGTCCTTTTCCTTCCACTTCCTGTGATCCTCTCGGAAAAGGGTAACCTCCACCCCTGCTTTGGCTTCCTCACCACCCACTCCTTAACCCTTCATGATTTTATTTCCAAACTCTACCCTCTGTGGAAATGGTTTCCTCAGAGACCACACCAGCAACTTCTGAGTTTCCAGAAAAGTGAGCGGCTATTTCCCCTTGGTCTCCTGTTAGTTTCTGAAGCTGTTAGTTTCTTGTCCCTTTTCCGCTCTCAGTCTCCAGGCCTCTGACTTGGTCTAGTTCCCCCATCTCACTGGCTTGTCAGCTTCCCCATCTCTACGCTGGGTGTCACCCGAGGTGCTGTCCAAGGCCCTGGACACTCTCCTCCGCTCTCCTGGCTCAGGGGTCATCTCTATGCAGTGACTTCCGCAGCCCCTCCTCTCTCCCAAACTCCAGTCCCCATTTCATCACCCACTGGGCATTTTCACCTGGAAACCCTGCCAGTAGCATCTCAAACTTGATATGCCTCAGGGCAAACATGCATCTTCTCCTCAACACAATCTCCTTTTCTCATACCCTCATTTTAGTTAACTCCTCACCAACATCCACCTCAACTCCAGCTCCTTCCTGCCTCGTTCTGTCATACAATCAGCTGCCAAATCCTGAAATTCTACCTCCCAAAGTCCCTTTCTCCTGGTCACTGCCACTATCTTGCTCCAGACCCTCACCACCTCTTGGCTACATTATTGCCACAACCCCTACTTGTCTCCCCACTCCAGTCTACACCCGCGTCCATGTACACACCCCACCGCCAGCAGTGAACCTTCCGACAGCCTTACTCACACATTCGAAATGGCTCCATATTGCTTGTAACAATATTTCTCAAACTTGCTTGGTGGTGAAAATACAGATTCCCACTCCCCACCCCTGCCCTTCTGGATCAGAATTTCTAAGAGATGTGCCTGCTTGCCTGTATTGTAACAAACACCCCAGTTGATTATTATCATCAGAGCCTCTGAGGAAGCACTGGATAGAATGGCGCTTAGTCCGGTGTTCAAGGTCCCCCACGAAATGGCTCCCACACCCATTCCCAGTATTGGTGCTCCAGGCCTCCATGCTTGTGCCCACATTATTTCCTCTACCTGAAACATGCTCTCTTTGATTCTCTGAGCCAGATCCTACCTATCTGTCAAGACCCAACTAGAATGCCACCTCCTCCCTGCAGGCCTCCTATTTCTTCCGGCTGAGAACCACCTCCCCCTTCTGAGCTCCCATCCCCCGCGAAAAGCAGCAGTGTGCAACCAGCAGCCTGCTGTACTGTTCCTTCCCTGTATCTTCTGGGGCACCCCACCCACCCCAAACCATCACCAGTGCAGCCTGGAGGTTTCTGCACACGTGCTCCTGGTGATGGGAACCTGGAGTGGATCCTTCTCTGCGTCCTTGTAACACAGAAGTTATATGTGCAGGTTCTGGAACCAAACTGCCTGGGTCTGAATCCCAGCTCCCCTTCTTGGGGAAGTGTCTTAGGATTTTCGCGTCTCCCCATCTATAAAATAGAGTTACTATGACAACTAAATTAAGTAACTCATGGAAAGGGCGAAAGCACTTAGCATGCTGCCTCACTAACCCTTAGCTCTGAGCCAGAGATCTTAGCGACAATTGGTTCCAACCCTGCCTGCACATCGAATCATCTGGGAGATTTTAAAGGATAATGATGGCTGGGTCCCACCTCAGCGTGACCCCTGGGGTGAGGCCCAGGCATGAGACATCAATATCCAGCTAGGGGTGAGAACCCCTACCCAGTCAACCCCTTCACTTTACTGATGGGAGGTGAAGGACTCGTTCAGGTTCACACAGCTAGTTCATGGTGGAGGGAGTCCTATCTGGCAAGCCTCTGCCCTCCTTCTGGTCTAGCCCAGAGTGATGTCTAGGACTTCATGGCCCTATGTTTGCTCCTACATCTTTGGGATGGGAGAATTGCCCAGGTAGGAGGCAGAGCCCAGTGCCACCCCCAACCCCAATCTGGCTCAGCAGAAATGCGGGTAAAGAAGTGGGGGGAGCTTAAGGAAATGAGTCATCCCTGAGGGCTCAGAGCCGGCCTTGGGGAGATCAGGTCAAGGGATGGGATGAAAGGATTTGGTGGCTAAAAGGCATGAGATTCTGACAAAGGAACCATGCGGGTGGGAACTTTGTTTGCCTCGATCGTAAGTCTCTCCAGCATCTTGCACAGAACCTGGCACATAGTAAGTGCTCCAGAATTGCTGGGAAAATGTCTGAAGGATGAGGTGGACTGACTGTGAGCGTGCACTGAGGACTGAGTCATCAGTGGGGTCGTTTGAGTTCCCCAAGTGGCAGTGCTGACAACATCCAGACAGGAGCACAAGAATGAAAGGATCCTGGGCCTGCACAGAAACTGAGGCACAGAGGAGACCAACTCCCCGAGGTCCGGAGGAGAGCGCGTCGTGTGGGAGCCAGGCTGCAGCCGTGAGCCGGATGTTTGCAGGGCATCCTGTCCTAGCCAGGCGTCCGGAATGCCAAAGGGGACAGGCAGACAACAAAGCTGTATCCTGGGCCAAGTGGAGAGGCCTGGTAAGGGAAGAAGGAGGTAGAAAGGAGGAGGCTGGGGGGAGCCAGGCTGCCTCTTGATAGGGGAAACAGGGGGGGTGGGGTGCTCCAGGCCGGTGGCTGGGTCAGATCTTGGGCCAAAGCAAACCTGCCTCAGGGGGCTGGGGGCCGCTCCCTCCCTGCCCAGATGGAATCAAAGGCAAACAGGAACCCTAGAGGGCCCAGCTGTGACCCCTGCCCCAGACACTCAGCAGGGCCCATTAACCCCATCTTCCCCATTACACTTAACATGTTTTTCCCAGCCCAAAGAATCTCTAGACACAGACTCATCTGTTGTTAGCTAATCAAAGGGCAGCCAAGAGATGTCAGGTTGGTCCAACCTCACCTGCAGCTCTGCCCTTCTCCCCAGAGGATAGCCAGACCCGTCCCCCTCTCACATGGGCTCCTGTAAGAAACCAGGGTAGTCTTTGCTCAAACCCTGAACCCTTCCTTGCATCTATGCCAAGAGTTAAAGGGACCAGACCCGTTTTTGGGGGTCATACTAGTAAACCAAATAGGAGTACCTGCCCCCTTGGATCTCTTTCAGAGGCCAGGTCTCCAACTGGCAGTTATCACACGGATATCACCGCAAGCCACTTCTCCCGTTCACCGGAGCTGAGCCATGTGCAGAGGAGGAAGTAGCCTGGAATTTGGGGATCCTTACAGCTGCAAAGGGACCTCAGAGATTTTCTAGCTCTGTTCCTCATTATTCAGTTGAAGTAGCAAGGCCAGAGTGAGAAGGCCTCTTGTCCAAGGTCACACGAGTCGTCCTACCAGGAGCAGCCTCGCTGGTCTGACTTGCAGGCACGCGTCCTTTACATTAGACCACAGTGGGGGCTGCAGGTGAGACAGTAGGAAGACAGGCGCAGAGCAGCGCTGGGCCATCGTGTCAGAGAGGAGGGTCTACGCGCGCCCCTGTCCTTTCCTTGTCTTCCCTCCAAACTCCACCTAAGCGCCTAGGCAGGACACAACACTGAGATACCCAAAGTGCAGAGAGCAGTAAAGAGGGAAAAGGAGGTGGGTGTGGGGCAGGGGCAGAGAGAGGGAGGACAGTCCTGGGTCCTCCTGTCCCTTCTCCATTTTCTGAATTCTGTATTATGTGGTTTTAACAATAAAAAAGATAATAAGTATAATCTGGGGGAACAATTCAAGATGACAGGAGCAAGGAGAGACAGCGGAAGTGGCTTTTAGAAGCCATTTTGAGTATGTGGAAAAGAAGAGACCAGAAAGGAAACAGAAACGCTGACATCCAGGAGAGACAGAGAATCCAACACAGTCATTGTGGTCCAGTGGGGAAACTGAGGCAGCAGAAGGACCTGGACAGCGGCTCTCTGTCTCCAAGCCCAACCCACAACCTGCAGGAAGTGGGAGGAGGGAGGGCTGGAGAGGAAGAGGGAGGAAGAGGCAGCTTTCTTGGACACTTATCATGGCCACCCCAGGCCTTCCCAGGTTCCTTGTCCATCCTATCACCCCAGACAGCCTCCCCCAAAAGGCCCCGGAAGCCAGGCAGTGGTGACAAGACCACAGGCCCTGAAGAAGAATGGAAAAGAGAGTCGGATGGAATGACAGGGGGGAAGAGAGGCTGCCCAGAGCAGGCTGGCAGCGGGGGAGGAGGAGGAGAGCCGGCAGGACTAGGGACTGGGGCAGAGAAGTGGGGTGAGGGGTGGGGAGAGGGCGGGAGGGGCAGCAGTGATAGAGCCTCCCAGGGCTTCCTTCCCGCCCACTCTCCCTCCCTCTCCCTCTTTCATGATCTTGAAACAACCTTCAAGTCTGGGCTGGAGGCCCCAGGAGGCCAGTCACTTAGGAAACAAAACTGTTTCTTGGAGACCTTGACAGCCCATCTGCAGCTGAGCGGCGTCCGCACCCCCTCCCCGTGCACATACACATTCTCCCATGGACTCTCACGTACGCCCACCCGGGCTCCACACATGTGCCCCGCCGGCCACATGCATGCCCATGCCGGGGCGCTCACACGCTGGTACACAAAGAACTGATTTTCACTAGACTGACTGCACATCCTCTTCTGGAATTATGACGTGGCTCCTTCACGTGGTTTCTTCTGCACACACAGGATCGCACACAATCATGTACCCCTCAGTCACTGATGAGCACACATGTACACACACACACACACACACACACACCCCTCCTTCCAGATCCTCTCAACCAAACATGTGATTCAGGACCACCCACCCTGCCCTTTGCTGATCCCCTTTCTGATCTATGCCTTTCTCACAAACCCACTCCCCAGCCCAGTCACCCTGGCCTTCCCACCTCCTACTTTCAAGTGTTTCTTACTCTCTGCTTTGTTCTTCTTGCTGCAAAGACCTTGATCCAAGCTGGCAGCACTGGCTGTGTTCAAAGGAAGCAGGAGCCTGACCCAGGCACCCCAGATCAAAGGACTAGGTGTCTACACTGGCTGCTGTGCTGGAGTCGAAGAGGAGGAGGAGGTAGACTCCCAGAGCCTCCACACTCTCCCGGGCAGGGAGGTTGGTCAGTGATGCATGACATGTGAGGAATGGGCCCTGGGTGTCCCGTCTGACCCCAGATATGTGTGCAGGAGCGCCCTTGGGGCTGCAAGCGAACCTAAATGCAGGGCGAGGCTGGGACCCTCCACCAGGCTGTGTGGGCAGAGGAAGGGCACAGTTCCTTCCGATATTGGGCCTGGCTACAGGGACCAGAGCCAGGGCCTTGGAAGGACTGGGCAGTACTGGCAGGTGCCAGCAGGAGTGAGGGTGCTGGAGTGAAAACTGTGAGAGCCCAGGGCCGGAAGTCCACCCCCACCTCCACCCCCCTGCCCCCGTATCTGGATGTTTTTCTCTTCCACCTCACCTTGCGTCCTGCAGAGAGCAGTGCAGAGGATAACCCAGGACCCAAGGAGCAGGTGCTTCCTAAACCCCAAGTCACCCTCTCATCTACCCCACTCTAGGGCAAGGCTGCTCTTCAGCTGCCCCCATGTTGAGTGACCTAGCCACCTGAAGAACACCCTTCCTGTGACTTCATCAGACAGACTCCCCCGATGTCTAACCACAAGCCTTCTTGCTACATCTTCAGCTCCTTCTTACTCTGTCCTGTACACACCGGGGCTTGAACTAGAATCTGTTTTCTCCTCATTGTTTCCTCCCACTGCCTCTTCTGCCCAGGCCCAAATTCAAGGTCAGTTGAGGGGCCTGGGCAGAGAAGGTATCTGCCCCATTCCATCCACCCTTCCTGCTGTAACCCAGGAGGAGGAGGGCGGAAGTGGGGTGTGACCTACCGGATCCCTGTAATGGAAAATCCCAGCTGCAGGGCCTGAGGGGGCTAGTTATTTGGGGAATTCAGACGTGAGCCCTGGGCCCTGAGAGTAGGCTTGCTGGAGCAGAGGTCGATAATCCCTCAGTAGGGAGTTCCCACTGAGGTCAGAGAAGGACCAGTCCAGCCAGCAGACACCTCAGGTCTCTGGCCAGAGGGCCCTATGCCTGCCCTTGTCTCCTCCTAACTTTCTTTGAAGCTTCCTAGCTCAGGGCTCAGAACTACCCCCAAAACACTGGCTTCCCTCCACACCATCTCTGTGCCCAGAGAAATGGGGACACTCCAGGAGAACCCTGTCCTGACTGCTCCCAGGAGAAGGCAGGGGCAGGATTTTTTCTTCTCTCTCTGCCTCTTCTGGTTTTCCCCTTCCTCCCTTTGTCCCTGATTCTTCGGCTCTTTTAGCAAATGCGCAGCACCGCCACCCTTGGACCAGCCTGTCCTGTCCTGGCCATCTCCTCCACCTACCCCTGATTCTGGCTGGTTTCAGGTCCCAGGCCACCCTTCCAGCCCCAAGTGAGGCCCCGTCCCCACTCCCCAGGCATGACCTCAGTTTCTACCAGGCTTCTCTGCAGAGATGCCTCTTGTCTGTCCCAGCTTCTGCCTGCTGCAGACTCGCCTTCCCTTCCCCACTGGCAAAAGAAGCATTTGCCCTGTTTTCTAGTTCACTGGTCTGGTACTTGTTAGGATTTTGACCTCCATATACCCCTTAGAAGCTCCATATTTGCCTCTCTTTGGGCTTCTCCCCACGCCCCGACCAACTGCGGGCACAGATTCAGCCTGGAGCTCTTCAACAGCAACTAAGGGAGTGGCATGTCCCACCTGTAACCAGGGTGAGCAAAACCCAGAGATGCTATCATGGAAGCCTGCGGGCTGTCCCCTCTATACCTGGCCTGCCCCTCCTCCGGCTGCCTCCCAGGCCCCGGGAGTCTTGATTTTCAGACTTTGAAAAGGCTACATCTGAAGGGTTTGGGGAGACCCTCGGCCCGCCATCTCCAAGCAGACTTTGTGCTATTTCTTTAGCTACCTCTGGCTCTTATCAGGGCCCTCCTCCAGGAACCTCATACACCAGGGCCGGCCCTGGGCTCCGACACTAATTTCTCTGGCCACAGTGTCCCCACAGCCTCTACAGTGGAGGCAACGGCCTCTTGTTTCTTTCTCTGGAAGGTTGGATGTAGACTTAGGAGACCTGGGTTCTGATTCTATTTTATCAGCTCAAATTGTTCAGTCTCTCTGGTCCTCAGTTTCCCCAGGAGGAAAATGAGAGAAAGGGTCAGACCACATGGCCTCTGGCCTCTGGGATGCTGAGGGGACTGCTCCCCCTCTGCCAGTCCCTGCATGTTTCCCACTTGACACAACCTGTCCCCTCCCTCCCTAGTGGCTGCCACGGGCCAGGGCTTGGAGGGTGAGGGGAGCCAAGGGGGAGCACTCAGCGGGACAAATGGACCATCCACGGGCCAGTTGCTTAAGGGGCGGGAGGGGAGGAGTCCTCAGAGATCCTGTTTCAACAAACGTTTCTTTCCCGAGGAGGGGAAGGCGGGGGAGAGGGGGAGAGGGACCTATTTAAAGCTACCCTGTTGCTCACTGTCTCTGTCTGTCTGCCGGGGTCTCTAGCTGCCCCAGACTGGTGGTGTGGGCTTGGGATCCCCCTGGTGACCTCTCCAGTCTAGGTCCCTCAGCCACTCTGCCCCAAGATGGGCCGTGGGGTGAGTATCCCCAAAGAGCAGGGGTCGCGCTGGAGGGAGGAGTAAGGCTCTCTGGACGACTCGGGAGGCTGAGGAAGTGATGAGGTGGGAACGGGATGTGGAGGGAGGAGCAGTGGGCTGGTTTGAACTGGAAACTAACGGTCTCCCAGCTATGACCGTGTGCACAGACCCACGGTGCTCACTCGCCCAAGCACTGTCCTGTTCACCACCTCCCCCCACTCAGGACTAGCCCCATCGCCCACCACTCGCACCCCCTCCAGTTCGTCCTCCACCCCCTCCCTCATCTCTGTCTCCACTCCTCCCCACCACATCCCCATGGTCCCTGCTCTCTCACCGCATCTCCTGGCATCCCAGCTGAAGGGTATTTGGTACTGTTAATCCTCCCTGCCGTCACCACCCCCTGAAAGTATCCATTCGTCCGGGAGTCCCAGCCTGAGAGGATAGGAGTCTGGCCTGAGGATGGAGAGAGGGGCAGGGGGCATCTGTTCCTGAGTCACCAAGCAGCTCTGGACACCCACTCCAGGGGCCCCAGTTCCAGGGACAGCTGGGAGGAGTGTGCGGAGGAAAAGCAATGTGTTCCCCCAACCCCTCCCCACTCCCCGACCCCCCCACCCCATCCAGCACCCCCGGATGTCCTGGACAGACAGCATTGTCCTTGGGCTCCAGGCCTTGCGCTTTGAGGACTTTCCCAGAGGCTGGTGAGAGCTGCCGGCACCCCGTCAGTCCAGCCCAGCCTGTGGCATTCTGAGCTCTGGCTATGCCAAGGGGAAGATTAACAACCACAAGGGAAGAGGGGGGGCAGGGACAGGGCTTTGACTTCTTGGAAATGAAATTTCCATATGGAGAAAAGTGACCCAATCCCTTTACATCCTGCGCCTGGCTTCTTGCCTTTTGTGGAATGCTGGCCAGAGAGAGCAGGGAGGGAAGGGCATGGGGAGCCATGGGAGGGGGCTGAAGAAATAGGGTGTCTCGGGGAGCTGTGGGGGAGTTTCTGGGCCCAGGAGGGGTCAAGCGAGGACATGGTAAAGCCCTGGGTTTAGCAGCTGGGAAACTCTGATCTTGGACACCAGGGTTCCTGAGCTAGGGTAGGAGCTATAAATAGAACCGGTGTGTGTGTGTCTGTGTGTGTGTGTGAGTGTGTGTGAGAGAGAGAGAGACCCATGTGTTCTCCATAGGCTGGAGGTGATACAGATATTCATGGGTGAGCACCTGTGTTTGTGTCTCATCAGATAAAGTTGCAAACGTACAGGCCTTCGGGCCTGCGTGAGAAGAGCTGTCGCCGTGTGTGGGGGCGGGAGAGGGTCTGCCGGGAGCTCTCTCTGAGGTGTGGGCATCACAGAGGAAGACGTCACACCTGTGGGAAGATACATTGTCTTGGGATCTTCGGCTGCACCTTGACATCTCGTGTTCCCTCCTGGGAATGGGAGTCCCCAGCGCAGGACCTCTGACCTCTCCCCTCCTCCACCTTAGAACAGGGTGGACCCAACTCAAGAGGTCCTGCTTGAGAAAGGATTTGACCTTGACTCTTCAGGAGACTGTGCTTCTCCCCCAGCTTCCCTGAATTCCCTTCCTGTCCACCTGACCACTCCCCATAGCAGGTCAGGGAGCAGGTCTGACTCTGTTTGAACTGAGAGGCTGGTGGGTAATAGGGGCACTTAGGGCTGGAGCTTAGAGTTCAACCCACCAGGAGACCCCTGAAGAGGGAAGGTACCCTGCCATCCACATCCCTTGTCCCCTGCACCTTCCCTCCAGTGCCAGGCCTCATTGTCACCCCATCCCCCTGTGGCAGTGAAGGGCAGCGTGGGAGTTGGGGAAAGGGACGGCTCTGGTGGGAGGGAGCCCAGCCTGCTCCAGCTGCCACCAAGAGGCAGCGGTGGGGGGAGCATTGGCTGATTTCCAGCTGCCCCCACTCTGTCCCAGCACTGGGCTTTCTCAGAAAGAACTCACTGTTCTCCTACAGTATTCAAGGCCCGGAGAGGGGGACTTGTGGTGGGGGAGGGAAGGGGGACGGTAGGGGTTGGGGGGGGGTCCTTGCTTCCTCTCTTTCTTTCTTGCCTGGGCAGCCCGCCGGCCCCAAATCTCCACAGGCTCCTGGCTGCAGAGCCTGAGATCCCTGCCAGGACAGGAGGGGGGAAGGGGCGGTGTGTCCCCAGCTCTGTGACCGCCTACAGGAGAGCAGGGTGGGAGCTTCAGGAAGAGGGGTGCTGTTCAGAGCTGCTTTGCTCTGCCACCATCTGCATGGGCTAGAGTACGTATGTGGGCCAGCAAATTTTTAAAACCATGCCTTAGATTCTAATTTTCATTGACTTTATTTCATGCCTAAATATACAGAAATTCTCTAGGCTCTGCTCCTTTGCCCCCAGCCACAGCCCGCTCCTGCATGCATGTCCAGGCCCTGTTCTTGCAGCAGAAGCTCAGGAGGGTCACACTGAAGCTTGTCCAGCCTGGTCTCTTGCCCCCTGCCCCTTCGCTGCTTTTCATCCATTTCTCAGTTCTGTCCCACCAAGGACAGAATACAAAGCATTAGGTTTGTGAATCCAAGGCGTTTCAATCCATTCAGTTAAAGGAGCCCTCCTAAGTGACCTGGGGAAGGGAGACATAGCACTATTCACAGCCCCTTCCCACTCCCTCAGTTGGGCTGCTTCAGTCTCCCCAGGACAACCACCCTTTAGGAAGCCAAAAATATACCCGATACATGGATGCTTCGCAATGGAAGCAAATGCCAGGTTTACTAGTCACCTCTGCTGAGAAGAGCACTTCTGAGCAACACAGCCTGCAAAAAGCTCATATCCTAGATCATTAGGGTCTAGGGGAGGGGTGTCCATCTCTCACTGCACCTCCTCCACCCCAGTTCCTGATGTCGCTGGTCAGACTTCTCTCTCTCTAGATTCGTGATCTCTTACAATCAGGGCAGCTGTCACATTCCTTGGATTGCTCCTCTCTGATGGGAAAAGCATGCATTATTCCCAAGTACAGGGGATTTCTAGGGCAGTGAAACTGCTCTGGATAATATCATGGTAGATTCAGATCGTTATATATTCATCCAAACCCACAGAATGTACAACACCAAGAGTGAACCCTAATGTAAACTGTGGACTTTGGGTGACAATGATGTGTCGGTGTAGGTTCATCCATTGTGACAAACGTACCACTCTGATGGAGGATGTTGATGGTGGGGGAGGCAGTGCCTGTCAGGGCAGGAGGTACATGGGAGCTTGTAATTTCTGCTCAGTTTGTTGCGAACCTAAAACTGCTCTAAAAAAGAAAAAGCCTGTTTTTTTCCTAAATGCATTGTTCTGCCAAAAAGAGGGAGGTACAATCTCCTTGACTATAGATCTCACCCAGGTAGACCCCTTCTTTATGGGAGAAAAACAAATTACACCATAATATAAAGAAGCTCCTCCCTGAAAACCTGGTATAGCCATTAGGATCCAGTGGATACCAAGGCCCAGAGCAGAAACCGAGCACCCCATCTGTGACAAGGACACGATATCCTGAGGGAAGTGGGAGGAGAGGAGCCTGTGGAGCAAAGGGCTGAGAAGCCACTTGCTGTGGTTACTCCAGGCCCTCCCAGCCCCTCCTATCCTATCACCCAAGACAGCCTTCCCTTGGAAGGAGAAATGTCCTACCCTCTCCCCAGAAGTTCCCCGTGAGCCTCTGGAAGCCTGGTGGTGGTGAGGAGACCACAGGCCCTTAAAGAGGGAAATGGTGGCCTCATGAGGCTCCAGTTAAAATGTTTGCCTAATTTCACCAGAGGACCCAGGAATGCCGGGACCTAAGAGTTACATGCATTTTCCCTTTTAGATTTATCCTTAGAGACAATTTCTTCTATTTTTAGACAAATAAGGCCTCATTCCCTTCTCACCTAATTGTGCTTTGGGGCCTGAAGTCTTGTAATGGCCTCTTGCCCAGTCTCGGGCAGGCCTGCCCAGCAGGATGGGTGGGGCTCCCAGGACGCTCCAAGTGCCCACTTCCTGGCCATGCTCTGACCCTCCAGCTACTGACTTCTCAGTCTGTGAGCCCTGCTCATTCTGTTTCCACACTCCACCACCAGACCCTATGACTCCCTGTCCTTTTCCAGGCCCTTCCCAGTCCTGACCCCAACTCCCCAAAGGCTCTTACTTCCCCAGACTCCTAACTGTCCCTGCTCCTTTCTAAGTAAGGCAGCCATGGTGCTGGGACAAAGACATTCCTAAGGGGCACTTATGCTCTGTCAACGACCCCCAAACCTGCCCAGTCCCTTCTAGATTTTGAAATAATGTAGGATGGTGGTTTTTAAAGTGTTTGATTACTTTGCTTTAGCAGAAGAAAAATCTTAGCAGAAGCCCAACTACTAAACAGATGAGTGGGCTCCTGAGTCCTGAGCCCCTCAGCCTTTCCTGAAGTTCAAATGTAGAGCCCCACAGCTCTGCTAATAGTTTGTAAACTGAGCTGTTGGGGTCCCCTGCACCCCCTTTTCTCCCCTGGGAAGACCACTGACTTTGAATCCACTGGCCCCCATTCCCATTGCCTGGGCTCCCAGGCTATCCAGTGGGAAAAGAAGCTCCAGCCTCCATCCTCCCTGACTCCCTGGGCTCTCTCTGCCTTCTACAGGCCGGCCGTGAATACTCACCTGCAGCCACCACAGCAGAAAATGGGGGAGGCAAGAAGAAACAGAAAGAGAAGGAGCTGGATGAGCTGAAGAAGGAGGTGGCCATGGTGAGGCCCTCAACCTGCCCAGCCAGACCATGGGGAAGAGCTCCCAGGCTGGGGGAGCTGTCCCCACAGCCCTATGCACTCAGGGAAACTCATGCTCTCCCCTCTCATGCTCCTTGCCTCACTCCTGCACCCCCACTGCCCTCGTATGCCTTCTAGACACACACTCCGCCTCCTTCCCCAAAGCAACTTGACCTCCCTTCCCCAGGATGACCACAAGCTGTCCTTGGATGAGCTGGGCCGCAAGTACCAAGTGGATCTGTCCAAGGTGAGTGAAGGGGCTTCTAGGGAGGGCGCCAAACAGGCAAGAGAACCATGCAGCATTGGGCCAGAAGGAGCCTTAAAACTCTAATCCAACCCTCTTGACAGTTAAGGAAACTGAGGGCCAGAGAGACAAGTGCCTAGTTGGTGGCAGAGCTAGAATAGGGCCCATATCCCCTGCTTATTGGTCAACAGCTCTTTTCCTGTGTACCCAGAAGCCAGGACTCCTTAGAACCCAGGCCCCAGAGGGCCTCTGGGCAAGGCTCCATCCCAGGCAGCTTCCGTGACACCGCACGTCTCATGGAACTGACTACACGCAACAGCGCGCTTACCCGTGATCACTGTTACAGGAGCACACCGGCGCCCACTGTGTGTAGCACTGGAGTAGAAGCTTTCCACACTTCCCTCTGATCCTTACGACAAGCCAGGTGTGGAAACTTACCTATTAAAGCAGGGAGACTCAGAGAGAGAGTAGCTTCCACAGTCACATCAGTAGTTAGTGGCACAGTCAGATTACCAAGCTCATCATTTTGAAAAGCAAAAAAAAAAAAGCATCAAAAATGTAGTAGGTGCACAACTGCTCCTGCAGGCCATCCCTGACTGCCCTTCTGAAAGCTCTATGCCCTGGTTCCTTTACTTTACTTTATTTTTTAAAATAACACTTTTCACCACTTGGAAGTAATATCTATTCATTACGTGTCACCTCGCGAGGGCATAAGCTCCACAAGACAAGTCTTGTACATCCCTGGACCCTAGGCTGACAATGGAGCCCGGCATGTAGCAGGTGCTCAATACACATGGATTAAATAAGAAAGGGGACAGACAGAAAGATAAATAAGGGGTGGCCCCTGCCTTCAAGGAGCTCCAGTTCTAGCAGCAGAAAGGAAGGCAAACATAGAATTCCAATGCCGTGTGGTGAATGCCCCTCTAGAATCATGCCTGGGGTACAGTGGACCCCAGGGAGGGGACATCAGAACCAGCCTGGGGCCGGGAGAACAGGGCCAAGTGGAGCTTTCTGGGGAAAGTGATGGGTGGTCACTGAAGCTGTGTGACACCTTGGAGAAGGGGGGATTCTGCAGGAAGAGAGATGGGCTGGGGGTGAGAACCAGCTGAGACGTTTTTCCAGGGAGCCTCTTCCAGACTGCCTCCTGAGGAGAGTACTGTGGCCCTAACCAAAATGTGTCTCAACCCGAGGTTGAGGAGAGGTGGGGAGGCCACAGTCAAAATCCTCCTCGGCCTTCAAGGCCTCCAACGCCGTTTATAAATATTACCTCCTCCATGTGGCCTCTCCTGGTGGTCCCCCACCCCTTTCAACCAGGTGGGATTTATTCCATCCATGTGGACATTGTTCCCCTGCCCAGGAGCTGGTGGGAAGTGCTCGGGGCCAGGTTGGTCCCGAATGTGGGCTCCCATACCTCTCCTTGCCTCCCTCAGGGCCTCACCAACCAGAGGGCCCAGGACATTTTGGCGCGGGATGGGCCCAATGCCCTCACCCCACCCCCAACAACCCCCGAGTGGGTCAAGTTCTGTCGCCAGCTTTTCGGAGGCTTCTCCATCCTGCTGTGGATCGGGGCCATCCTCTGCTTTCTGGCCTTCGGCATCCAGGCCGCCATGGAGGATGAGCCGTCCAATGACAATGTAAGCCAGCAGCCTGACCCCTGGACTAGCCCGTGACTCTGTCCTCCCAGCCTGCACCTCCAGGACAGTTGGTGGGCGTGAGATCTTGCTCCCTGCCCCCCACCCTCACGTGCAGTCCCACAGACCCTCTGCTCTTTAGGCTGAAAAGCAGTGAGGCTTCTATATAGATCTACAAACATCCCTCCCCTCAACACACAGGATCATTCATGACTGAGACAGCCTTGTCTGAGTGGGCTTGTCTGCATCCCCTGGGCTTTACCCACTAGAGGAGTCCTAGTCCTAGGGGTTCCCTATGATTTTCCCCACCCCTTCCAGTCTTGGGAGGCTGGGGATTAGAAGATTGAGGGGGAGGCTGGGGAGAAGGGCTTTCTTCTACCATTCTCACCCTCAGACGTAGGCAGAGGTGGCACTGGGTGCTCATCCTGAGTGGCAGTGGCCCCCCTTAGGGTTGGGAAAAGGGCACGTCCATCAAAACCTTCCTCCTTACCAGCTCTATCTGGGCGTGGTGCTGGCAGCTGTGGTCATCGTCACTGGCTGCTTCTCCTACTACCAGGAGGCCAAGAGCTCCAAGATCATGGATTCCTTCAAGAACATGGTGCCTCAGGTAGCTGGCTGGGCTGGGCTCTGGGCTGGGGCATGAGGCTTCTGGGAGAGTCCAGCTCATCTCTTGTCAACTCCTGGTGCTCTGAGATGGACCCTCCAGCTCTCCACACCATGTTCTATTTGGTTGCTATGAGAGCAAGGTTTGTCCTTCTCCCTGGTGGGGTTGGAGGAGAGGCAGAGACCAGCAAAAGAAGAAGGCAGGGGTAGAGACTGGCATTTCACAAGATGCCCGTGGCCTCCCCACAGCAAGCCCTCGTGGTGCGGGAGGGAGAGAAGATGCAGATCAACGCGGAGGAGGTGGTGGTGGGAGACCTGGTGGAGGTGAAGGGTGGAGACCGTGTGCCGGCCGACCTCCGGATCATCTCGTCTCACGGCTGTAAGGTGAGGAGGCCATGCTGGAGTGATGGGCTGAGTCTAAGAAGCAGGCCATATAGAGCTGAGGGGGGCCAGTTAGAGGTTTAAATTTGGGGGGACCCAGGTCCAAATGTCAGCACTGGCCCCCACACTGCCCAGCACGCCTCGGCTCCCACATGGTACTTGTACATTGCCTCCTGTATCTGTGCTACGAATCCTCTGCACCTCGGGTCTTTCTTTGATGTCCACTTGATAGCAATCATGTGTTGAGTCAGATCATGTGTTGAGTTGATGTCAGATGCTTTACACATAATCACACACGCTGTCTAATTTAGCTCTGCAAGAATGGTATAATCATGCAGGGCTGCTGCACGTGGCCACACAAGTGGTGTCTTGCACAGCTCTAGACGGTGCCATTTTCATAGACCACAGTGTTAGTGGTGCCCCCTGTAGTTGTGTGATGCAGAGATTCTGCTTACACTCCCCATTTTACAGATGAGTTGATTAAGTAATGAGGCCAAGGTCACAGAAGAGGTCGGTGACAGCCCAGATTCCAAACCAGAGCAGGGACAATAGCTGACTCATGCTATAAATATGTGATGAGGGCAAGTGTAATTTTGTCTCTCATGTCATGGAGATTGAGTGCGTTTGGAGTCAGGGGACAGCTGTGTGTGCACGAGTGTGTCTGCCCATCTGATGACGACACCCTCCCTTCCTTCTCAGGTGGATAACTCATCCCTCACAGGCGAGTCAGAGCCCCAGACCCGCTCCCCCGAGTTCACCCATGAGAACCCCCTGGAGACCCGCAATATCTGTTTCTTCTCTACCAACTGTGTGGAAGGTGAGAGGCCAGCCTCGGGGAGCCCCTGTCCCAGCACCGCTGAGGGAGGACCCTGAATACTGAGCCCCCAGGCAGCACTGGGGGCCATGGTTGTACCTCCTTGTCAAAAGCCTTGTTTGGAGGAGGGAACTGAAGGGTCAGGGAGCCCTGATGACCGCAGAAATAGTGCCCTTCAGAGAGCAGGGAACTGGCTGGGGCAGCATGACACCATGGAAAAGTTCCCTCCCTAAGGAAGACCTCTGTTCTGTCCACCCCAGGACAGAGCGGCTTCACAAGCCTTCAGATTTGGGGCCAAGACCCCTACATGTGCATGCACACACATACTGATGCCCTAAACCAGCTGTGACTCTCAGAAGTCTCCAGTTTGACTGACAGCTTCCGTCTCTCCTGGTTCTGGGACTAACTGCTTCGTTCTCTGATCCTTGCTTTGCCCAGGGCCCCGGCTGGGGGAGAGGCAGGAAAGCTTTCAGGCCAGGTGTTCACTAGGCCCTTCCCTCGGGCTGCACCCAGGCCTGAGCTTCACCAAAAGAAATTGCCTGTCAGGACCAGGCTGCCCAGTTTGCCCCGTCTCTGCCCTGGGTTCTAGAGATGACTCCTGGAGCTGCCACCATCAATGGCAGGAGTCCAAGCACAACTGAAACCCCTGTCCTCTGTGGTCACTGGCAGTGAGCAGAGCCAGGCCGGACCGGGAGAAGGAGGTTGGGGCAAGAGCCGGTGGGAGGAAAAGCCTGACTAGACCACGGGCCTCGGACAGTGGGCTGAGGAAGCTTGGTACCCCTTCCTCTCCGCACCCGCCTACACCTTTCCCTTCCTGTTTCTCCCTTCTTTTCAGTGTATTATGTTTCTCTGGGCTTTTCCCCGCCTTCAGCAAGTTGGAATTACAGTGAAAATCACCACAGAGAGTTTCCTAAATTTTTAATGTACTGAGATTCTGAAATTGGCTCTATATTTCCCACAATTGGTAAAAATGCCTAGTAAATAATGCCCATTGCTTAATCCTCTAGAGGTTGGCTTTGAAGGGAGGAGAGGAAATGAATGGAACTCAGGTTTGTTGAGTGCCCACTATGTGCCAGGCACTGGCCTTGGTGTGTTACAGCACTATCTCATTTAATTATTAAAACAGTCCCTAGGTAGGAATTAAAACCCAGGTCTGGCTGGCTCCAAATGCATGCCCTTTCTACTGTATCACACTGCCTTCCCCTGGGCACCCCTGCAATGTCTACATAAGGTCCAGTGATTGCATAGCTTCTTCTGTAGAGATTCAGGTCTAATGTTGAGAAAGAAAATCTTGAGACAACAGGGAAAACCCATAAGTGCTTTACTTTGTGTTCACAATGTATTTTTGGCTGATAACAAGTGTGAGATTGATTTTCCTGAACTACTACAGGCAATATTTTTATTTCATCTACTAAATCTCTTCAGTTTGAACTTTGAGTTTATTTGCAAGCTTTTCCCCCAGGCCCAAGTATCAGAGAAAATAACTGGCAGTTGTGTTGAGTCTGGGATTAGCCATCTATGCAGGGACAGGAAGCCAAGTGAGTTACAATCTACTGACAGTGGCCCTCCGGGACCGGAGCCTTTGGCACATTTACACTGTGATGGTTTTCCTTTCCCAGGAGGTAACATAGGACTTCCGTTCCTGGGAGCCCCAAGACACCCGACCTGGTGTCCCCTCCTGTGTTGCAGGCACGGCCAGGGGCATCGTGATCGCCACGGGTGACCGGACGGTGATGGGCCGCATAGCCACTCTGGCCTCGGGCCTGGAGGTTGGGCGGACGCCCATAGCCATGGAGATCGAACACTTCATCCAGCTGATCACGGGGGTGGCCGTGTTCCTGGGGGTCTCCTTCTTCGTGCTGTCCCTCATCCTGGGCTACAGCTGGCTGGAGGCCTGTCATCTTCCTCATAGGCATCATTGTGGCCAATGTGCCTGAGGGTCTGCTGGCCACGGTCACTGTGAGTGGGGCAGACTGAGGGGCCACCAGGGGAGGGTCTTGCTACCCAGCCTCAAAAGCAATAGCGGCTTATGGCTTCTCCGCAGTTTTTTCACTTCCAGCCCCTAAAATCACATGTCAGGTTCTGACTTAATACATGGCTCAGAGTTTGAGTATGTAAAACCTCATGTTGGGCGATGCGCTAGCACTCAGGTTTTCTCCTGGAGCTTGTCCTGGTCGCCTTGTTTCACAACCCTTGTACTAGTCACCTTCCCCTCCTGCAGTCTGCGGTTCATCCTGGCCGGCCCTTCCAGTAAAGGCTCTCTCAAAGGTCACCAGCAACTAAGTAGCAAATTCAATGACCTTTACTCAGTTCCCATTCTTAACTCTGCTGCTGAAATGGATACAGCTGTCCACCCTCCTAGCATTCTCTCCTTTGCTGATGACTGTGACAAGTCACTACCCTGGCTCTCCTCTCGCCTGTCCCTGCAGTGTCCTCCTCTGCCCCATCCTCAGCACTCTGCTCCTGACGCCCCAGAGAGAGCTCATCTCCTCCCCATTTCTGGTACCTGTTCCGGGTGGATGACTCGCACGTATCTACACCCTGCTCTACTCTGGCCCTCTCTCGAGCTCTGGCCAAATGTCTTCAACTCCCTACTGGACATTTCATCTAAATATACACCCATGATCTCAGTTCAACACATCTGAAATGGAACACATTCATGACTTACACAGAGGTCCCACTCAGTGTTCGTGGAGTAAGATCCAGGGAGGAGGGACCGAGCCATGGTCTGGGGTAAGGTCATGGACATCTCCAGGCCCAGGCTGAGCCCTTTATATTGCCCTCTTTCTCGACCAGGTGTGTCTGACCCTGACAGCCAAGCGCATGGCTCGGAAGAACTGCCTGGTGAAGAACCTGGAGGCGGTGGAGACACTGGGCTCCACCTCCACCATCTGCTCTGACAAGACAGGCACCCTCACCCAGAACCGCATGACCGTCGCCCACATGTGGTTTGACAACCAGATCCACGAGGCTGACACCACCGAAGATCAGTCTGGTAACTGGGCACCCTATCCAGAGGGGTGAAGGGGATAGCACAATGCTCGGGGCACTGGCGGGACGGGTGGGTGAGATAAGGGCTCTAAAGGGAAGCCAAGTGCCTGGTTCTCCCTCCTTCCCTCCCAGGGGCCACTTTTGACAAACGATCCCCCACGTGGACAGCCCTGTCCCGGATTGCTGGTCTCTGCAACCGTGCTGTCTTCAAGGCCGGGCAGGAGAACATCTCTGTGTCTAAGGTAGGGGGCCAGGGGGTCAACACAGCCTGCCCACCTTTGCTGACACCCAGCTTCCCCTCTCACACCCTGTGGTTGCCTCGGGGGCATCAGTGCCCTCCCACCTTGGTCCTTCACTGTGACATTGAACTTTCCTCTGGTGGCAGCGGGACACAGCTGGTGACGCCTCCGAGTCAGCTCTTCTCAAGTGCATTGAGCTGTCCTGTGGCTCTGTGAGAAAGATGAGGGATAGAAACCCCAAGGTGGCTGAGATCCCTTTCAACTCAACCAACAAGTACCAGGTCTCGTTGGGGTGCTGGGTCAGGGGAAGAGGGAGGGACAGAAGTGAGGGGCACACAAAGCTGAGGGGGAATCAAGAGAAGGAGTGGGAGCCTCTGAGCATCACATCCTCTCACCCCAGCCTCATCCCCTGGGGCAAGGTGGGTGACCAGATGTCTCGTCACAATGACCTCCACCCTCCAGCTCCCAAACTTTTGTTCCTTTACTACAGCCTGCCACCCTTTCAAGTCTTCTTCCCAGGGCTCCACATCCTCTGGCCCCAGTTCCCCAACTCTTCCATCCTATTCAGTTTAACCACGCATGCTTCGGAAATTTCCTTAGAGTATCCCCCAGCCTGTGGACATCTGTTAAAGGCCAAGAATGCAGTCTCAGCTACGTCCTGTAAAAGCCACAGGGGCAAAGCCCCCTGAGGCCATATGGTGACAGGTATGCTGACGACGGAGCCACCTAGCCCTTAGCAAAGGGCTTGTCTTAACTGATCTGAGTAAATATCAGTGTCCTAGGGGAAGGTGACTCTCAGGTTATAGGACTAGGACTATGAAGCCCAAACATCCATCCACAGCCTGAGGCGCTCCCTATGTTGACAGAAGTTGATGGATCAGGGGTTATTTTATTAAGGGAGTTTTCCATACCAGCCACTGCTTTATCCCAGGCCCCTGTGCTGGACACTGGAGCTATCAAGACAAGTATGGCCCCTCTGTAACTGCCTGTGCTCTCTCCAGCTGTCCATCCATGAGCGAGAAGACAGTCCCCAGAGCTACGTGCTGGTGATGAAGGGGGCCCCCTGAGCGCATCCTGGACCGGTGCTCCTCCATCTTGGTGCAGGGCAAGGAGATCCCTCTGGACAAGGAGATGCAGGATGCCTTCCAGAATGCCTACCTGGAGCTGGGAGGACTTGGGGAGCGCGTGCTGGGTGAGGGGCCAGGAGCAGGGAGCAGGGCTGAGAAAGGGGTCCCTGGAATCAGGGGCTCTTGGGGGCATCCAAGCAGCCACTTTGCTGCTCTCACTCCTCCCTTCCGCCCCCTTCAGGCTTCTGTCAACTCAATCTGCCCTCTGGGAAGTTTCCTCGGGGCTTCAAATTTGACACAGATGAGCTGAACTTCCCCACAGAGAAGCTTTGCTTCGTGGGGCTCATGTCCATGATTGACCCTCCACGGGCTGCCGTGCCAGACGCTGTGGGCAAGTGCCGGAGCGCAGGCATTAAGGTACCGTCTTCAAGTTGTCCCCTCCATCCTCTCCTCCCAAACACCAAAGGTCAAGGGGCCACAGAGGCCACTGCCCTGGGGAGACTCAGGCCACTGTGGCCTCCTTCCCACTTACCGAGAGGGGAAGCTATCCTTCTACAAGGAGAGACCAGCCCCTGCCTTGGACTCTCATCCCTTTTGCTCAGAGTGGCCAGTCCCACACCCATGCTCTCTCTCCCTGGCACAACTCATTCCATTCTGATTTCAAGCTGGTCAGGCACCCCTATTCGGAGAGCTGGTTGTCCTACCCTTCCCACCTCCTGCCCTCTCTCTCTAGCCATTTGGGATGAGATTAGTAGGCTCTTGCCTGCACCCATTCACATCCTCCCATAACCCCATAGACTAGCTCCAGTCCTCATCCCACCAAGCACACCCCCAGCCGCCAGGTTCTCTTATCCAACTGCAACTGCTTCTCAATGACCACTCCCTCCTACGTGCTGCATTTGCTCTTCATTCAACAAATATTTATGGTTCACCAAGCCCTGTTCAAGGTGCCAGAGTTCAACAAACAGACAAAAATCCCTTCCATCTGGGTTACTTTCCTGTTCCAAAGATACAGCTCTTTACCACTCTCAGCTTGTCTAGTTACCAATTCTGGCGCCATAGCTTCTTCCTCCTTTTCCAACATCTCACCTGTTACCAAATCAGTTCAACTCAACCTGTCTCCTGAGGGCCGGGGGCCGCACCAGGCACTGGGGATACAAAGATGAATAAGACACAGCGCCTGGCTTCCGGAGCTCATGGTCCCTCGGGGGAAGCAAATGCCTTGAAATTAATCACAGAACAATTTTAACAGCCAAGGTCAGTGAGCACCTGCCACGGGTCATATGCTCTAATAATAAAAAGAGCCAATTGTTTAGTGAGGCTTTTATACGAATCAAGCACTGTTCTAAGCATCAAACCTACAGATCTCATTTGATCTTCACAACAACCCCATGAGTAAGCACTAGCATTTTCCCTTTTTTACAGAGAGGGAAACTGAGGGGCAAAGTAGTGTCCCCAAGGCCACAGAGCTTGTCAGCGGCAGAGCCAGGCACCTGCTATCTTAACCATCACACTAGAGGGCTTGTACGTATATACGTATATATGTGTGATTTCTGAAAACCACAAACCCTCTGTCTCTAAGGTAGGCATCATTTTCCCCATTTAAAAATAAAACAAGCTGAGACTCAGAGTAGCTTTCCCAAAATAAAACTGCTAGCAAGAGGGAGACCGGCTCTAGGAAGCCTGGTCCGCTTGTCGGGAAGGCCCGTGCTCTCGCTTTCACCAGGCAGCCTGTTGCCCTGCTCGCGGCTATGACCGAGGCCTGGGGAAAGCACGTCCCCGGGAGCTCAGAGCAGCAGGGAGCAGTTAAGTCCACCGCAGAGCCCCGGACAGTGTTTTACGGAGGGCGTGATATTTGATCTGGGTCTCGAAGGGTGAAGAGGATTCTGTAAAGCAGGGAGGGAGAGGAAAACACGTCAAGAGCAGGGAACAGCGCGTACCCTCCGTGGTTAGACTGCGCGGGGTGCGTGGGGGCAGCAGTGGGAGGTGGCAGAGAAGCACCAGGCAATGAGACCGGAACGCTGGACCAGGGCCAGTTGGAAGGACTTTGCTTAAATGCCAGACTTGGGCTTTATCTGTGAGCCACAGAGAGCCACAGGTGTCATGGGGCAGAGCTGGCTCTCAGGAGGCTACCTGGATGGAAGAGGGACTGGATTTGGAGAAGAATGGAGTCAGAGGCAAGGAGTAAGGGGCCATCGCAGTAGCTCAGGCAAGATGATGACCCAAACCAGGGCAGCAACAAAGGGAGTGGAGAGGAGTCCTGACGTTTGAGAGATGTTTTGAGAACTTGGTGACCGAACTGGATGTGGGAGGCGAGGAAGATACAGGAGACAAAGGACTGAAAGAACAGAGGGATGGTTTCCAAGGTAGGGAGCAGAGGAGCAGGCTCGGTGTGGTGGAGGGAGCAGAGATAAAGAGTTTGATTTGACCTGAAGTTGGAAGCGTCTCTAAGACACCCAGGGAGAGACATTCAGGAAAAGCTTGAATATGGTTGAGAGCTCAAGAAAGAGGGCCAGGATGGGAGAGTTCAGTCTCCCTTGCACATGCAATTGAAGACACGCTAGTATGTTTGATTCCATTGCTCAGGAAAAGAGCAGGGGTGAAGTAAGGGGAGGAGAATGACACTCCGGCCACACCCACATTAGGGGCAAGTGGAGAAAGAGGAAGCAGTGAAGCTGGGGGAGGGTGGAAAGTGAGAGCTAAGTAACTAAGTAACATTTAGCGGGTGTCCACCTCACCCCGTTTACTTCTCCTGACGACCCTGAAGGCACGACTCGCGGTTTCCACTGCGCTGAGACTCAGGGAAGGCACCTGGGGATGGTCCGTGTTTCAACTTAGGTCCGCAGGTGACTCCAAAGCCATTTCCTCACTCTAGTTGGCTGCCACCCTGAGGAGGGTGGGAAAGAGCACAAGAGGGATGGAGGGACCCAGGAAGGTTGGAATCCATAGACACTAGGGGAAGACAGGGCTTCAGGGAGGGGGCAATGAACAGTGACCCCCTCAGGGGGTCAAGTGGGATGCGGACTGCAAAGATGCTTTTGTCTTTCAGTTGGGAGGCCGTGTGGCCTTTGCGGTGGAACAGACACAGTGGGGCCTGAAGGTCTTCCTTCTCAGTGTTTGTGGGATCCAGCCCACACCCCCACACACACAAATGCTACCCTAAGCCAGATCTGATCTCCTTATTCTTATAATAATAGATGCTTAACCAGCCTCTCAGATGCCAACCACTCTTCCCATCCAACCCCATCCATCCTGCAAAAAGGGCAATGAACATCATCATGGTTCAGGCAGGAATCACCTTCCTCCCACGTGGTGAAGGGATGGCAGGGGCAGAGGAACAGGTGGTGGAAGGCAGGGGGAGGGAGGGAGAAGACGTCTGCCTCCCATCCCTCCCCTGCCCAGTTAGAATGCCGGCAGCGCTCACGCTGGGCAGGAAGAAAACCACATCCATTCCGGCTCCCTGGGACCTGGAGCAAATCAGGTCCTTTGTTTCCTAAGCCTTTGTTTCCTCGTCAGTGAAATGAAGGAGCTGTTAAGGGTCTTTCCAGCTCTGACAAGCTCATATCCCATGAAATCCAAACTCCTAAACAATCCTAGAAGCTTCTCTTCCAAGGGACCCTCATTAACTTGCTATTCTGTCAAAGAGTCTTTCTTCAATTTAAGCAAACTATCTCTGATCTCCTGAACACATGTCATTGTCTCTCCTCCTCACTCATCCTCCCAAACACACACACACACACACACACAATTCCATTACTTTGACTGGGATCGGCCATCCCACCATCTAGTGGTCTAGATATTCCCCACTTTGGGAAACAAGGAACAAGAGGAGAAAACAAAAAAAACCAAAACCCCTCATGTTGCTTTCCTTTTCTCTCTTCTCCTTCCCGCCAGGTGATCATGGTGACCGGGGACCACCCTATCACGGCCAAGGCCATTGCCAAAGGTGTGGGCATCATATCAGAGGGCAACGAGACAGTGGAGGACATCGCAGCCCGGCTCAACATTCCTGTCAGCCAGGTCAACCCCAGGTGAGGCTCTGTGGGCCCCCTACCCCCGTCAACCCAGCCTCTCCCACGGGACGCTGGAGCATCCCCTGTGGGTCTCTGGTCCCACCTCCAGGACATCGACAGGCCTAACCTGTGGTTCCCAAGTCCTGCGGGTATGGCCAGGCTGTGCCACTGATAAGCTATGTAACCTCAGAGATGCCACTTTTCCTTCCTGAACCTCCATTTTCTCAACTACAAAATTAGGACAGTATCTATGCTGGCCGGTTGCTATAGGAGCGAGATAAGTATAAAGGAAGTAGCACTTGGCCTAGCAAACTGGACTGACGACCGTGCTGCTGCTTGGGGAGGACTGAGCATCACTCCCTCAAGGAGGGAAATGGGGAAGACAGGTCACTGAGCGTCGAGGGAGAGGAGGGTTGAAGCTGTGGAGGAGCCCGACTTAGTGGGCAGACCAGAGCCCTGCTGGTGGTGAGGAGAGGCAGTGGGGCGCGCTCAGGCGCCAGGGAATCAGCCAGCTCTGCCCCCGCCCTCCAGAGAAGCCAAGGCGTGCGTGGTGCACGGCTCCGACCTGAAGGACATGACGTCCGAGCAGCTGGATGAGATCCTCAAGAACCACACAGAGATCGTCTTTGCCCGGACATCTCCCCAGCAGAAGCTCATCATCGTGGAGGGCTGTCAGAGGCAGGTGAGTGCTGGGGCGGGGGTGGTGGCAGGGCCAGGCATCTGCAGGGGCTGCACTCCCAGCTCTGGTGGTACCTCCTCCCCAGGGAGCCATCGTGGCGGTGACGGGTGACGGGGTGAACGACTCCCCTGCGCTGAAGAAGGCGGACATCGGCATTGCCATGGGCATCGCTGGCTCTGACGTGTCCAAGCAGGCAGCTGACATGATCCTGCTGGACGACAACTTTGCCTCCATTGTCACGGGCGTGGAGGAGGGTGAGGAGGCTGCCCAGGCTGGGGTGGCATCTGGGATGTCTGAAGCTGGACACCTGCTGCCTATGCCTTTCACCCCATTTGCAGAGTCAACTCAGGATTTCAGGCATCCACCACCTGCTTTAGCTTCCCTCCTCAAACACAAAATCTCCCTCTGTCGGGAAGACGGGCGGCCACGTTTCAGGGGCTGGGGTGGGGAGGGTCCCTCTAATCTCCCTGATGCCCTCAGAACCTCCCCACAGGCCGCCTGATCTTTGACAACCTGAAAAAATCCATCGCCTACACCCTGACCAGCAACATCCCCGAGATCACCCCCTTCCTGCTCTTCATCATCGCCAACATCCCTCTGCCTCTGGGCACTGTGACCATCCTCTGCATTGACCTGGGCACTGACATGGTGAGGCCAGGGACGGGAGGAGGGGACAGGCAGGGCAATGGTGGGGGCATGGCGGGGAGGGAGGGAGCAGCAGATGGAAGGAGAGGTGCACTGTGATGGTTGAAGAGAAGACGAGCTCTAGGCCTGGAAGACCATAGGGTCTTGAGTCTTTTTTGTGTTTGTTTATGTATTTATTGTTTTGTTTGGGGCTGAAGAGGTAATTAGGTTTATTTATTTATTTTATGGCGGGACTGGGGATTGAGAACCCAGGACCTCGTGCATGCTAAGCATGCACTCTACCACTGAGCTATACCCTCCCTGGGTCTTGAGTCTTAATCAATGTTTGGATCATGTCAAAGATCCTTCACCACTGATTGTCCTCTGCCCCGTCATCTCCCTGAAAACGCCCTCCTCTCCCCCTCCACCCCCGGCACAGGTCCCTGCCATCTCCCTGGCCTACGAGGCAGCTGAGAGCGACATCATGAAGCGGCAGCCGAGAAACCCACAGACAGACAAGCTGGTGAACGAGAGGCTTATCAGCATGGCCTACGGCCAGATCGGTGCGGCCGCGCCCAGGGCTCAGGAGGGAACCCCGAGAGGAGTCTTCTCCTGGCTTTCGGAGGGATGAGTCCCCTGCGAAATTCCAGAACGGGGGCCAACTCCCTGAGGGTCAGGGACGTCCCTCTCTGGCCCGTAGAGGCTGGCCCCACCCTGCTGCTGTCCTGACCCGGGCCCTGTCCTCTGCCCTTTGCCCACGACCCACAGGGATGATCCAGGCGCTGGGTGGCTTCTTCACCTACTTCGTGATCCTGGCAGAGAACGGTTTCCTGCCTTCACGGCTGCTGGGAATCCGCCTCGACTGGGACGACCGGTCCATGAACGACCTGGAGGACAGCTACGGACAGGAGTGGGTGAGTAGGGCCGCATAAGCGTGGAGGTTCGGGTGGGAGAGGGTGAGGCGGAACAACTGGCAGGAGTGGTCAGTCAGGGCCAATGGGATTGGGGGCTGAGGGTGGATTGGGTGCCCAGGGTTTAGCATCTGCCTGGACCACACTGCACCCCGGTCCTCCCCCTTCCTCTCACACTCTCGCCTCTCTCTGCCCACCCTCCCCTAGACCTATGAGCAGCGGAAGGTGGTGGAGTTCACGTGCCACACGGCCTTCTTCGCCAGCATCGTGGTCGTGCAGTGGGCTGACCTCATCATCTGCAAGACTCGCCGCAACTCCGTCTTCCAGCAGGGCATGAAGTGAGCTCCCGCCCGCCCGGCACGCTCGCCCTCCCATACAGGCCCCCCTAGGCCCCTGGGGCTGCATCTGCTGGGGACTCGGATTGTAGTGGCCCAGCTGTGTGGTCATAGCCTTGTTGGAAGTAGATGAGAGAGGAGGAAGGAGGGCTGTGACCATTTCTGATGAGTTTTAATTTTGCTCCTGTACCCACCTCCGCCCTTGGCCCAGCCCTAAATACAGGGTCTCCTGTGCTCCCTCCACTTGGCAAGCAGCTCCAGGTTACAGCACTTGCCCCATGGTGTTATCCTTGTGGGAGCTGTGAGCTGCTCAGGTCAAGTTCAGAGCCTTCTTATAGCGTGAGTTACAGGTGCCAGTCACTGTGCTGAGCAGGTTCCCAGACATCATCTAACCTCATAATAGCTCTGTGAGGTTGGTGTTATTTTCATTTTATGGATGAGACCCCCAAAAGGTTAAATGGCATGCTGGGGGTCAGCCAGCTGGGAATGGCTCACCCAGCTCTGTCTTGCCCAAGCTCGCGGCTCCTACACAGAGTGGCTGGCCTGTCACACAGCCTGGCACCTGCGAGGTGCTCGGGGATCGCTCTGTGACTCCAGCCTGGATGGCGGTGAGTGCTGAGGGTATCACTCTTGTTCTCTTGATGTGCTTCTGCAGGAAACAACAGGCACAATTCCCCATGTGAGTTTTGCCACAATTTCTTAGTTCCAGGGGAGAAAAAGATGCCTAAACTCTGGTGAAGTTAATCACATTTAAGATCCTAGGAAGAGGAAAGGGAAACCTCTGTTAGATAAGTAGAGGTAACACGAAGGAAGGAGATTCTGACAAGCTGAAAACACTACTGGGGAAAAGGCAGTGAGAAGAGAACTCGGAGCGGAGGGTCCAAGACGTCGGTGCAGAGCTGGGGCTGGCTTACCATGCAGGACGTGGGTGATACAGCAGGGTGGGGGCTACATCTGACAGGCAAATGGAAAAGAAACCAAACAGGGGACAGAAAAGGAGCACTAATACCAACAAGCAACCTGTCCCCAGGCAGCTTTACGCCCTCCCTGGGGTCTCTGGACCCACAGGGGTTCTCAGGGATGCTATTTGCATTATTCAAAAAGCTTTGTGGAAATCAAGCACTTCCTCTAAGAAGGTTCCCAGGCAGAAGCCTAAGTGTGAAGTATAATTATCCCAAGCTAATGCACGGTTCTGTTTAGAAGCCACGATATTTCTAATTAATTTTAAATGGGGAAATATATTCACTACTTATTAACAAATACCTCTAGAGAGACAAAAATCACTTACAATGTGGCCTTTATAGAAGAAAAAAGAGAGGGGGTCCTTAGTGAGTGAAAAGTTTGGGAACCACTGACTTAAGTCATGAAGAGGTGCTGTGCATAAGGTTATAAAGTACAACTGAGCTCTTCCCAAGTTTGAGAGCTTTCCGCACTTTCTCGCTCATAATCTTCCCGCAACCCTAGGATATAAAGGTACTGTCTTCCCCAGAGAAGGAGCATGAAGCTCAGAGAAGTTATGAAACATAGCCTACAAGGTAGGTAGGTATAGCTCAGTGGCAGAGTATGTGCTTAGCATGCACCAGGTCCTGGGTTCAATCCCCAGTACCTTCATTAAAATAAATAAATATAAAAATTAATTAATTAATTAATTAACCAAATTACCTCCCTCCCCAAAAATAAGAAATCAAGTAAATTTTTAAAAATTAAAAATTAAATACAAATTTTAAAAAAAAGAAATATTATTTACAACCAAAAACTGATAAGTGGCTGAGCTAGAACTAGACCCCACCTGTCTGACTCCAGACACTGTCCTCAGAGCCTTATTCTGTCCTGCTCTTCAGTTCTGATATAGCAACAACATAGGGATATCTTCAGCATTTCTTATCCAGTGAGATTTCCCTTTCTGGGTGCACTACAAACATCCCTTCTTTACTGAATATCTCTGACCAGCACCTAGCAGGGGTGTAGGAGACACCGATCAGGGATAAGACATACATGGGCCCAGATGAAGGAGCTTCCAGAGCGTCTTGTTGGGGAGACAACAGTTTCACAGACCACGAGCCTGGGGCAATAACTAGATGCTAAGCTGCGTGAGGGCAGGCCCCAGGTCTCCAGAAGGAAGCTTGCGTTGACCACAGCATCTTCTGCACAGACGGTATCACCCAACACAGAGGAAATATTTATTTAGTGGACGCATGTATGTGTTATAGGCCACAATCAGAGGTAAAATCAGGAAGCAGAAAAATTAGACAACCTTTCTTCGGTTACATCTGGCATAAGAAGAGGGTGTTTGGAGAAGGCACCGGAAGACATCATTTATACTAGCCCTTCCGGGGTTTCGCCCCGACTCGTTCCCTTCCACCACCAGGGAACCCTGGACCTCTGCCCCTCCTTGCCCTCCCTTCAAACGCTCCGACCCTCCTTTCTTTGCCTTTCCAGGAACAAGATTCTGATTTTTGGGCTCCTGGAGGAGACAGCGCTGGCCGCCTTTCTGTCTTACTGCCCAGGCATGGGCGTGGCCCTCCGCATGTACCCGCTCAAGTGAGTGTCTCTTTAGTCGCTCCCCTTCGCGGATCCCCGTTCTGGTCCCTTCCAGGCAACCTCTGATGCTCCTGACACTCTCCTGCTTCTTCCAGGGTCACTTGGTGGTTCTGTGCCTTCCCCTACAGTCTCCTCATCTTCATCTACGATGAGGTCCGCAAGCTGATCCTGCGGCGATACCCCGGCGGTAGGCACCTCCGCGCCTCGCCCCGACCCCCAGCACAGCGCAGCCCCGCGCGCCGCGGGCTGCCCCTCCGGCGCTCCAGGCCCAAACGCCTTTCCTGCTGCGGATCCTGCCCTCTTTTCCTCAGCGCCCTCAGGTCCCGGGTCCCTGTCCTAGGAGCCCTGACTCTGCTGAACTTCCTCCCCGCCTCTTCCTCTCAGATCCTGGGGTCACCTCACACACAGTTGGTCCCTGAGGCCGTCCGCCTTCCACCTGGAATCACAGAACATCAGAATGAGAAGGGCCCTTGAGGCCCCCTAGTCCCACCTTCCACATTTTACAGATAAAGAGAGGGGCAGAGGTGGCTTTATCTGTTCAGGGTCCTAACTCCAGGAGCAGCAGGACTGGCACTAGAACCCAGGCCACCGACTCCCAGTCACCAATCAAGTATTTTTGTTTTTCCCAACAAGCATTTTGATCACTTACTGGAGGTCAACAGCGGATAGCCTGCAAGCCAAATATGGTTCATGGATAGTGTTTGGTTTGGCTTCCCTGTGTTGTGCGGGTGGTTTTTTTTTTGTTTTTGGTTTTTGCTTTTTTTTTTTTTTTCAATTGGCCTAACATCTAAAACTTAAGGGCTTTCACATCAAATCCAAATTTCTGACTTCTCCTGAAAAATCACAGGGACTGTGAACCCCGGATCCTATTTCTGCCCAGCAACTGTGGACGGCTGCCCCTTTAGGAATTCATGTGTTACCTGAACAGCCCCTGCGGGTGTCTGTATCTTCACCCCCAGCCCACTCTGTGCCCCACCCTTCCCTGGGCTAAATGCCAGTCTCTCCTTTCTGCTCCTCTGTGGTCTTGATTACTGCCCACTGAAGTTCCTCTCCCTGCGCCTGTCACCTTCCACGGCTGCTTTCCTCAGCCCCTTCCACCGAGGCCCTGGGAGATTTACCTCTTGTTCCTTTTAAGCTCACACTGCAACTCCCACCCCTCATCTCTTTAACAGGCTGGGTGGAGAAGGAGACATACTACTGAACCCACTGGCAGAAGAACCAGGCACGGGAAAGACGGGGTGCCCTGGATGTGTTGCAGGGATGGCACTGGGGAGGGGTGGGAAACACAGGGGTGGTATCTGGAGGGGAGACTTAGGGAGAGAGAATGAGGCAGCTCGGCAGGCTGCGTTGGGGGGAGTGGGTAACTCAGCCTGGGGTGATTGCCCCGTAAGCCTAACTGTGAGCCATCAGCTTACATGCTTCATGTCAGGGTCCCCTCCCCCCCGCTCCACTCCATTCCATCTATCTTATCTGAGGAATTGAGGGTCACCCCAGCCCTCCCCAGGCCCTGTCCCTTCACCCCCATTTCCCACTAGAACAGATCAAAGACAGGAATCCGTCTAAACCAGGAAGGAGACTGTCTCAGATTACCGATGTCCTGTTCCCTCTCCAGCCTCACCCTACTTCCCCCTTTCGCCCCTCGTTTGCTTCCTGCCCAACTCTGTCCTCTGCTTCCCCCTCAGACCTGGAAATGGTTCCTCCCGGTGAGTGCTGGGGCCTGAGGCCAGAAAGGGAAGCTCGCTGGAGAAGCCGGCCTGTCTCCCAATCAAGTCTGGTTAGGAGCCGCTAGAGGAGAGCGGGGTGGACAGGTGGGAGGGTGGGGTACGGCGGAGGAGGGAGACAGAAAAGGAGAGAGACTGTCAATGACAGGACATCTGACATAGATGTCTGGGCTCCAGCTCTGTGTCCTGCCCTTTTAGAGCACCCTGCCAGCAGACCAAATTCAAATGCCATCAGAGTAGCAGCAGAGGCAGGACCAGGAGGCAACCCAGGGAGCTTCACTGAGATTCCACAGCCATGTAACCACAGCATCCCCCACTGACCCTTAGTTTGTTGTCTGTTGGTCCCTGAGGCCCAGGTGTCACAGATGCCCTAGCTCTCTACATCACACGCTCTTGGTAACACCCCGCCCTTTAGAATACTGAGTCCTCAAGTTCCATGTTGTTCCAAGAGGAAGAGCTGCCAGCTCACTCCCTGCCCCTCCCCCGGCTTCATGCCCATCCAGACGAACCTGCGTCACTCCCAGGCACTGCCAAGCCAGCCCTGGAAAAGGAAGTCCCTGGCCATCAGCTGGAATTGGGGTGGAGATGTTCCCAGAAACTGCCTGTCTTCCAGGGTCATGCAGAATCAGCTTAGGTCATGGACGTGTTTAGAACCTCTAGACAACAAGAGGCAACACGTTAGGAGACCTGCCTTAGACCTGTCAGATGGCTGGGCTGTTCGTCCCAGGAAAACGCCTTTCACACTTATGATCATTGTGCCGATTTTCCCCAAGACAGGGAGTTGGTTTCAGAAGAAGCTGAAGAAGCTTCTTTAGCTTCTAAGAAGCTTAGAAGAAACTACCTTTCCCTCCGTAGCCCCCTCCCCACCTGCGCTTGGCTCTGTAGGCAGTTCCGTCCATTCTCTAAGCCTGGCTTAGAAGGCATTGGGAATGTCCCGTAGAGAGACACCTGGATGAACCAAGCAAGTGAGAGAGACACCCAAGGAACATGGGAGACCTAAGGCAGAAAGGAAGGAAGCACAAAAGACAAACATCAGGCCCATAAACAACTTCCCAAAGGCTATTACTTCATTACACTGGAATTTTACTTTATCAGAAGTATCTTGAAATAATGAGTCATTGCCTTGGGCTTGGAAAACTAACTGGGAAACCATGTTAATTTGGGCCTGGTTAATTTGGGATTCGTTGACCGCGGACAAAAGTTTATCTTTGCACAATCAATAACAATGGCATTTGTTTAGTAAATTAAGAGCATCAGCAATATTGCTAGGGGTGGCATATTTAGTCTCCTAAAATGATGCTTTTCAGGCACTTCAGGAATATCCATTTAGAAATAGTGAATGCATGGGCTAATTACCATCAGTTCTTATGTATTTGTTAGAGAAACACCTGCAAGACTTTTTATTCAGTGACCTTTTGCAAGACATTAGTTTGAGGTACTACGTATGTACTTGAAAATAATAAAGTTGCATTTCTTTATGAAAGAAGAAATCCCTTCCATGATTCAGATTTCTATACTTAATACTTGCCTCCCTCCCAAATCATGGTATTGAAATGTGTGCGGTAGAGGAAGCAAGAAAGAGAGGGCAAAGGGGGGTGGAGGGTGGGAAGGGATAGACTGGGATTTCAAAATTGTAGAGTAGATAAACAAGATTATACTGTACAGCACAGGGAAATATACACAAAATGTTATGATAACTCACACAGGGAAAAAATGTGACAATGAGTGTGTATATGTCCATGAATGACTGAAAAATTGTGCTGAATACTGGAATTTGACACAACATTGTAAAATGATTATGAATCAATAAAAAAATGTTAAAATAAAATAAAATAGAATAAAAAAAAAAAAAGAAAGAGAGGGCAAGAGATAAGGACAGAAGGGAAACATCTGGGAGCAGATGATGTCAGCAGAGTGAGCTGGAGGGGAAGAACTTAGGTTGCAAAATAACTTAGAAGAAAATATAGTAGAACCATAAAGGAACCAAGAACCGTAGAGGTTTGTCTAGGACATGGACGAGCCCATGAATCTATGGGTCTGAACCCTTAGGGCCACTCCTGCTTTTTCTGTGCCAGACCAAAATCTGGCCATTCTCAAGATGAGCAGGTGGGAGAGGATTGGTGGGCTGAGGGGCCCCGATAGTCAACACCAATCAACAGTCTGTACCGTTGCGGGTGCTGTCTTTGGAGTAGTGGGGAAGGTGGAGGGAGAAGATGCAATCCTTGAAATTCACCTAAGTAGCAGACAGAGACAGCCTTCATGGACAGGGTGTGATGGGCTGCAGGGAGGGATGCTTCTGTGCTGGGGACGGAGGGTGTGGGTGGGTGGGTGGTGGGCATTCCTTTAGGGGCCCCTAATAACGGCAGAGAAACAGACATCGACACTTACAGCCCTGTGCCAGGATCTTGGAATGCCAGTCAGAAGTCAGTTCTTGGTGGGGGAGGGCATAGCTCACTGGTAAAGTGCATGCACTAGGTCCTGGGTTCAATCCCAGTACTTTCATTAAAATAAATAAGTACATAAATGAAAAACCTAATTACCTCCCCTTCCAAACAGTAAAAATAAATTTAAAAAAAATTTTAAGTCAGTTCTTGGCCCCTTTATTACAAGTCTAGCAGTGATGGGAGTGGTGACTAGAATAGGGGCTGTAGGAGAGTTAACTGCTGCTCACTTGGTGCCATGACCTGCATCAAAGCTTTGTATAGTCTCTTAATCCTGCCCCAAGGCCTTGATTCTCGGTGGTCCCTCTGCCAGGAACACTTCTCCCTAGTTATTCACATGCCTGGCTTCCTCACTTCATACAGATGTCTCCTTAAGCATTTCCTCCTCCCAAAGGCTCACACAGACCACACCAAATAAAACAGCACTTCTGGCAGCTCTTTGCCCATTCTCTGTGTTTTTATTCATAAACACTAACTACCTCAAATATGGATGGATAGGTAGATATAAGTAATATATAAAATATATACATAGGATTCAGAGATATATATTATATATAGAGAGAAAAAGAGTTGTTTGTTTATATTCTTTTTTGTTTGCCCGACTTCTTCTCCAGAATAAGTTCCACATACACGGGAATTTTTTTCTTCACCACCTTTATTTAACACCTGAAACAAAGCCTGCCACGTATTAGGCGATTAATAAACATTATTTGGACGCCTGAAATAATCCTCTTAATCCAGTAAAATGGGAACTATTGTTATCTTTCATTTACAGATGAGAAGACCAGGGCTTGGAAAGGCTAAATTGTGTGTTTGGTTTCAAAGATTTACCATCAGAATCAGGATTCAAGGGGAGATCAGTCTGGCTTCGGGGCCAGCCCTCTCCATCACCTTTGCCATACTCTGCAGGCACAGTGAGGAGGCGGGGTGGGGGGAGCCTGATTAGGGCAATGGTTTAGCGACCTGGGGAGGCTGCTAACGGAGCCAGGAATTTGTGGACAATGAACATCTGAGCAGTAGGGTCTGGGCGGACCCAAGTGATTAGAAGCAGAAAAAAGGTAAGGCCATGATGATCTTATAGATGCGATGAGGGGTTAATATTCAACCACCTGCCAGAAGATCTTAGTGAAAAGGTGAGAGAAGCTCACTGTGGACTATAGTGTTAGGAGCTAAGCCAGCCTCTGACCCCAGGCAGATGTACTTTCCATGCCATTTCCTTTTTATCCACAGAATAGGAAATGTAATGATTCATTAGAGACACATAACAAGCTGAATATTCCTAATGCTAAGAATGCAGCACAAAATAGGAAAGCATGATTAGATCAATGTTCAAGGAAGACATTTAAAACGAGTCTTTCAAAGACATCCTCAGCTCCAGTGAGTTCAGTGGAGAATGTTTTCCAAATACCTTGAAGAACATTGTTATATTATTTCAACTGGACTAGAACGTAGAAAAGAATTTCATGTTGCCCAGCCTATTTTATGAGACAGATACAGTTGTGATAGAACTTAATAAAACAATGACAAATATATATGTGTGTACAGCAACTTGACTATCACCAAATAGTGGGATGCAAGGACAGTATATTATATGGAAAACTAATCACTAACATTTACGGAGAAAAATGACTAAATAATTTCGGAAGATGTTAAGAAAGTTATCAGGAAAATTTAACATCTATTCTTGATTAAAATGTTGGAGGGAAAAGCCTTACAGGAAAGTGTAATCATGTTCAGAGAAGAGAGGAAGGGATGGACGAGTCTAGAAAATGATAATAACAGCAACTATAACAAAAGCAATAGCAACAACATTTGAAATCCTGCAGAAGGGGTTTACATTTAAATCGTCTGAGTAGCGGGGGAGGGTATAGCTCAGTGGTAGCGTGTGTGCTTGGCATGCACGAAGGTCCCAGGTTCAATCCCCAGTGCCTCCATTAAAAAGAAATAAATAAATAAGCCTAATTACCTCCCCTTCCAAAAAATAAACAAAGGAATTATTAAATAAATAAATGGTCTGAATAAAGAGACAAGCTGGAAGAAATAAAAACACTTTTTGGGGGTGAATGATGTGATTAAATAGCTGAAAAATCCAAAGAAGTCAACCAAAACAAAGCAACAGCAGCAGCAACAACAAAAATCCTAGCAGCAATGAGTTCAAAGTTACAAGGCACAGGATACCAATTTTTCAAAAAATTAAATGTATCCCTAAATATTAGTGAGATGGAAAAGACAAAGAGCGTCTATATACAACAGAACCCAAACGAATTACATTCAAGAGTTAGCATGTGAGGCATATGGTACTTATTAAAGGAAATTTAGAAGCACATGAGAGTAATAAAGAAAAATATGAATATATGGAGAGCTAAACTTGATTGCCGTTTGGGAAGACAGAATGCAGTAAAGATAAAAATATATTACTCTGAAGAGCCAATCCAGTATCAATGAAAATCCTTACTGTATTTTTGTAAAACATGACATTTTGGTTGTGACATTCACCTGCAGGAGTGATCAGGCAGGAATATCAGAATTTTTTTATAAGTAATTATGAAGCAAATGAGTAAGCAGCTGCGATGCTAGCATATTTACTCTGTCAGATTTTGGAACATAGCAGACCAAAGTGATGGGTATCAGAACCTTATAACATTAAGCTAAAACCTGAAGATTCATAGTTCAACTTATTTTGAAGAACTATTTGTGGACCAACCTCTTTGTGCTATTCCTGGGGCTGGGTATACAGCCGTGAATAGGCCAGGAAAGGTCTCACCGTCATGGAGAAACAGACAACTTAACGAGTCAACAGATGAATGGGCAGGATAATTCAGAGGGAAAAAGGGCAGTGAAGACCACAGTGATGGATAGAGGTCTGCGTGTGAGAGGCTATTTTGGGTTTGGCAGTTACAGAAGGCCCTTCTGAAGAGGTAGACTTTTGAGCTAAGGTCTGTGAAACAGAATGGGGTTTCCAAAAATAATTTCAATGGATTGTATGTCAATAAAATTGCCTTGAGGGACTTCCTGTGTGCAAGGCAGGGCTGAATGCTGTTGTCACATAGATGATGCATAGATGAACTTGGCAATTTTAACTTTAACCTTGCTCTTAGGGATTTTATGATTTACATTAAACACAAAGACTGGGAGAAAATATTTGTGATGTATATGATAGGGAGTTGGAGCCCCTTGGACCACATCAATAAGGAAAAGAAAACAATGGAAAACTGGGTAAATGATAAGAACAACAATTCACAAAAAGGAAAATGAAGCCCAGAAAGCCAATAAATATAAGGGAAAAAATGCTAACTAACCTAGACAATAAAGAAATGCAAATTAAAACTGTAAGATACTAAATTTCACCAATTATAATGATAAAAATGAAAACGATGATGGTCGTCCAGTGTAATCAAAGTTGTGATGCAAAAGTCCAAGATCTGACCTGTTCTGCCATTTGACCTCCAACGACCAAAAGCGCCAAGTCCGTGTTGGTGGGAAGTGCACCTTAGCAGAAGCCACTGGCACACAGAGGGCCCGCTTTGCTTTTTTGAGTCAGCCATCCAGGGTACCTCTGAGTCTTGGAAGTCAAGTCGGTGGACCAGGCTGGGGCTCTGTCCGGGTCTTGCCTCAGACTGCAATTCTCTCTGTGGCAAAACCTGCTCCAGTCGTCCTCAAACCCAGAGATGGAGGCTTCTGGATTCTTGGTTAGAACTTTCATGAGGCCTTTGTGACGACAGGCCTGGGCGTTGCCTTGGTGCCCATGGGGCCTGGGGCTGGGGGGCGCCCAGCACATCCTGAAGCCCAAGCGGGGCTCCTCACTCCCCCTGTGCAGCCCACCTGCTCGGGGCCCTGTGACATCTGCATCACTTAGGCACATAGTATCCTTCACTCTTCCACTCCCTCTCCTTACCCTTCCTCCTTCCTGAAATTCAGGCCCCAAGCTCCTCTCAACCCTCCTCCATGAGACTCCCTCCTCCCACCTCTAGGGTTTCTCCGCTTCCCTCCCCTCAGCCTCCTTCTCTGCCTCGGTCCTCCCCTCCGTCAGCCATCCTTCCATCTGCCCCTCGCCCCTTCCTTCCTCCTGGTCCCCTCACTCTTTTTGCTTTCTTCCCACCAGCTGATCTGGGGCAGCCGTATCCGGAGATAACCATGGGGCTTGGAGGGAAGAAGAGGACCGTGACTCCTCACCAGCTGAATCCAAGCCCAAGAACTAAAAGGGATCCTAAACCAAGTGGAAGAAAGCTGAATAGGAAAAAAAAGAAGAAAGATATAGAGGAGCTGAAGAAAGAAGTAGTCATGGTGAGAACCCCCAAATGGGTACCAACAAATTGCCCTCCAAAAACACTTATCAACCCTCAGCCTTCTAACGTCTCACCTTGAGAATTAATCACACAGGCCAGAGCCACCCTTCTTTCCCCGAATGTTTTCCCTGGAAATGATGTGTCACTACCTGTTCCTCACTGACTCTCTTATCCCTTCAGGATGATCACAGATTAACCTTGGAGGAGCTGAGCGCCAAGTATTCCGTGGATCTGACAAAGGTGAGTGAAGGAACTCCCTGAGGGGCAGAGGGTCTCCATCCCCAGCCTTGAGGCCACAGGACAAAAGTGGAGCTGGAAACCTAGCCCACTAACTTCAAGATCCGTGTTCTTACCCTCAACCTGTGCCCAGCCAAGTTCCACAGGATGCACACTCGGGAGAAGGGGGTAACGGTGACCACCCCAGAGAGAGTCCAGGATTACAGGAGACAGTGAGACGGGGTGGGGGCAGCACTTCTCAAACCTTTGTCCTCGGGACCCATTTACACCCTTATAAATTCTCAAGGACTCCTAGGAGATTTTGCTTATGTGGGTTACATCTATCTATAGTTAACATACTAGAAATTAAAACTGAGAAAATTAAAAAGTATGCCCTAATTCATTTATATACAAGAGTAAAGCCATTATATAGTAGTAAAAATAATATAAATAATGTGTTTATGGCAAATAACTATGTGCTTCAAAACACAGATTTTAGTGGCAATTTACATTTTGCAAATCTCTTTTAATGTCTAGCTTTTTAATAGATGACAGCTGGATTCCTACGTATTTTCAGTAGTAAATCTATTGCGCTACCACATGCCCTGTAGCCTTTGGGAAATTCTACCATATATTCAAGAGAATGAGCATGAAAAAGACAATGATTTAGTATAATAAATGAACACTGTTTGACCTTGTGGCCCCCTGAAATGGCCTCAGGACCCCAAAGGTCCCCAGACCACACTTTGAAAGCTGCTGGTTGTACAGCGAAATCATGTACTACTGCTCTTATCTCCATTGCTGCTGCTGCTGCTGCTGCTGCTATAACCACTCGTACAATAACCGCAAATAAACTTAAATCAAAGCCCTCAACTTGTTAAGTTCCTCTTAGCTCTAGAATTTCTTCATTGGAGGGGCTTGGGTAACCAGGAAGGAGCACAGGAGACTGGTCTTTTTTCTATTAAGACTGCATAGTGGGGAGGGTATAGCTCAAGTGGTAGAGAACACGCATAGCATTCACGAGGTTCTGGGTTCAATCCCCAGTACCTCCACTGAAAAACTAAATAAGTAAGGAAAAAAAGACTGCATGCTTTTCTGGGGTCGGTTGGGGAGTGGCTAGTGGGGATTAAGGAGAGACTGCTTTATGACCCTCTGGCAGGTTCTACATCATTTTCACTTAGAGGAAAAAGCCCTTAAGCTCCTGCACAAGATTAGCATGAGAATGTATATATTAATGTATTTAGGTGGGTTTTTTTTTTCCTTTTTTATTTTTTGAGGGGGAGGTAATTACGTTTACTTATTTATTTATATTTAGAGGAGGTGCTGGGGATTGAACCCAGGACGTCGTGTGTGCTTAGCATGCGCTCTACCACTTGAACTATACCCTCCACCCCTTTATCTCCTGTTTCTAAGTTAAAGAGCAAAAGTGTGAATGTCCACACTTCATCAACACTACGTCTGGCACGTCATCATTACGTCGGCCTTGCGCGCTGTATTATAAATTGTTTATATGTGTCTCCTCACTAGAGTTAAGAGCTGTGTACGGGTATGGACCATCCTCACTCATTTTGGTACCTACCACAGTACCAGGCCCAAAACAGGTGTTCAAAATATTTGTGAATCAATCCATAAGCTAAAAATTCTTCCTATGTAAGCAGGCTGAATGATTTCCTTCTATGATGCAAATTTTGGAATCCCACTTACTTAGCAGGACCGTCCAGGCCGACCTTCAGAGAGCTTCAGCGATCCCTAGGCTTACCCAGGGGCTATAAATGGCAGACCTGGGTTTTGAAGCCAGGTTCCCTTTGCTACAGCTGCTTCTCTTTTCCTGGTTTTCCATTCATCCCTATTTCTTCTCCACACAGGGCCACAGCCCCGAAAAGGCACAGGAAATCCTGGCTCGAGATGGACCCAATATACTTACCCCGCCCCCCACCACTCCAGAATGGGTCAAATTCTGTAAACAACTGTTTGGCGGCTTCTCCATCTTACTGTGGATCGGCTCCATTCTCTGCTTCGTGGCCTACAGCATCCAGTTGTATTTCCATGAGGAGCCTACCAAAGACAACGTGAGTCTGTCCAACGACTGCTGCCCAGCCCCGGCTCTGCTCAGCCCCTGATACTGTTCTGCCCGGCAGCCCAGCACTCCTGAAGTCCTTGGGCCCAAATCCCTAACACCCCCAGGGCTTTCTAAGGGAGCTTTGGTCCCTCCTGGCTTCTCTATCTTTTTATCTAGAAAGCTCCTGATTCAGCTCCCTAAGATGCATAGTTTTCCCCTACAAGAAACTTGCTCTCCTTTGGTTATCTTCCCAGCTGGTCCTCGAAGCACTTTGCTGTCCATCCTCTTTCCCAGAATTTTAATCTCTTTCTTGCCACCTCCCTCACTGGCCACCCACCACCTCATGAATAGCCTTCCTGGAGAGGAAGACATAAGCCTTCTCACACCCGAGATTTTGCTGGCCCCTCGTTGTAGCTCAGGGTCCTTCACCAGGAAGCTGAGTGAACCAGACTCCTTTCAGTCCCTGTGCACTCCCACTGAGTCCCGAGTCCCATAGTTTCTTCCATCTGGAGAAATGGCTATTACCCTTGTAAGCTGATTTTCTAAGGATGAAGAGAAAGAAAAGGCCCTACTGATGAGCCCTGTGGTTCTCTACCCGCAGCTGTACCTGGGCATTGTACTGGCTGTCGTGGTCGTGATCACTGGCTGCTTCTCTTATTACCAGGAGGCCAAGAGTTCCAAGATCATGGAGTCTTTTAAGAACCTGGTACCTCAGGTAGGATTGGTGTGGAAGGATCTACTGAGAGGATGTGTAGAATGTGGCCAAATCCACAATTTTTCTGTCCTCCGCTGGAGAATTGTATCCTATGGTGAGTGAAGGAGGGTGACGTTCACTTGGGTTGTACCCTGAGAAGTCACAGCATCACCTATGAAGTAATCTGGTCTGGAATGCATAATCTGACTCTAATGAGCAGAATCCGAAACCCCAGATCTATTGGGGTTCTATTCCAAAAAAGGGGGGATGGAGACAAAGGAGGTTAGGGAGACTGGATTCTTCAAATGTCTATGACCTTAAAGATAAAGAACAGCTGTGAAAGTGTCCCAGATTAAAGCAGGCGAAAGAGACATAACAGCTAAATGTAACATCTGACCCTAGACAAGATCCTGTGCTGGAGCAGAAAATAATACTGTGAAGGATGTATTGGGTCAATTAACAAAACCGGAATACAGGCAGCAGATTAAAGTATTGTGTCAATGTGAGATTTTCTGAATTTGATGACTGCATTAGGGTTTTTCCGTAACCTAATTCTTGGGAAATGCACGCTGAAGTATGTGTGATGAAAGATCATGATGTATGTAACTTGCTCTCAAATAGTGCAGCAGGAAAATATTCACATACACATATACGCAGAGACAGAGAACAAATGACAAGCAGATGGGGTGCAATGTTAACAGATGAATCTAGGTTACATAGGTGTTCTTGGTACAGTTTTTATTCTTGCAACTTTTCTGAAAATTTAGATTATTTTCAAGTAAAACTTTTATAAGTAACCCGGAAATAATACGACAGTAGAAGGAGGTTCCTAGCCACAGGGCTGGAAACTTGGAAAAGGACAGGCTCCCACTTTCCCAAAGACACAGCTATGCTCGAGCGCTGTAGCCCAGGCCCATTCTCTCCCTTTGGCGTCAACATGACTTAATGCCTTCCGTGGGTAAGACTTCAGGGGAAAATGTTTTGGTAGAATGATGTAGGAGTTTGGAGACTATCAGTTTTTGCTGCCTAGCAAGCCGCTCCCAAACTCAGAAGCTCAGAGCAACAAACAAAGCATTTCTCACAATTCTACGGCTGAGCTGTTCTGATCTGGGCTGACCTTAGCTTGTGCTGAATGGTCTTAAATGACCTCATTCACACGTCTGGGCCCTCAGTGGAGATGTTGTGGACAGCTGGTGCCTTTCTCCTTACGACCTCTCTTCCTCCAGGAGGCTAGCTTGGGCCCGTTCAATATGGTGGCAGAGGCCCAGCCCCGGTGTGCAAGCACTTTTTAAGCCTCTGCTTGCATGACATTTGCTAATGTCTTATGGGCCAAAGTCAGCCATGTAGCCCAGCCTAAGTGTAGGAATGGAGAGATAGACCCCATCTTTTAGTGAGAGGAGCATCAAAGGGCCCTGCCGACAACAATGATAAGAATTCACAACCTACCAAAGAGACCTTCAAGAATGATGTGTTGAGTGACAGTGTAAGAAAGTGGGGTGAGAGGGAAGGAGACCAAGAACTGGAAGGGGGAAGTAAAAAGCTTTGGAAATGACCCTAAATTATCTTTCCACAGCAAGCGCTGGTAATTCGAGGCGGAGAGAAGATGCAGATCCATGTACAAGATGTGGTGGTGGGAGATCTGGTAGAAGTGAAGGGTGGAGACCGCATCCCTGCTGACATCCGGCTTATCTCTTCACAAGGATGTAAGGTGAGGGGTTGGGAAACGCTATGGAAGGAACACCGAGCACTGTCTTCAGGTACTGTGGTAACCCGGGCTCAGTCGAAGAAAGTATGATCTTATCGTGCAGAACCTTGAGAAGCTACAAGCGCAGATTTGAGGTTAGAGATAATAAGGTGCTGGTGTGTAAGTTTATGTTTCTGTCAGCATGATCATATGATGTTGGTGGCAGGTAAAGGTGTGTCAACATTATAAATCTTTTTTCCATGCTCACTATATGACCCATCCTTCCTCCCCTCCCAGGTGGACAACTCATCCTTGACGGGAGAGTCAGAGCCCCAATCCCGCTCCCCTGATTTCACCAATGAGAACCCTCTGGAGACCCAAAATATCTGCTTCTTCTCCACCAACTGTGTGGAAGGTGAATATCGCATCATAAATAGCCTACATTCAAAAGCAAAGACTGAAACAAACATCCCTGGAACTCTCTATCTTTTAAAGGTGGCAGAAAAGGTAACCAGTGGTAAATAGTCTAAATTCTCCATCACTCATGAACTGTATGACCTTTGATGAAAGGTCAAAGCCATCATTTCCACACTTGTACCATGATGATACTAAAATTCACTATCCCGTAGATTTTTATGTGGGTTACAAGAGACAGTACATATAAAATGCTTAGTACAACACACTGTAAGTGCCCTATAATTGTAGCTATTTTAGAAATTCGAGTTATTAGAGGAGTCACTCACACCTTTGGCTTTGCTCCTAAAATCTAGGCCATCCTTGAACTGAGAGGGAGCTCTGGCCAAAGCGGTAGCAATGAGCTCAGTATCATTATGTCAACCTCTCCTTCATCCTTTCTGCTTAAGAAGGCCTGCAAGACTCTCTGGAACACACGTGAAAACCATTATTCATGCTTAAGAATAAATATTTGGGTATCTGGGAAATAGCTATTCTTTCATTGAATGCCTAGTGTGTGCCAAGCGCTAAGATATCACTGATTTTAATAACACTATGCAGCAGATATTATTCCTATTTTACACATGAAAGACTAAGATTCAAAGAAATTAAATGCAACACCCAAGAGCACAACTCAACAGAAAAGAGAAAGATCAAGGATTCCGACGCCGGTCTGTCTCCAAAGCCCATGCTCTTTCCACAGAATCTCCTCTGGACTAAAGCTTGCTCATGACCTCTCTGGTAATAAAATTACTTAATTTGGAAACAGCTTAAAGGAGAAGAGTACCATTAAGACTGAAGAAGGATCCAGCTAGAAAATAAAATGTATGTTAAAATAAATTTTTTAAAAACGTGATTGAACGGAAAGACGCAAGTTAGCAAGCTTCCTTGAAAACATTAGATTCCTATTGTTACGTTTTAGGAAGAAATCTGCTCAGATTTGTCCTTCCAAAGTAGGCTTTTCATCAGCAAATTATATGCTTCAGGTAAGAGGTGGCATTCCATGTGAGAAACAGGGATCTGGCTAGAATAGAGGAGGCTTTAATAGGAAACTGGAGGGATCCAAGATGTGGCTCAGAGGGTGAAGCTAGGTTGAAGGAGTGCTTGGCTGTTAAACTGAGGAATTGCTGAGCCACCTGCAAACAGGTAGCATCACTTTAACCTTTATCCTAGACCCTTGCCTCTCTGCTTTCATCACTGTGGACCTTGACAAGGCTGCTAGTACAAATATCTCTCCTTGGGTTCTCATGCATCTTCCTGGGGAGCAGGGAGGGATAGTAAGCTACTTCTCTGGCATCATATAGAAGGTGTAGAAAGGAGTCAGTGTGGCCTGGAATATGGGCGATTTGGTCTTCTTAACCTAACCCAAACTTGACATTAACTTACCCCATCTCTAGACACATTGAGATTAGTTATTAAATCCTGTCTCTCCAAGAATGAGGAAACCATAGCAGAAGGAACAAAAATGAAGAACTAGATTAAACCATGATACAAAATAAATATGTGACACCATACTCTCACCTTTCCCCCCAAAATAAACCCTCTCCACACCTCTCAATTATCTTAGCATCTTCCTTCCACAAGGTTCAGTGAATGCCCCCGAAAGCCATCCGCAGAGTGCCTCCTACTGTGAAGCTTTACAGAACCACTCTTCACATAGTGCTGACCTGACCCCTCTGCTGTTGGAGCAGGACCCTGCTCTCAGACTCATACAGCTGAAGGTGACCTTGAAAATGGACCCGCAGCTCCACAGAATGACGTTTGTGGGAGCTGCCAGATTAGAGCCACCCTACAAGGCACATGTGTGGTTTTATATCCATCCTCCTGGAGACCCAAAAGTCATCTAAGTGAAGAAAAGAAAGTGTGCCTACAATGGGCCCAACACTGTTCTAGGCTCCTTTAAAAACATTTAATCCTCATAGCTTTGTAGGTGCTTTCACCTACAAAGGAAGAAAAAAAAGATGAGGAAACCTGATTCTCAGAGAGTTTAAGTAACTTGCCCCACAACGAACAGCTAGCACGCTGGAAAGTTGAACTTCCAGCTCCATGTCTTTCTGATTCTAAAATAAGTGCTATTTGTACCATATGTTGCTTTTCTGGGTGATTCTAACTGTAACTTTAATGGTAGGAATTTCAGCCATTATGGTAAAGCAGGAAGAATTATTTTGAGCAAAGAACCTCTTGGGGCCCCTCATTTCAAGCCATGTAAGCGAGTGTCCTGCATCCTGTGTGCATGAATTTCCCCTTCCAACTCAGGGGTGGTGCAGATGGCTAGTACAGAAGCCCAGCTGTTATGGCCCGTACTGCCCAGCAGGGGTCAGACTGGCTCCAGCCAGCACAGCCGGGAGGGGGGCTCCTGTCAGAGCCCAGTTTCTCAACCTGGACATTACTGACATTTGGGCAGGGTTATTCCTCGTTGCAGGGGCAAAGGAGGGCTGTCCTGTGAGCTGCAGGACGTTTGGCAGCACCCCTGCTCTCTGCCTGCTAGATGCCAATAGCAACCCCCACCCCCACCTCAGTTGCAACAACCAAAAGTGCCCCCAGACATTGCCAAGTATCTCCTGGAGGGCAAACTGCACCCGATGGAGAACCATGGGGTTAGAGGATGAAGAGATGTTGGAACATAGGATTCTAGCAGGAGGGTAGCCACTGTTCTTGGGGATGGAGAAACTACGCAGCTGCTGAGGACAAAATAAGAAACATACGGGCAACAGGAGAGATTTAGATTAAGTGTAACAAAGACCTTCTTGACAGTGAAGGCAATTAGGAAATAAAATTGGGTATCTCTGGAGAACTGTGAAATCCCGTCAGAGATTTTTCACTTGTATAAACGAACTAAAGAGAATAGAACATAATAACCTCTCAGAAGACCTTGAGTCTCCACCTTGTTTTTGACCCTTGACAGTTTCCTCTTTGTAGGAACCAAACCCAACAACCTTCCGCACTGAGACTTCTCCCTTCATCCACAGGAACTGCCCGGGGCATTGTGATCGCCACAGGAGACTCCACCGTGATGGGCCGCATTGCCTCGCTGACATCAGGCTTGGCGGTGGGCCAGACCCCCATTGCTGTTGAGATTGAACACTTCATCCATCTGATCACAGCAGTGGCCATCTTCCTTGGTGTCATTTTCTTTGGGCTCTCGCTCATCTTGGGCTACACCTGGCTGGAGGCTGTTATTTTTCTTACTGGCATCATTGTGGCCAATGTGCCTGAGGGGCTGCTGGCCACAGTCACTGTGAGTAGCCGGGGTTCAGGGGGGCCCCAGGGAAGATAAACCACCGCAAGGAAATGAAATCACTAGTATCTCTTGCGGTTGAACCTCGCAAGTGCCGAGTACTCCCGATACGTATTCAGACCGCTCAGCTCGCAAATTACATTGACTTCTTCCACTCAGATCTGCTGGTGCCTCCCCTTCCTTCTCAGTGGGAAAGGAAGTGAGTTTCAACTCAGAAAACATTGGATTATAAATCAGCGAGAGGGAGTTCCAGTCCTGGCTGGTGAACTTGGCCAACTCGCTTTACTCCAGGCTCTAATTTATTCATCAGTTTATAGAGGAAGATTAATTTAGAATTATAAACTCTTATTGGAAAAGACTTCAAGGTCCATATAAATTCAACCTTTCAACCAGTGCCAAATATCCTGAATAAAATCCCTGGGAGGTGATGATGATGCCTAGCAACGGGAAGCCCACCTCTTTTTTTAACCTCACCTCATTGCGTTGTTGGATTTGCTCCAGTTAGATTTCACTGTGTTGAGCGAAATCTAATCTCAGTTTTCCCATCTGAAGATACACAAAATATGTCAGTTCTCTCTTCTACAAACTACCCTTTAGATTTTTTTTTAACAGTAGCCATCATGTCCCCTCAAACTTTTAATGTGGGAGGTCAAACAATCGCTTTGCCCTTAGCCCTTCTTCCTATGACATGGTCTTCAGACCCCTCGTCTTGTTGATCATCTGTTTGGGTTATGCTCTCCTTTATCGATATCCTTCTTAAAATGGAAATGAGAATGACACTCAGGGTGTGGCCAGACTAGAAAAAAACACCAGGACTCATTATGTAAATAAATAATAACCCCACAAATAGAATTCTATACATAACCTCAGCCTTCATTCAGTCACTTTTAAAACAACCTTGCCACACACCTGACTTTTACTGAATTTATGGCCAACAAAAATCTTCTGGTTTAAATGATTTCTCATATCCTTTTCAGTGCTGCAACAGCCCTTCTGAATTTCCTCATTCTCTCCTCTCCATTCTTTTTTAAAAGAACTTCGATGTGTTTATTTATTTTGATGATGGTACTGGGGATTGAACCCAGGACCTTGTGCATGCTAAACACACGCTCTACCACTGACCTGTACCCACACCCCTCTCCATTTCTTTTTAAAACTATTGGTACAACCCTCCACCACACACAGCATTTTATACCACAATAAAAGGTTAGCTATCAGTGTGGTCCATGGGAAGACTGGATCTGAGAAAAAGGTGTGGCCTGAACTTGAATGAAGAAGAGGCTGCTGAAAAGAAAAGAGGAAAAGATGACAGGAATGGAATATCCCAAGAGGGACCAGAGATCTGTCTCTAGGATACCCTGGTAAAGGAAGGCACTCTTTTCTTTTTTTTTTTTGAAACTCTGCCATAAAACACAAACCAAAATCATTTTCCTAATTTCCTCTGCTGTAGCCACAGATGCGATTTCTAAAGACTAGGTGGTAACAAAAGGGAAGTCAGTACCAACAATTAAAAGAGCAATCAAAATGATCAGATTTCCAAAACACAAAGGGCTGTGAGCAGCCAAGCTCTTCTCTCCATTCACCTCTCTCCCTTCTTCACGGCCTCAGGTGTGTCTGACCCTGACAGCCAAGAGCATGGCTCGGAAGAACTGCCTGGTGAAGAACCTGGAGGCGGTGGAGACGCTGGGCTCCACCTCCACCATCTGCTCTGACAAGACGGGCACCCTCACCCAGAACCGCATGACCGTCGCCCACTTGTGGTTCGATAAGACCATATATGAGGCCGACACCAGCGAGGAACAGACTGGTGACTGGCGGTGTTGGTGGGCGGGGAGTAGGGAGGATCTGAGGGAAGTGATGAGTGAGCTGAGAGGGCGCGGTGAGTCCAGAAGGCGAGAAGAGAGCTGGAAAGTGAGAGGAGAGCTGGGAGGCGTGGAGGAAAGGAAATGTCGTCTCTGTGAAGTATTTGGGTGCAGAACAGGCTGTGAAAAACACCCTGCTTTAAATGCTCCTCTCCCCTGCTCACAGTTCTCTTCTTTCTCCCTAGGGAATACATTTGGCAAGGACTCTGATACCTGGTTGATCCTGGCCCGAATCGCTGGCCTCTGCAACCGGGCTGAATTTAAGGCTTATCAGGAGACCCTTCCCATAGCTAAGGTCAGGCCTAAGAGAGTAAAGGGTACCTCCATGTCCAGGGTACAACCTACCCTCTCCCCTCAAAGTCTCTTTCCTGGCCTTCAGTGATGCCCCCCCCCCATTCTACCCCACTCCTGGTCACCATGGGAAGCTCAGGTTCCATGCCCTCGGGCTCCTGATACAACCCCCATTCTGGCAGCGGGCAACAGCAGGGGATGCTTCCGAGTCAGCCCTCCTCAAGTTCATCGAGCAGTCTTACAGCTCTGTGAAGGAGATGAGAAAGAAAAGCCCCAAGGTGGCAGAGATCCCCTTTAATTCTACCAACAAGTACCAGGTACCGAACCCACAAAGGTAGGAGAATAGCGGTGGGGGATGGGCTTGTCTTTTAGAGAAACGGGAGCTTTGCCTTTGCCTTGACATTGAACGTCTGAGCTGTAGAACAGGTAAGGGCAGATAACCAGCCCCAGTTAAGAGGAAGGCTCACTTCAAGGGAAAGTGATGAATGGCTTGGTAGGGGCGGTCTAGGGGGGGAGACAGGTGTAGATGACAGAGTAAGAGGCATTGGGTCCTAAGCAGGCTACACCACAGGTGCAGAGAACAGTCATAATGTGCCCTCTGAAAGGTCCACAGGCGGCAAAGGCTGGCTGGGGAAGGTCACGTCACAGTCTTGGGCAGCTGTTAGGAGGCTTCTCCGTGGCTCCTGTGAGATTTGCCACAGCAGAATATGTTGAATTGGCAAGTCACGTCCCAGAAGCGCCTTATCTCACTAGTCATCAATTATGTCTTTTCGCTCCATGCCTCCAACTGTGGCAGCTGCCATCAGGTAGGGGGTGGGGGTCTCCAGCTGTCTATGAAGTTGGTTTCCCAGGGGCAATTCGTCCATGATCCAGAGAGAAGTGACAAGGGAAGGAGGACTGCTGAGGGAGGGAAGTGGTGGCCCTAACCATAAAGTCCATGAGGGGACAGGAGACACGGTACTTCTCTCCCACGTGAGGATCCCGCGCTCCTGGAGGGAGGGTTCTGGTGGCGTTACCACAACTGGAGGAGTTCTACGGGACGATGGAGATTTGCCCAGGGGGATGGAATTCTCCACGTCCATGTGCTACTGACATTTCAGGTGTGGGCAACAGGGAAGAAATGAGACTCCCAAAAGTCAGTTTTGTTTTTGTGTCTTAAAAAACACATCCTAGTGCTCATTTTGGCAGCACATCTATTAAAACTGGAACAATACAGAGAAAAATAGCATGGCCCCCCGACTGACAGGCAAATTTGTGAAGTGGTCCATATTTTTTTATTTGTTAGTTGCTTCAGAGCATAGATCTTGAGGGGAGGGTATAGTGCAGCGGTAATGTGGTTAGTTAGCATCCACAAGGTCCTCAGTTCAATCCCCAGTACCTCCATTAAAAAAAAAAAAACTAGTAATAAATAAATAAATAGACCTAATTACCTCCCCCCAAACAAACTTAAAAAAAAAGAGAGACAGAATAGATCTTAAAAGTTTTCACCACAAGAAAACATTTTTTGTAACTAAAAACAACAACAATAATAAGATAACAAAAGCTATGTAGATTTTTTTAAACCAAATTACCTATGTTTTCACACTGAATACTGAACAAGAAAAAGCTAAAGAAACAGATCCATCAGTTTTTTGTCTCAACTGGCTTTTTGTCACTGTAATAAGATAGGTCCCCTCGGCCCAAACTGCAAACTGATTTCCACTTTTTTTCTGACGTTTAGTGGCCTCACTAACCAGACAGGAATTCTGTGCTTGGCAGGGCCCGATGAAAGCCTTCAACTGGAAAGAATTAGGTACTTCTCCCTCCACAAGATTCAAAATAAAAGCAAAACGTAGCCACAACATCTGTTGGGATGTCCAACAAAATAGCAACTTTCCCCCAAATGACTACCTTAGAGCCTGTTCTGAGCTATTGAATATCAAGTTCAAACAGCAAACAGCAAAGTCCTCCTCTACACCAAGTGTGCCGGGCCAGCCTGCAAGCCACCCGGCTCTTGGCGGGGCTTGCCTGGGGTGGAGCCAAGAAAACCCTTCTGCTCCTTTCACTCCTTACAGATGAACCACCTGCCTCAGTCCGCTTGCTCCTGGGGCCACAGGGGGTCTGATCTGCAAGGGACATGTTAGCCCACCAGGCCATTTGCAAGAAATATCTCTGTTCTGATATTTCCAGATTTCTCCCATCTTTGTTATCTATAATTTGTATCAAGATGTGATTTTCCTGTGACCAAGTTTTCGGCTTAAGCAGGTCTTGTGGTCATCTCCAATAATCTCCAATAAATAGTCAACAAATATGTTTTAAAAGCACTCAGAAAATTAAGCTTTTGAAACTTTTTCCAGCTTTCTGCTTAAATGAGTTAAGGTTTTCCACTGCTTAAGTGCATTAGGAATATAACAGTTTGGGGAAGGTTTCCAAAGGAGCAGTTTTTACCACATTTCACACCCAGGTTTCCCAGTTGGTTTCTTGGGCCAGTGCAGTCGGGCCTCCGGGCACCGCAGGCTCACTTCCTCTCAATGCTGATTCTGTGACTGACAGGCAGCGTAGCAGGAACTCCCTGACAGTCATAAGAGGAACCCCATAGGTAGTTCCTTTTCCCAGACCAGAGATCACAGGAGAATGGAAACCAAAATTGATCTTATTTCTTGGTCCTCAAGTTGTCTCATCCTGTTCCCTTCATGACTACCTACGCCCTGCCCTCCCCTCCCCGCGGAGCCACACGGATGCTGACCCCCAGCCCGTACTGTTCAGCCCCTCTCTGGCGACTTCTCTCTCTTCTAGGAGACAAGTCAGCAAGGGGACTAGAATGGCTAACCTATTTTTGCATCGTGCTTCTCGGTTTGCAATGCATTCTTTTTTTCCCCCCTCCCCTTTACAAATACTCTCTCCCTTTTATAAAAACCCAATGAAGTGGGCAACACAGAACCTTTTACCTTTTATCGAAGGAACTAAGGATTTGGGAGGTTACGTGGACAGACCTGAGGTCATAAAGCTACTGAAGCACTCCTGCCGGCCCTAGAGCACAGGTGTTTGGCTCTACGCTTTCTCTCCTGTCCACTCTCTCCACCAGCCCCTCTACTGCTCTCCAGACTCCCAGGCAGAGAGGAAGCAGGGCGGGTGAGAGGGCCTGGCCTGCCCTCAGCTTCCAGCCTGGCTGAGAAGTAACAGAGATGCACGTGCAAATACTACCAGACTGAGGATTCCTGGAAAGGAAGAGGGGTGGGCTCCACCAACAGTCCCACTGGGCTGGGGAAAGGGGGCTGCGTTGGCTTAGGGACCGAGGAGATGGAGGTATACACAGCGTGCCTGTCAATTTTACCCTCAGAAACCTTTCCCTTGCTTTATTGCCCCAACCCTCGCTCTCTCCTCCTGTCCCATCGGAGCTTCCTCCCCTCTCTCTAGATGTCCATCCACCTTCAGGGAGGACAACTCCCAGACCCACGTACTGATGATGAAGGGGGCTCCAGAGAGGATCTTGGAGCTTTGCTCTTCTTACCTTCTGAGGGGGCAGGAGTACCCAATGGACGATGAGATGAAGGAAGCCTTCCAAAATGCCTACCTGGACCTGGGAGGTCTGGGGGAACGCGTGCTAGGTGAGGGGCTGTGGGAGAAGCCTTGGAGGGAGGGGCATCAAAATAGTTACTACTTGTGGGGTGAAAACTCTAAGATGTGGGGCGTCCGGGTAGGGACATAGATGGTGGAATGAATACTTGGTCCCTTCTTCTGTCCCTCTCCAGGGTTCTGCTTCTTGAATCTGCCTAACACTTACTCCAAGGGATTTAAGTTTAACACAAATGAGCTCAATTTTCCCATGGATAATCTTTGTTTTGTGGGGCTCATATCCATGATCGACCCTCCCCGAGCTGCAGTGCCTGACGCTGTGGGCAAGTGTCGGAGTGCCGGGATCAAGGTAAACCCTTAACCGTCCCAGCAGCACCCCCACCCATCAGAAACTGGAGCAACAGTAGAAAACCTGGGGCAGAGGAGGCTCTTGGTCTAATTGAACTGATTTCTGCTTCCTTGAGCTTATGATTTTTAGTCTTAAGAGATAACTTAATAGTAAGTTTCTGCTGCAGTTAGAATCCTATCTTGCATGGAACATAAGAATCACCAGGGAAGCTTTACAAATCTGATGTCTTGGTCTCACCCCAGATCCATTATATCAGAAATGCTTAGGGTGGGACCTAGGCATCTGTATTTTTTTAAACTTTCCTAGAGATTCCAATGTGCAGACAAGTTTGGGAACCAGTCCCCTCGCACAACGCTTCTCAAACATGTGAACCACCTGGAGGTTTTGTCAGAATGCAAGTCCTAACTCCGTAGGTCCAGGACATCTCGAGACTCTGCATTTCTGACCAGCTCCCTGGTGATGTCATTGCTGCTGGTCTGCCAGCCACACTGGGGGCAGTGACGTGCTGGAAGACGTCGTGTAAATGTACTGCTGGGTGGGTTGTGAGCAGAGGGAGGCCGAGTGGGCTGGGGCCTGGAACAGGTGGGGTGCTGGCCTTGAGGGACAACGCTGCGGATGTGGTCAAAACGCATGTTGTCTGGGAACTGATGGATCCCTCTAGCTAGAAGAAGAGAGTTACAATTGTGCCTACAGGCAGGGAGGCCCAGCCAGGGAGAATAAGAGGTGATTTTAGTCAGGATGCCTGCCAGAGCAAGGACTCAGTCACAGCCTGAGGCAGGGTGAGCTGTGACAGGTGACAATCAGAAGAGGACGTGGGCTGGCCTGCAGCTGCCCCAGAAGCAGGAGGCCTCAGTGCTTTCTGGGCCAGTCCTGGTTCTGGGCACAGGTTTAAATTTTTAAATTTCTTACCTATTCTGGACTCGAAGCTGACAGAAATTCAGCAGACTTGGTGAGAAATTTGAATCATCCCATGTTCCCTCTAGGGAGGTATAAGACGGACATGTGATGCCATCCCTCAAGGAGGACAAAATGTAATGGCTATGCAGGGGGTTGCCCCACAGGGCAGACCCTTCCAAGGTCAACTCCAAAATGGTGCTGATGCAGAGCTAATGGGTGTTACAAAGTTACTGAAAGAGGTCAGGTTAACAGCTGCACGGCTGCAAAGTTTTTACGGTTGATTAGTGGGACTGGTATTTCTCAGACAGAGCCATGTGTTCAGGCCTTTGGAATAAATGCAATTTAAAAAAAAACTGAAATAAAATTACCCCATTATATCTGCCACCACCGGAGGCTCTTAGGAGTTGGAAGACAGTTGGCCCTTGCTATGGCCCTGGCTGCCTCTAAGAACTGCAGCCAAGCAGTGAGGGCCCACGGTAGCCCTGGAACCAGCACTGGAACGGTTCTCTCAGATGGGTCTGATCTGGGGAAGACGGTCCAAGGGAACAGGAGGGCAGCTTGCAAGACGGTGTGGGAACACCAGAGGTCTAGTCAGCACCAAGAAGTTGGAAATGAAATTCCTTTAGTACTTAACAAGTTACAGAAACTACCAGATGTTCTTGACCTGAAGGGCATCTCTGGAGCCATTCACTGGACAACTGTACTTCTATTGTATGTGTGCAGTCTCAGGCTGTGAAATTGTGTCCTAGGAACTCACTCTTGGGGTGTTTGACTTTGTTTTTAATTCCTCCAGCCTGGCATGGAGGTGGTACTTCTAGAAACTACTGTAGAACAGTCCATTTGAATGGGCAAGCTGGGCTAGGTACCACACCTGCCCTACAGGTCATTACTGGTGGGCCACTGGGAAACTTTCAGGGCACTGTAAGCCTGAAAGGCAGCACTGAGGGCTCAGTCTGAACCACATCTGGAATCTTCTAATCTTCCGTGCAGTTCCCTCCCAGATCCTCACCAGTTACCCTGTGCCCCACAGGCCAGGCTTGGTGAGGATCCAATGCCCCACAACTGAGCCAGGGTACTTGAAATGAGTGCTGTGGGTAACTGCTCACATTGCAACTTTCCTGAGTGTCTGGTAGCCACAGCTTAGTTAGCACGTCTCTGCCTTCTTCCAGTAAGCCTGGGGTGCCAGTGTGGAATGAGGAAGGCTCCTGGGAAAACTCCTTCCAGGCCTATTTCCATGCTCTGAAAGTACACAGACTGACCTTTCCCGGACCTCTGCTCTAGGTTCAGTCACAGACAGTTCCCTTCTTCCTCCCACCAGAGCTTGAGAAATTATGTGCTTGGGGGGCACTTGGGAACCATGGGCAGTGGTTCCCAGGAAGCAATCATTCCTTTCATTCTATAATTGTTTGTTGATGGATTATAATGGCTAGGAATTATGCTAGGGCAGGAAACTTAACAAGGAATCACAGGCATGCCTCCACTCACAGACTTCCCAGTCCAAGACGGGAGAGAGACAGGCAATCCATCACACACAGAGATGTGAGGAGCGCTGAAGGAACAGAAGGCTAGAAAAGCTGGAGCACGGGCACCTGATCTTTGGTGAGGAATGGGACAGGACCAGGGCTGGCCCCAGGAATCCAGAAAAGGGCTGGAACCCAGGGGCATGAGGAGGCAGTGGGAAGAAGGGAGGTAGGACGAGGATTGGAACGCACTTGGGTCCAGATGAAGTTTTGCTAAGCAGATGGATTATTCCCGGCGTCCCTTCGTTACCACTGTTCTATGGGTAGGTGTTTCTGTCTTTGAGCTTAAAGAGGCAGAATAGCTTCTGAAGCAATTAAATGAAAATCTGAATATAGTAATACACCCCCATCCCTGATTTATTCCTGGGAAAATAGAACCCAAATTGTCCTATGTTTTATGGTATGATGGTCCTGACCCACTCCCAAGGGTTAAAACCACAGTAGCAAGACTTTTGATTGACAGCACAAGTTCTTGGGGATGAGCTGCTTAAACCCCTGTAGAATGAAAGCAGTAATCTGTCAGTTCTCAGAGAGAAAGGTGAAGGACCCAGGATCTCCCTGAAGATGATTCCACTCCTTTTCCCTCCCCTCCCAACACAGGTGATTATGGTAACAGGGGATCATCCCATTACAGCCAAGGCCATTGCCAAGGGTGTGGGCATCATCTCTGAAGGCACTGAGACGGCAGAGGACATTGCTGCCCGGCTCAAGATCCCTGTCAGCCAGGTCAATGCCGGGTGAGATTCCAAAAGAACTCAGATCTGTCATTTTCCCCCTTCATCCTCAGCCTGCCCCATCCGCTAAAGTTTTCGGAGATTCTTTCGGTAGGTAGGATGTGCAGAGTTTACTTTACTGCAAAGTAAAATATAACAGGAAAATGACCGAGCAAAATGTCAGTGGATTTTCAGAGGAAATGGGACAAAGAAAGAAGTACAGGAGAAGGGGGAGGGGGTGCAATGTGTCTATCTGGGGACAGTGTGTGGCTGGGGACAAGTGAGGAGATGGGGTTGAAAGGAGAAACCAGGAGGTGAGAGCAAAGATGGGTTAGAGGGCACCAGCCCCCCTGGTGAATTATCAACACTCTGAACCAGGCTTTTGAGATTCTTCTCCATCAGGGACGTCAAAGCCATTGTGGTGCATGGCTCAGAACTAAAGAATATGAACTCAGAACAGCTTGATGAGATCCTCCAAAACCACACGGAGATCGTGTTTGCTCGGACTTCACCCCAGCAGAAGCTCATCATTGTGGAGGGATGTCAGAGGCTGGTAAGGGAGGCAAAGTTGCCTTGGGGAATCTGGCGGGAACCACGTGGCATAGCCCAGCCCCAAACCAAGCACAGGAACTGTGTGGGCTGGGCTGGAGGAGACTCCCGAAAGCATCCCATTGTGAACCTGGGAGATAGGCATCTGTTTGTTGAGTGTTTTGATATCTCAGGAGGAGGCAGAGCCGGAAGGGCAAGGACTACATGATTACATCAATAAACAAGGGCTGATGGAATCAAACCGATCTTTGGGACTGGTCCCGAATCTGACACAGTAACTGTTTCACTCCCTCTGTGCTTCACCCAGGGAGCCATCGTGGCGGTGACGGGTGACGGGGTGAACGACTCCCCTGCGCTGAAGAAGGCGGACATCGGCATTGCCATGGGCATCGCTGGCTCTGACGTCTCTAAGCAGGCAGCCGACATGATCCTGCTGGATGACAACTTTGCCTCCATCGTCACGGGCGTGGAGGAGGGTGAGGAAGCAAGGTGCCCAGGGTTGGGACTTGGCTCTTGGGCTCAGGTGAGAGTTGGTAACATTTTTCTCGCTCTCACTCCCTTTGCCCATCATCCAGCCTCCTAGACAGACTGGGAAAAATCACTGTAGGTCAAAATTTTGCAAATTAGATTCAGTTGGTACTCAGAGCATCAGTATGAGGAGCCCAGACTTTCTAGGAAGAGCAAGGTGCTGGTGTGGCATGGTATTGTTTTACTTCTCACACAGGGTTCAAGTGGGTCTACAGTAAGCCCCAGGATGTAGCCAAACCCATGAGACTGCTCCGTACTCCACAGTCTCTGGAGGACTGTCTAGCAGCCTATTGTCTGAATGATGCTGACGTATCAAGATCAGTTGGAGTTTGATCTATGAACTGAATGCATGAGCCAAATCAAGCGCCCCCATTCCCAGAAACTGTACCCATTGGTGAAGAGGAGAACCCCAGAAGCCTGCCTCCCAGGCTCCCTGATTTCTGCCTGGAGTGATATTAAAACCTATGACAGTCCACATAATAGCAATAGTTAACATTTTATTGAGATCCTAGTATGATCCTGACACTTTGCTCGGTATTTTACATCCACTCAATTCAGTAAACTTTTTGAGCATCAACTATGTATCAGGTACTATTCTAGATGTTGAGGATACAGCAATGGGGAATAAAACCACACATCCTTGCCCTCATGTAACTTAATTTCTAGTGGAGACAGACAGACAGTAAAGTAAACTGAACAGTGTAATAAAAGAAGACAAGTGCAATGGGAAAAAAAATAAGTAAAGCAGGGAGTGCAGGGAGGGATGAGGTTTTAAAAGGGTTGTCAAGGGAGGACTCAAGGCATCTTCCAAGGCAGGAGGAATGAAGCTCAGAGAGGTGAGGGGTGCCCAAGATCACGAGCTAGTTATGGAAGAAAATGGAATTGGAACCCAAGCCCAGGCTACTTCCACTTCAGCCTTAATCTTTTTTTTTTATTGAAGTATAATTGATTTACAATATTATATTAGTTTCCGGTGTACAGCAAAGTGATTCAGTCATATATATATATTTTTTTCTTTTTTATATTCTTTTCCATTATAGTTATTACAAAACATTGAATATAGTCCCCTGTGCTCTGCAGTAGGACCTTGTTGTTTATTTTATATATAGTAGTGCATAGCTGCTAATCCCAAACTCCTAATTTATCCCTCCCTACTCCATTTCCCCTTTGGTAATCATAAGTTTGTTTTCTGTGTCTGTGAGTCTGCTTCTGTTTTGTAAATAAGTTCATTTGTATCAAATTTTAGATTCCACATATTAAGTGATATCACATGATATTTGGCTTTCTCTCTATGACTTACTTCACTTCGTATGATAATCTCTAGGTCTGCCCATGTTGCTGCAAGTCAGCCTTCATCTTCTAATGGTTTTTGTATTGGCCTTGTCAGACATCTTTAAGTATTAACCTGGCCGCACCCTGCTTAAATTTCAGAGGTCAGATGATAGTAGCCAAATTGAACCCAAGAACAAAGAGTGCACAGACATGGCATGCTAATAAATCATGGCTCTAATTAGTAGTCACACAATTTAGAAACAAAACTGGGGCAGCTGAGGTCTGGGACCTTCAGGTCCTTTCACGGACTGTGATATTGCTTTGTAGTGGTCTCTCGGTCCAGGAGCTGGTTTGTGGGAGGTGTGAATTCTCTGTGCTTCTCACAGAAGGTTGACCATCCTCCCCAGGCCGCCTGATCTTTGACAACCTGAAGAAATCCATCGCCTACACCCTGACCAGCAACATCCCCGAGATCACGCCCTTCCTGCTCTTCATCATCCTCGGCATCCCCCTGCCTCTGGGCACTATTACCATCCTCTGCATTGACCTGGGCACTGACATGGTGAGGACCAAGCTGGGACCTGGCTTGTGGAACTCTCGTGAAACAGACTGAGGAGTAGGAAACACCTGTGTCCAGGGAGAGGGACAGAGCTCAAGTTACCTCTGGGTTTCCTTCTGAACTTTGTGTCCCCTGTCACCTCCTCCCTCCCCCCTCCAGGTCCCTGCTATCTCCTTGGCTTATGAGTCAGCTGAAACCGACATCATGAAGAGGGCTCCACGGAGCCCAAAGACTGACAAGCTGGTGAACAGCCGTCTCATTGGCATGGCCTATGGACAGATTGGTGCGGCCAGAGGAATGAAGGGTGAAGGGAGTGGGGAGTGGCTGCACCTGCCTGGCCGCTGGACCAATCTCGGTTTGGAAGTCAGGGAGATATTTTCTTAACAACAGACTGTGCTAAGCCCTGGGACATAATGAGCCATTGATCTCTGATCTGCCCTTTAGAGTCCAGTCAAACTGGAGCAAACGTACATAAAACGATGGTGTTTTCACAAGTGCCAAATAATGAGTATAGATAGTACACACTACAGGAGTCCAAAGCAATCATGAGGACAGTCAGAGAGGGCCTTATGGAGGAAACAGAACTTAAACTTGGTGTTGGAAGATAGGGCTTAGACTAGTAAATGGATGGTCATGTGTGGGGGACCAGAGGAGACCTGGGTGTTGAAGAGTGAATAAACCAGTTTGGTAGAGCACTTATTCCTGATAAAGTAGTAGTGGAAAATGAGGCTGTAGACACAGGTAGCAATTTACACTGGAGCCAGCCTCTAAAGACATTTGCGAGCCATTAGAGGTCTTTGTTCTTGAGCTGCCAGGTACAGTGGGGGTACAGAAAAGAGACAGGGGCAGAGGAGACCATCCCAATATATAGAGATGGAGACACACAGAAGAAGCAGAGATTTAAGAGCCATACCTATGTTTGAATCCCAATTTCATGACTTACTACCTATATGACTCTGGAAAATGACTGAATCTTTCTTGTGCTTTAGTTTTTCCACTTATGAAATGTAAATGATTGTTCAGAATTGTTGTGAGAATCAGTGTCCATGAGGACCTAACAGTGCACAGCTCTGTAGCAGTTAGTAGGCAAACATTAACATCAGCAATGGCCATGGTCCAGGCATGGAGGATGGAGGTTCTGACCAAGGTAGAGGCAAGGGGCCAATGGGAGAGACTTGATGGGAGGAGAGGACTTGATAAGTGTCCTAGTTTCAGAGGAAATGGAGAGGGAGGAGTCCAGCACTCACTCAATGGAGAGAGGGAATAAATCTCCTCTAAGGTCCTTTCCAGTTTTAAAGTTATATGATTCAAAGATGACTCTGGCTTATAGCTTAGAAACACAAATGTCTGAGTTGGGAGGCAAGTCCTACAGAGATGGCGAGAGCAGACCATTCATGGCATGAATCTTCAGCATTACAGCTCAGACACACATCAAACCTGCTAGAAGCAAGTCCCAGGCACCATCCCTTCCATGGTCTACCTTTTGAGATCCTTCTCTGAGCCAGGTTCCCCTGACCTATGACTCTATCCCTGTGACTCACAGGGATGATCCAGGCTCTGGCAGGATTCTTCACCTACTTTGTGATCCTGGCTGAGAATGGTTTTAAGCCTATTGATCTGCTGGGCATCCGCGTCAACTGGGAAAATCGACACCTTAATGACCTGGAGGACAGCTATGGACAGCAGTGGGTGAGTAGAAGAGGTAGTGCAGTAGTTACCAGTAAGAGTGAAGAAGTAACAAGGAAAAGTGGCTTTAGCAAATTTTTGAAGAGTAGGAGAATGGAGGAGCCAGGCAGACGGAGTTGATACCTCATATCCAGTCCTACAAGAACATTCTAATGTTTGTCCTCAACCTCCAGTCACATCAACAGACATTCTCTTTGTTTACAATGACTTCATTTCTGTTAATACCTACTGTCTATTGTTTGTCCTTATTTTCCTGGGTCTTTTTGGCTTTCTTGGACCTGGAAGCCTTCTTTGTCAATCAACTTCTTGGGGCTGATTTCTGTTTTTCCAGATTCTAATCATCATTGCCCCAGAAATGAGTGCTGGGTCCTCTCTTTCCTACTATGCTCCTTTTCCATGGGAGTTCAAAGAATATGATTTTAAATCTGAAAACCTATTTTCTTTGTGTATTTCTTCTCGTTGTTCTAAACTTTTTAAAGTTAGAGGATGCCTCTCTGTATTAGTCATTCCTAACACTCAAGATGAACAAGAACCAAACTGAAGCCCTCCAACCAACAATATGTATTAAGAATTTTAGTAAGTATACTTGTTTGTATCTATGAACACTCCAGTCCCGATTTCTAAGGCAGTAGGAGACGTGATGATTTTTGCTAGAATCATTGGACTGTAGAGTTCACATAGTCTATAGAGGACACATAGTCCATTATTATCATTGTACAAATGAAGAATCTGAGTCTGGAAAGATTTAGTGACTTGCTGAAAGTCCCACAGTGAATCCTTACAAGAGCTGGACTAGAATTCTGGACTTCCCGGCACTTTCCCACTTCACCATGGTGCCTCCAAACCAAGCTAATTGTAAGTTTCTCAAAAGTATGTCAAAATGAGGGTTGTTGGAAAGTTGCCCCTCATACACAGTAGGCTTCCACTATCTGAACCTCATAAGGCCAACAGATGTCAGTGTTCCCAGCTACCAACACTGCTCCAGGGGCCAAAGATGCCCAGAGTCCTCTTCAGTTGTGTACCTTGTCAAAATTTCCTCAATCCTCAAGTCAGGCCTCATGTTAATTTTATATCTTGATACTATCTCCTTCCTACCAAGTTGAAGCTTAACATGTTTATTTATAATAAATTAAATATAATTAAAGTTAATTTGAATTAACATCAAATTGCATCAATGACATCTTGAGGTATTGCAAAACGGGTTGAGAACAATTGCCCTGAGAAATAAACACTATGAAGGCAGGGTCTGTGTCTCTTCCACTGCTGTAATCTTCAGATAAATGAGTATAGAGTTGCCTATCCAGGAAGTACCCTACAAAACTGCTAGATAGCTCCTCATCTTCTAAATTCCTCCAGCAGTAATTCCATTGATCACCATTCATTCATTCATTCATTCAGCTCAAATATTTGTCAAGCATCTTCTGTGCACCAGGTACTGTTTTTGCCTTGGGGATATGGTAGTGAACAAAAATGGCCAAGTTACTGCTCTCATGGAGCTTACATTCTAGTTAGGGGCACAGGGTGGGAGGCAAGAAAGATAATAGCCAAATACATAACATATTGGGTCAATGGATTATAAGTCTAAATGGATTCCAAGAGGTGTTGGCAATTGGGGTACTAGAGCAGGTGAGACAGAAAGATAAAGATGGTGATCAGAGAGAAAAGACGTGCTTGAAATTAAAATTCAGACAAATTGTGACTACTGGAAAAGACAATGTCTGGAGTTTAACCATGGGAGCAAGCAGCCCGGGTTGGGAGAGGAGGACACCTCCCCCCACCCCACTGGAGGAGAAGGAGATCAAGATACTGTGAAACCAAGGCATGGAAAGGATAATCAACATGGATATTTAAATCTCCAAAAATGAGAACAGGAGCATTTAGAGTGACAGTGAGTCAGGAGCTAAAATTTTCAAGCGGTGATGGGAGAGACTTGGCATTGGTAGCTGGCTGCAGGGGAGGATAGTGGTGGTATGATCTGATGCACAGAAATGTGCTGATTTGTCTCATTCTAAGTCCAGCGCTTGGCTCATCAATTTCCAGCCTTTGTTCTTCTAATCACTTAGGGCTCTATATTTCCCTCCAAATACAACTTTGACCACATGCCATGAGGTTCTTTCTGTAGTATCTCATTATTGGTCAGTTCTACATGTTTTCAAATTCTTTATTCCATCAGTTATTTATAAACATGCTGTTCTATTTTTTTAAACATGGGCTTTTCCTCCAGTCTGACTTAGGCACACCGCTCTTGTGTTCCCATAGCCCCCAGGTGATCTCTCTCTTATAACCTACCTACTGTCAATCAGCTTTTTGACAGCTACTTACTGTGCTGACATAATGAGCATATTTATCTTCCCCACTAGACTCTAAGTTCCTTTTGTGTAAAATGTGAATGAAAGAATGAATGAATGGATGAGAGAATGCCTCTCCTCTGGTACCACCCTTTGGGCATCCCTTTCTCCTCTACACGTGGATTTCCCTCTGGCCCCATCTTCCTTATCAGTTTACTCTGACCCCGCTTCCCTCTTGAAGTCCATCTTCTTTTATACCACCCTTCTTAATAAGTTAGTAAATATTTATTGAGCCCTACTACCTGCCAGTCACTGAACTAACCATGGGGAATGGGGCACAGAGATAAGTAAGACAAGGTCTCAGTCAGGTACGGAAAACATATAAACAGCTCATAATCCAACAGGAAACATGGTAAGATAGAGATGTGTGAAGGGCGGGAGAAATCTAAAGATGAGACGTAACTCAGCCATGGGGTCCGGGAGATGGAAGGCAGGAGAAGGAGGAAGCCTTGGAGGCATATCTGAATCCCTTCTGACACTGACGGCTCCCCTCTGCCTGTCCTCCCCGAGACCTATGAGCAGCGGAAGGTGGTGGAGTTCACGTGCCAGACGGCCTTCTTTGTGAGCATCGTGATCGTGCAGTGGGCTGACCTCATCATCTGCAAGACCTGCCGCAACTCAGTCTTCCAGCAGGGCATGAAGTGAGCGCCTGCCCGCCCGGCACACTCGCCTGCCCACGCTGCACGCCCACCTCTCCCTCCCGATTTCCAACACACCTTTAAACATTGCTTCCCAGAAACAAGATCCTAATATTTGGGCTCCTGGAGGAGACATTTCTGGCTGTTTTCCTGTCCTACACTCCAGGCATGGATGTGGCCCTGCGAATGTATCCACTCAAGTGAGTAAGGGAAGGGATGCAAGGTGGGACGTCCTTGGGCACCGGGAGAGTGCATGGGAGGAGGTGTGGGCAGGGACGTCAAGGAGGGGCGGGCTGCACTCATGTGAATGTAAAGAGAACCGCCTGTGCTCCCACAAATGCATCTTATTTGGGGAGGGACTAGGGACTGTGCCAAGTGATTGCAACACACCAGACATGCAAATTTAGGAGACTTACCAGTGCTTAACAGAGTGGCATCTTTTTTATGATAATGTGTGATATAGCTGTTGCGGTCTACATTGCTTGGAACTGATGCAGTCATAAAAATAGCCTAATCTATGCACGGCTAATTCTGCTGTACTTATGCAAATATGTTTTAACGTGCATATATGTGCGTGGGCATACTGAAATTCTTATTGTCTGGTACCTTGTTTGGTTCAAGTCCCACGGTTTTGCTTTTTTATTTGTTTGTTTTTTATATTAGTATATGCTTGTTAACTTTTTCTGTTTAACATTTTTAAAGAGAAAAAAGCAAAACTCCCATTTCACTCCCACCCCTCCCCCACCCCAGTTGGTAGCCTTTGTTAATGATTTAGTGTGTATTCTTCCAACTGGTTTTCTACATGTTTACACACTTCGCTCGCCTTTCTGTCTCTGGCAGTGGTTTACACAATGCTCTGTATTCTGTAGCTGCTCGATTAATGCTTAATAAAAGACATTGGCACTGCTCTTAGATACTGACAATCCCAGGTTTGAATTTCAACTCTACTGTGTATTATTCTATGACCTTGGACAAGTCGGTAACCTTTCCAAGCCTCAGCTTCACCTACAGAGTCTCGGTGACACATACCTGGCATATTGTTCTGAGAATTACATGCAGAAATGCATATAAGCCACAGAGCACAGCACTTGGTCCTGGTGGGTGTTTGCTCATAGTGCAGTGTTGTTGCTGCTGTTAATGTCAACATATAAGTGATAGTAAATGTGGTTGAGCATTAACTGTGCTCCCAAGCACTCTGTAGTATATATATCTTGACCATAAAACTCATCACCTAATATTATAATTATTTATTTTGTGTGTTTATCTAGTAACCTCTTTTCCCTGATCACTTGAGCTCCTAAAGATCAAAGACTATCATGCCATCATTTTTATTTCCCCAGGACCTAACATAGACACAGAGTAGACATACGATCATCACTGCTGAATGAATGGGTGACTGCATGTATGTAACTGTTTATATTGGTTGAGGGCTGTGTGTGTATGTGTGTGTGTGGTGAACCATGGCCTGGGCCTGTGCTGTCCAATATGGTAGCCACCATCCTTATGCAATTAATGAGCTCTTGAAATATGGCTAGTGACACTGAGAGACTGAATTTATAATTTTTAGTTAACTGAAAGTTAAAAACTAAAGCAGTGTCAAATATTTTTCTGTTAAATACAACTTCATTGTCTTGGTTGGACCACATTTTCTTTTAACCAGTTGAACATTTAGTGTCTGACTTGAGATACAGTCAGTGTAAAATACTGACTGGATTTCCAGGACTCAGCATAAAAGGGTGTAAAATAACTATGTTTATCTTGATTGTATGTTGAAAGGGTAATATTTCAGATATTTGGGGTTAAATAAAATATACCATTAAAATTAATCGCACCTGTTTCTTTTTATTTCTCTTCAGTGTGGCTACTAGAAAATATTAAATTTCACTGTTATATTTCTGTTGGACAGTGCTGGTCCAGGCCATCCCTCTACCATCCAAGGGACAGGTGTGGTCCTGATTCATCCCCTCCCCAGAGTCCATTTTCCCGATCTATAGACAAGGTTCAGGAAGAAAAAGATTTCCCCATCTTTGCCGTACAGAAGAGTATCTATATTCCCTGGCAAGATAACCCCACATGTCTAGTCTCAGACAGACCCATCCTGCTTGGACTTTGTGGGTGCAAGGCCCGGACGATCTGGAAAGCAAAGGGAGTCACCCTCAGTGACTCCACAAAAGCCGGTAGATAGACTCCATGAACACTGCATGCACCTCTAATCTGGCATCTATCACGTTCTGTTCTCATTGGCTTTTTATGTTCCTGTCTTGGGCCCCTCTGCCCTCACTCCCCAGGCTCTGACCTCCTCAGACGGAGGGATCAACCTCCCACACAACAAAGGAAACAATCCCTGTGCGCTGTTCTCTCTGGCCTGCTGACCCGCCTTGCTCTGGCCCCTCTGTCTCCTCTCCCACTGACCGGCGTTTGCTCTCTCCAGGATAGCCTGGTGGCTCTGTGCTACTCCCTACAGCATCCTTATCTTCATCTATGATGAAGTCAGAAAATTCATCATTCGTCATCATCCTGGCGGTGAGGCTCCCCTGCACCCTGCTCTGAGAGGTCACCAGCCTCCTGACCAGCTCTCACATCCCACCTGGCTCCTCCAGGCCCGTGGCCATTCTCCCCGGCTGGCTGCCTGGCTTGTGCTATGCCCGGACCCCACCCCCTAGTCTTTGGGCCCAGCATGGGGGCCCTGTGGTCCACCCTCAGGCCCCCCACCTCATCCTCGCTTACCCTTCCGCCTTCTCCCTTGATGCCTTCTCCAGTTCACTCTGGTCTCTTCTCTCCCACAGGCTGGCTGGAGAGGGAGACCTACTACTAAACTCAGCAGAGGAAGCGCTTCCCATGACACGGGGTGTCCTGAGGGCTGGGTGCTGGCGGGGGCTGGGGGTAATGAGTTTGGCAAAACATCAGGGAAAGCGTATTAGCTGAGGCAGAGAGATGCCAGGAGGAAGTGCCCTGGATGAGAGAGTGAGGCAATCCTAGGGCTGGACTGAGGGCACCACAGGTAGGAGAGGGGAAGCCCAGCCTGTGTCTGACTGGAGTCCAGTGGGGAGGTTCAGTACCCCGTCAAGACAGTAAATGTTTGCAACAGCCCTCAGCTGTCAGATGTGTCGCTTCTGATTTTTGGAAAACGGGGATCACTGGGACACCTCTCTTCTTAGATCTTCACGGTAGCCAGGCAGGAGAAGTCTTTCAGGGACCACAGTCGAGGCTGGGAGGGGAGCAGAATCAAGCATCTTTGCCCCTTGAAGGCTGTCCCTCAAAGTCGCTGTCCAACCCACTGGAGAGCCAGGACAGGACAAGCCAAGCTGGGATCAGAGAAACCCAGGAGGTGAGAGAGGAGAGGGGAGCCACACCTTACAGAGGGATCACAGAGCCCACTCAGTTCCTCAGATCAACTTACAGAATCAGAGAGTTTTCGTGCTAGGAGAGGCCTTATTTCATGGATGAAGAGCTTCAGGTCCAGAGTGGTTAATGACTTGGGAGGGGTCACGTGGCGGGTGGTGGATGTGGGGCTGCAGCCCCTCCTCTGCGGGAGGGAATGGTGCTCCCTGACCTCTCCTCCAAGTCATTAGGGCATCTCGACTGCATCCCATCCCTGGGCTGTTTTCTCTGGTGTAGCCTTGAAATAGAGGCTGGTGGGGGAGTGGGGGCTGGAGTATCACTCAGTGGTAGAGTGCGTGCTAAGGATACGCGGGGTCCTGGGTTCTATCCCCAGTACTGACCACCATTGAAAAAAAAAGAAAGAAAGAAATAGAGGCTGAAACAATGCAGTCTGGATCCCTTTAGCCTTCACTTTGGGCAAAGCTCCCACCCCCTCATGCCCCAGCTCCCCACGGGGTGACGGACGTGCCCAAAGCCTGGTCTCCGAGCCTGGGCCCAGCCCTGGCCACGTCTCGGGGAGGCGAGCAGCCCCGGCAGCGCTTCTCTCCTGCCCGCTTTCGGCGGCAGCTCTCCCTTCCTCTTCTCCCACTCACTGGCTCTTGCTTCATGAGCTAGTCCGCTGTGCCCGGTGGCTCAGCTCACTGTCAGGCTTCCTCATGAGGAGAGGGTTGGCTGTGCTGAAAAGCATACAGAGTAAGAGGGGAAAGCCAAGAAAAGCTGGGGGAAACCGTAGACTGTCACCAGAAACAGAGCACGTATGTCAAGCGACTGCACACCGCGTCTGGCGGTGGACAAAGGCCGTACACCACCCATGAGTCCATACAACCAATTCGTTCTGACCGCCCCACCCCGTTTCACAGATGAGGAAACCAAGCTGTCTGATTCCAGAACCTGCACCCTTAACTACTTTCCAGGCTAGTCTTACAGTGAGGGCTGGGCCAAAAATACACGGGCAGCAAAGAGAAGGCCTTCGTGAGGTAGACCAACCGCTACTCCCCTGCACCAGGCCCTCCTCAGAGGTCTGTGTCCCACCTGTTCCCCTCCCTTCTCCAACACGGGTCTCCTAGGGACAGGACTATATCAGTCTGGGGTCCTTCTCCGGCTGCTGACGCGGCTGAACCAGACCCTGGAAGATGGAGGGGCCAGGGTGTGTGTGAGTGAGGTGGGGAGGGGGAGCATGGAGGGGCCAGCTCCTCAGGTTTCAGTAGCAGGAGCTTCGGGTGTCTGGTGGGTTAAAAATACAGAGGCCCCAACTTAAGGTCATTTGATACCAGTAGCTGAGGCCCGTAAAGTCTGAGAGCCTGAAGGCAGGGGTCTAGAGGGAAGGGACTGAGTAGAAAGTAGGGAGCATCAGAGAGGTGCATAGGGAGGAGGGGAGGGGCTGCAGCTGCTGCAAGGGATGTGGGAGGCTCTGGAAAGCCAGGGGCAAGGAGAGGGAGCAAGACGGGATGAAGGGTCTGGTAGCTGCAGCAGAGGGGGAGGAAATGGAGCAGGACTGGGCCCCCATTTCATCCCATCTCACACCCTGGGGGGTACGAAAGGTCAGATTCACAATGGAATGAGTCCAATGCCCCGATGCCTCTGTCCCTGTGTTTCCCCTTCCCCAAGAGCGCAGCCAAAGTGAGAAGTCGGGGCTGGATGTCATCTGGGTCATGTACATCTGGGCGAGTCTGCCTGTCTCTCTTGCTGTCTTTGCTCTGGTCGTGGGGCTGTGGGCATGCTAGTCACTCTCCTGTGAGACCAGGAGATGGGCTGAGGTCTTCTCAGCTCCAACATGCCTCGCTTAGGCTAGCTCTGGCCTCTCCTGCTCCAGTGACAGCTGTCTCTCTTGGACCCACTCCTGCCACGTTCTTGAGATTTTCCCTGGCCTTCCTTGCCGAGCCGTGTAAGGTCTGCCCCCCTGGAGTGTGAACAAGTTATTCCTCTAACGTAACTTCATGGCACAAAATACACACTTGTCCCTTCGGCATCGGAGACACCTCAGGGTGAGGATGGGGGCTTCTGACTTTGATCTAGGTCTCCCTCGTGCCTGTGCTTATGGGTGCATGGTAGGAGCCCTGGAGGACCATGAAGAGGGTCCTTCCTTCAAGGTACCCAGAGCTGAACTCAAGCACTCCACCCTCAGCCCCAAGCTGGGATCCAGGAAGTTAGAACCCCCCCCCACCGCAACCCTGTATTGGTTCTCAGTGCACAGAATTAATCGACACCCTTGGCTCAGGGCACAGGGCCCACCTCTTCATGTTTTCCAAATGTTAATTTTTTTCCCCTACTGTTTATACCTGGTCCTTTTGGTCTTGTCGGAGATTCAGGAATGAATAGTCGTTCTTCGCTCTCCTTGGAGTCATTCAGTCTGAGGAATCCTCCCTTCCCACTGTGCCCTAGAGAACCAGCCCCGTGGGATCAGAGGAGAGAGGACAGCAGGACATGGTAGCCGAATAACTTTCTCCCTCCCGTCTGGGGCTTGTGGGCAGAGACGCCCCAGATCCGCATCTCTAAGGATGGATGTGGGCCAGCGCTCCACGCCCCACGCCCCGTCCTTCCCCTGCATTCTCCAGTTAGGAGTGTTAAGTGAAGCAAAGGAAACAGGCTGGAGCTGAGCCAGGGCACCAGTCCTGGACGCGGCTCCATCTTTTATTCAGAGAATGACCTCATCCTTGGTCCTGGTTCTTTAAAGCCAAGTGCAGGGGGTCTCCTTCCTGCAGCCTGGATTGCATTTGTACTGCCCCCCTTCCTCCCCAGGATCAAAGAAACAAACAGGCCTGACCCAGGGGAGAGTCCCAGGTTTTAGAACTTAGAGTCAGTACTGCATTTGTCCCCCTTTTGTCCTTTATTACGAATGTAACCCCTGACCCAGAATGCCTCCTCCTCTCCAGCCCCATTTCCCTCTTTCTGAGTACCCTTGGCCCCCTTCAGCTATCCCCAATTACTCCAAACTTCCCCTCCCCCAGCCAGCTTCATTTACCTCCGACTCATCTGGTCTTATTTTTAGCTCCAGCTTTTTCCTTTCTTAATATGGCGATGAGCTCTTAGGCCGGCGTGGGGACAGGGGCTGAGGAGCCCTGGACATTGGGGAAGGGGGAGGGGAAGGAGGCTCTGGGAGCCTGGATGAGCGGTATTGGAGGTAGGAGGTCCCGGCCCTCATGGAGCCGGCCTGGCCTCAGAAGGTTATCCATCTCTCCTGCCAAACCCGGAGACATATTTAGACAGGACCAGGTGGGGGCAGAGGGGTGCCAACCTCAGGGGCAGCTCCGATTCCCTCCCCGCCCCCTGCTCCTATTCCTCCTCCTGACCCTTTTTCTCTTGGCTCTGTCGGCAGTTTCTCCAGGACCCAGCAGTGTCCTCTGTCCACTGCTCTGGGCCGTTCCCCACCCCACCCCCACTGTGAGCCCCTAACTCAGGACTCGGGACCCAGGGGCCCCTCCCTACCCCAGCTAACCTCTTCTGGACCAGGAGAGCCGACCCAGATCCCACTACCTCCACGCGCGCTGCAGACAGGATGGGGGCCAGAGCTGTGCCGGGCCTGCGGCTGGCACTGCTGTTACTGCTGGTGCTAGGGACCCCCAAGCCAGGGGTGCAGGGGGAGGAAGGGCTGGACTTCCCCGAGTATGATGGTGTGGACCGTGTGGTCAATGTCAACGCAAAGAACTACAAGAATGTGTTCAAGAAGTATGAGGTGCTGGCGCTGCTCTACCACGAGCCCCCCGAGGATGACAAGGCCTCGCAGAGACAATTTGAGTTGGAGGAGCTGATCCTGGAGGTGAGTGGTGGGGTCTGCAGGCCTGCAGAGCGCACCAAGCCCCTCTCTGAGCCCCCCATCCCACAACTCCAAGTAGATCTTCGAGGGTGGGATCGGGGGGCGAGGGGCAGTGCAGCAGGACTCTGTCCTGACCAACAGGACGAAAGTGGCATGTGATCTTAGCCGAAAGAGAAACATAGATTCAGGAAACCAAAAGTACCACCTAAGTCAGGCAGTTTTAGGAGGGAAGGGGCACTGCAGGGGGAATTCTCCTCCGTGCTGTAGGAGCCTAGTCGTGTGAGGTTTGGCTAAGACCAGGGTGACCTTGGGAGGAGGGCAAAAAGCTTCGGGGGAAGGGGAAGACTGCAGTGCACCCTCAAATCTACTTTCCTAGCCAGAAAGTGCCATCTCGCTATACACCTCAGGGGCTCCCCAAAGAGATCCAAACAGTATAAATTTAAATATCGCTGAAATTTTATTTGTGTGTCATTTATTTAACGGCTGAAGGTTTACTAGAGACCACCGTGCTACCCATTGGCTTCTCAGTCCCCTCTCTCCTCCCACTCACGTCCCCATTTGCCCCTATTGGATCAAGCTGGGGGCCCTGATTGGAAGATTCTTGTGTTTGGAGGAGGCTTCACAATGCTGTCCCTAACTTGTCTTTGTGGGAAGATTCTCCTCAGCCCCAAGCTGACCTCGGGTGCGGAGAAGAGAGAGCCTATTGTTACAAGAGAAAAAGCCTGTGTTTTGCGATGACTGGGAGACATGGCCACATACCCCTCCAGGAGCCGGGCTATGTTGGAGTTTCCTTATCCACGTTTCTGCAGCCCCTTCACTAGCTTGGCAGTACAGATAGGCCCCGGCTTGCCCAGAGCTTGGAATATTTCAGGGCAAGACACCAGGGCTGCAGGCTCTCGTTACTGTGTGCCCCTGTGGGTGCTGGAACCTGCCGTCTGATTAATGAGCTGAGTATTTTTATCCTGAGTGCTCAGCATCCCTGGCCATCCACCTGCCAACTGCCTCCCAGCCCTGTCCTCCTGAGAATCCGGGCACCCGAGTCTGTGTTTGGTGGGGTAAAGCTGCAGACGGTGCCCAAGGCAGAGTGCATCAGGGTGCAGAGCTCGGTGGATGGGGCAGGGATCTAGGGTGGGACTATCCATATTCTGAGGACAGGCTGAAGTAGACAGTACAAAGGACAGTCCCGCCTGATTGAGAAGAGCCCAGCCTATTTCACCTCTAGTCTCTCTTGTCAGTCTCTCTGCCTCTGAGAGTGACCAGTGGAGGCCATAGTGACCTCTACTTTCTGCTCTCTGGCTTTCCCCACACCTCAGCCACATGACCAGACCCCACCGCCACCCTCCTGCCCTGGCAAAATTCTTCGCACTAGGAGTCACTCAGAAGAATCTCAGGGTTGGCTAACATCACCCCCACACTGAGTGTGGTCTTTGATCAGCATAGACAACAGGGCTCAGCTCTGAAGGAGGGAAGGGCCACAGTCATTCTGCAGCCAGATCCCACCACATCGCTAAGGAACTCTGAAGTACATACATGCCATCTTAAAGTTCAACATAATAAGCACACTGTAAATGAATTATACAGGTTCAGGGACTAAAACTGAACCAAAGACCAAAAGGGTGGGGTTGTAGGAAAAGTGGAGCTATCCTGGGTCCTAGCGCAGTGTCAATGTCAGCTCATATTCCCTGCATCCCAATGACCCAGCTGGAAAGCATGAGATGAGGAACAGTGGCTACTAAGAATTCCAGGGCCTGATTTTAACCCTAACTCTCCTTTCAGTTAGCAGCTCAAGTCCTAGAAGACAAAGGTGTTGGCTTCGGGATGGTGGACTCTGAGAAGGACGCGGCTGTAGCCAAGAAACTAGGTAAGGGAGGGGTGAGAGGAGCAGGGAGGTGACGGTGGCTGGTGAGAAAACATTGACATTTGAAGGGTTATGACTGAACCCTATTGAAGGAAAGGGGTCCCAGCCTCTCCTTTTTCCTTATAGAGACCCACGCTCAAATCCAAGAAAGAGCTGGAGGTGGACTTCTTTATACCTACCTACGAAACAGGGCTAGGTGCTGGAGGAAAGGGGGAATCAGGGAGCACAGGTGGGGCTGGAGAGGCCTCTGCAAACTCCTCTTCCAACCCCTCCCCCTCCAGAGCTGTGGCCAGGTGTTACAGCACTAGCCACCAGGGGGCAGCACAGACCTGAGACTCGACTCGGATGTGGGTGGGGGAGGGGTGGTCAGTAATGAAGTCATCTGGCCAGTAATAGCAGAAGGTTAGAGGGCTGGACTGGAAATCAGTAACTAGAGTCCTCAGAGGAAGTAATAGGGGTAGCGGTTTCTAGTTATGGCAGACAGAGAAAGGGAGAAAGCTTGCTAGTCTGTATCTCCCTATGTCCTCCCCTAGAACCCCACCCAATCTGAGCTTCTCCTTGGAGAGCTCCTGGCGCCAGCCACCTGGGCTAAATCCAGGGGTATAGACACCTGGGACATAGGGGCTAAGAGGCAGTGGAGGTGAGCAGGGCCGGGGCCAGGGAGGTGAAGGAGGTGGGGTCCAGTGGGATTATGGAATGGGCTGCCGCCCTGGATTTGGACCCTTGGATCTGTGGGGAGGTTGGAATCATGGCATGCCTTTGGCTCACTCCCTAGGACTAACTGAAGAGGACAGCATTTATGTATTCAAGGGAGATGAAGTCATTGAGTATGATGGCGAGTTTTCTGCTGACACCCTGGTGGAGTTTATGCTTGATGTGAGGATTCCCCTGGACCTAATGGCCTTGCTTTAAGACCTCATGTCCATCTGACCAACTCCAACCTCACACACATACACACACACAGGCAACAGAGAGTCCATCCCTCCCATTCCTCAGCCCTCTTCCCTGATCCCTCTCCCTGCCTCTACCACTGAGGACAGAAACTCACTCCCTTCCTTCAATGTCCTTGCTCTTCCAGGTCCTAGAGGACCCTGTGGAACTGATTGATGGGGAACGAGAGCTGCAGGCATTTGAGAATATCGAAGATGAGATCAAACTCATTGGCTACTTCAAGAGCAAAGACTCAGAGCGTGGGTGACCCCCAGACTCCACTCTTCCCCTCCCTGGGTCCCCCAGTCTACCTGTCTTCCTAGCTCCCCCCTTTGCCCACTGGCTCCGCACTCCTGCTCCACGACCCTCTTGCCATGGTCGCTCCATCAACTGCCCTGATCTCCCTGCACTCTGTGGGTTTCCCAGACAGGCACCTTCAGGATTCTCCCTTCCCCTCACCTTATTTAACCACACTCAGAGGACTAGAAGGGGTGGTCTTAGAGTGAACCCCACCTGCCAAAGAATTGGGGAGAGACTGTTGAGGAGCTGGTTCCCTGGCAGACCCTGCCTTCCCTGGAGACTGACTCTGCCTTCCCCCCTCAGATTACAAAGCCTACGAGGATGCAGCGGAGGAGTTTCATCCCTACATCCCCTTCTTCGCCACCTTCGACAGCAAGGTTCTCCTCCCTGCAGCTGTACTGGGTCTCCCTCACTCCCCTCAGCTGCCCTACAGACCCCTCTCCCAGAATCGATGGGGAAACCCATCCCTCCCTACACACCAACACTCCCCACCCTTACCCCACCCCACAGATTTTAGATTATATAACTTACCCCTCGCATGTTCTACCAAAGCCCAGAGAAGTTAAGACACTTGTCCAGTGTCACAATGGCAGTGACAAGGACCCAGGCTGTCTAACTCCCTGCCTGATATCTGCTCCCCCATAATACTGCTTCTTGCCATGACCCCATGTCCCCTGCTCCACTTTGCCTCCCCAAAAAGGTGGCAAAGAAGCTGACCCTGAAGCTAAATGAGATCGATTTCTACGAGGCCTTCATGGAAGAGCCTGTGACCATCCCAGACAAGCCCAATAGTGAAGAGGAGATCGTCAACTTCGTGGAGGAGCACAGAAGGTGGGGAGCACGGGCAACGCTCTGAGCAGGGAAGGCTCCTCCCCAGGCCAGTACACACGTCTGTGAGATGAGCTGGGGGAACCTCAGCCAACTAGGAGGCTGGTCTCCCCTGGAGATGTATACACTTCTGGGTACCAGTGTGCACTGGTACACTGGCCATTTTGCACAACATTTTGCAACCCAGCCCTGAGCCGGGAGCTTTACACACAGAAGGTGCTCCATAAATGTGTAGTTTATTGTGATGTTGATTGGTTAGAGGGAGTGCTGCTGGTATTTAGTGGGTAGGGGCCAGGGATGCTGCTAAGTACCCCACAGGTCACAGGACAGCCCTCCCACAACAAAGAATTATCTGGCTCCAAATGTCCCCAGTGCTGAGGTTGAGAAACCCTGCCCTACCCGCACACGAAGTTCTCTTCCTTCCCAAGACTCTACAACTGGAAATACCCACTCATCAGTGTAAACACTACTTACTCCACTCTCTCCCATTAGATTATGGTTCCCTTCATCGGGGCAGGAACATGTTTGCCTTGTTCAACTCTGTCTACACAGCACCTGGCACAGTGTTTAGAACATCTCCGACACTCGATTTTATTGAATGAATGAGTGAATGAATGAATGAACACCCAGATGTCCAGTTCTTCCTCCCAAAAGTCTCTCTTCCAGTCCCCTTGCCCACCCTCCACTCTCCCACCTCCTTTAACCATGCAGTGAACTGGGCCTGGTGCCCAGAGCTTAGACTTTGCCAGATGGCTTTGTTCCAGGCTACAAGCTAGCTGTCTGTGCCCTAGGCGTGACCCTGTGGCAGCCTCTGCTGCGGGGACCCTTTGGAGGGAAGGGTGTCCTTCTCACCCACTGAGCAGTGACTTTCTGTCTCTTCTAGATCAACCCTGAGGAAACTGAAGCCTGAGAGTATGTATGAGACCTGGGTGAGTCCCCCTGGATGGAGCTGGGCCCTCAGGGGATCATGAGTGACTGAAGACACCAGCCCTAGAAACATCCAGCCCTGCTGCGCCTCGTGTCTAGCTTGTAGGAAAGGCAGTGCACCAGCAAAGGCTGAGGGTTTCTGTTCTGAAGAATGTGACAGGAGTTAGGAGACACATATGAGTTGATAAAGATGACAAGGGGGGGGCCTCAAGCTCTGGGGCTGAAGGGTTTGTCAAAGGAGGGGTGGGGGCCCTGGAGTGGAAGGGAACAGTGTACTTGGAAAAGGGTCACCACCACAAGAATATATCCGATCCAGAAGCTGGGTTTCCACAAAATCTAGGTCCAAGGAAGATGGGGGTGGGGTCCTGTTCTGGGCTTCCTAGCTTCAGGGAGTGTCGCTAAGGTCTCCCCTCCACCTCCCACCCCCTACAGGAGGACGATCTGGATGGAATCCATATTGTGGCCTTTGCAGAGGAAGCCGATCCTGGTGAGGGAGGAACACTGGATTGGACCTGGGGGGCGGGGGCATTGGAGAGACAGGGAGACAGGGTACTGGTCAGAGCGTGGGCTTTTAACACATGAAGTGTGTCTTTTAGAGCATAGTTTGCAAGCAGCCTGGGGAGAGGCCTGTGGGGTTGTGGGAGGCAGGGAAAGAGAACTGGACTCCTGTTTCCTGTATGCCCCATCTCACACTGATCACTTGTGTTCCCTCCGAGATGGCTATGAGTTCTTAGAGACCCTCAAGTCTGTGGCCCGAGATAACACTGATAACCCTGATCTTAGCATCATCTGGATTGACCCTGATGACTTCCCCCTGGTAAGAGACATCACTCAGGCACTGCTGTCCAAGCAGGGTCTCGGACTGTGGCACTTCCTGAGGGGAGCTTGTGTCTGAGTTCCTATCCCATCTCCAAGCAGGAAGACCCTGTTACATGCTCAAGAGCATGGTGGGGCATGGAGGGCGCCCTGAGAAAGGGGAAATGGGAGCGGGGAGTGTGGGAACGACACGATTCCCAGAGCAGAGGCTGGGCAGGCAGCTCATGTGCCTAGGGCTGGCTCCTTCTAAAGAAATCCAGAGTTTTGGGGAACAGAAGGGCACATTAACTCTGCACATGGGTGTACACAATCGCAGAATCAAAGCACAGAGATTCCACATCTCAGGGCATGGATTTTGTTTCCCAGCTGAATCACCAACAACTAACACTGATGAAAGGGGAACTAGATGAACAAGCAGAAATTACAGAGATTGGAAATTACGGAGTATAACTATCTTAGTTAAGAGATGCAGAAACTGAGGGCCAGGGAGAAGTGACTTGCCCAAGGTCACAAGTTCAATCAGTAGTAGATCCAGGACCAGAACGGGGTTTGCTATGTAGCTTTCCTCAGAAAGGAGGGCCCAACACCCCCAGCTGACCCTCCTGAAACTTTTCTTTTGGGATATTTACCCTCTAATTACTTATTTCCACCCATCCCCTTCAGGCCCTACAGTTGGACCCATCTGCCACCCACCATGGGTTCCAAGGGTCCTCCCTGTATCCTCCACTAAGTTGCCATATGTGGTCTCTCTACAGCTGGTTCCATACTGGGAGAAGACGTTTGACATCGACCTGTCAGCCCCACAAATAGGGGTCGTCAATGTTACTGATGTGAGTTTCCTTCCCTCATCTCTGTTTGACCAGCAACTCTGCTTCCCAGCATAGCTAGCTCTCCTCTGCTCTAAGGAGGAATTGAGTCTGTCACACAGGAATCAGACACAGCCAGTCTAATGGCTGGGTAGAGGGAGAGATTCCTGCCCTGAACACACCCGTCTCTACTTGTTGCAATCAGCTGCTCATCCTTCAAGGCCCAGTTCAAATCTTCCCTTCTCCATGAAGTCTTTCCAGATCTCCCGTTTGGAATCATTCCCTCCTTGGCACTCCCAGAGCCCATTTGTCATTGAGAACATGACTTTTATATAGTTATTTATGTATCATGTCTGTCTCTTCCAGTAGACTTTGAACTTCTTGAGGGCAGAAATCTTCTCATTCACATGTAGCAGATGCTTCAGAAACATTTGCTGAGTTGAATTGAATAAGTCACAGTCTGCTTTCATATAACTCTCAGTCTAACTGGGGAGGTAGGCAGGTATTCTGTTAAGTACCAGGCCAGAGCTGATGAACTCTATAATAGAGATGCCAGTAAAATGCTGGGAAGGCACAGAAACCACAGTAATTTCTGCTTGAGAATCAGAGAGGGTTTAAAAGGTGTAACATTTAAAAAGTGGAGATTGTTGTAAATCAATTGGACCTCAAGGAAAGAAATAAATTTAAAAATTATTTAATCAAATAAAAAGATACAGTGGAGATTGTCCTGTGTACAGGAGTTTTACAAGTGAAAATCATAAGAAGTTATTTCCAAACCGATGGAAAAGTTAGTACAAAAGGTCAAAAAGTAGGAAAATGAATATCAGGTTTGGGGAAAGGCAGGTAGTTTTTTATGGCTTAAGGGTCTAGAGATCTCTGAGGATGGTGCTGGAAAAGCAGGTTTTGTAAAGTCTTGAATGTTAAAGAGTTGCTGACTTCATTTTCTGGGCCATGAAGAGTTCCAGTGGTTTTGCATCAAGGGCGTGATTGGTCTGTTTTAGGAAGTTCAGCATGGCAAGGGCTTGTAATAACGAAAGGAAAGGAGAAAGTGTATTTGCTGATCCAGCCATTCTTTCTGACCATTGTCACTATTCTGAGCTAGACCTTTACCTGAACAGCTTCCCTTTCCACTGACAGATGAAGAGAAGGGACAGAAGAGGCAGGGAAGGATGTGCAGAGTCCAGTGAGTGGGAGGGCAGGTCTAAAGACCTGAATCAGGCTTAGCTCCGGTCCCCTCCCTGTGCCATGTCCTAGGCGGACAGCATATGGATGGAGATGGATGACGAAGAGGACCTGCCTTCTACCGAAGAGCTGGAGGACTGGCTGGAGGATGTGCTCGAGGGTGAAATCAACACAGAGGATGATGATGATGATGACGATGACGACTAGCTGCTGTGACAGCTATCTCCCAGCTCCAGCTGCTCTCGTCATGCTCCCTCCTGCCTTCCCTGTCCTTCCCTGAGCTCCTCCAGGGACACTAGGTCATTCTCTGCCATGGGGCCCACTGGGGTCTGCATGTTGGGTGCTGAGATCCTGATCCTCCTCACCTGATAAGGAAAGGAGCTGCTTTTCACACACCAGCCCAGCTATCTCATCTGACTTCTGTTTCCTCTCCCACAATGTCCCTGTATCTATTATTTGTTTCTTCCATCACTCCCTACACGCTTTCTTGTGACTTCCCTCTTGCCATATCTATGGGCCCCCATCTCTCTTCTGCTCCCTCCACCTGAACATACTCTTCCCTTACTCTCCCAAATCCTATATCCTTCTGACTTTCCTATCCCTGGCCAGGAGGACAGGAGGGTACTGTGTTTCGGGCTGTATCTCAGCCATCTCTTGTTAATGTATTTGGGTCAAATGAGAGACCTCAATAAAGGAACTGGGGCAGCATGAGCAAGTGTCTGCTGGTGAGGTCTCACCCCTATGGTAGGAGGGAGGCAGCCAGAGGATGGGGGATTTAGGTGTGGGTGCCTAGTTAGGGGCCTGTGATCAGAGGGGGATGGGGCTTCTCCCTCTGGGCAGTGATCCCAGAGAAGCTTGGGCTATTTATCTGCTGTAAGTCAACAAGCCTTTTCTGAACACATGGTGTTTGTCCAGCACTGCTGTTAGGCTCTGGGAGAACAGAGAGTGCCGGGCCTGTCCCTGCTCTGGAGCTGATTAGCCTTCCTGGGAAGTCAAGACAAGCACACGAAACAATTGAAGAAAAATATAAAGCAATATGTAATTAAGTGATTATGTGCTGCTTGATAGTACCCTCCCTGAAGCTCTTATGTGAATGTCAAGACTGAGCCCAAATAACACCTCCTCGGTGAGGCCTTGCCAGAGGTGGCCCCTCCTGCAGTTTCCTCCTCTGGGGTCCCACTGCACTCTCTCTGGGACGCCTCTATTCCAGCACTCGGTGCAGCCTAGCCTGGCTCTTCATTTGCATGTCTGTCTTGCCCAGTGAGTGAGCCCCTTGAAGGCAGAACCCCAGGCTTCTACAGGGCCTGGCACACAAAAAACAGTCCCTAATAAATGTTTGTTAATAGAAGGAACAAATAAATAGAATGGCCTCAGAAGAGAGAGATGAGGGTGGGCTCTGATGGTTTCATAAAGGAAGTGAGCATTTTCTACGCCTTACATGAAGAGTGGGATTTGACTGGGGCAAAGGAGTTGGGGAGGGGACATTTCAAGAGCTGAAAACATCAAAAGCGCTGGCAGAAAGTGTGTACCATGCTGGAGGCACGGAAGAGACCAAAGAGACAGAAGAAGTTCAAGTGGTGGCTGTAGGTTGGGTGGAGAATGGGGCTAGGTTGTAGAGCAGTTAGAAGTAAATCCTGTGAGCTGGGGAGGAAGGGAAAAACTGAATCTGGCAGTGATGAGCAGGATGGATAGAGGGAAAGAAGATGGTGGAGATAGCAGAGGTGGGAGTCCAACCCTTACAATCAGACTGTTACAATAATCGGGGTGGAGCTGGGAGAACATGGACCCGAGTGGTGGTCATGGGAACGCAGAGGAGACGCTGAGTTTTGTACACTGGGGATCCCCTAGACCTGGAGCCCACTGGTGCTCCTGGCAGGACGGTCCACATTCTCTCCAGCACAGGCCCAGGATGGGCTAAGTGTGAAGGAATCAGGAGGTGGGGTGGGGGAACCAAGCAACTGCACTGGCCTATAACTAACTAACAGATGTTGGTTTTCATGAAACAGGTATATAGGTGTTGCTGGGTGACTCAGAGGATCTCTGAGTATGGAAGAATGGGACCTGAGGTGAGAGGAATTTTCATCCTTCACAGACACCTGGAGAATGTGGCAGGAGTGTAGAAAGGAAACCATGTATTCACCCCACCTGTACCCACTTAATAAATGTTTAACACATAGTATGGGCACTGGGCCAATACAGTCATGTTATGGAACGTACTCTCTAGCACAGGTCAGTGGAAGGCCCCAGATTAAATAATGGCTCCCATGTTTGAAGCACGCACCTGTGCCAGTCACTAGACCTAAAGTTTCTGAATCTCAGAAGAACCCTGTGAGACAGGCATCGGTGTCCCCATCTTACTGGTGAGGACACTGAGGCTCAGAGGCATAACCTGCCCAAGAAAGGAGCAGAGCCAGCATGAAGCCTGAGTCCCTGTACCTGCTTGCCTCTGCAAGACTGGACCTTTCACTGACTGCAGGCAAGCCGTTTAGCTTCACTGAGTCTCAAGGATGGGTCAACACAATCAGTTTTGACCTTGCAACACAGAACAAGTGAGATAATAATATGCAAAGGCAAATTATGAGGGTGTGTTGGTCTCAAAGGTACAGTGACAGGGCACACTGGAGGAGAGGGTGGCGAAGGCAAGGAGAAAGGCCGTGAATGCCACAGCAGCAGAACCTCTTTTAGGGACAGAATAGACTCAAGAAAGGAGGGCTCACCTGAGGCTTCCTGAGGGGTCTCTGCCAGGCTGGACCTGGGGGGAAGCCAGGCTACTCCCGGACGTGGCACAGACACTGATGGGGCTCAGCCCTCTCTTCCCAGGCCGGGCTTTGCCGGAGCTGAGGAGAGACCCCTTAGGCTGGAGAGAAAAGCAGATGTTTTCCGACCTCTTCCTTTCCTCTTTCAGTCTGGCTGAGAGTCTGGGGGAGGAAAGTCCCTGGGGTGGAGGGGAAGTGAGAGCTGCCATGCTGGGCCTGGCCAGAGGGGCAGAGCTAGGAGACAGAGCTGAGTGTGGCTTTGCAAGTTGTCTATATTTGCATGCTGAGTTGCTACTGCTCTTTTTCTCCCCAGGAAATAAAATTACATCATGGTGGGGGGGAAGGCAGGAGGGGGTATATTTGGGAAAGGTGAGAGGAACACAAAGAGCCGGCTGGCATCACCCTGGAGAGAGAAGATCTGTGGTTCCAGGGCGGATGAAAGAAGCCCCCTTGTTGTTCCTTGCCCCCGCCCCTTCCTCCACTCCCACCTTTCAAGGTGGATAAATCTGAGCGGTCATTTACTACGGCTCCCCTGAGCCATAAGCAGAAGAAAAGGATTTTTCCAAATACCGAGTCTGGCAGCTAAGAGGATCCAGAGGCCAAAGGCCTTCCAAACCCCTAAGCCCTAACTACTCTTTGCCTCCCAGGGTCCCAGACACTGTGGTCATCAAAAGGGCATAAGAGGAGATGGTGTCCCATTGGGAAGAATTAAATCTGAGAACTGGGTTTCGCTGTTTAGGGAAAGAGGCAGCATCGCTACTCCAGCCCTCCCCCACTTCTGCCCCCATCCCAGGAGTCTTCCAGAACCCCAGCCCCCTGCTGCTTCCCCTCCCCCCTTCCCGCCGCTCCCCGCCCCCCGCCCCTCCCCGGCTCTGACATCACGGGCCAGCCGGGTGGGGTGAGGCGGCGCTGGGCTCGGGCTCGGGCTCCGCGGGCGGAAGAGGCGGCGGCGGCAGCAGAAGCGGCGGCGGCGGCGGCGGCGGCGGGAGCCGAAGAGGAGGCTCCGGACGCTGCTCAGGAACCGGGGACGCCGGAGTGCCCGCTCCCCGAGCGCTCAGCCCCGGAGGCGGTGAGAGGGCCGAGAGGAGACGTGTCGCGGGGAGGGGCAGATTTGGGTCTGGGCTTGGAGGGACGTCGATCCGGGACGCCTGGGGCCAGATGCGGAGTGGGGGGCCTCGGACGGGTCCGCTTTGTGTCAGGCCCCAGGGGCTCCGTCTCTGTCGGCGCCCCGAGCGCCCAGTGTGTGCAGGAGGCGGCGTGCCTCTGGCCGCCCATTCCACGCTGACCGGCAGTTTGAGTCGGACCGGGGCCTGGAGATTAGGATGGAGCCTGCTTCCCGCCCAGCCGGCTCGGCCGGGCCAGCTCCCGCCCCTCCCTCCCCTTCTCTGGCTTCGGACTCGCCTCGGCTGGCGGTCTCCCGGCCCAGCCCTGCCTGTTCCGCGGGGCAGCCGCCCCTGCTCCGAGGGCTCAAACCCGGCCGCTGGCACCACGTGCCCTCACCCAGTCCTCTGTACCTGGGGAAGATGTGGGATTGTTCAAAGCTTGTCCAGAGGGAAGGAATCGGGAGCTGGGGGGTGCAGAGGAGTGAAGCAGCTAACGTAAAACCCCTAATTAATTTCGTATAATCCGTGTCAAAACTGACAGGGACACACACACCTACAAGAGACACGCCAGCACACTTGGTGACACACACCCATGTGACTCTTACACACATCGTCTGCACACAGCAAATCACAATGGCCCTGCACTACGCATCCAACCCCCCACCTCACCCCCACTGCTTTCCAAGTGCAGAAGAACATCAGTCTCACAGGACAGCCGAGTGGGGGCCACTGTCCTTAAGTCCACCCGAATTCTCTGGGCATCTTCTCCCAGCCCTGGACTGCAGATTGTCCCTCTTTAAAACAGTGAGAAATTATGGTAGAAAATCCTGGTCTCACTCCAGGACAGGGAGACAGGATCTTGATGGTGAGTGAGAAATAGGGAGGGTAGGAGCTGCTGGTAGCCTTTCTTGCTGGGTCCAGTTGGGGCTTAGAGTGCTGGGAGTGGCTGACTTCTGGGCATCTGAGTGGCCAAGGGATGGAGGAGGGGGTGGAAGAAAGGGAGAGGGAGAAAAAGAAAGAATGAGTATGAGTCAGCCAAGGATGGAGCCTAAGTCAGAGAGAGAGAATGAGGGGAATGTGTGTGAGGGAGACAGACATGAGAGAGGGACACAGAGGGACAGAGATATAGTCGGAACAGGGAGAGGAAGGAAATGAGAGACAGAGATGGTCAGAAGAGTGGGGAGAGTGCAGGGGAATGAACTACGGAGGCTCAGAAATTAGGGAGGATGAAAGTAGGATGGTGGTGAGACCAGTGGGAGTTAGAGGAAATATGCTGAATATGTATGTTTTGTTTCTCTACATGTCTGGCCTCAGGGCTGTCAGAGTGATTAGCTTTAATTGCTCTCCCCTTTGTGGTTAAACACTCCATTGGGGAAATTGCCAGAGATGCCCTAGGCAGCCCGCTGCCCTGGTTGCCTACTTCCTTACTTTCCTGACACCTGTGCCCATCATGTGTGCACTTAACTGTCATACATGAAGAAGAGGACAGTCTTACCCTGCCATGCCGTCCCCTCACTCTCTTACACAGACCCTTACCCATGAAACAATGGTGGACATCATCAACCTGTATGCAGCCAGCCAATCCATGCCTCTCCCCCACCAAACTTTATCTCTTTACAGCAGGGACACCACTCCTTCCTAATATAGCTAGTATAGGAGCTCTGATTATTCAGATGGGGACACGGAACCCAGGAGAACCCAGGGGTCTATGTATTCTTGGCTGCCACCAGGTGGAATAGGATGAAAGCCCACTGAAAAGGAAGGGAGGAAAAGAGAGACTGAGAGACTAGGGAGAGAGGTAATAGATGAGGAAGAGAGAGAGAGATGGGAGAGAAACAGAAACAGAAATAGAAGTAGGGAGAGAGACAACCAGATGAGTAAAGAGCAGCCCAGGCCCCACTCCCCCTCCTCTGCCCTGCCTGATCCAATGCCAGGTATCTCCTGCTGCTCTTGTCATGGATCCCGTCTTTCTTCTGTTAGACTAAGGGCTAAAAGCTTAGCCCTGTCCCTGTTCCCAGTGGTAACCCATTTTGCTTCTTGGACTGAACATTCTGAGGTCCAGGTGTCCTGCCCCACACCTCATTCCCAGGCTGACTCTGGAGCCTTAGAACCTTATTCTTCCTACTTTACAGGAATAAAAGCATTCACCACCTCACCCCCCTAATCCCCCCCCCCGCCGCCAAAAGCTAAGTAGAAGCTAAGGGAAGAGATCAGTTGAGTATGATATTAAACAAATAATTAGGGATGAACTATAGGACTGCTTGAATCTGGGGCCCAGATAAAATTTAAAGTAGGAGCCCCCCCCTCTCCCTTCCCACCCCTCTGTTTCGCCTTGATTACAACCCTCCCACCCCTAGCTGCAAAGCAACAAGACTGACAGACTTGAATGTCTACAAGCGCCCTCCTGCCCACTGCAGGGATCTCCAGGTCCTTGCAGCTCCCCTCAGCCTTGGGCAGCTACAGCCAATGTGAGGGAGGGAGGGGCAGCAGCTCCTAATTCTCAGGCGTTCTTCTTAAATTTACTGAGGATTTGGAACCAAATGCTTGGGAGAGGGAATAATCATGAACTAATGTCAAGATGCACAGAAATTCTTTCGGCGCTGCCACCTCCTGCACAGGTGGTTATCCCATTCTGCTAGGCTTCTTGACGTGCCCTGAAGGGCTTGCACCTTCTCCCAGTGCCCGTGGAGCACCCACCTGTCTTGCTCCCAACTGCTACCCTAAGAAGGTTAGAATATAATGATCCTTACCCTCCTGCCCCTCTTCCCCAGCATCCTCCATTGGTTTGACTTTTGTCAGGGCCCCACCTGGGGCCAGCTTGGAAGGAGAGGAAGGAAGGAAGGAAGGTGTGAGGAAGCCGTGAGCAGAGCACAGAATGATCTGGGACGGAAGGGGACTGACTTCCTGGCAGCCTCGGCTCCGGTTCCCGCCCTGGTATCCTGTCCCAAGAATGGCCTCCGCCCAGGCTGCCTGGTGTTCCCTGGGCAGCCCCTGCCCTGTTCCAGAGATCAGGAGGACTCTTCAGAGCTACAAGGGAGGGAAGCTTCTTCTTAGGCTCTATGGAATTCTGAATCTTGGGTGAGGAAAGTAACATGGAGGGTGAAGGGGCCAGGCTCCTGCCAAGCCCCACCATAGCCAGACTACCTGGGGACAATGGTTGACCAGTGAGGCCTGAGAGCCAAGTGAGGAGGTTCTGCCTCCTCACACTCCACAACTCCACCCCAAACTCCCTTGACCTTACCCCTGCTGCCACACCCAGGCCTGGGCAAATGGGATCTCTCCAGGGAGGGAGACAACCAAGCTGCCTCTCCCTGTTCCCTCAAGGGGCCTTTCCCCTATCCTTTCTGTCTCTTCTTACTCACCACTTCCCACATCCCTTCCATCCAGTGGTGTCATTGTCCTGATGATGGGGGGGGGGCACCCAGAACTCAGGCTGCCATGGTAACCACCGAGCTGAGGCTGCAGCCTTCGTGGACTCGGTGTGCTCCCTGTCCCCCTCCCCCTAGGATTCCTCATTTGCAGCCCGAGTCTCTTTCCCTCTCCCAACACCAGCTCTCTTCCTCCATTCTGTAGGCTCCCCTTCCTCTTTTCTCTGGATGTGAGCTGTGGTTATTTACCTTCTTACACATACTCTCAGCTGGTCAGACACATTAGAAACAGACCACATACACTCAGAGCCACACATCCAGTGCTGGCACATACATATCCATTACCAGAACTACCAAACACACCCACAGATACCACCCACTGCCTCCTCCCCATACCTGTGCCCACACCCAGGGATCAGCACCCACACAGAGGACCCTGGCACACACTTTCCTCCTCTGCTGCTTCAACATTCCCACCCCCATTTCTCTTAGGGGCCTCCTTGTATCTGTTTCACTCTCTCTGAAACCCTCCTATCCACCACTCCCAGCCCTTGTGGGTGGGTGTCTAATACACATTAATCCCTTCCCTCCCACCTCCCCTGTAAGTCTGTGTTTTAGATTTGATCTAACACGTGTGTGTGCGTGCGCGCACGCACACACACACTCACTCTCTCTCTCCTCCCACAGGGTCTCTCTATTTACAAACTCTTCTTGCATGTGAAAGCAGGGCAGTATGACCCTAAATCCTGTCCCATTTTCCAGCTGAGGGCTTGGTCCCATCCTGGGGGCACAGTCTTCTTGAGGGCATCTTGCCTCCTAACCATGCTGCCCTTTCTTTTTCAGCTCTCCTCACAACCCCACTCCATTATTATCTCCATCTATGGACCCCCTCCCCTTCATTCCCCCTTGTCCACATCCCCCCTTTTCAGTCCTCGGATTATCAGTGGAGAGGGGTGGGGGCTGGGCTCCAAAGCCTGCTGCTGTGACCTAGATTTCAAGGCAGAGACGGTTCCTGGTGCTGACAGTCAGAGAGCATTGTTCCTGGCCCAGCCTGGCAGGGCCACCGCTGGGCCCTTCTGTCTGGTTGCACCTGGGTGAGCAAGTGAGCATGCCTGTAAGTGCCTGTTCCTTGTAGGGGTCCTGCTGGTCCTGCTGGTCCTGCTGCCTGGCTCACTGTATGTTTGTTTCACAGTGCCTGCCACCAAAGGAGGCTTGTTTATTCTGGTCCAAGTAGGGGGCTGGGAATGAGGCCTTCTGGGTCCATGCCTTTCTATGTAGTGGCCGTGCCTCTCTGCCTCAGTTTCCCTGCATATAAGCCAGAAATAAGGAAAATGGAGCGTGTCAACTAGCCCCCTTCTACCTGCCACATTTCCAGCCCATTGTTGGGGTGAATGGTGGGCAGTCTCAGTCAAGTACAAGGTCATCTAGTTCCTTACCCCACCCCTTGGTCTAGCCACATGTTTATGACATAATTTACTTTTCAAAATGCTTCACTTTTCTAATTATAAAAGAAATACATACTCATTGTGGGGGAAAAAATCCCCTTTTTGAAACTCAACTAGAGTTTCACATTTTATCAAATCCACAAAGTTCATCCTAAGCTCTGACCTTCCTTCTTTCTGTCTTAGCCACAGTCCCCATCTTAGTGGAAGGAGGCCTTGAATGTTCTCTACCTTTTCACCTAAAGCTCTTCATGAAAGAGGGATAGGGTGAAGGCCTAGATGAGACCTAGCCTTCCCGTCCCTCTCTGGGAGGTCACGCTGAAGGTAGTGCCAGCCAAATGTTGATGGAAGCAGGAGTGGCAGCCCCCTTCCTGCCAGACTCTCCCAAAGCTGCATCTGAACCCCTTCCCCCTGCCACCCAGCCAGCCTGGGAACTGGGCAGGGGGCCAGGGCCAGCCGCTTGGTATTCTTGGGCGCGGGGGCTGTAGGCATAACACAAAGGCTAGGAGAGAGGGCTGTGTGGAGGCCCGGCAGCAATCAAGGGAGAAAATGGGCTCCACAAAGGTAGGGGGTAGCCCATCGCGTCCCCCTCCCCGCCCCCATCCCCTGAAACGTAATGACTGAATACAGGGCTGAGCATGGAGGGTCCAGGGAACCATTAGACCAGGCAACTAGGCATCCATCCAAAATGAGTCATTAGTAGGGTGGTGGGGAGTTGGAAGTGAAGGACCCCCTTTGCTTCTGGGAAAGAATGGAAGCTAGAACACGTGAGCTCCAATCAACCTCCTCCAGCCCCTTCTTTTTAGCTTCTCACTGCCACAGGAAGCCTCTCCCTGGTGGTGGTTGTTTTGGAGTGGATTTTTTTTTTTTGGATAGGGGGAGGGGTTGCAAGTGGGTGGGGCGATTCTGGGGGAGGGGCTTGGAGACTGCTGGCAAGAAAGTCGGGAGCAGGTTGCCATGGTAACCGCCTCCTCAGTCGGGGAACTGTTGCCAGGGTTACTGTTAAGAGAGGGAAAAGGAAGAAAAAAGATGGGAGTGGGGGAAGGAGGTGTGACTTCACTCTAGGCTCCAGCCTGGCCCCTGGCTTCCGAATTTCTTCCTATCTACTTACTCCTGCCTCCCTCAGGTCTCCATTTCTCCCTCCAGCCCTGGCCTCCCCACCTCCGTGTTCCAGGCATATGCCTGGTAGGATGGAGGAGGTGTAGGTAGTGCTAGTGAGTAAACCACACCCTGCAGCTCAAGCTCAGCCTCCTCTCCCTTTGTTCTCCCCAACCGCAGTCATGGCCGAGTACGGGACCCTCCTCCAGGACCTGACCAACAACATCACCCTTGAAGATCTGGAACAGCTCAAGTCAGCCTGCAAGGAGGACATCCCCAGTGAGAAGAGTGAGGAGATCACTACTGGCAGTGCCTGGTTTAGCTTCCTGGAGAGCCACAACAAGCTGGACAAAGGTGGGAGAGGGGCACACAGGCAACCTGCCATCAGCCTTTCAGGCTCAGTTCATTCAGCATACAGACCTGAGCTGAGAGCTCCTATACACACAAAGTGCACTCCTCTCTGACAAGGCAGGGCAAGAGGGACACTCTAACAGAGCAGAGGGGCTCTAGGGCAGTGGTCTTTGCATTCTTTATGGTGCCCCTGTCAGTAAAAATGTTGTTCAGTAAAAAATGTTATTCAGATCCTGCTGTGCTATTATTACATATATAATAGAACATTAAAATAGAAGTTAAAAGTGATAAAACCACAAGTTCTAACATTTCCTTATCCACTTTTAGAGACTGCTGCTGTGGAAAGGGCACTAGTTCTTCCAACTAGTGTTTTAAGATGGCCCTGAAGGGCAAGTGGGATTTCAAAGGCAGGATCCAAAGGAGGACATACTAGGCAAAGGACCATAGTTGCAGAGGGAGGAGAACAGTGTTTGGAAAAGCAAGATGTCCTGCTTCGCTGCTTGGCTGGGGCAATAGGGTTTGTTGAGAAGTGACTGGAAAAGTAGGTTAAGGCTGTGCAGTGGAGGGCCTTGAGTGATTGGCGTTTGATAGGTGAGGTGAGTGACCTGAGGGTCCTTCAGAGATACTAACCTGTAGCATGGATAGCAGGGAGGGAGGCTCAAAGAAGACATGTTACAGACTACTGCAATAGTCAGAGGGGAGGAGCCAGGCAAGAAGGCATCTGCAGTCTCCTAGAACTGGAGATCATCCTTCTGGTCATCTCTATGCCTTCTCTCATTCAGAATTACCCTTCTCACTAGGCCCAGAATCTCTCCTGGGTTGTCTAGGTTCCACCCTTCCAGTCCCACATGTGCTGTTGGGAAATTCTGATGCTGTACTTGCAGGAAAAGCGGAAGAGGGACAAGGTGGATGGATGTTGGGTATTTGGAAGGCCACTTTATTTTTCTGTTCTCCCCTCCCTTTGGAACTTGGTGTTTAACCTAAATCCCTCTTTCTAAATCCATCATCTATAAATGATCTGCCCTTCCTGGAAACAGTTTTCTGTACTGTTTTTGGTGCTTTAGCTTTCTTTTCCTGGCTTAGTAGCCCTTCTTCCAGTGTTGCCTCCTCCAATAACCAATGTGAGCAATTCAGCCTTGATTCCAGAAGCCTAGTCTGGTAGTGTAGGGGAAGCTAATCTCTACAGCCTAGATCTGACCCTCAGTCTCCTGCCTTCCCCCAGACAACCTCTCTTATATCGAGCACATCTTTGAGATCTCCCGCCGTCCAGACCTACTCACTATGGTGGTTGACTATAGGACCCGTGTTCTGAAGATCTCTGAGGAAGATGAGCTGGACACCAAGCTAACCCGTATCCCCAGTGCCAAGAAGTACAAAGGTAAGAGGCCATGCCTTTAACGTGCACCTCTGCCCCCTCCCGTGGATCGTCCTTGGAGTACGTGAATTTTGGGAGAACAGAGGCTGATGCTCATTAGGCCTGCCTGGTGTCTCCCATGACTTCTGTCCCTGGACACATCCCTTTTTACACCTAGACATTATCCGGCAGCCCTCTGAGGAAGAGATCATCAAATTGGCTCCTCCACCGAAGAAAGCCTGAGCAGAGGGAGGAAGAAGAGGAAGGTTGAACCTTCATCGGACCACTCCCTTCCCCCATCCTCCAGGGGAGGGGGCAAGGGCATCCCCCCCACCACAAATCTACCCACTTACTAACCTGGTCCTAACCCCCTTACTGTGCGCGTGTGTGTGCGTGTGCGCACGCTCTGGCTGTCTGTCTATATGTCTAGCTCATCTAGTTCCTCCTCCTTGTGAGGGGCTGGGGGTCAGGGGCTGGGGGTGGGGAGCTTAGTTTCCCCACTCTAGGGGGAGTTGGGGGCTATTTCTATGCAAGTAGAAATGGGCACATTCCTCCTACTCCCCTTTCCTCCACTTTTCCCCCACATCACTGAAGTGTGGGAGCAGAAAGGACCTGTATTTTCCTACATTGAGCAGGCGAGGTAGGGGTGAGGCATGGGAGAGGTGAATGAATCTAATGAAAAGCAGTGGGAGGGAAGATGTAGAAGCTACCCAACCCCCACCTAGAAGGGGCAAAGAAAAGCCAGAGTTCATGTTTGTACCGCAACGCTGGACTGGCTGAGGAGTCCAGTTTCCAGCTGTTCCTCAGGTTGGAGGGCCTGGGCACCAGCAGGTCCCTTTTTGCTCCCCTCTCATGGGCCTAGAATGGGTATGAGCCAGGGGTCTAAACAGAGGGGATCACTGGATCCTTTCCTGGCCCCAAAGTTCACACCCCATAGAGCACCCAGCATTAGATACCCACCACCCACCTCTGCTCTGGAGAGACTGTGCTGGGAACATGCCCCACTGAGCCTGAGTGGGGATGAGGGCAGAAAGAGGAGTGCCCTTTTCCACTCCTTGATTCCTACTCAGACTGTTGCACATACTGACCTAGGGAGTTCCCTGAACCTATGGAGGTTGAGGAATTGAGATCCTTAGGTTTTAACTCCAATCTTGTTCCCACCTACAGAGTCCCAACATGGTTACCAGGCAACCTTCCTTATCGCCATGGTCTAGAATCCCCTCCCCAAAGCCAGAAAGAAGGGAAGAAGTTAACTACAGTGTTTTCCTTTGCACTGATCCCACTTCAATTCAGGAGGGGACCTGGTAACCTCTCCCCCTCAGTATCTTGGCATCTTGGGCTTGTGAACGCCTCCTAGCCAAATCATTAGAGTACAGCAACCCCAGCCTCCTGCCTGTCCCAAGATACCCCTCCCCACCCTGACCGTGCTAACTGTGTGTACATATATATTCTACATATATGTATATTAAACCCGCACTGCCATGTCTGCCCTTTTTTGTGCTGTCTAGCATTAACTTATTGTCTAGGCCAGGGCGGGGGTGGGAGGGGAATGCCACAGTGAAGGGAGTGGCAGAGTCAAATTGCTACATAGTCAAAACAGAAAAGAAAACTTTTTTTTTTTTAAACTTCAAATTCACTTGCAATCTCAAGAGACTAGAGAAAGTTTTAAGTTAGGAGCTTTTAGCATGTGGGAGCAAGGTTTTAGTGGAGGGGGAGGGTTGGCTGTTAGAAAAGGGAAGCAGCCAGGCTGGTTGGAGAGCACGCTCTAATCCTAGCCCAGCCCAGCCTGCCTGTGCCCCCTTGGCCACTGCTGCAGACACCTGCCTTAACATATACACCTCGAATACTCCACAGTTTTGCCTTAAAGGACCTTCCTGAGTTCCCCCAGCCCTGTCTGGCTTCTCCCTCAAGAAGAGAGATACTTACAGAATTAAGAGGGGGAATGAACATGAACTGTCCTTCCATGCCAGGATATGTTATGTGAGAGTGAGTCTGAGAGAGAGACAAGAGAGATGGAGAGAGGGAGAGAGAGAGAGAGAGAGAATATAAAGAGCCTTCCTTTGAAGAGAGGAGAGGATGAGATGGGAGAAGGGAGATAGGGTCATTTTCAGCAGAGTCAAGTAATGATTCTCTGTAAGGCAAAATAATTTAAAAAGACTAACCTGCCCTCCCACCCCACGTACTGCTGTGAGATTGCCCCTATCCTGTGCTCCTCTGTCTGCAGTGTGCACGGCCTTGTTCTAACCCTGGAATAAAGGTGACTGATTGTACTGTACTTAACTGATTCTAGAATTTCTGTGAAATGGCCAGGATTTTAGAGCCTTTGGATGGCTGGGAAGGGAGGGAGAGCAATATTTACCCCCCAAATCCTTAACTGCAGCGTGGAACAGAGGTCGGGAAAATACCCCTAATAGTATCTTTTCCCTTCCCCATCTTCTAGGTATTACTGAATTATGGGGCCTATTCCACTTACACAGTCTCCAACTGGAGCCCAACCACTGGAAACATGCATATCCCACCCTGGACTTCCTAAAATTGTAGTAAATGCAGGGCTAGGCACCTGTATTGGAAGGGGCAAAAAATAGCCCATCACGAATGAACGGCCCACATATCACACACAGAGCAGCAATCAGAAAAAAAAAAAAAGCTTTACTGAGAGAAAACACACAACAAATTCCAGAGTGCATGGTTTTCAGCCCACTCCACCACCCCACCAGCAATAAGAACACAGACCACTCAGTCACCACACATTCCCTACCTCACGGAGGAAGTGCAACAGCTAACATCTGGTCTGAGCTGCTAGGAAAAGGGGCAGGAGGAAGGAGTGTCTGGGAATTCCATCCTTTCACTCTTCCCTTCCTTCCTGGCCTGTTCTAGTAGAATGTGACTGTCCCAGGATGCAGAATTCCTGGTTGGGGACAAAGAAATAGCAGCAAAAGCATTTAAGGGCAAGAATTCAACTGGGACTTTGATATTCAGTGACCAGTGATAAGACAGGTGTCTGAGCCCCAGCCACCTTAATCAATCCTTAGATTAATGACTTGTCCTTCAATCCCAAGATATCAAAAGGTGGACAAGGTAAAAAAAAAAATCAAACCCAGGAGGTTCTTCCCTATACTTTTCCATTAGGAAGGGAGCTGGTGTGGAGTTGGATGGCTTAAAGAATCAAGCAGCTAAAGGTAAGACTGAGTGTGTCTTCTGTCACACACAGTGCTAGGAGAGACCGTCTGCAGTGGCAGAACCCTTCCTGAAGTCATAGTTCAGTCAAGTTTTAAAGATGGGCCAGTCTCTGGTTAGAAAAGCCATCCTGGGAACCCCGACAAGTATTACGGAGAGGTAGGAGATCTGAGGCAAAGAGCTGAAAGGGGTTTCCCAACCCTGAAACCATGGTAGGAAAAGCAGGGAAGGGCAGAATTCAGGATCCTTCCATTCTTAAGCCACCTAAAATCTAAGGGGTAAGCCCCAATCTCCAATGGCCAAACACAGAAGGAAGGCTGATCCCAAGTGACATCTCCACATCATTACTCTCTCTCACTCTCTCCTGTAAGTCAAGTCCCTTTATTGCAGTCATAGAGAATATATAGGTATTTAAACTTTGACAATAATTTTAATGTGATACATCCAATTTTGACTTGCTTTTTAATATATTTATAGATATAAAATTAGGCCTCTAACAGTGATAGGGACAAGGAGATTGCTGCCACCAAACAACTTAAAAAACAAAACAAAACAGAAGAGGTAACATCTTTCCTATTCTTCTACTTCTGCCTCTCCTCCCACCACCCTCCAACCTCCCTCACCAGACCTACGAGGGGGTGATGGGATGAAGAGAGTGAAGGGTACATAATCAAGTGCAGAACACTGTGATAAGCACAGAGAATGAATGGAGTGGAAAGGGAAGTGAAGAGTGTGGGATAGTTAGGGGCTCTAAGGACTTCCCAGAAAAACAGGATCCTGGGATGAGGTTGCTCAGGGGAAAAGAAAAAACAATGCAACTGTCATAGACTTTTAAAAAATAAAGAAAATAAAGTCAAAAACCTAAACCAAAGAGAGAGTGGCACTTCTACCACCCCCAGTCTGGCCCCTTGGTACTGAACAGTCAGTTATCCCCCCACCCCCCACCCAAGAAACAAGAGAGATTAAAGAAAAGGAAACCCCATTGCCTACACCAAACCAGTTAACAAAATAGGCTCCCCCCTCCCAAAAAAAAGGCTTTGGGGAGAGGCCATTTCTGCTGAGTCCTATGCACCTCTCCATGGAACCCCACTCCAGGGCTCGACTCCCACTCCTAGGTACTCTCTGTAGGTTCACTCCCTTCTGGCTTGTCCTCCTGGGATGTCTTTTTTTTTTTTTTTTTTTTTTTTAATATCTAAAGCAAAAAAGTCCAAAGTGCGTTTCTGCTGAATATAAGGACCTGGGACAGGAAAAGGGCTGCCCAGGCAGGATCAGGTTGGCAGCCCCAGCCTGCCCTTCCTGGGTACGAGGCCTCATGATGGCATGCACTGCACCCGGTCAGGGCCCTCCTCGTCCGATGTGTCTGAGGAGCTGGGAGACTCATCCGAGTCTGCATCTGTGGCCCCAACCCCAGGTTCTCGCCAGCGCTGTAGGATGGGAAAGGTTTATTAGTAACTTCCCTGGAATAAGGACAAGCCTGTTAGGTCTTAGTTATAATTCAGATGCTCCAGGCCAGGGGTCAGCAGAATTTTTCTTAAAGGGCCAGATGGTAAATATTTAAAAAATTTTAGACTCACGGGCTATATCTTGGCTGCAACTACTGCAGTGTGCTGTTGTGCTGTGAAAACAGCCACAGACAATTATAAATGAATGAGTGTGGCTATATTTCAATAAAACGTTATTTACAAAAAGCAGGCAGCATGCCAAAACTGCCATAGTTTGCTAACCCCTGCCCTAGGCCTCTTCTGGCACAAGATAAAAAACAGAAGGCACCCTGAGTCGTTTCTTCTCACCATCCCAACCCTCATGCCTTTGCCTTTATGAAGACAGCCCTGTGCATGCAGGGTGATGGGAGAATAAAAAGCAGATACCACTTATTTCTGCTAATAGCTCTTCCAAGACTACATCCAGGCTCTGATGGGGATGGGGGATAATGGATAGGAAACCCAATCAACTCCACCTGATTCCTCCTAAAGTAGTGAGGAAGTGTGCACTGGAACATTTTACCCTCTTGAAAGAGTCACTGCCCTTGGAAGCTCACTTCCCAATCCAGCTTACTCGGTGATGGCGTCTCTGTCTCAGGTGATGCATGAGGAACCACAGCATGTGACTATCAAATAGGTCAGTGTGGTGCAAGCTATCTTCATCCCGCTCCCGCTTGTTCTTCTTAATCACCTGGAACCGAAAAGGGTGGGGGGAGTGGGTAATGAATGGGAACACTGGACCTGATCAGCAAAGGCTGGTGCTATAACCCAATAAAATCTTCCCTTAGGAACTGTTAAGCTGGAGTATAGCTGTATTAGATTAGGAAAGGATGCCCCAGGCTTGTCGACTGAGAAGGCAGATGATTCTCCCTAAAGATGTCCCCTATCCCCACTCTACTATGAACTAGGGGCACTTCTGGACCCCTGGACTGGGACTGTTTCTAGAGAGGCAATGACAGGAATGTTGGAGAGGGTGTTAGAGCAGTGCATTTAAAGAACTGTTATTCCTTCCTATGACAATGAAAACTCCTAACGGTATGTGGATAAGTAGGAAGAAGAACTCTATGGTCAGAAACTTACATCCTTTAACCCTGTAAGCTCAGTGGAAGTTTCAGCTGTGGGTGCCCAGATCTTGACATCATGGTCTAGGCCACTGGTTGCCAGTACAGGCAGGTGAGGGTGGGGCTCAAGACAGTTTACCTGGTCGGGAGGAAAGGAAAACACAGGCTCAGGGGTATGTGAGAACAGGACTTAAAAACTACTCACCTTGAACCAAACAACTGTCCTTAATCAGGGCTGAGGCAGTTGCTGGGAAGGCAGGCTCACCCATCATGAGCTTAAGCCAAAGGGCCCTTAGGGTGAAAGAAACACTGGACACAGACTGGATGTAAGAGCAGGCCTTTCTCTCATTTCCTACATTTAGGTAGGGTGGCCTCATCCCCAGACATAGCTCTAGGGGTAGGCGGGTGACTGGCCAAGCATATTGCTGGCTTTACAAAAAGGCAATGAGCTCCAGATGACCTCATTCTCTCCAGATTCCACAGCTCCAACTTGCCCAAGGCTGGAAAAAAACATCCCAGTGACTTTCACCAAGTGGCAAATAAATTTTTTAAAATGAAGAAAGCAGCAGCTGCTGCTGAGCCCCCAGAGGAGAGTCAGAGAACAAGTACATTCACTTGGCATGGCTCACCAGCTCACCAGAACTGGAAGAAGGCACTGGTAGGGAGCAGAGACACATGTCTACTCAAGAACCCTGCATATCCCAGGGGGCAGCATCCTGCTGCCTGCCGTGAAAGCGTAACAGGCTCAGTACAGGACATCACAGCATAGCAGGGCAGTCTCCTGGGGTGCCTACTGCCTCAAGCTCAGCCACCCTCTGAGGCTACGCACTGAGCAGGAGAAATGAACTACAGTAGCTGGGGGAAGGCCTTCTGGCTTAGGCAGCTTCCCTCTGTCCAAAGGTACCCATGCCCCCTGCTGTCTAACTTGGAAACATCACCCTTCCTCGTACGGCAGGGCAGCTACCATCCCCACCAGAAGGGAAGAGCTGGTCCCAGATCCAGCTGCTAAAGCATTTCTGGGCTTTCAGTCAGATGAGGAATAGATAAGAAAAGCACCCATAAGGACAAAGGTGTGGCCCTAGCCACTCCTCATCTCACCTCACCCTACCCCATCTTGCAGCTGCCTTACAGTCCAAGAGAAGCCCTAGAAAAAAGCCTTTTTCAGTTCTCCCAGGACCAACCTTCTCTGCCTCGCCTGCGTATGTAGGGAGCAGCTGATGGAAAGCCAGGATCAGCATGAAAATTAAAAATGACATACAGACTTCCAATCTTCTTTGACTTCCATTTTACAAATAAATTCTCAGAAAACACTGAAGCTAAGTCTGAGTCTAAGAGTAAAGTAGAAACCACATTTCCCTTCTTTCTTCTTTCACTCCACACACCGGAAAAGTTTTTATTTGGGCTCTTTTAGGCAGTGTGGAAGAGGTTCCAAAATCTGGAGCACGAGGAGGCACTAGAAAGAAAAACTCCTCTGACAGGAAATATCAAAAGATACGTAACTACTCACAAATACAAACCTGAATTCATTCATCCATCTCCAGATAAGCCCCTGCTACTCTTCTACTCTGATCGAGCTGTGCTTGACACGTCAGTAAAATAAAAAGCACAGGAGAGAAACTCCTTGGAACTTAAGACTAAGGACAAAGCCAATGGCAAAAGAATAAGTTACACACAATACCTGAGCTGGAGCCTATAGGGGGACCCAATAGTGAACTTCTGTACTAGGCTACCTGGTCACTTCACCCAACCTGTCTGAATGCCAGGACTTATCCTGTCAATAATGCTTGAGCAGAGAAAAGAGCTCTGGCTTTAGATGACTGGGCTGGGGGATGCAGGTGATGGGATAAAGCAGTGAAGTGCTTTTAAGAGACTAAAGATTGCCCTTAGACATCATGCCCCACTTTGTCCTTGAACAGAGACAAAGAAAGGACTAGAGTTTGAGCCAAAAACAGAATCAAGACACCTGGGCAAGGCGGACAACAGTTTCAAAGATCCCTTCTGGGTCTAACGTTTACTTTACAATATAGAACTGCTATGAGTCTGCACTGATGTTGGTGCCTGGTGACCCCACTGCTGGGAGGTTAGGACCAAAAAACTAGGAGCCAAGTGAGAAACACACAGATAATTCAGCTTACACAGAGGCAAGAGCATGCCAGGAGTCTTGCTGCAGGCTTCAGTCTTTATACCTCTTGTTCTAGTACCTCACTTTTATGACCACTAAAACTTAGGCCTAAGGCCCAACCATCCCAAGCAGATACCCTCCCCACCTCAGCACCTGGATTAACCATCAAATCCTGATACTGGCTGAGCTGAAAAGAGACTGGCCTGTAGAGTGATTTTGGAGAATGGACAAGTGCTGGCCTAGGGGAGGGCATTCGGCCATGCATCTCTCCGTAACAGAATGCAAGACAATAGTTTATGATCAAGAAAAAACTCACTGGCACCTTTTGACTTTCTTATGACTACATGCTTACTGCAGAATTCTCATTAAGACTCCAGTGTTTTGGATTTGTTCACTGCAGATGGATAGAAGGGGACCTATGGAAGAGTAGGAAGCAAAGCAGGCAACAGTAAGACACACCTTCAAGTTCTATACTCTTCTCTACTTATATTCAAGCCATAGAAGCCTTGGATCTATACTGGTCTCATTTCCCCCAAATTTAGGGAAAACAAAATGAAAATCTGAAATAGCCTCATGCTAGGGCAAGAAACACACAAGAAATGGGATACTGATTGCAATGAACCGTTCTAAATTCTACCACCACTCTGGGTAAAACTCATCAAGAAATGGCTGAGTCCTTGGAGCTTCCCACAGCCTAGAGGAACGAAAAGGAAGAAAGACCAAGCATTTCAGCCATTCCTCAGAGGCTCTTAACCAGACTTTCTTGGGTAGTCAGTACAATGCAGTGGCCCAAACTGCCTCTTTCTTATCTTCTGCAGTCCAAAAACATTACAATAGTAAGCTACTGAATCCTTCCTGACTCTAGGTCTCAAAAAAGAAAAAAAAAGTATGGTTAGTTAGAGACATCTTGCTGACCACTCTTCACGCCTCAACTCAGAATCCTCAGGCTTCCTTTCTGCCCTATCTCTATGGAGGTTGTCTTTAGAACTTCAAGGACAGGCAGACTGTGATACGATCATGGGCTGTATTCCACATTTCTTTAAAAAAAAAAGGGGGGGGGGAATATTTCCTCTCTCCAAATATATACATATATATTACGTATGTTTGTATCAACGTACAGACCATATTCTGATTTTCCCAATTGTCAAAAAAATACTCCTTCCAGCTTGTATTCACTGATCCAGGATCTAATCAACATCACTGCTTAGCTACTTACTACATTTGTGTAGGATGGTGTGCCTCCAATGCTTTTGTTTTGGAAAAGGTCCATGCCTAGAGATACCTCACTCAGGCCAGAGGTTCTTCCCTAAGATCCCTGTCTCTTAATAAACTGTGCCATAGAGGGGCAGAACACAGGAAAGAGAAGATAACATTCCATTAAAAGCTCAGCACACCAGACTATATACTGCCTTTTTATTTAGCTGGCTAGACCTCTAAGACATGGTATTATGCTGTCAGAGTGAGAATTCAGTGGCCTTGCTAAAACCTACCTTAAAGACTGGAGGGAGTGGGGAGTCAGTCAGCCCAGCACGCCATACTCACCACGCCTCCCTTGTCCCCCTCCATAAACTGAATGATCTGGCAGGATGATTTCTCCCAGAGGAAGATGTGCCCGCAGTCACTACCGCTCACCACAAATTCACTCTTGGGGCCATAGAAATTGACGCCTTTTACTGAAATGATAAATGAGGGAATAAACCACATGAGAGTTGGCATCAGGCCTATATATATATATTTACCTCACAGGAAATTCAGTTACTCACAAACTCTAAACCATCTAAGAGCCAAAGAATTCCTTTCACTTTCACAAAACAAATCAAGGGATTTATGCACGTATGACAGAACAAAAATCACACCGTCCCAGAGACTATTCATATTCTCCCAAAGAAAATGAGCTGAGCTGAACAGTTTGCAGTCCCTTAGCAACAGCCTCAGTCTCATTAGCCTAGGCCCTACGGAGCAACCACAGGCCTAAAGCCTTTCCTGTCCCAACCTGAGTGGCCCCAGCTCTGCCCACTCCTAGGCAGCACATGCCCTAGGACTGTCCTTGGTATCTGTGACTCGTTGGTATCTTGTCAGTGCTTCCTGGGCCATCTGGTGACCTGAGACTGATGGAGGTATACGCCACAATTGCCTACAGGAGGCATGTGAACTGTGCTTGCTACCCAACGCTCCGAACATCATCAGAGCCTCCAGCCTCTGAAATCAGTGAGAGAAGCCAGGAGTCCCAGCTACTATGTCCAGTTCCATACCAGTCATGAGACTGGAATGCTTTCTTCTCTATGCCCATGGACTAAGATCCAAGCACAGGTTTTTCTCCCTCTCTTCTCACCAGCTCAAGGGAAAAAGGAAAACTAACTGCTCTCTCCCAGGCAACATCATGACACACAGCTGTTAGGAGTGGTAACGATAACAAAAAGTAGTGATTCCCCAACTTTTCTGTACATCAGAATCACATAAGAAGCTTTAAAAAAATCCTAATCAAGTTGTGACCCATACCAATTAAGTCAGAATGCATAGGTATGGAAGCCAGGCTTCAGCAGTTTTAAAAGACTGCCAAATGATTTCATCGTGCAGCAAAGTCTGGGAACTGCAGACAACAAAAAAAGCCAACCTTCATTGCAAACTTGGGCGAGGTGCTATCACCATTCCTCTGCCTCATTCAAAAGAATCATTTTTTGCTCCTCCCCTACAAGTACAAGCTCACCCTCTATTTTAGGCAATTCAGTACCACTAACTAAGGACGGCTTTCACAGACTCCCTAATAAATCTCTTAATCCTGAAGCTACCTGAAATCATAAAAATATAGTCAGTCTAATCTTCCTAAGCCCAAACCAAGTAACCTCAGTGTAGTGGTGAGAGATGCTCCTGAGCCCTCTCTCCACTAGCACAGGAAGGCCCATGAAAACTCCAGCCCAATGAAGGATACCCTCCTCGCTGCCCTTTGTGATAGGCAGCCTACTCCTTTAGGTAGTTCTTATTTATACAACCTGAATGACATACTCTGGTTCTCCAACAGACTTGGGCTACAGAAACCTAGAAAGACAGCCTCACCTGTGGCGTTATTTCTGTGGCCCTTGTATCTCTTAATATACTGGGCCCCATCACTGTGAGAGGAGTTGAAGAGGTAAATGTCTTCATCATTGTAACTGGCCAAGAGCTCTGCCAAGAACAAGCACACAGCAGTGAAGGCAAAGGCTGAAAAAGGCTAGGACCAGGAGTTGGGGGTTGGGGTGGGGCTTCTTGCCAGTAGTGCCCCCTCCTAACACCCAGGTAGAGCACCCATCTTACTCAGTTGGAACAGATGGCAATTCAGGTGTCTAGGGTAGACTAGGAACATGCTGCCAACCGAGGGGTAGCAGAATGCTCAGGAAGATCATACCCATTAATTCACAAATGAGTCACAGGCGTAAGAACCTGCTAAGGCAAGTAGCCCGGGCTTTTGGACAGGCCCTGCCAAATATCATCTGCAGCATTCTGCAGGTGCCTGGCATCTCCAAGGGTCATCTGCTGCATCCTCCCACTGTGCGCTCACCATCAGCAACTACTCCCCAGCTGCTCCACTTGGAGCCATAGCACAGTGGTGAGCACTGGAGGGCACATGCCTCACTGGCTCAGCAGCTCCCTAGACAGAGGGGGCATGCCAGCCTAGGAGCTGGGCCCTGCTCACGTACCTGTGCCGTCGTGGCTGTACACAAGACAGGTGATGTTTGCTTTGGACTCACTGTTCACCTGCAATAAGGAGCAGATACTGACTGATGCCCCACCCCCCCATTTGTTATACCACCTTCAGGAAACTAGGTTTTCCTTCAAACTCCCCTATATCTTCTCCCAAAGATAGAGAGAGAGATTCAGGGACAGAGAAAGAGAGAGAGAGAGAAAGACACACACACACACAGAGACAGACAGGGACAGGAGTACAACTGATGAAACTTGACTACCTTGTGGGGAAGAGGGCTTTCTGTTGGTTGTCTTCTGTGTGCTAGCCATTTCACATACACATTATCGCATCAGGCCTTACCATCATGGTACAAGGCAGTCATTTGCTATTTTGTGGATTAAAAAACTGAGACTAACAGAGGTAAAGTGACTACCCAAGATCACAAAGCTGGTAAGCGACAGCCAGGATTCAAATCCAGGTGTCTGACTCCAAAGTCCAAGCTCTTCCCACCATACCAACAAGTTTGGGGCAGGCTTGGGGTTGGGTCAGGGAAGCCTGGAACCACTGGCCCTTCATGAATCTTACCAGGTGATGAGGACAGAATTTCTTGAGTACTCCATTGTTTTCATTCTCATCAATTTTCCTCTGGTCATAAATCCTACAGTGGAAGAAGCAATGAAAACATCAAAACTCACGAACATCCCTTGAAGAGTTACAGTTCGATGTAGTAGTAGCAACAGCAGTCAGCTGGATAACAAGACAGTTAAAGAACATTCCCCAACCAGGCTTCTGGTTCGTGTTCTTCCTTGAAAATCCTCTTCTTCCACTCCCTTTCCAAACCAAAACTTATCCAAGTACTTCCTATTTCAAGAAGTAATCCTAAATTTTATTAGTTTGAAGTGGCTTCTCTCTCTTCTCAGCTTTTATATCACTTAACTGCTTATTTGCACTGAAATAACATTATTTTAGAGCTTTTTGTGTATACACTGCCTCCCCAATAGGGCTTATTACTCATGGGCAGAGACATGCTTTGTGTAAGTCAGTGGGTCTTCAACACCTTCTCGAAATTTATTTGGCTAGTTCTCCCCACAAGAACTATTACAAACTACCACCTGTATCTCCACAAGATTCCCTCTCTCCTTCCTTCATGCCCATCAAGCATCAAACTACCTTCACCATCCCTCACCTCTCCAAGCCAAGTTTTAATCATTCATTCAACTAATTATGACACATATATTAGATGCTAAGTGCTATGTCAGGTGCTGGAAATACAGTGAGGAACAAGACAGTCCCAGTCCCTGTCCTTGCCCATCAGTCCTCCTTCAGTCTCAGAGCTTCACCTCTCCACAGCTGCTCTTAATCTGATCCCTCCCTCCAAAGACCTTGTTTGATCGATAAGTTCATCATTTCTCAACCTCTTCCTCACCACTGTCTGCCCATTTTCTAAAAATCCTTCCAATGACCTCTCCTACGCCTGCTTTTTCTGTCCTTCTCCTTGCAGTCGAACTACTGAAAAGAGCAGTCTGTATTCAATACTTTCACTCCCTCATTTCCTATTCACTTCTTGATCCATTCCAATCCAGCTGTGGCCTTCAACCCACTACTGAAACTTCTTTGGCTAAAGTCATCAGTAACCTAACTGCCAATGACAACTAGATATTTTTTAGGCTTTTCTCTCATCCCAACATTGTTCATTACTCCTTCCCTGAAACACATTCTTTCCTTGATGTCCAAACAATCCTTAATGTTGTTCATGGGCTTGTCTTTCTTTGTCCATCCCTTAAATGCTGATGCTCCTTGAAGGTCTGGTTTGAAGTTCTCCTCTGATTCTATACAAGGAAATTTTAACTTCAAATATATGAGCACCCAGAAGCTGTGCTTATGTACATGTATTTTTCCAGGGAGAAGGGATCATAATTTCTCCCTATATTCTCAAAGAGGCCAGAGACTCAAAAGGGAGGAAAACTTCTGCTCTATACTTTCTTTCATGATCAAATTCCATTATCAACACTTTAACTACCACCTATATGCAGATATACAGCTCTAAAAAAAAAATCTGTGTCTCCAGCCCACACTCGTTCTTAGTTCCAGACTTATATCTACATGCCAACTGAATGTTGTAATGGAATGCTGCAAAGTAAAATCATTCTCCTTCTTCAACTAAAATCATCCTAAATCGACCCTTCCCCCCTAATCTCTGTAAATGGCACTATCCTAAATTCAAGTGGTAAAACCAGAAATCAGGTCCTCTCTCTCATGTACATCTAGTTTCTTTCCTGTCAATCTGACTCCCTGGGTGTATTTCTTGACTATATCTGCTTTCTCCACCCTTAGTCATTTTGTCATTTTTTGCCTAGATTATTTGTAGTAATCTTCTAACTGATTTCTTTGTTCATATTGTCATTAGAATTATGTCTAAAATGAAGAGTTCTATGTAAATTCCCTGCTTAAATCTCTTCAGTGATTTTGTACTTTCTACTAAATAAAGTCCACTTTTCTTTTTTTTTTTTTAACATTTTTTATTGATTTATAATCATTTTACAATGTTGTGTCAAATTCCAGTGTTCAGCACAATTTTTCAGTTATTCATGGACATATACACACTCATTGTCACATTTTTTTCTCTGTGAGTTATCATAACATTTTGTGTATATTTCCCTGTGCTATACAGTGTAGTCTATTCTACAATTTTGAAATCCCAGTCTATCCCTTCCCACCCTCCACCCCCGTTAACCACAAGTCTGTATTCTCTGCCTGTGAGTCTATTTCTGTCCTTTATTTACGCTTTGTTTTTGTTTGTTTGTTTTTGTTTTTTAGATTCCACATATGAGTGATCTCATATGGTATTTTTCTTTCTCTTTCTGGCTTACTTCACTTAGAATGACATTCTCCAGGAGCATCCATGTTGCTGCAAATGGCATTATGTTGTCGGTTTTTATGGCTGAGTAGTATTCCATTGTATAAATATACCACATCTACTAAATAAAGTCCACTTTTCAAATATCCTATACATTATACAAAAAACCAAAAACAAAACAAAAAGCTAAGCTGCCTTGAACATACCATGTCACATCTTGTTATTCTAAGTCTACACATACTCTACCTGAAATACTAACTTCCTATTTGTCTTTAATATTTCCTCTGTGAGAAAGAGTAGCATAGTGAAATGGTTTCCACCATATTTAAGCAGTCTGAACTGAGTTCAAATACTAACTCTGCTACTTATTAGATGAGTAATACTGGGTAAGTTACTTAATATTTTTAATTCTTATAGATCTGTTACTCTAGAATGATCTCTGTAGGCAGAAAACTATGTCAAGTGTGTATCTAGCACATAGCAAGTGCTCAGTAAATGCTGAATGAATAAATGAATGAATCAATATATATGTCTGTATTCTCCATAATCCATTAATATCCTACATAACGAGAATATCCAGGAAATGTTCGTTAAATGAACCAATGAAAAAAGACTAGTTAAGAGACTGCTGCACTACCCATTACTACTCTTCGGCAAATACAGCATCTGACAATCAGATGTTTTCCTCCTAAGTCTAAATCAATAGCTCTCAAATTCACTAAGTCATCATTATCTTCGTAAGTCATCAAATTAGTAAAAAATATTTAAATATTCAGTATTTTGGTATATGGACCATTCTGTGTTCTGCAGTATCTAGTGCTCTTTGTCCCTCTTCTTTATGAAAAACTCCTTATCCACCTACCCCTTTCTTCCATAATTTTAAAACTGAAGTATAGTTGATTTACAATGTTGTGTTAATTTCTGGTGTATAGCATAGTGATTCACTTATACACATGTATTTCTTTTCATATTCTTTTTCATTATAGGCCATTACAAAGTATTGAATATAGTTCCTTGTACTATATGGTAAAACACTGTTGTTTACCTGTTCTATACACAGAAATCAGTATCTGCAAATTCTGAACTCCCAATTTATCCCTCCTCACCCACTTTCTCTGCTGGTAACCATAAATTTGTCTTCCATTTCTGTGAGTCTGTTTTGTAAATAAGCTCATTTGTGTCTTTTTTTTTTTTTTTTAAAGATCCCACATATAAGTGATACCATATGGTATTTTTCTTTCTCTTTCTGGCTTACTTCACTTAGTATGACGATCTCCAGGTCCATCCATGTTGCTGCAAATGGCATTATTTTATTCTTTTTTATGGCTGAGTAGTAATTCAGTGTGTGCATGTGCACTTGTGTGTGTGTGTATATATATATAAACACATACATACATACATACCACATCTTCTTTATCCAGTCATTTCTTGATGGACATTTAAGTTGCTTCCATGTCTTGGCTATTGTAAACAGTGCTGCTTTGAACACTGGGGTGCATGCATCTTTTCAAATTAGTTTCCTCTAAATATAAGCCCATGAGTGGGATTGCTGAATCACCAAGTAAGTCTATTTTCATTTTTTTAAGGAATTTTCATACTGTTTTCCATAATGACTGCACCAAACTACATTCCCAACAGCAATGTAGGAAGGTTCCCTTTTCTCCACATCCTCTCCAGCCTTTATCATTTGTGGACTTTTTAATGATGGTCATTCTGATAGGTGTGAGGTGATACCTCGTTGTAGTTTTGATTTGTAGTTCTTTGATAATCAGCAATATTGAACATTTTTTTCATGTGCCTATTGGCCATTTACATGTCATCATTCCTTTCTTCCGTAAGTATTTATTAAGAACCTACTAAATTCTAGATATGATCCTTGAGACTAGGGGTTGGCAAACTTTTTCATAAATGGCAAGACAGTAAATACTTTAAGTTGGTAGGCCATCTAGTCTCTGTCACAATTTCTGAACTCTGCCCGAGGACCATGAAAGCAGCCATGGATATATGTAAACAAATGGCCATGGCTATGTTCCAATAAAACTTTATTCACAAAAACAGTGTAGACTGCCAACCCCTGTCCTAGAAAGTAGTGATACAAAGATAAATACAGAAGATTTCCCCTATTTTCTGAGCATAGGACAGGACCCTGACATTAAAAAAAAAATTTTTTTTTTATTTTTAAGATTTCGTTTTTCAAAGCAGTTTTAGGTTTACAACAAAATTGAGAGGGCACTACAGAGGTTTTCCATATACCCCAACCCTACACATGCACAGCCTCCCCCATTATCAAAATCACTCATGAAAATGGTAGTTTTTTTTAAACCAAGGATGAACCTACAATGACATATAATCACCCAAAGTCTATAGTTTACCTGAAGGTTCACACGGTTGAACATTCTACGGGTTTGGAAAAATGTATGATAATACCCATCAATAATATCATAGAGTATTTTCACTGCCCTAAAAGCCTGTTCATCTCTCTTGCCCCATCACAACCCTAACTACCACTGGTTTTTTTTGTTTGTTTCCATAGTTTTGCCTTTTCTAGAATGTCATATTGTTGCAATCATACAGTATGTGGCCTTCTCAGATTGGCTTTTTTTCACTTAGTACTTTGCATTTAAAATCCCTTCATGTCTTTTCATGATTTGATAGCTCACCTCTTTTTAGTGCTGAATAATATTCCGTTGTCTGGATGTACTACAGTTTATTTATCCATCTACCTAATGAAGGACACCTTGATTGCTTCCAACTTTTGGAAATTATGAACAAAGCTGCTATAAACACCCATGTACAGGTTTCTGTGTGGAAATGAGTTTTCAACTCCTTTGGGTAAATCCCAAAGAGCCTGACTACTGGATCGTATGGTACCAGTATGTTTCGTTTTGGAGAAACTGCCAAACTGTTTTCTAAAATGGCTGCTTCATTTTGCATTCCCACTAGCAATGTATGAGTGTTCCTTCCTGTCGCTCCACAGTACTCACCAGCATCTGGTGTTGTCAGCATTAGGATTTCAGCCATTCTAATAGGTGTGCAGTAGTACCTCACTGGTGCTTTAATATGCACTTTCCTGATGACATATGATGTGGATCATCGTTTCATACACTTGCCATCTGTGTATCTTCTTCAGTGAGGTGTCTATTAATGTCTTTGGCCCATTTTTTAATTGGGTTGTTATCTTCTTGTTGAGTTTTAAGACTTCTTTATTTTGGATAATTGTCCTTCATCGGATGTGTCTTTTGCAAGTATTTTCTCCCAGTCTGTGGCTTGGCTTCTAATTCTCTTGAAAGATACTGTCTTTCACAGAGCCAAAGTTTTCAATTTTAAGGAAGTCTAAGTTAACAATGATTTCTTTCATGGATCATGTCTTTGATGTTTTATCTAGACAGGTGTCACCATACCCAAGGTCCTCTAGGTTTTCTCCAATGTTATCTTCCAGGAGCTTTATAGTTTTGGATTTTACTTTCAGGTCTATGATTTTTTTTTAATTTTTTTTAATGGAGGTACTGGGGTTTAAACCCAGGACCTTGTGCATATTAAGCATATACTCTACCACTGAGTGGTATACCTTCCCTGCTCCATAATCCACTTTGAGTGAATTTTTGTGAAGGGTATAAGGTCTATGTTCAGATTTTTTTTTTTTACATGTGGATGTCCGGTTTCAGCAACATACACTGAAAGACTATCTTTTCTCCAAATTTTGCTTTTGCTTCCTTGTCAAAGATGACTGTATTTATGGGGGTCTATTTCTGAGCTCTCTAATCTGTTCCACTGATCTATTTGTCTATTTCATCAATACAATGCTGTCTGAATTATTGCAGCTTTATAGTAAGTCTTGAAGTTGGGTAGTGTCAATCCTCCAACTATGTTCTTCTCCTTCAGTAATGTGTGGCTATTCTGGATCTTTTGTCTCTCCACAGAAACTTTAGACTCAGTTTGTCAATATCCATAAAATAAAAAGAGCTGGGATTTTGTGACTGAAATCAAATTGGGATTTTGTTGGGACTGGAAATCAATAGATCAAGTTGGGAAGAACTGACAACTCCACAATACTGAGTCTTCCTATGCCCTTGATATTTTAAATCAAATAAAGAATAGTTTCAGCACTGTTTCAAGTGCTCACTAACTTGTTACCTTAAGCATCTCCTCTACTCACCTCCTCTTTGCCCCATCCTGCCCTTAATCTAGTGATTTCTCAGTGTTGCTGACAGAGATGGGGAGCAAAGGGACTATTTATTAACTGGTTTTTTTTAATTACTATTATTATTTTTATTAACTGTGTTTTATAAACCATTCATCCACCCTTTCTTTCTTTCTTTCTTTCTTTCTTTCTTTCTTTCTTTCTTTCTTTCTTTCTTTCTTTCTTTCTTTCTTTTTCTTTCTTTCTGTTTGGAGGGATAGGTAATTAGGGTTATTTATTTTTTTAATGGAGGTACTGGGGATTGAACCCAGGATCTTGTACACGGTAAGCATGCACTCTGCCACTGAGCAATACCCTCCCCCCGACCCTCTTTTAGCAATAAATTTACATTTCAACCCATCACACTACCAAATCTATCACCACAGGATTCATTCATCTAATACATTCTCCTTTTCTTCACTCTTGTAAATTCTTAAACCAACTCAAGCAGGATTTCATATATCTACATCACTCTCCACTTGCCTACGTTTTTTCTTTCTCCCTGCCAACCCCTCCTTTTTTTGGTCATAGGCCAAAAAGCATGACTCTCTAAGGCTTCTTCACAGTCCTAAACTAAAATTCAGTATTTATGATGCAAAGGCCTTGGGGATGAGTAAGTTATTTCTCTGTATTCCCTTAAAGGAATTCTTTCAGACTAGGCATGAAAGCTAATGGTATTATAAAATATTCAGCAAAAATATTTTGCAATTTCTGGAAGGTGAGCCTACAGTTCTTTCAAAGAAAAAAATCAGAAAGTGGGAATTCCACAATATTCAACTGGCTAAACTGAAGAGATGAGAAACTGAGGATGATCAGAGAGGAGCTGGAGTGCTGGAAGGGCTACCTCCTCTTACGGGATCAGAATACTTCAAAATCTACATGTGCTCTTGTCAAGTAAATAGCCTATTATCTGCTGAGAATTTGGGGTGTACAAAAGGATAGAGGACATTGAGGCTTATAAGAGATAAACCTGAGTATTTCTCCTTTTGCTGAAATGCTGGAACTAATTTCTAGCCCCACGCTAACCCTAAGAAAGTATCAGCTTTGGATAAAGACATTATCAACTGCAGTTCTCAACTCAACACAGCCAATGTCTCCGTTCTCCTCCAAACATCAAGGTCCTAATGGTTGAATTATCTAGAAACACAGACTTTCCAATGAATCCAGAGTTCTAAGCAGGAAATCCAAATTAGAAATTTCAGTAAATGTTCTATTTGGAGGAAGTAGCACCAGAAAGTTCTGACGACAACCCTTTTTGATCAACAGCTTCTTATCTTAAAAAACAAAAAATCTACTGCTATATACATTTGCTATGGGTCAACAGAGGCAAGAATTTAGAAGGCAAGAGAAACGGGAAGAAGAGAGTAACAAAGTTGCCTAATTCTCTTGTGGCAGGATTCTGCAACAACTTAAGGTCATCTCTCACATATTTCTAAAAATTTAGTCTGTCCCTGTGATTCTTACTATTTTTAATAGAATTAATTACAGAATACAATTATAAAAAATGTGCTCTCATTTAAAAAGGAAGATAATGCTTTTTATCCACCATCAGGAAAACATAGTTAATTCATTTTTCTACTGATCCTCCCCTCCCTCCTTTTTAAACTGAAAATCCTTTGGCAACCAAAGAAATACAGTTAAAATAGGCCAACTAGATATGAATGAATACAATTTGTGACAAAGGGCCAGAAGGAAACTAACTGGTACACATGGAAGCACGCCTCAATAGACAGTGTTCTAAGAAATGGTCATAGTAACGAAGATAGCACGAAGGATAAAGAAAAGTGGTTCAGCGTGGTAGAAGCCAAAAACTCTGCTTACACTGAGTACTCACAAGTCAAATCATTTCTGTATCTGAAACCAGCATTCAAAATTTCTAGTGCAGGTCAACTTATATATGAAAAGTGGTGGAAGACAGTTACTAACAGAGCACTTGCTAGTAAACCTGGGTTTATGCCTTAGCTGCTATGTGGAGACCTTGGTCAATTCATCAAACTTCTTTAAAATTTCATAACCTCTAAACATGTTAAGCCATCTCTCAAAGACTGTTACATTAGGAAACAGAACATCAGAAGAAGCTTAAACTCTTTGGAAGATGGTAAAAAATTCAACATAGTGGTTAATGGATTCTTAAGCAATTCATACCCTTTCCATATGGGACAGCTGATAGTACACAATGCATTACAGTCTCAAACTCTCAAAGACACAAAACCACCACAGACTCACCTTACAAACTGATCTCGTCCACCCACTGCAAACTGGTGGGTATTGGCAGGATTCACATAGATTGTATACAGCCCCACTTTCTTCTCCTTTTCTTTTGTCACCACCAGTTTCCTTCAAGAGTAGAAAAGTATAAAAGTTATATTCTCCATAAGATCCAGATGGTCACGGCAAGTGAGAACAGATAGTAATGCAGACACGGCTAATAAAAGACCATACAGATTCTTACTGGAAAGAAAAAGTGATTTTTGTTTGTACAGTCAAACAAGAAAACAAAACAAAACCCATCTCTATATATATTTACTAAATGCTACTTTGGTAGAAAAGTCATTTTCTGGTGTTCCTCAAGCAGTATAAGTTAAAGCTGTATAGAAGTATTGCTCCTCATGTAGTCTCAGCTGAAGTCCAATATGATGATAACCAATCATTAAGAGGCAATTCTACCTACATCTCCCCATCCTTAACTTAAACATACATCTTCCCAGTCATCTGGGAGCAGGGAGTGAGGGGAGGACGAATCATAGAAACAGTGGACAAAAAAGACCTTTAGGTCAGTGTCTATGTCCCAGATTTAAGAAAGGTCACTTAAAACTCAACTATAAAAGTGCACCATGAGGGGGGAGGAAGGTATAGCTCAAGTGGTAGTGCACATGCTTAGCATGCATGAGGTCCTGGGTTCAATCCCCAGTACCTCCTCCAAAAACTAATTAAATAAGTAAACCTAACTACCACCCCCAATAAACAAACAAACAAAAAAATTTTTAAATGCACCATGAAAAATGACAAGCAACAATTAATCCAAAGGAAAACAGTATCAGTGTTCCTTTATCTGAAGCAAATTAAAAGCAGAGATTCTTATGATGACAGCTGTTCTTAAGACTGGAAAATCATTTCTAAATTATTCTGTTGTACCACAAAAAAAGGTCAATCTTCGGAGGGTATAATACCCCATGGAAACCCTATAAAATTTCAGAGTTTTAGCCAGAAGATTCTGGCCAAATAGCCATAATCTGTCCCACCTTAAGGGTGGCTCTAAGAATACCCTTTCCAGATCTAAGTATCTAACCAGTCAAATATGACATCATAAAGATTAGTAAGTTTATAGGAAAGGGAAGACAGGAAGGGAAGGGGCTGGGCTTTAGCTTTCATTTTTAATTCTAAGGCTTTTGCTCATTTCTTGTATTTTCAGAAAATGAAGGAAATATAACTATGACAACAAGTTTCTTTGTAAATGATGTTAGCATCCTCTCTGTATGGTCAAAGTCACTCCATCCTAGATTGCTCTATGCAAATAGGAGAAATTCTACTTAATTTTAAAATCTCTGTAGCCTTCCATTAAAAGAATAACGTACAGAGGTCATTAAAAATAAATGTCCTCAGGGAAAATGTATATACACATACCCAACCCTCAAAAACACTAGGCAGAAAACAAATCAAGAGTTTCAGGAACAAAACTAGCAATTGAGAAGAGGCAGCTCTAATCAGGTTTTAGATAGGGAAAGGAATAGGAGCAGATGCTGCTCCTTATCACAGAATCATCTCATTTCCTCCACAATTTGGATTTTCAGGAGAGGGTCAGACAAAACCTAAAGGTTACCATGCAGAAACAAAACGAAGAAAACTGAGGGCTAGATTATGAAGTACTGGATCCCACTGTATCTAATCCTGACCAAGAGCTCAATCTTCTATGCCTCAGTTTATTCACCTAAAACAAACAATTCTCTCTTCCAGTGGATAAACACAGAGTACCTTGAGCTCTCTGGGGAATATGCAGAAGTGCTACAAAAATGATTAACAATGGCAGTAGAGGAAAAAAAGTTTTCACACCAGAGAAAGGCAGCAGATAAAACCACATGAAACAAATTTACCAAATTTCAAAGTAGCTTCCACTGGTAAAAGGAATATCCCATTCATAGCTCTAAATCCAACTCTTTTCCTATGATGTTAGGCAACACCACCAGCTTCTAAAGACTCAGTTATTATATACACACAAAAGAAAAATTTCCCTATGTCAACTTCACACAAAACTGTGTCTGATATAAACAGATATTCAGGCACCAGCTTAACACATAAGGACAGCTTGGATTTTCTGGCCATGACCTTCTCAGTCCTTCCACCTCATTCCAGTCTTCTACTAATTCAACCTCTAAAGCAAAAATTTTTTGAAGGCTTTATTTCCCAGCCCAGAATTTGGGCCTCCTCCTACTCTAAGTTTCTCCTATGTTCCTTCCCCCTTTTAGCCTCTAGCCCATCTACTATTTGCATCTAGATTTTCTGCCTACGTGATTTCATTACACATTCAATACTCTACCAAAGTCATTTGCTCTATCCATTACTTGAACCAGATTCCCAATTTCTTGTGGCTTAACAGTAGTTTTCCTTTGAAATTGTTCCACAGGATAAGATCTCATTCTGCTTCACAACTCTCTACCAGAGCATACCAAACAAACTCCTAACACGTTTTCCATCTTTGCCTTTCCTTCCACTCCCCTCTGGAAAACTTGCTAAATGTTTCATTATCATCCCAGAAGCAAGGACTTTAGAATTGTAAATAACAAACATCATCCTGTTTAAGAGAGTAAATGATTTTCTCAAAGCTGGATAACTGGGGGCTAGTACTAGAAGGCAGATCCCTTGTCACCCAGGCCTGTTCCTTTTCCAATAGAAATCCATGATCTCTCAACCTTCATCCTCTTGAAGGTTTATATAACCAGTTTATCCTTTCTGCAAGACTAAAACATTTCCATACTTTAACCAGTATTTTAAATTCTTCCACATTCTAGACAACTTTTTCTATACTTCTCTCTCTAAAAATAAAAGTCTAGTAATAATCAGCCTTAAGATTATAGTCCCTACTTTATTTGTATGCTGTGTAAATCAGTGGTACCCCTGCTCAATTTTGACATACAAGATTTGTTAAAGTAATTTTTAAGACTAACAATAAGTGATATAATAATATAATAATGATAATTCATCAACTAAGTAGTGGTTAAATACACTGTGGTACACCAGTGCTATGACATGTATGTCATGGTTAAAAATGAGGCAGGCCTTGGGGGACTTAGCATGTAGAAAGTCCTGGGTTCAATCCCCATTACCTCCTCTGAAAATAAACCTAATTACCTCCCCAACTCACCACCAAAATGAAATAATTAAATACAATAATAAAAAAAAAACTATTTACAAAAAAGTGAGGTAGGCCTCTTTGGTCTGACGTAGAAAGATCTCCAAAACATACTACAACATTTAAAAAAAAGCAAATTGCAGAAATATACATATATGTACGTTTATATGCAGACAAATTATCCCATTTTGGGTGGAAAACTGTGTATATATATTAAGATACATAAATGTATACAAAAAGGATTGAAAAAATATTCAAGTCTTTTTTAACAGTGGTTACCAATAAATAGAAAACTGGCAGGCAGGGGAGGTGTACACGAGGGAGCATTTCCATTTTGTCCATATACTTTATTATTTGAATTTTTAAAACAAGACATTTGTTTTTTATAAGAGCAGTAAAAATGAAAAAAAGGAAACAAATAATTTGTAGCTACAATTCAATCAGTTCTTTCCATGGTGCCAGGCGCTATGCTGGGGTATCAAACACATTTATCAATAACCCTCACAGACACCAGAGAAAGACAGAGAACAAGATTGATTATGCCATAGTGAGGCTGAAGAAACCGAGGTTCAGAAAGGTGACACAGGTCATAACTAGTAGTGCCTGAGTTGAGATTTGATCTAGGTCTTCCTGGAGCCAAAGATGCTTTGCTCTCTCCATACCACGCAGCTGTGAAAGTGGACGTATTTTACCTGAGTCTCAGATTCATGTGAAAATGAGCTGTGATATAACAGAGCTCTACTTAGCTACCAATATTTTTGTTCAAGATTTAACATTTAATTTTTACATTTCCACATGTAACTGAACTGAAAACTACACTGGAGCATATCTCTAAGTGGCTAGTAATGTGCTTCTTGAGGGGAAGCTGAGTGGCGCCCAAATGAATGGAGAGTGGAAGATCATCCAGTTATTTAAATTATACTAAGATAACTGAGCCTTGCTTTAGAAATGAAGATAGACTGAACTGTATTTTACTGTCGAGAAACAGACAACAACAAAGAAATACGGAGTTCTCCTAAACCTTAATGTGCTTCTTATCATAAAAACAAAGAAACTATTCTCATGGACGAGAAAGCTGAGTTACCTAGGACACACAGAATATTTTCAAGGCCAAGAGATCCAATTCCATAAAAATACCATTGCTGTACTTACGAAGCTGGCCGGTCCTGTCTGAGGTCAATGGTGAAGACAACTGCGTCTTCACCTGCAGATAGGAACGTACAGGGAGAGTCTGGTTCCAGGGCCAACTGAAGGAGAAAAAAGGGCAATGATAAGGTTTCTAAAGGTTAAAATTAGAGGTTGTCTAACTCATTCCTCTATCTTTAGGAAGGGCTGCATTTAAAATGTCTCAGCAAAAGAAATGTCTACCTTTTTTTGTTGTAATCCCAGGAAATTTAATAAGCCCATCTCTCTTGTTCTGTGTGAATTATTTATAGTTTGTTTATTCTATGCAATTCAAAAGGACAAGTGATCTGCTATTTCAACTAAGTCCCCAAGGGACTTGAACAGTGATACCGAAGGAAAACACTGCCATTAGGGCTCATTCTCAAAATAAATTCCACACCCTCAGGTGGGGAGAGAAATGGCACCCAAGTTTCATTCCCTACAGCTTAGTTCTAAAAATCAATTATCTAGTGGGTTGAGGGTAGTCTTTTTTTTTTAACTTTTTTTATTGAGTTATAGTCATTTTACAATGCTGTGTCAAGAGGGTAGTCTTAAGAACCAAAGAAATCGGTAATTTTCGTATTTCCTGAGCCATCTGTGCGAGAAAAGTACACTCCAGGTTTACCTACACGTTTCCTTAGGGTTTGTAAAAGGAGAGGACCAACCTACTTCTATGGCATGGAAGAACACAGTGCCTACTCTGATTGGCTCCTCACTGGCTGCCACCAAGATTATTTGGCCTATATTCCCAGCTCTAAATAGGGCTTACAGAAATAGTGCTGTGTATGTGCTCAGAGTTGTAAGCAGAAAGGTTGAAGCTCTCACATGAGAAGCCAACAGCCAGCACCTTGCAGCAGTTAAAATATTCTAAATGCATTCAGAGTAAAATGTAAAGGTCTAGAAGGCACAGGAGACCTCAAGGATCTCTAAACCAACCATGGCTCAGCTCAGGAGTTAGGTATTATCAGGTGAATGCTGCATGTGCATCTCAAGTACTTGAGAGAGATCTCTCAAATACCTGCCTTCTGAAGAAGTTTAGGGTGGCTGCTTTTTCTCCCATCCTATCTACAAATATTAGACTGAATAAAGTGAGGCAGGTGACCACAACAAAGGGGACACAATGGTCAGAGATAGTGGAGGGCCTCTGAGATCTACAGAGCTGAACTGCACAACCTTTGGGCCAAGGGCTTACTTACTTTGTGGGATGCTCCCTTGTGCTGAGCCACACGCTTTGTATTCTTGCAGCACTGCGTAGCAGACAACTCTGCTACCCGCACCTGCCCATCACGGGCACACATGGCCAGGGTGGAATCACCACTATTAGGAAGGAACTTGGCCTGGGATGTTAAGAATACAAAAAGGGACAAAAGAAATTGAAGAGGTGAATTTGAGGGGGAAAAATGTGATGACACCCCCAATTCACCCCCCTTTTGCTGCACAAGAGCTGGAAACTTAAGACTTCCTACTCTTAAATAGTTGGCTAAAGTCTAATTTCTTCCAAGAGATAAAGGACATGAAGAGGAAAAATCTGTGCTGTAAGAGAGCCTTTTAGTTGATTCTGGAAGGTTGAACCGGTATAGGGTAAGTGCTCAGGTGAACTAGGACTAGGAAAGAAAAACTAAAAAAAAGAGGAACATCTTCCTTGATTCAGGAAGTAAACGTAAATTTGCTACAAAGAAAAAGGAAACTAGAAGGGGTACTGGGAAAGGAAAGAGAATATGCTTAGGGATAAACGGCTAGTACTGTATGATGGATGGGGCTGGTGAGTAAAGCCTCCAGAGAATTAACAACAGTATTAATCAACATTTATCAAATGTTTATTAAGTACCAGGCATGGTTCTAACTGCTTAGCTTCTACTATTATTTAATTCTCACAACCTACTATGTTATTAGCTCTATATTATAGATAAATAAACTGAAGACAGAGGTTAAATAAACTTGCCCAAGGTCACACAGCTAGAAAGATGGGCCAGGATTTAAACTCAGTAGTCTAGCTCAAGAGACTCTGCTCTTTTTCTGACTGTTTGTTTTGTCTGGGGGGAAGGTAATTAGATTTATGTATGTATGTATTTTTTAAAGGAGGTACTGGGGATCGAACCCAGGACTTTATGTACACTAAGTGTGCACTCTATCACTGAACTATACTCTCCCCACAAAAGCCTCTGCTCTTATACTATATGCCTCCTACCAGGGCATTTACTGCCTTCCTGATGATTTCCAAGTACCCTCCCTATAATGAGGTTTCCAACAATCTATGTGTTCAAGGAAACAGAAGGTTGCCATGGATTTTTCAGAGTATTTAACTCCTCTAAGGCAATACGGGAGCGAAGACAGGACCAAGTTCGGACATCTAAATTCCCACTACAACTCACTATCCCTCCTACTCCAGGGAGCAGCTCGGGTCTGTCAAACCGATGCCTGATTTTCTCAATTGCCAACCTGCTCCTTTGCCTCACCTGGAAGACATTGCTTTTGTGGCCACTCTCAAAGTCCAATACCGGCTGCCGCCGCACCCAGTCCCAAATCACCACTTTCAGGTCATCGCTGCCACTGGCCAGCCAGGTGCCGCGCTGGTTAAAGTGCAGAGTATTAACACAACCAGTATGGCCTTCAAGCCCATGCTGCAGGCGGAAACGCTGCACAAAGACTCTTGCCCCACAAGCCTCATACACAAAGCGGGCACTTGAACCCAGCTCCCGCTCCCGCAGGGCAGGAAGGGCTTGCCAGCGAGGTCGAGGAAGGGCTGATGTCTCTGAGGACACCCAGTCCTCCAGGGCCCGCTCATCATCTGATGAGTCCTGGTCACGATTGGCCCGCTTGCGCCTTACACGGCGCCGAGGATGCTCTTCTTCCTCCTCTTCTTCTTCCTCCTCTTCCTCTAAGTGGTCATGGACTTGGTTTTCATCATTGATAGAGTAATGGCCAGTGTCCTCCATGCTGTCAGAGTCCTTGTCTTCACCTGAGCTCTCTGTATCTGTACCTCGACTTTCTGTGCTGGTGCGGGTAGGGCCACCATCATCCCCGGTCAAGCTCAAGCTCAGGTCTGAGGCCTCCACTTCAATGCCTGAGGATGTCTCCCTCCCCTCCTCAGCTCCAGACATCTCCTCTGGACTGCTGGACAGGCTTCCTGCATGTTAGTGAGGAATGGGTAGGTGAGGAGGAAAAATGAGGAAATAAGATAGTGATCAGAAGGATTTCCCTCCTTAATCTAAAAAATCATCACATCAAAAGACTCAGAAACCAACTTTGGTCAGAGTGTTTTTGTTACAAATGCTTATAAAGAGTACCTTCTTGGGGGAACCTTGAAAAGATTAACACCAAAGCCACAAATAAAGAAAGAAATGAAGGGCACATAAATGAGAACTGCAGAACAACCAAATATTATAATAAATTCTCAAAAAGCAAAACACTGGCAGATTTTATGAAAGTATGCCTGATACCACCACCTTAGGCTCTGTTTTGCTGAACGGGCATCCATTAGTTATAGCACATAATTAAACTGAATATAAGAAAAAAGAACAGCCATCCCCAGCAAGAGCTGGACTACTTCTCTCTTCAAGAAAGCACCATGGAGGGAGGGGGGTGGGAAGGGACAGACTGGGAGTTCGAGATTTATAGATACTGACAGGTATATATAAAATAGATAAACAAGTTCATACTGTATTGCACAGGGAAATATATTCAAGATCTTGTAGTAGTTCACGATGAAAAAATATGAAAATGAATATATGTATATTAACTTATGACTGAAAAATTGTGCACAACATTGTAAACTGACTATAACTCAATTAAAAAAAAAAAAAGCACCACTACTTCCCACCTCTTAAATCCTCAAGTTTCTTCCCCTAATGTTTTAAAATCCACTAAGAATTTAAAAGGAAGTAGAAGGGACAAGTGAACATTTTGACCATTTGAGTGGGTTCTTGCTCAGTTTTGCTAATAAATGTATTGTGACTTACCTCCATTAATGTAATAATTTTAATACTATTTTTAGATATAGGAATTTCATTTAGACATAGTTTTATCAGGAAGCATACACAGAACTGATAAAAAGCAAGCCTACTATAGTGGGACCTGAAAAGAAAAGCTCACTGTATCTGAGGTCACCCATGTTGGTAGTTATAAAATAACTGGGTCATTTTGAGTGATATAATCCCCAACAGTTAGATACCGCATTCTCCTATCAAACAGCCAAATCATATTTCAGTGAGCACTTTGGTAATGTTCTAGAGCCAAAAGGACCACAACTTACTAACTAAGGTAGGACGTAAAGAAAGGAAGGGGAGAATAAGGATTTTAAACACAGCTTGTGACATCCTTTCCTCAGATGACTACAAATTTTATCTTGCCTGAAGTAAAGGCTACTAGGGAAGGCAAAACAGCTATGTGTGACGCTGATATAAGCTATTAATTCCAATACCACACTGATGCTTAAGGATTCAAAGCTGGAGTATCTTCTTGCTTAGTCATCCGGATTAGAACAGTCATTTCTGAAGATCTCTGAAGGAATGGAACCTCTTTTCAATGAACTCACGCAAAAATCAATACAGAAAACAGATAAACAACACCCATGCTTTGGTTCAAGTAGTGACAGAAGGTTGGGAAACACACAAATAGCTCTTTTCAAAAAGCACCTCAACTAAGAGCACAGAGTGAAAATAACTGGGCTAGGAACTGAAAGAAAAAGGGGAAAAGCACAGGAATTAGCTCCGAGGAAATATATTTGCTGAGACTGCTGTTTATGTTGAGAAAGATTAATAATTGTGCTTCTTGAAATGAAGCTGAGTTTGAGATTGGGCATGGTGAGAAGAGATAAAATCACACCTATCACTTCTGTGGAAAAGAAAAAACCAAAACATCAAAAACTCCTAGAATTTATTGTTAAAATTATGATTAACAAATTAAGATGACTTTGGGGGCCTTACCACATTAAGATAAGGGCCAGAGCAAATCACAAGCTCAGCAAGAGAACCCTAACAGTTAATGACCAAGATGTAGCTAGGGGTTGGCAAATTTTTTCTGTAAAGGGCCAGAAAGCAAAAATTTTAGGCTTCATGGCCCATATGGATATCTGGCACAACTACTCAACTCCACTGCTGTAGCACAAAAGCATCCATAAACACTATGTAAGTAAATGGGGCATGACTGTGTTCCAATAAACTTTACAAAAACAGAAGCCTGCAGGACTGTGGATTTGGCCTGCAGGCCATAGTTTGCCAATCCCTGATCTAGCCAATGGCCAAACTCCAAATCAACTGTATACCTCAAACCTGTCTAGAATCCTGTGCCTTTCAAGTAAACCCACTGAAAACTCTGAACCACTTTCCTTTACAGAAAATGAATGAACAGCAGTGGTAAGAAAAGAACAAAGGGGCAATAAAACAGCATACTGAAAACCTCCCTTTCCCTTACTCAACTTCATTGCTCTACCAATCACATTACCTAGAATTTAGCCTATAATCCTGACCTACAGGGTGCTGAGGAATGCTGGACTCTGTGCTGCCCAACTATATCCATTGGAAGAACTCTCTCTAGTTTAGAAGCTGGCTTGGAATAACTCAAGCAGTAGCTATACTCTATCAGAATCTTGATACTCTGCCTTCAAATATGCCCTGAATCCAATGATTTAAAACTTGGCAGGGAGGGAGGGAAGGAAGGAAGGAAAGAAAAGAAAGAAACAGATAAAACGAATGAACACACGTCCCAATTCCAGTTGGTTATAACTTCACCTCTTTTCTAATATCTTTATCAAACTGTGATATACCATGAAGAGAGACCCCTTATAACTGGGGAGCTGCCTTCCCAACAGCTCCCTTGGTCCCACCAACTGGATCTTCTTCTCCTTTATTAACAGCTTCTCCTAGGTTTTGTCCACCCTTACCACCTTTCAGAATTACAAACCACTTGACCTCTGAGAGGCACAACCCTATTATTGATCTTCTGAAAACAATCAGATAAAAGTTGAAGGAGAAAAAGTACCAGACAGTCCAAGGTGTTTCCTGTGTAGTTTCCTATACTCAAAACAACACAGGAAGGGCTCACTCTTAGGAAAGATTTCCTTCACTCCACTAAAATACAGGTCTCCACTCTCTCTGGGGAAGGAGGAGGAGAACCTCAGCCAATAGCAAAAATAGCTTCATCTTCATTTTGGCCCCTTACCATTAGCTAAGTCTGTTTTGCCATCTGTGCTGCTCCCTTTGCTGGACATCTTGAATGATGTTTACTGAAGCCAGCCTGGATTTAAGAGAGGAAGAAAATGAAACAATTAAGAAACAATCTGGGAAAGATGATAAAGGGCACAAGGAGATTTAACAATGTACATACAGCCTTTGTCATTTTATTATTTGTGTCTGTGCTCAACAGGGCTTCTCAGTTGCTGAAAATTACACCAGATATTTTACCTCCATGTCTAAATTCCATAAAGGGACATATCTTTGGGAGGCCAGCTGCCATCTCTTTACCTTATTCACTGAGTAACTGGCAGTGATTTTTCAGATGGGAAGGGGGAACTGAAATAAATCCTGGAACAGGAGGCATGTATCAAGTGACAGGTACTGCAAGCAAGCAGAGAACCTTAATTCAATACAAAAAGCTAGCTTCAGCACTGCCCTCTAGACGAAAATCTTCTGTTGTATCAGTCATATGTATCCATAAACTATGAAACACTTGTCTTTCAATATGAAGAAGAGGGTCTGACTATCACTGTACACACAAAACAACAGAGACAAAAGAAACTGAGCTCTTGGGGTAAAAAGCTTGAGCTTTATATTCACTGAGATGCCTAGTTTCAAACTTACAAGCATAGATGTTAACTAAGGATTACAAGAAGCAGAGTCGAATTAGAACTCAGGAGCACCCTACCCCTAAGAGAGAACCTAAAAAGTTTTTTTCTTCCCTTTTACAACTAGTTAAGTCAGTCACCAAGTGCAAAGTTGGAGAAGAAAAGGGCAAAATTTCCATTAAATTATCTCAGTCTATTTCATAAAATGGCAACATTACTTCACCTAGTTCCACCAACTTTCGCCAGGTCTGTCTTTTTGGCAAAGCTCTAACTAGGAATTAGGGTACCTAACTTTATTAGCTTTATTACTTTCGTACCACTATAATACACTCATTATTTTTTCAGGGCCTCAGTCCCACCTCGAGCAAATTCCAAAGAGCAAAGAATAATATTATTCAGACCAGAATTTTGTTAAGCCCTTTCAGTGCCTTGGACAAAAGACACTGGTAAAAGACAAAGTATGATTATGACTCCAGTCCTTGTACCCAGGCACACTGGCCTCTAATCTTTCAACAGCTCTTTCATTCCCATAACAATCATCCCAGAAGCAGCCCCATCCTTATCCTTACCCACTACTCTCCTCTACAGAAATCCAAGTTGCTTCAAAAAAAAAAGTGTCTCCTCTGCCAAGACACAGCTGCCCAAAGCTTGCTAATAGTAGGCCAGGGCAGGGGAGCAGAAATAATGCAAGAGCAGGACTGAGGCTGAATGTGAGGGAGGGACACCTGGAAGGGTGATGATGAAAGACAATGCCAACAAAAAAACCAGATTTGTGAAGCCACATAAAGAAAAACAGCTGTTTGCAGAGCAGACTGTTTTCCTCCTCCTACTTCAATGATGTATTTTTGTACAGCATTCCTCACACACTTGTTTTTTCCTCTCAGCAGTCCCTGTTTATATTCTTTTAGCAACTCAGCAATATCTTCTTCCACATCTAGGGTTTAAATTAATTATACTAATTGCAAAAGTTCTATGAAAATAGTTGCACTACTTGGTTAAGATTAAAAACTAAGGCAACAGACATACCTTATGGTCACTTGAGAACAGAGCTTATGTTTTCTCATCTCCAGAATCAAAACTGTCAACCCTACCATACTTCCCGTCCACTATTACCCACTCCTAGAGAAGTAGTATTAAGCAGGCCTGAGATCCTTTCTCAAAAATGAATCTCACTGACTTCTACAGAAGCTCAGACTGCCTGAACATTAGACTCACAGTAACTCTAGAAAACACACTTACTCTCCCAGCCTCCATGATCAGGAGGAGCCAATGCCTAATGCCTACCGAGCTCTGAGAAGTGGGAAAAGGAGAGCCACGAAGTTCAACCCATCCTAGAGGTTGCAGAGCTCATCTCTTGGGGAAATTGGTTTAAGGTTCCTGTAAGGAGGGATCTTTTGAGGAAAAAAGTTGACAGAATTTATTGCTGAATTCAGAAACAGAGCAAAACCTATGAATGCTTATGTCAACTCTGTTTAATCACTGAGTGGATAGACAGATAGCTTCTAAAGGTCAGATTTTAGGAAACACAGAGTTTAGCGAAAGTAGTCCGAGGCTGAAAATTAGAAGTCCAGGTTTCTATTACCAGCTAAGTTATGAGCATACTTTGTGATGTGACCTTGGATGTACTGTTTAATCTTCTCTGAACTTCATTTTCTTCTTTTGTAAAATAGTATTAGTAATCTTAGAGATGGTATAGGTAAGTAGAATTATATGTTAAAACTTCTGAAGAAGGATGCTGTTAGGGCAGTGATCTCAAAACTGATTATGAACCTCTAATCAGTGAAAACTTTGAGCATGAACCCTCATTATGTGTGTATGTACACACATATTTAATCAATTCACATTAAATATTAAGCTTAGTTTTTCTAGAAAAAAATAAGAAATTTCAACATTCTTTTCCTACATACCATTGGATCATCTTCCATACCCCTTAGGGTACATACATTCCATTTGGGGGGACCATTTCCCTAGGAAGCTAAGAAATAATGACAATAAAATTATACTTCAGGGATTAGTTGTTATTCTTATTGTAAAAATTTCTGTCAAAGTGAAGAAACTTAAAACCATCTCAACTCTAGGGCAGAAATTAAAGTGCCCAAATTAAAGCAGGCTAAGGTGCTATGACTGAGCCCTAGGTCTTAAGTATAGGAGTCGTTCTAAATCTCTTCCATCATCAAAGAACACAACCTTATTTTATAATCTGAGGTTGGGGATCATACCTGACCCAAACTTAAATTACCTTCTTCATTCTTTAATGCACTCCATTCCCAACAAATCCACTGTTTTCACCTTGATCAATTTCCATGTAAAATCCACTCCAGAGCAAACCAATCTGAGCTTGGAAGAGATGATGAGCTCACTGCCCCAGGTAGCTGGAGGAGTTTAATTAGATTAGCTCCACTGCCTGCACTCTAAAAATAACCATAACCCCTGCCAAACTGAAGGTTAAAGAGTAAACTACTGGGGGATGGGGAAAAAAGATGCAGGTGTCATTTTAATTTCTATCTAAGAAATTTCAGTGACCTAGACTTTTCCTGTCTTAATAAAAGAAGGGCCTTAAATTTTTAACCAAATACATGATAAAATATTAACTAAAAACCAAGCAGAGGGGGAATTAACATGGGGTATAAGAATACTTTGTGGAAGAGGTACCAAATGTCTCTTGTTTAAAACCACTGAGGCTGCTTTCTTTTCCTAGTATTGATGAAAGATTTATACAAGAGACCATGTATAGTAGAATAACAGGACATCCAAATGCAAAAAAAAATTTTTTTAAACTTGACTTGTACATTGTACAATATACACAAACTAACTCAAAATGGATCATAGACCTAAATGTAAAAGCTAAAACAATAAAAATGAGATAATCTTTCTGACATTGGGTTAAGCAAATACGTCTTGAGAGAATGCAAAAAGCAAAAACCATAAAAGAAAAAATTAACCAGATATATCAAAATTAAAAATCAACTCTTCAAGAGACACTGTTAAGAAAGTGAAAAGACATATTTAAGGATAGCAATTGGAATATATTCAAAATCTCTCACAACTAAATAACAATCACTTGAAAAGATGATCAACATTATTAGTCATTAGGAAAATACAAATAAAACCACAATGAGAACCCTCTACACACCTACTAGGAGTTAAAAATTAAAAACTTTTAAATAATAATAATGAAAGTTACTTTGTCAAGTGCTAACAAGGAGTAAGGCAACTAAACTCTCAGACACCGCCCACAGAAATGTAAAACGGCAGTCACTTTGGAAAATAATTTGGCAGTTTTTAAAAATAAAGTTAAAGATACACTTACCATACAACCCAGGAATCCTACCCAGGTACGTACTCAAGAAAAATAAAACAATACCCTCCTAAAATACCTAAGCGTGAATGTTTTAGTGGCTTTACTCAGATTCATCAAAAACTAGAAACAATCAAATGTTTTTCAACTGGGTCATGGATAAACAAATTGTGGTCCATCACACAATAGAATACTACTGAGCAATAAAAGGAATGAACTACTGATACACATAGCAACAAATGGATCTCAAATGTGTTACAGCTAGGCGAAAGAAGCAAGACTCAAACAGCTACGTAACTTGATTCCATTTATAGGACATTCTGGAAAAGATAAACTAGAGAGACAGAGAGCAGATCAGTTGTTACTGGGATTTGGGAAAGGGAACTAACTATAAACAGGCCATAAGAAAACTTTTTGGAATAATGAAAATGTTCCATGCCTCCACTATGGTGGTGTTACATGACTACATATTTGTCAAATTCCACAGAATGGGCCACAGAAGTAAAGGGTAAATTTTACTGTATGTAAATTATCCATCCATCAATCAGGCAATAAATAAAAGCAGCCAGGAAAGAGAATGAGGAGGGTGGGAGTAGGGGGGAGTAATCATGCAAAGTGTTCATAGACAGATAAAGCCCAACAATTAAATATACTAAATGTTCAAACCTGTGACTATTAATAGAAGTTAGCTCTCAAGGCTGTGGTTATTAATATAAGTTAGTTAATAGTGATCAATAAGCCATAATAAATGAGAGCAAAATGTCAGATCTTCTTGAAAATTAAAATGTGGAAGAATTTTGCTGCAACCACATTAAAAGATGAATCCTGAACCATAAAGTCTCCAAACCTACTGTCTAAGTGACAACTAAGACTATCAGAAGCTTATGTCATTCAAAGTAGTTCCAGTGGTTGCACTATTAATTTTTACACATATGCTTTTTATTTTTAAAATATCTCCCAAGTTTACTTTAACTCCTTTGAAGTCTAGGGTCTATGGAAACTGGTCTGATAAACTCTACCTTACCTCCTCAGGTTCAATGGAAACATCAATTTCTAAATAATATTACTGTCCTTGATCCCTTTACTAAGACCTGAACTCATACTCAGTGAGTTCCCATGAGTTACATAATCCCAGTATTCTCTCAGGTCAGTCCAGTAGTCTTGTTTGGCATCTCTCATTGTGCAACTCAAGTGCCCACATTTTCCTACATAGACACTCATGTTTAAAGAGACAAAGTCTCAGAATTTCCTCTGAAACTGAAAGGTTATGGTTGAAACTACTTTAATTATTACTAAGACATATCTGAGAGCCACACAGTCCCTGGTTCCTCTCGGGAGGACAGATGTCCCATACCACTCATAACTGAACAGCTGTTCAGGGCTGATTTCCATCCAAAGTACAAATTTGCTTTTCAGTCTCTGGTCCCACAGTCCATCTGGAATCAACCAGTCCTACTTTATCCATCCCCAATTTTTGTTTTTAAGCTAAAATGGCTCATTTTAAATTACTTCTCCCTACCTGACTATTTTTCTACTTTGTAATAAGCCCTTCTCCAAGCCAACTTTCCCAATTCCTGCTGTGAACTCCACTCTAATAGTATACTGTTTACTAATCAGAGAACCTCAGGCACTGAAATTCAAAGGATGACCCCAAGGAAGCTGAAATTCATACCATATAAAACGTTTATAGGAGTCAGGGCTTTACTTCTGGGCTACTTTCTATTAAGTACTTGGAGGAGTTAAGTATACCACACTCTCTCCTCTGGTAAACTGGACAAATGAGCAGAAACTATGAATGTTTTTGGATCAGTAAAATTAATCTCTGTTCCTATTGTGCAGATGATTTGACAGCACTGGGCAACCCAACTGTACAACAGCTCTAGCTTCCCTTTATCCAAATTACAGTCCTCTGGCACCACCCAGTGGCCCCTCTGTACAGAGACATGCTAGTAATGCAACGTTATACAAGGCGATACAGGAGCTACTAATATAAACAAGGCAGTTACAATCTCTTTTGCAGCTAATAACCAATTAGGAAAAATAAGTATACAACTAAGTATGATACAAGAGATATAATTACCAGTATTATTTAAAAAGAAAAAAAGACAGAATGTTGTTGCAGTTCAACAGAGAAAAGGATTATACTTAGTTTCAAGGAGAAAGGGAAAGCTTCCATGGAGAACTTAGCCCTCAAACTGGACTCTGAAGGATAGGATGGGTAGTACAGAGAAAGATACTCCATCAGGACCAGAATGAGAAGACATGGAAGATGAAAAACCTGATATGTTCAAGAAAATAAATGGGTATTCTGGCTTGACTAGGCTAGATACTAGGGTATAATTCATTACCTAAGAAGTACAGTAGAAGGGGTGTGTGTGTCAGGCATCATGAAGATTTTGTCAAGGATAGTAAGATGGACTGAAATGGACAGAAATGAAAGGAGAAAGAAGTTTAAAAGCCATCACAGTTGCTGAAATAAGAAGCAGTGAGACCCTATCAAAGGCTGATCTAGCAGAGGAAATTAAAAGGGGATCAACGTGAGAAACATTGTGGAAGTAGAATTAATAGTATCTGGCTCAATGAACAGTAACAAGGCCCCAAAAATTAAAAAAACAAGTTTAAGTCTGGGCGCCCAGAGGAAAACAAGTGCCATATATGAGAGGCTGGCACATTGGGGAAGAGAGGAATTTTATTTTGATGATGTTTAAAATCCAAGTTGACATGTTATGAAAGTAGTGGAAAATCAATGTAGGTTTGAAACTTGAGAAATAAATTAGAGCCAGAGATACAGGCCTGAGAATTATTTGGACAGAGAAGCTTTAAAATCAAATACCTTGTAAATTACACCTCACTAAAAAAACAAAACAAAACAAAGGACTGACGAAAGTTCTGACAGTCCAAGGGAAAAAACTCTTAGGGAATATTTACCCTTTGGAAAAAGAAAGAAGAGGGAAACAGAGAAATGCTTAAGGAAGTATAAGGAATAATAAAGTTTTTAATGTCCTGGAAGTCAACAGACGAAAAGGTTTCAAGAAAGTGGGATGGTTCATATTTCAAATGCTACAGAGAAGTACATAGATGTATATAGAGAAAAGGCTGTAAGAGTCAGAATGGCTTTTCCATGGAATTACCTCAGGAACTGAGTGAGAAAATGCTGGTTTTCTCCCTATTCAAGGATCAAAAGGGGATAGCTCAAGTGGTAGAGTGAATGCTTAGCATGCAAGAGGTTCAAACTCCAGTACCTCCTCTAAAAATAAATAAATAAATAAATAAATAAATAAATAAATAAATAAATAAATAAATAAATAAAACAAACAAACAGACCTAATTACAGCTCCCCCCATGAAATTAAAAAAGAAACATTTTTAAAAAAGGATCATAAAGTAAAAGGATTCAGCTACCTCTTAAGTCCATCAAAATTATTTCCTTAAAAATCTTATTAGTCTATCAATTACTCATAACCTGAGACCAATGTTAAAACAAAAAATGTTTTCATTTACACTGTCATTTGGATAGATCTTTCACACTTTAAATATACTTTTATAAGAAGTACTGAATTTTACCCTTCAGCTCAATTTGCTTCATCACTTGGCATAAAAGAGCCCTGTTTTTTAAAGCCAGCATATGGTATAACCGAAAGAAAATGGCTGTAGTGTCAGTCATACCTGGGTCTGAATTCTATTTCTACTACCTCCTTTTGAGTTTGTTTCTTCTTTTGTAAGATGGGATAATACCATTACCCTACAGGAGTTGGTTTAGAGGATTAAACACAATGCTTGCACAGAAGCTGTCTTGTACGTGGTAGGCATTTATATTTTTCTAGCTTCTCATCTCTGGTTCCAGACTGCACATGCTAGAGAAGCCTGGGCTTCTAGGCCACTCAATAATGATCCTCCAAACACTGTACACAAATTAGGACACAGTTCCATGGCTATGAAATCTGCTTACCTGCTCTCACTGGCCTTTCAAAGAATTCAGAGAGCTCTGTTATATTTTCTATTGAGTACATTTGTGTTCTATGAACTGGGGTAAAGCAATATACCCAGAAGACCACAACATAAGCCTCCCTCCCTCTCTAAGTTCTTCTCCCTCTTAAAGGTTCAGAGATAGCCAAGATGAGAATTTCAAAGCAATTACCATAGATGATGACGAGGACGGTAAGAACTCCTACATCAACTATACTAGGAATAAGGAACTTTATTCTTCCTTTGGATGAATGCCTTCTCTACTTGGTAATACCAAATGCCCTGTGTTTATAATTTATTGGCCTTAATTCTACTAACAGTATTTCAGAGTATGTTAGGAATGCACTCTAACCCTTAAGTGCTGTCTCCAGAAGCAGAGCTAAGGAACTTTTTATAATAACATTTAAGCCTACTCAACTCAATTTAAATGATTTTAAGGAAAACCCATTTCTAAGAAAATTCCACTGTTTTTCCACTGTGAAATAATTTATTTTTACATCAGAATCCAGTCATTACCAGTTTTGCCATTTAAATTTCAAATTTTTTTCCTGAAATCATTGGTAAGGACACTAGGGATGAAAGAGTGATGCTCCAAAGGTACAACTTACAATAAAACAATAAAAAAAGAGAGGCTAGAAACATCAAGAAGGACCTTCCTATCTACACTAGATTAGAGGACAGAGTCTAATATGGGTCCTAAGTAAGGTTAAAAACATACTTGATAATGTGACAATGCTTAAAGTACACCGCAGGAATACGGCCTCTCGGCTACCACTAAGGTAAATCCTGTGGTAGCTTTCCAGATGGCTAAGAAAAACCAAAAACAAAAAAATGCCATGTGAGGCAAGCATGGATGCTTCACATTAGAACTTGGCCAGACCTTCTTAAATAGTATCCTTGGATAAAAGCAAGTATCTAACTTCTCAGATACAATGATGAAAATTTCTGCAATAACCCAATCCATTAGACACACTGTATTTTATTAATAAGATGCCATCTTTGTCAAATTAATCACTCAACATGCCCTATTCTCAAACTCAGGGCAGCCTTAGTTCATCAGTTTATCTTTGGCATATACATTCCTGGGGTTAAGGCGGTACTTGACAAATTGGGCTTCTGGCCCAGAAACTATGTCCTGTAGAGGCAGAGATAAAAGACTGCTACAAAGAAGTAACCAATTCATAAAATTAATCACACTGTAATTTTTTAGAGACCTTTCAAGGACTTTCTTCTCACTCCAAGAATAACTGAATCAGTAAACAAGAACAGGTAGCACCTTTTTCGTCGAATTTTAAGTGATGAAGTTTCTTGGGTAAATTCACGAAAATGAAAGGTGAAAAGTTTTCAATACTGTAAAACTAATTTAAAGTAACTGGCATTTGGCTCTGAAACTAAGATATACATAGTAATACTTCTATGACTGTTGCTGATTCAATACTTTCAGTTGCTTGGATTCCAAATGGATGAGGGTAAATAACAGACTATATTGGCTCACTGATAATCTGCTTTAAAAAAAAAAAAAAAAGCTAATTCAATCTTAAAAACTAACTCTAACAAGAGTGTTATGCAATAAAAAGCTGTTTGGATAACTCTGTCTTTTATAATCTGGACATTTCCTAGACATGTTTAGAATAACTTTTCTACAGTAGAAATAATCCAGAAATAAATCTATCTACTGAAAACAGAGTTCAACCTGTCACTTCATAACTTTAAAAGCCTGTAACTCACCTGACAGAATACAGGACCTAGAGCACAAAACTCTGAAGATCTCAGTCTCCCACAACAGGGCACACTTCTATAGAATGTCTTCTAGTAGGTTTGTTTGCTTTTGCAATGCCAGTATTGTTTTAAACTGGCAACAAAAAGACAGTTTCTTTTAGCTCTCTCTGCAGACAAGCTTCTGTCTTAGCTTGATCCTAGTCAACACTAAGGATCAAAGCACCGAAACTGATTCTTACACATTTAATAGACTGCTGAATAAAATGCCATGTTAGGTTGGTTGGGACCTAAGTCACAAGCATACCTCACCTCCCACTGCAGCCACAGTTGGAAATACTTCCTAGTAAGATGAAACAATTCTTATGCAACATCCTGAAATATAAAATATCTTCAGGAATATAAGGATTTTATAGTTGTGATACACAGGCTAAAAATACTGATTCACTGTATACACAGGTGTCACCTGGAGCATAAAATGTGAAACCCTTCCTGGTGGTCGTGGTGGTGGGAGGGGTTTTTTTACCTAGCACATACAGTAATGAGGAACAGTCAAAGTTATGCTTCTTTCAACATATTTCCTTTTCTCCTCCCATCCTTTCCCCACCTCCACCCCATCCCTCCTGCTCAACACAGAACTCTAGATCTCATTAAAAAAACAAAAATAATAAAAATGCACCTTGCTACCCTCCACCCCAAGAGTCTTTACTTTCAATAGAGAATTTAGACACTAGATGGTGGTCATGAAAGTAGGTCAACTCTAAGTCGATCACTGGCCTGAACAAATAAGTTGCTTTACGTCGCAATGTTATCAACACCTTCTTAGTTTTCAGGTGCCCTTACCTACTCCAAAAAGATGCGAAAGAAAAGCTAACAAGAGAAGGTTAAAAACTTTTCATCTGTGCTGTCATATTAAGATGGTCCAGCTGGGGAGATGAAATAAAAAAACTCTGCATTCCTAACGCCTTAACCCAGATTCACCGTAGAAAGAAAGAACTTTTCATGGTCTAGTTCTTTGATAAGCCATTGGTGAGGTTCACTGCAGAGCCCAACAGCTTGGAAAAAATGTATTCCCTCTGTGGCAAAAAGGAAAAGGCATAAGAGGTAGCTGGAGCTGAGGTGGCGAACAACACTGAAGCAGGAAGGGAAGGAATTACAATACTTATGTCAACTCTGATTAGGTGTGATAAAAGAGAGACCAAGAGCCAGGAGCAAAGAACAAAGGAAATGTGATGTTTAGTTTAAGAATGCATTTAGAAATAAACATACATCAACATCTCATATTCCTCCTGTCCGCTGGTCTTGAACTCCCACCAGACTGACCAGAATCATGTTCAGAAGACAACTCTTGGTGGACACCTACAAAAAACACATCTAAGCGGACCAATTAAAAATCTGAATCTGAAAAAGTAACTAGGAAAACATTCAAAAGCAAAATGCAAAGAACTGTAAACTAATGTAAAACTTATTCAAAGCTATATCAATGATGTACAAAGAAAACAGAGAATTTTTTTTATTCTCTATCTTGTGCTAGACATAATTGAAGACCTTTATGTAAGTGGCCTCATACAATACTGACAGTGACCCTAGGAGGTAGGTGGTATTACCCCACTTTTAGAGATGTAGAAATTAAGGCTCAGAAAAGTTTAATTAACTTGCCCAAGGTCATATGGCTAATAAGTCATAGTACAGTATTTAAACATAGATCTGTCCAGCTCTGAAGACTGTATTTTTCCTTTTTTATCTGATACATATACATATTGCCAATAATCCAGTTCACAACGAGCAATTTCTAACCTGGACACCATGTAAAATAAAACTCAACAGTGTTACACTCAATCTCTTCCTACTACAAATCCTAAAGGTATTAAGAATCAGCCAGGACTACTTTCCAGAACCACTCAGCTCTTCTGTTACATCTCATGAACCTCAATCATAGCACTATTCTCTGTTACCCGAAATCCAAGACCCTTACAAAAATTACATTTACCAGTATGTCCTGGCTCCCTTTGTGGCACTGGCCCATGCTGCTGAATGCACATGATGATGTGCTCTGCTCACCAGGAATTCTCCAGACCAGCTATAAAAGAGCACCACTATTTTTTTTTACCCCCAATTTATCACTATGTTCTGAAAAGTTGGAATTCTGAGGTAGATTGAACTTAGACACCAACTAAAGGCAGCATCACTCATCACTCCCTAGCTTTCAGTGACAAAGATCTAAAAATTCTCTCAATAGCAAAAAATGACAACACAAAGCCCTGAGAGGGAAAGAGACTTGATTTGATAAAACGCTAAACAGAGCTCTGCCAAACTAATTTCCAGTTTTTAACAGTGTAGGAAACATGATCCGCACAAAGCAAGACACAAGGCAAATGAATAAAGAAAGGGGAAGACACATTCACTTCTAGGCTTAACTGGAGTCACTTGAAGATATACAGCAATAGTTTAGGACAGAAAGTCAAGGGGCCCAGAGCCAATTAAACTTGAAAAAGTAATTTAACCAGACCTGGAACAAAGCCAAGAACAATACCCCAGCTCTTTGGGAAATTGTGGTAGGAATTTTATGACTTTAGTGGTCAGCACTTAAGCATCAGGGTAGGGTCTGTCTTGGACTCAGGAATTTAAATGCCTTCAACTCCTACTCACCTTTCCTCCTTTATCACTGAAGTAGGGCCAGGCTGAGCTCCTGAGAAAATAGGTCTGTAGATTCACTGAAGGACTGAGAAAAGTTAAAGTTTAAGTGGCAAAGGTGTCTCTTCTATTAAACATAATAAAAAATATTTATGAATACATTTTAGTACTTTTAGATCTCCTCAGAACTATTTCAAACAACAGTCATTTATCTAATTCTGACTACTGAACAAAAAACTTAGTTACATAAATTAAATAAACCAGGCAAGTCATCTCCCAACTCCACTAAAACGTAAGTCATTTAAAAGGAAAACCTGAATCTTTTCAACGCTACCCCATAATAAAACCTTTGAAAAAGAAGCCACAGAGCAGGGGGAAATCCCGGAGAGAACGTGATAGCGCTGGTGCCGGTTTGTTTACAGAGACTCCAGCAACAATCATATGAGTCAGAAATTCAAGCCACCAGATGCTTTCCAACTAACAGGGACCAAACGGGACCGTTCCAGTGTCCTGAAAGATTCGGGGGTGAGGGGAGGTAGACTAAGAGAATTACATTACAAAGCGTTCAGGAACAGACGGCAACAACTGATTCTGGGGTTCTTGGACCTCGGCCTTCCGTACAAGGTGCTGGGCCCGAGAACTCGGAATGGGGGAGGGGGCACACTGCGCGTTGGCCCCAAGGCGCCGGGGAAACGAGGGGCGAGCCGCGTCCCCCAGTCTAAGAGGGGGAAAAGCGCACACAAATGGGTCACCTGACGAGGCAAGACGTCCCTGTAGATTGCAGGGCAGGCTCCTGGGGGCGACCCCGGGGCTGACCTGAGGAAAGGGCAGCCAGTGCGCCCGGCAGTGGCCCGGGTCAGGGGAATGAGAAGACCTGAGCCCTGGGAGCTTGGGAAAGGAGTCAAATCTGTCCTGGAGGAGGGCAGGCCAGGGAAGAGGGGGGCAGGCCAAGCCGGAACGAGACACGGACCCGGTAGGTCAAGGGGGGAGGGGGTGTCCGGCTGGGGCAGTTACAAGCACGGGAACCGGCGAGACTCAGGAGCCCGCTTCCCGTGTTGAGTCATCCTTCTGCCAGCGGCTGCTCCTTCTGTTCCAGGCCCAGCCGCCCCGTCCACTGCCGCCACCAACGCCGCCGCCATCTTACACTGGCCAGCGGCCGCCACCACCACCGCCTCCGCTCTCTGCGCTTGCGCCTGCGCTGCCACGCTTTCCGGCCCGTTTGCGACGATGTGCTGGAGAAGACTGACGGACGAGTGGTCGCGCGAGCTCTCCGCTCCCAACCCTCCTCGAAGGACGCGTAAGGGGCGGGGCTTAAGGCCAACGGAAAACGGAGCGAGGGGCGCGTGCGCATTACTGCGGAGGCAAAGTTGTTTTTGTAGTGTTTCAAGGGGCTTGTGGTGCTCGTGATATTCAGAAGAAACAAGAGTTAGAGGCCTCCTGGAATTGTGGTGGAAATCAGCTTCATTTTTAACGAGCTGCCCGGTCACCTGGGCGGCTTCCGTTTTTGCCCTTTTTTTTTGACTATTGGAAACAAGCAGTTCTCTCCAGAAGATTTCTTCTGAAAACCCCATTTCCTTTGAGGATGTTATTAAGTGGTTTCTATACCCCTGAGACCCATTTACCCTTGAGAGCCTTCACTTACCCACTTTTTAAGAAGGGATTCAGAAGCTTGAGGTGCAGCTAAGCTATTCAAGAGGCTCTTTCTCTGAAAGGAGGTAGTGTGTTGAAGGTCCCCAAGAATAGGACCGGTGATGTACACTCTGCCTCGTTCTGACACTGAAGGAAGCGTGCAGAAGACCCCTGAAAAGGTTACTCCCAGCTGCCAGGCCAGGAGGGTTTTGACCAGAAGGCCAGGGTGCAAGGCCCCTTGTCACCTCCTCTACTGCTAGTATCCTGAGACATTATATATTACAGACTGTTGCAGTAGACACCTAACTGGTTTGTCCACTTCCATTATTGCTCTGCCAGTTAAATATAAGGCAATCAGTGTGACCTTTTAAAATGTAAGCCAGGTTATATTCTTACCCTGCTGAAAGCCTCCAAAAGCTTCCCATCACACAATGAAAAACAAAATGGCCAAGGAAGGCCCTACATGATATGGCACCTACTTCTCTGATTTCATCTCCTCCTATACTACCTAACTCTGCTCTGGCCTTAACTGGCCTTCTTGTTGTCACTCCAACTAAAGCATGGTGCAGCCCCAGGGCTTTTTCACTTGTTACCTCTTCTTGGAATGTTCATCTACCAGACCTTACCAGACTTGTTCTGTCCACTTAATCAGATCTCTTCTCAAATGCTACTTCCGCAGAGAGAGAGCTCTTCTTGACTATTCCAACTAAAATGGTGTTCTGGACTACTATCCTCCTCTGTCCTCTCACTCTGCATTTTTTCGTAACATTTCCTTACCTATAACATCTAACCTATAATTATGGATTTGTAATCTAACTATACTATTAGAATATAAACTCTATGAGGCCAGAGACTATATCTTTTTCATCTTTGTAACCCCAAAAGCTAGAAGAGGGCCAAAACACAAAGTAGCTATCTAATGCCTGACCGTTCTATTCATTCTTTCATTACTTCATCAACAACTATTGAATTCCTGTTACGTGCAACACCCTGTTCTAGGTATTGGGACTGTAGAGGGAATGAAACAAACCAAAATTCTTGCATTCATGGAACTTATTTATTAGTGCAGGGGTTGAGAGTGTAGGGGGAGGAGAAGAAAACACAGACAATACTAAGTTATGAAGAGTACTGTAAAGGAAAATAAAGCAGGGTAAAAGTGGGTAGGTGTGCTCATTTACATACAGGGTTCAGGGAAGGACCCCCTCTTCTGAGGTGACATTTAAATAGAGACTGAAGTAAGAGAGTAAGTCATACACACTGGGGGAAGAATCTTCTAGATAGAGGAAACAGCAAGGTAAAAGCACTTGAAGTTTGAATGTGCTTGGTGTATTCAAAGAACAGCAAGGAAATTAGTGTGGCAAAAGAGCAGGTAGGAAACTAGTTTGGAGAAAGACATCAGGAGCCAGATCACTTACAGATTTATAGACCAAGGATGGGAGCTTGGAATACAAGGAAGCCATGGAGGGTTTTGAGTAAGAGTGACATGATCCAATTTATAAATGAAGAGATCCACTCTGGTTGATTCACTGAGAGCTACCCACATGAAGGCAAAATACAAGCTGAAAAACCAGTTAGGAAGCTATTGCAGATTACCTGCAACACTACTGTTGCAGTGGAAATAATTGGAAGTGGTTGGATTCAGGATGTACTTTGAAGGTGAGAGAGGTAATTTGCTAATAGATTGAATATGGAGTGCAAGATAAAGAGTCAAAATCTCTCAGGTTTTTGTTTTTTTTTAATTGAGCAGAAGGACGACAAACAGTAGTGCCATTTACTGAGATAAAACCCTGGGGAGGTGGTGGGCAGAAGATTGGGGGGGGGGGAATATCCTGTTCTATTTTAAACCTGTTAAACTGTAGATGCTTAGTAGATTTCCAAATGGAGCTACCAAGTAAACAATGGAAATATGAATCTGAAGCTCATAGGAGAAGCGACAATTGGATATAAATGGCATAGATAGCCACTGGATGGGAAGCATTCACTTAGTTAATGTGGAAGAAAAGAAAGTCTATAGAGCAAGCCCTATATATGTATATATGTATATATATGAGGCAATCCAACTAGTAGAGGTCAGAAAGAAAGAAAACCCAGCAAAATTTATTTAAAAGGAGCAACAAGGAAATAGAATTTAAAAACCAAGAGAACAAGGAATCTAGGAAAACAAAATTTTTTAATGTCTCAAGAAAGGTACTGTAAACTGTCCCCATTCCTGTTTAAGAGTTTGAGGTTAAGATGATTGAAAATTGACCACTGGATTTGGAAACATGGAGGTTATTTAAGACCTTGACAAGAGTGACTTGAGTGGAGCTATGGAGATTATGTCTCCTCCTCTGTGGTCTGGTTTCTGTGCTCACTGTTTTGATAGACACCACTGCTATTACCACCAAATCAACTGCTATTACCAAACTTCTTTTTCTTATTTAGGGCTTTCCTATTTCATTTGAGGTTGTGATAATCATTACCCCTTCTAGATATTCAACTGCACTGATTTCTCTGACACTATGTTCCATAGTTCTATTTATATCTCTCTGATCATTTATTTCATGAGCTTCTCTTCCTCTTCATTCTACATATTCTTCCAAAGTGATCTTATCCATTCTCCCAGTCTAAACTACTATCCACATAATGATGACTCCCAAGTCTTTATTTCCAACCCAGTCTTCTCCTTCAAGCTTTAGACTGACATACCTGATAACCAATGGCACTTGTTAAAAAACAGCTTTATTGAGATGAAATTCATATACCATACAATTTACCCATTTAAAGTGTACAACTGAATGGCTCTTGGTACAACCATCACCACAGTCAATTTTCAACCATTTTCATCACCTCAAAAAGCAACCCAGTTCCCATTAGCTATCACCACTCCCATCTTCCCATCCCTCTCCAGCTCTAAGAAACTACTAATCTACTTTGTCTCTATAGATTTCCCCATTCTGGACTTTAATATGAATGGAATCATACAGTACATGGCCTTTTGTCTCTGGCTTATTTCACTTAGCATGTTTTCAAGGTTCATCCATGTGGTAGCATGCATCAGTATTTCATTCTCTTTTTCACAGCCAAATATTATTCCATGGATATACAACTGTGCTTGTCCACTCATCTATTGATTGATGTTAGGGTTGCTTCTACCTTTTGGCTGTTATGAATAATGCTGCTATAAACATTTCTGTACAAGTTTCTGTGTGGACATATGTTTCATTTCATTTCTCTTGGGTATGTACCTAGGAATGAAATTGCTGAGTCATATGGTTAACCCTATGTTAATCATTTGAGGAACTGACAGACTGCTTTTCACAGCAGTTGTACCATTTTCATTCACACCAGCAGTGTATAAAGGTTCCAGTTTCTCCCCATGTTTGCCAATGCTTGATATCTAACTTTTTTTTAAACTTTTTTTTATTGAGTTATAGTCATTTTACAATGTTGTGTCAAATTCCAGTGTAGAGCACAATTTTTCAGTTATACATAAACATACATACATACATACATTCATTGTCACATTCTCTTTAGCTGTGAGCCACCACAAGATCTTGTATATATTTCCCAGTACAATCTTGTTTATCTATTCTACATTTTGAAATCCCAGTCTGTCCCTTCCCACCCCCCCGTCTCCCTGGCAACCACAAGTTTGTATTCTATGTCTGTGAGTCTGTTTCTGTTTTGTATTTATTTTTTGTTTTGTTTTGTTTTTGTTGTTGTTGTTGTTGTTTTTAGATTCCACATATGAGCGATCTCATATGGTATTTTTCTTTCTCTTTCTGACTTACTTCACTTAGAGTGACATTCTCCAGTAACATCCATGTTGCTGCAAATGGCGTTATGTTGTCAGTTTTTATGGCTATACAGTATTCCATTCTATAAATATATCACATCTTCTTTATCCAGTCAATTGTTGATGGACATTTAGGCTGTTTCCATGTCTTGGCTATTGTAAATAGTGCTGATATGAACATTGGGGTGCAGGTGTCATTTTGAAGTAGGGTTCCTTCTGGATATATGCCCAGGAGCGGGATTCCTGGGTCATATGGTAAGTCTATTCCTAGTCTTTTGAGGAATCTCCATACTGTTTTCCACAGTGGCTGCACCATAACTTTTTTTTTTTTTTTAATTCCAGAGTTATTTCTTTTTTAGTTGAAGTGATATCTAACTTTTTGATTCTAGATATCCTGATGGGTGTGAAGTGATATCTCACTGTGGTTTTAATTTGAACTTCCCTGCTGACTAACAATGTCAAGCATCTTTTCATACGCTTATTGGACTTTTTGTCTTCTTTGGAGAAATGTCTATTCAAATCCTTTGCCCATTTTTAAATTGGGTTACTTGTCTTATTATGGAATTATAAGAGTATTTATTCTAGATACGAGTCCTTTATGATTTGCAAATATTTTCTCCCATTTTGTGGGTTGTCTTTGAGCTTTTTTGATAGTGTGCTTTGAAGCACAAACTTTTAATTTTGATGAGATCCAGTTTATCTATGTTTTTCTTTTGTTGCTCATGCTTTTGGTGTCATATTTAATAATCCTTAGCCATTAAAAGTTATTAAGGTTTTACCCCATGTATTATTCTAAGAGCTTTATGGTTTTAGTTATTACTTTTAGGTCTTTGGTCTATTTTAAGTTAATTTTTGTATATGGCATGAGGTTAAGGATTGAACTCATTCTTTTGCACATGGCTATCTAGTTGTCCCAGGACAATGGTTGAAAAGACTATTCTTTCCCCATTGGATGATTTTGGCACCCTCATAAAAAAGTCAGTTGACTATAGAGTTTTTAGTTTATTTCTGGACTCTTAATTCTACTCCACTGGTATCTATGTCTATTCTTGTGCCAATACCACCTTGTTTTGATTACCATTGCTTTAGTAGTTAAGTTTTAAAATTGGAAATGCGAGTCCTCCTTTATTCTTCTTTTTCAGGATTATTTTCTTGTTCTGAGTCCACTGTGATTCCATATGAATTTTAGAATTAGCTAGTCAATTTCCACAAAGTCAGATGAGATTCTGAAAGAGAGTGCATTGAATCTGGAGATTCAGGAGTACAGAGAGTCCTCAACTGACAATGGATTTTAGGATTTTTTTTGACTTTATGGTGGTGTGTAAGTGATAAGCATTCAGTAGAAACTGTACTTTGATTTTTGAATTCTGATCTTTTCCTGGGCCATGCAGTATGATACTCTTGCATGATACTGGGCAGCAGCAGTGATCTGAGGCACCCAGTCAGCCACGTGATCACAAGGGTAAACAATCAATATACTTACAACCATTCTTTTTCACTTTCAGTACAATATTCAATAAATTATGAGATATTCAGTACTTTATTATAAAATAGGCTTTGTGTTAGATGATTTTGCCCAACTGTAGGCTGATATAAGTGTTCTGAGTATGTTGGAAGTAGGCTAGGCTAAGCTATGATGTTTGGTATATTAGGTGTACTAAATGCATTCACAAGGTATTTTCAACTTATGATGGGTTTATCAGGATGTAATTCCACCATAAATCAAGGAAGATCTGTATTGCCATTTTAACAATATTAAGTCTTGTGCTCCATGAACATGGGGTGTTTTTCCATTTATTTAGATCTTCCTTCTTTCAACAATATTTTGTAGTTTTAACAGTACAGTTTTGCATTTCTTTTGTTAAATTTGTTCCTAAATACTCATTTTTCCTCCTAAGTATTCTTTTTGATGCTTTTGTGAATGGGATTGTTTTCTTAGTCTTATTTTTGAAATGTTCATTCAAATGCATAGGAATATAACTGATTTTTGTAAATTGATCTTAAGTCCTATTAGTTCTAGTAGTTTTTTTAGTGGATTCCTTAGGATTTCCTATACCATGCCATCTACAAATATAGTTTTATTTCTTTCTTTCCATCTAAGTGTCTTTTCTTTTTCTTGCCTAATTGCCCTGGCTAGGACCTCTGACACAATGTTGACTAGAAGTGGTGAGAGCTGATGTCCTTGTATTGTTCCTGATCTTTAAGTATGATGTTAGCTGTAGATTTTTCACAGCTGCATTTTACCAGGTTGAGGATGTTCCCTTCTGTTCCAGCCAACGGCATGTTAACGTTCCCAGATGGAACTCACTTTGGTTCTTTCCTCCACCTTTTGTCAAACTCAAATCTCTTACTTGACACCACCATTCTCCTGTCTTAGGCTGGATTCCCTAGAAGCAGAGTCCAAGAAAAGGATTCTGTGCAAGTGGTTTATTGAGGGAGTGCCCTCAAGTAAAAGCTGTAATGGAGTGAGGGAAGCAGGATGAGGGAAAAGTTAGGCAAAGATATGGGTTCAGCTGATAAGTTTAGCTTCCACTGGGAACTCTTGGCACACAAATGGCATATTTGTCCTACCTCAAAGCAGGAAGGAATGTTGTACCCTAGTGTCATTTGCTGATAACACAATTACTGGTTGCATATCATCACTGATAGTGCAATCCCTATCAGAATCCCAGATGACGTCATTGCAGGAATTGACATCATTCCATTGGCTGTGGTGCTGTCACCACCCACAGGTTGTGGCACAACTTTCTAGGGGTTTCCAGAAGTGGCTCCTATTGGCATAGAGCGCAATTCTCAAGAGAATGCAGCTGTGAACTATCAGCAGCCAACACTCACTTCCTGGTAAAGGGGATCTGGACAGGGTACAAACAATGCCTACTATGGTCTACCTCTAGCATTGCACAGATCCATTTGCTTTGCACATTAAGTTCACTCTGTTCAGGCAGTTTCTCCAGCAGTCAGGTTAGTCATAATTTTTGGAAACACAAGAGTTGCTGCAGTTGGTCCAGAAGCTGCAAATGATATTCATCATCTTCTTTCTAAACCACCTATTTTATATTCATCTCCTCCTTGACTATAATTTGTTAGTCTAGATGATTTTCCTAGTGGGGTGATCTAGGCCTTCATCTCTGAAGGTTCTGAGCCCCTGGAGATCATGCCCTATCAGGCTGCACCTGTTTACTTATTCACAATTAAAAGTGAGTATAGGAGGACCAAGAGATAACCCAGGGATCGTATGTGCATCAAACACTTTACTCTTTGCTCATAATGTAGTAGTAATCCTACCTCCTCATAACAAACAGTTTACTATACCAGACACTATGGTAACTTCTTTTGCCTGATAGTTTATCAGCATTAGGAACCCAAAGTGACCAGATGACAGCCATATCTTTAAGTTTATTGAGATTTTTGCTGTGCCTGGTAGAAGCATCTCCACTCTGGGAAACAAGGCCTCTAGACCTACATAATTTAAAGTTGAAGGATGGGACGCACAAATTCCTTAAGTGGATCACTGGAAGTGATGTTGAATAGGGTCACTCTTATTTCTATCTCTGGGCTCCAGAGCCCATGAATTCTACCTACTGGGGATAAATCACCTATTAAAGTCATGGAGATTGATACTGTATCATGAAGGACAGCACTCCATCCTTGCTGGTATCACAAATGAACTTCAAAAGGCCATCCTACCGCTCTAACAGGTCAGAAGATTCTGGATGAAAAGGTATTTGGTAAGAACAGTGGATCTCACTGTCATGTGCGCATTGCTATACCTGCTTTGCCATTAAGTGGGTCCTTTGTTCCAAGGCATTATTGTGTAGGACCCCATGCCAGTAGATCAAATCTCTGAGTCCTTGGATGGTAGTACTGGCTCAGGCACTTTAGACAGGATAGGCCAAGCAAAATATTTATCAGCCCTGATCAGAATAAATTGTTTTCCTTTTCCAAATGGAAAAGGTTCAATGTAATCAATTTGCCACCAAATGGCTGGCTGTTCTCCTTGAACAATGGTACTGAACTAGGGGATCAGCACTGCTCTTTGATGCTGACAAGATGGACATTGGACATAGCAGTAGCTAGGTCAGCCTTGGGTGAGAGAGGAGTCCATATTAACAGGCCAATAAAACAGCCTCCATCTCTGCCACTACTGGTGAATCTATTTATAAACACACTGTACAAGAACTGGGATAGCTGAGATTCGTCCCAACTAAATTATCCTCTCCATGTGGATATTATTTAGCACTCTTCTGGTGAATGCTTTCAAGTCCCACTCATAGATCCACCCAAAGGCTCTGCACCAGACCTAGTTCCCCCCATTTTCCTACCTTGTTCCTTCTGGGCCCCCAACGACCAGCCACTGACTGTGAGTTCATGTATATCCTTGCTTCAGGCCACTTCTCTCTCCAAAGTGGATGGTCAGGTAAATTGCCTGAAGCCCTGCTCATTGAGAGAATTTCCCCTCATCACTGTCTTTCAGGACCACTTTGGAAAAGGTTGTTGAGAAGCTGCAGTCCATATTTGGCTTGCCTAACCCATCCACAAACTAGACCTGAATTTTTTTCCTCCCTCAAATGGTTGCCATGGGTACGAGCTAAGAGAAAAGTATTAGTGCAACAGATGTTGGTAATGTGGCGGTCCAGGGCCCTTTGCTCAATTTTACTTACCTGTGCCCACCAAGTTTATTTGGGCTTCTTCCAAAATGAACGATTTCCATTGTAATATATATTGCTATTGTATCCATCCAATGTTGGGACTTGGCAGGCCTGACAATAACAGGCTGGTTGTATGGGCTACTCAGCAACAGTCACTTGTTTGCTTGGTATTTTGTGGTCAGACACTGAATCTCTATCAGGACCTAATAATATGCCAGGAGATGCTTTGAAATGGAGAAACTTTCTCTACTGCAGGTAACATCACCTTACTCCAGAACCCTAGAGGTCTGTGCTGAAACTCCTCTACTGTGGATTGCCAGAGAATCCACACACATCTTTTCCTACCAGATACCGCTAGTACCATGGAATTTTCCAGGGCATATGGCCCAAGCAGTACCATAGCCTGGACCTGCCAGAGAGGCCTTTCTTGCTTTCCCAAGTTCAGAATATGCTGCCTCCAAAATTGGAAGAGGCCTACCAACGCATTGTGCTTCTTTCTTGGAGTAAAAGATGCAAGATTCAATAACTTATCTCTACTTTAGACAGGATGTCCCAGAATGCTCCAGATCCTAAAAACTTAACCAATGTGGCAGGGCCCTGTATCTTTTGAAGAATTTATCTCCCACCCTCTGGAGTATTATGTGTCTCACTAGGGAATACAGAATACTTGATACTGCTTGTACAGATCAGATACAGATCTCATTAGCATATCCTTAATACCTCAGCAGCATACACTTAAGAAAGCAAACAAATGTGATATTTTACAGAATATCCAGGTCCTTTTGGACTATACTGTGACAGAGATGGGGAGAATTAACATATTTCTAGATCAAGACTGTGAACATATACTGTTGCCCATTACTTGCAACTGCAAACTGCTTCGGATACTTCTTCCTGATTGGTATTTAAAGAACATACTCACTAGGTCAGGGATCAGCAAACTTTCTGTAAAAAAGGCCAGACAGTATATATCGATAGCCACATACCTATACTAAAGGCTGTGTACTCCCTCCAGTAAAAAAAATACATCCAACATAGGACAATTGGGACTACTACTTGCTTAAGTTTGCAGCAGTCCACTGTAATCCACCAGAGTCCTTCCAGTTTTCACAAAGGCCAGACAGGTGAAACTAAATGAGGTTAAGATGGGGATCAACACCCCTGCATCCTTTTAAGTTCTTAAGAGTGTAATTAAGTGCTGCCATTTCCCCCAGGGGCTTCTACTTGCCTTTCTGTCCAACTATGGACAGAAATATGCCAAATATGTCCATTCTGATTATACATTTAGAAACTATAAAAATGGCCATAAAGTGGGTTTTTGGACTCACTGTAAGACAGACTTGGGTAAGCACTTCTTTATTATCTGATCCCCTATTTCCCCACTGTAACGGGGGTGGGGGGGTCCAGGGAGGAGAGGTGCTGTGGTGGTGCTTTGGGTCCCTGGGTATCCGTGTCACCTCAGACCCTGTATTCCAACTCAAAAAAACCCTGGGTAGTTTTCTTTCCCTAGTGTATGGTTAACTAAGTAAATGGTGCTTTCAATTGATAGGTTGATCAGAGAACTGTCTCAGGCCTAGAAACTGGGCAAGAAATTGTGACTTTTCACTGAAGTTACTGATCTCATCCTTCTGTTCAACCATCCCTGATCGTTCTTAATTACATGTAAATCAATACCCTCCTTGGCTGTCCATCTATATGGTTCCTAGGACCACCCATATTCCGTAAGCCATCTCCACTTGGACCATCCTGCCCTTATAGAAATTCACCCACCCTGCTTCTGAGAGTTCAGTGTTGCCATTTGGCTTCTGCTATGCCAGGATCCTATCATCCCCACTATTTCCAAGGGAAACAGTTCTTAAATATCCCCTTGCATCAGTCTCCACCCACAGAGACAGCTACTTCTAAACTTCTCCAAGATGCTGTGACCCCTTCATTAGTGCCTTTCCTTTACAAAAAAAAATTTTTCCCAAGGCCTTCCTAAGAAACATAGTCAACTGGGTGGTTTTGCAGTGTAATATGCATTCATTCTTGCATGCCCACATCCTCTAAGCCTTCTCATCATTCCTCATATAGCCTGTCATCTCAACTCCCATTTACTGTGGGCCATCGTTTTTCCTAAGCTCCCCAAAAGCCATCTAAACAGCGTATTACAAGCCCCTTATGGGGCCCTTGCCAGAACATTCTGGAATCACAGGAAAATGACCCCATTATCACAAATTCTGTGTAACTTGATTCTTAATTCATGAAAGCATTCGAACAACCACAAACTTGTTTTTTAACATACAGAATTTTGGAATAAAGGGGCACCTCCTTTAAAGTTTCAGAGCAGCATAACACTTCACATACAGCTTAAATGTAAGCTTTGTCATAGTTATTTTTAAGTAACAGAAAAGGAAGGCTAGAAAAATAGTAGAGAATGTCCTTATAGTGATACATTCTTGCTGAAGAAAAAGTTCACCAGAAGCAAACCTCACGTGGAAAAACACATATAGAAATGTATCCGGTCTGGCTGACGCAGCTGTGGAGAGACTGAGGAGAGCCCCAGAGCGGCCCTACTCAGGTGGCTGTAATACTTGTACTGGTCTGTGAACAGTTTTTTTATTACCAGTCTGCGACAAGGTAAGTTAGAAACTGAGAGTTTTCAGACACATTTTAGCATTTTGACATTGCTGTGATATCCAAATGCATAACCAGTGGCCTTATCCTGCAAAAGGGGTCTGGCCGCTTCGGTGCTGTCAGACTTGTGTAGTGGGTAGCCCAACGTGTGAACTGCACACAGAACGTGTACTAGTATATAAAGGACTGGATACTTATGAAACAGAAAACCTGACCCTTTACCACAGACAGTTTGAGAAGGACTATTCTATCTTTCCACGAGTCCTAGAATAATTCAAATAGTATTTTTGGGTCAGAGAGTAACCTGAGATCAATTTGATCATGTTCAATCAAAATCAAAATGAAAATGAATGCCTTGGGAACAAAACTAAAGCGGCATCTGTTTAGATTCTCCAAGCAGAGTGAGAATGTATAAAAGAAAAGTGGCAGCAGGACCAACAGCACACGGTTCAGAGGCGGGGCCCTTTTGTTCTTCGCTCCTCCTCTCTGTCCTCATGCAGTGTTTGGAGGGAGCTATAAGGAGAGAATTTTGGCAATTCAGGTCCTGACCATCATCACAAGTCTGCTTGTACTTCCCCATCTCTTGCAGAGTAGAGGAATCTCAGATTCAGACCTGGGCTCTTCCATACTCTAAGGTACAGTAGCTGGACCTTCCCAAACAGCCTGATGCCTTAAGAGCATTTCCTTCCTTGCCAATACCACAGAATGTGTGGGATTCTAAGGGGTGAAAAGTCTTAACCCAAGGGAAAGTGACATGTCAGGAGCTCAAAGCGACACAGATGATGAGTGCAAAATTGCTCTGGTAGTTATTTTCTGAGTGCTGAACCAGGACAGCCAGCTGGTCTGACCAGGGTATCCACCAACATGTGGCAGCCAAGGTCCACAGGTCCCCTGGCTCTCACAGAGAAGGGCAAGGTCAGCTCACAGAAAAATAACTTAGAAAACACATTAACAATATATTACTAACATTAATAATAATAATGTGAAATGTTAAAATACAATACCAATTGAAGGGCTTCCCAAATTGAAATACTCAGAGAAAATGAGGAAAGATGGCCATTCAGTCTCCTTTGCCAACTTGAGGTGCAGACTGAGCTGGGGAAGGGAGGTGGTGGTGGAACCCAGCACTATAAAGCTATGCAGAACTAGTCTGCTAACATTCCTCATACTGCAGCTTCGAGAAGCTGAGAAAGACCAGGAGAAGACTTGGATGAAAAACAGGCTACAATCCTCACTCAGAATATTTATTAGTCAGGAAAAAAGACCCAGGCTGCACCCCACCCCCTTTTCCCAAGCCACCTTCCTGAATCAATGGACAGGATTTAAAGGAATCAGATGTCTCAGATAAGCCAGAAAGTATCTGGGGAAGAGCAGTCATTCATTTCCTAGACCTGACAGTATAATCATATACGTTTGCCAGGGAGAGGGCGGGGCGGGGGGGCAGTAAGAATGGTGGATGAACTAGATGAGAGGAAACAGGATGGGCCCTTTTTTGTCACAGCCTAGGTTCACAGAAGGGTTGGAATAAAGAGGTATTTAAAATAGAGAGGAGAGGAAAAGAGAGGTAGAGGGTAAAGGTCAAGGGCCGGGTTCACCCATATCACATAGCATTATAGAAAGAACTAGGGCAGCAACTTGAGTTCTCAGGCTGAACAGAGAGTCAAGGGCTCTGTACCTGGAGAGAGGAGAATCCCAGGGCTTCTCTTTCAGTCTACTGTGATTAGATGCCCCCACTATTTTCCCCTCAGAGAATTCAGAACAGTCTGAAAGCAAGAGGGTCTGGTGATAGACCTACATCCCCAACTCAGGCTGTTTCTCCCCATTTGTTCCCAAAGGCCCTTGCCCTAGATAACTATAAAAATACAGGAGACTGTCCCTGCTCCCCAGGTCCAAGAGACGGAGCAGAGACAAGGCACGAAGACCCTGGGTACAAAAATGAACATTAGTGTGGCCCTGTGTATATTATTTTGGGAGAGGGAAGAAGGTGCATGCCCCAAAAGGGATGCCCTCCTTCACCTGGTACATAGCTGGGCCTTTGCCAGCAGCAGAAACCACAATGGAAAGGGCCCCCAGAAATGATCTACAGAACAGGCCTTATTCCTAGAAAGACAGAGAAAAGCCTCAGCTGGTATGGCACAATCTTGGGTGGGACTGACAGATGGCAGTGGGCAGGCCACTCCTGTAGACGACACTCCTGCCTCAGCTCCCAGTGGTTCTGCTGACTCCAGACATTCCCCATGGCTGGGAATCAGGGAGGAAAGCGTGTTGTGTTTCACATGATCAGACACTGTTCGCCATTGGCACCTGGTGGGCCCGACAGATTGAGGGCATCCAGGTCAAAGTTGAGGCCAGGAGGCTGGAGAAGAGATGAAGGGACTCAGATAATGGCTCCTATTTCAGGTTAGAGCTTTGAAGTTCCATCCCCAGTGGCCGTAATTACCACCATAGGTGGAATCACTAAAGGTACAGAATTTTGGAAACTTGGGCTCAGGTTAAAGTACATAAGATGATACACTCACCATCTCCCCAGCCAGCTCTTTTGGAGGGTGGCCCAAATCCTGTAGCTGGAAAAGAAGGAAAGAAGAATATGACAAAATCCCAGAAGATAGGATAGCAGCCCAAAGGAAGAATCTGAGCTATAGTCTCTGTGCTTTCTCCTGAGGACCATACTAAGTGGCCTCTCTTGTGCTCCCTCCTCCATCTGGGTTTGGACTGCGGCATCCTTCCAGGGTAACTCTTCCACCAAACACCCAAGTAGACACCACCAGTGGGCAGATGGCAAAAGGCGGCCTTACCTGCTGCATAAGATCCAGCACCACCTCAAAACGAGCCTTCTGAGTGGCCTCACTGTCTGTGGCAGTCTCTGCCTCAAACTGCTCACATATCTTGCCCATAACAATGTGTTGTTCCTGGTATTTTTCAAACTGCTCAGGAGGTAGAGATTCTCGGTGAGCCTGCAACCATTCTGGATACTAAGGAAAGAGAAAATGGGTTGGGAAGACGAAAGTGAATAATGGATAAGGGCAACAAAATATGAAGAAAGTAAAATACAAAGGGGACTGGGACACAGAAGGAAAACCTAAATCAGCGAGTTCAGCGTAAGAAGTAACACCGACTTCAACCAGATCACCTGGCATTTATGGTCACCAGAGGCTAGAAACTTTTCTGTGAAGGGCCAGATAGTAAATATTTGAGGCTTTAAGGGCCACATATGGTTTCTGTCATATACTCTTTATTTTGCTTTTACAACCTTCAAAACAACTTTTAAAAATCTCCTCAGTAACACTATATGATGGCAGAGACCATCATTTAAACTAGTCTTGACATTGTTCATAGCTCAAAGCTAGTAAATGCTCAGTGAAACCTTGTTGGAGAAATGAATGAAGCTGAACACGCAAGAAGGGGTTGATCAGACAACAGTCTTAGACTAGTTTATAGAAAACTATAGAGTTGAAGGATTTCCCCTTCTACCTTAAATATCCTCTGTATGGTAGCTTTATTCTTCAAATAAATAAACAAAGGAGAAAGAAAATAATAGATGAACTTGTGCACTCTACTCTATCGCTGCAGCCTCTAAACAGTCAAAGTCGCCCGTGGGAATTGATACAATGCAGAATGAAAAGGAAAAGCATAGACAGAAGTTCACAAACCTTCTCCGTGATCTCCTTCAGTGACGGGTACAGCACATCCTTGGACAGCAGGTTCTGCATGATACTCTGCATGATGGGGAGGATGTTCCCTTCCCCATCCCCTTCGTCCATGCCTAGCCCTTCCATGGCCTTGGTCAGCTCCTCTTCTGACATGCCAGAGTTCTAGAAAGGACGGAAGAGAGGTCAGCAACATACTGCCTTCTTGGGATGCTTATCAACCTTTCAGGAAAGAACTATTTAAACTTGCCTGTAGCAAAATAGTGAGGCAGGGACAGACTTGAGATGATACCCAAGGGAGTCTGTCTTTTGAGACTCTGCTGGTGAAGAGTCTGGGAGTGGGCCCCTTGTGGTTCCCTATCTCTTCCCCCTCACCTGAAGGTCAGTGGCATTCTTGGCTAGTCCACTTAATGTCTCCTTCAGGCAAGAAGTGAATTCTTGTTGGGAAGTCGCATCACTGCCTACTGAGAGATGAAAAGAGCCAAAGTCATTTAGGATTTTAACTGCTTGCTTGACCTAGACTGACCTGGTTACCAGCTTGGACATGGAGCATTTATTAGTGAACAACCAGCACTCCAAATCTTTGAATACTCTATGGTTACCTTCATAGTTATTTTCATAAATCTACATGTGCTATGTGTCACTTTGTTCTCCATGATGACACCTACAATAACACTGTGACATTTAAAATGGTCAGTTTTCAATGATCTTTTCTGTTATTTTCCAACCTACCTCACCCCTTTCATTAAACAGGGTCTCATCCCTCCTCCCATCCCCTTCCCCAATCCCGTGGCAGTAGTATCATAACTCCTATCAACTTTATGAAAAATGGTAGTGTCCTTGAGCAACATGATCTAAGAGGCTTGTTCAGACATTTCCAGTTGTCTGGGGCCCCCTCCTCACCCACTCTCCCAGCAGCCTCAGAGAGCTTTTGGAACTGCTCCACCAAGTGGGGCTCTTCCTCAGCCAGCTCCTTCATTGCCTTCTCAAACTCTGCAGTGGCTTGGGAAGCCAGCTCACTGTCGAATAGTTCCTGAAAAAACTTCTCTTGGGAGGCGAAAGAGGGCATCCTGCAGGGGAGAGGTAGACAAAACGCATCTCTTACTTGGCACCCCACTGCACATGACCTCTGACAGAAGTCACAGGCAGTGGCTCCAGGAAATGCAGTGCTTCCCTCCTACCCACCTCCATTGGACATTCTGACTACCTCTATTAATGAGGACAGCAGAAAGGCATCTGGCCACTGAGGGAAAGGTATGGAGTGGTGTTCCCAATTCAACTATTTAAATCCGCTCTTTTCTTAAGGAACATCCTTAAAGGGAACCTACTCAATCTCAAGTCCCTGTTTCACAAGGACTGAGGCCTGCAAGAGCACTCAGCAATGTGAGGCCAAGCCACCCTCCCTTAAATCCCCTCTGGCCCACAGGGGCCTGCCCCACCTCTTCTTAGAGCTGCATGCCCAACCCCTCCCCACCCCTTAAGCAGGTAGAATTTATACTTTGGCAGTGTCTCCTGGTGATCTCTTCTGGGGCCCTGATGCATCAGGAGCCGTGGTGGTAGGAGGGGGTGCTGAGGAGGGTTTGGCCTTATCGAAATCATCAAGAGCACCTTCAGAGACAAGAGACATGGTGTGTGTATTGGGGATGGATGATGATGCAAGGCTCGGGGATGGGGGTTCTGGGCAAAGCATTAAGAGAACAATCTTTCAAACCAGCAACTTTCTGAAAATTTTCTCCTTTTTTTTGAATCTTCCCCTCTGGCCCACCCCTCAAGCTTCCCACTTCCCTCTCCATTATCTAATTTACTGTGATCAAAGGGGAAGAAAACTCTTAAGGTGGAATAAGCCTCTCTCTCAGAGCTAGGAGAAGAGAGTTAAAAGAAGTTCTGCAGAGACATCTCCATCTACACAGAGCCTTCCCTGCCATACTATAATGGTTCCTTAGAAATCCCATACAAATACCCAAGGGGAGGAGAGAACACAGATGTCCTTAACCCCTTGAACTCACTCTAGAGCTCTAAAAGGAATAATCTTTGGCAAGAGAGCAAAAGTCACAAGATGTTTCACCCAGCTTCCCGTGGGTCCTGGTACTAGTACAAACTGAGGGACCCCATATTACACTCCATGGGAGGGCATTAAACTCTCTTCTCTTATCCTACAATTTTTAGCCCTCCCACCCTAAAGCTCCTACAGCTCCCTCTGGCCTTATCTCTGCAGAGCCCTGTGCCAATTCACACAGTCACTTAGCACTTCTCACTATTTTTGTTCATATTTCTGCCTACCAATATCTCTATGACTGAGCAACAGACAAAATATTCACCTCTTCCCTGAAAAGCCTGTGCCCTCACTGCCACTGTGCCTGCCAAGCCTAGGGTGAGGGCATTGGCCCCACGCTGGGCAAGAAACCAAAAGAGGAGTGGAGGACAGGGCTAAGGAAGAAAAGAACAGCCACTCTCTCTTCAAGAGGGTGAACGGCCTACCCCTAAGGCCGTCTCACCCTGTTTTTCAAAATGATGGGAAGGGATTTAGGTTTGAGCTATGACATGTTGAAAGAACTGGAAAGGGGCCTAGTGAGAGAAAGGTGAAAGGACTAGGAGAAGAAAAGGCGTATCTTTTGTGTTAAGGGGAACAGGGCAGTGCACAGAAGGACACGTTTCGGGCTTGCTAAGAGCTAATGGAAGCAATCCGTGGGTGTCCGGCACGCTGCCCACCGAGGACCAAGTGCTGCTGCTGGCGGGAAGAAACTTAGACTTCAAGCACTTACCAATCTAAAGTACGGGGAGTTTGGAGCGGGATTGTGGAACAACGTTCTCTGGGTTAGTTTCCCCTCCTGCAGGGAGATCAACGTTCTGGGCCGCTCAAGGACCCAAAGTGAGCTCCTCAGCTCCCGCAGCGGAGAAAGGAGACGGTGACCCAGGGATTTTCTTGGGGGTCGCAGTCAGACCCTCCGCCCCCTCCAACCTTTGGAGAGCCTCTCTCACCGAGCCCCAAATATCTCGGGCTCACTTTAACCCCCTGTACGGGTTCTCACACCCGCCCCCTTCGGACCTTTCCCATTAACGGCTCTTACTTTCCAGAAGCTCTTCCAATTCCCGGTCCGCTTCAGCCCCGACACCACTATCTCCCTCAGCGGCGGCCATCTTGCCACCTCCGACTTGCCGTAGGAGGCGGGACTCAGCGGCGCCGCGCGCCCCGCCCCTCCGTCCCGGCCCCTTCTACCTCCTGCAACCAATGGTATTGTGGCCCGTGCGGAGCCGCCATTTTTAAAGGGACAGGAAGCTTTGTTGTCGTTTTCGTCTTTCCCTGGGAACGTTGAACTAACAGAGGGGAGCTTACTGTTATCTTCTGCCAGGTTTCTTACTGGCCTGGCCTCGTTCCTTTCAACTGCCTACATTACCTAGGAAAGTGGGTCTTTCATTATTTCTTCTTGAGCTGTGGGTGCAAATTGGGACAAACTGCCTGCAAACAACAGAACCTATGCTTGTGTAATCAGTAAGACAGTTATAGCACACTCAAGCCCTCTAACACGCATACATATACATTTCCTAACCACTTTCCTTCTCCATTTTTCTCAGCACTTACCACTGACATACTATATATTTTGCTTATCTTTACCGTCTCCCTCCAATTTAAGCACCATGAGGGCAAGGGCTTTCCTCTGTTGCCTCATAGGCTAGGGCCTAAAACTTAGTAGGCACTCATTGGCTGCTCTTTGCTCTCCCAGTCCCTAATGAGGTATGCTCCTCTGCAGAATCTAATGGATATCTCTCATTTCCTATTCCTCATTAGAACAGTCAGACTAAGGGACATTATGCCAATAACTCAGTTAAAACTCAATGTTAGTTAAATCAGGCAGAAAAAGTGACTCTTGGACCTTGGACTAAGCAAGAGAGCAATTGGAATGTAGTAGTAATAGATTTGCTTCCTCTGGTCTCCTTTTCTCTCTACAGAACTCAATCGAGTGAAGTTGAGGGGGAGGCTCAAATAAAAACAACTCCAGACGTCCCTTCCCTCCTCTGGAATTGTTCTCCTATTCAGATCTGTCAGAATGCATCAACTGCCTCAGACACACAAACCTACCTTAGCATTTAGAAGGCATCTACTGTTGTCTAAGATCCTGTGCTGGGCACAGTGGAGGATAGAGAGAGACATCAGGTCCAGCCCTTGCTGTACGGTAGCTGACTGGGGATTAGGCTGGAGGTAGGATTAGGCAGACACATGTAAATATGGCACAAAGTAAGTGTCTTAAAAGAAGGGTAAAGTGCCATAAAGTTTAGAAGGAGAAATCACATCTAAATGAAAAAAGTCACTGCATGACTTTCATCCTTAGCTTTCTGAACACACGCTTCTAACACTGTGTCAAACACCAGATTAGGTACTTAGTCTTCTTGACATACATATAGAGTACAGACTTTTAAGATGACACCTGTACAAAACCTACTGTGCTCTTTCAAACACAAGTACTGTGATTTGGGAGAAAACACTGGAAGTCAGAAGACCTAAATTCCAGTCCCAGTTGTCACTAAATCGCTTTGTTCAAAATCTTTCAACACTCTAGTCCTCATACTACAAAGATGTAAGTAATTTGGGACTCTAAGATCATTTCCAATTCTAAACTTCTAAAATCAAATCTTTCCCTTATTAAGTTCTTTTCCCCCATCATCTAGTATCTATGCCAGGCTAACTCTCTCATTCAACTCTAGACTGCTTACATGTGTATCTCTAACATGACTATAGTTATATCAGGCATATATTATAGGTATTTCAATTGGCTTTACATTAATACAGTAAAATAAGCATGTTAATAAGGAAAATACCAGGTGGTAATTGAGAGTATTACAATGGAGTTGAAAATAAGCATGAGCACTAAGTCTTCTGCACTATTTTTAAAACTTGCATTATTATTGATACACCTAACACCTCATTTCAGTATTTACTCAATTCATGCCTTTCATGTATAGTGAACACTGTTGCAAAACAGTATTGTACAGCATTTTCTTTGTATCATTCTCTCACTTAAGGACTTAATGGCTCTCCACTGGTTATTAGCCAACTTCAAATTCTTGCCTGGTATTCACAATTATTTCACATTTATCCATTTTTTTTCCCCAACTACATAAACTTCAGGAGGATTGTCCACTTTTTTCATATCCTTCAGTTCAAAACAATGTCTGCTTATATGAAAAGTTAATTTTATAATTTAACTTTTAAATTTACAAAAAGCTTTTGCCAAAATTTATCACCAACTTGCCTATGGTTACAGAAAGAATGTTTATAACTTGAGAAAGTATTATCAAAGTAGTATGCAAATTTTTGAGAATGCAGGCTTAATTTGGAGATACTATGTTCAAGAAAGCATCTTTTAAAGCTAAAAAGATACAACGGCCTGCACTCTGATGCAGGAATTAAACTTCCAGGAGTTCATCTTTTAGACACACTTTCCCCACCTGTACAATATATATTCAAGTTGTTCATTGCAGCACTGTTTATAATAGCCAAAAATTGGAAATAATGCAAATAGCCATCAATAAGATGATTCAATTGAGAATTACTTAAATAATTTATATTAAATCATACAATGATACATATGCAGAGAAGTAAAAAAAAGAGTGAAGGTCTCTAATATACTGATATGGAAAAATCTCTAGAATGTGTAAAATGATGTAACTATCATGATGCAAAATCATAAAATAGAATGCTTCAATTTAGGTATAACAAGGATAGGGAAGAACAAATCTGCTTGTATATACATAAGAAAATCTCTGGCAGGATTTAAAGAAGTCAACAATGGCAGTTACCTGTTTTGGGGAAGACAATAGGAACTGGGTGGCTGAGAAAAGGGGTGGGAGAAAGACATTACAGTATAGCTTTTTACATTTACTGATTTCTGAACTGTATGAATGTATTGCTTATTGAAAACAGGAATTTAAAATGAAAAAAGTACATATTTTAAGTACTTTAAAAAATGTATTGCCACTATAATAATTGCACTATAATAATAACATACAACTTACTAATTAATCATGTATATATATATCATTAACAGAACCAGAACACAGTACCAGGTACATGGGAGGTGCAATGAATATTGGCTACAAGTAGCAACAGATGGAAGTCTTCAGTCAGTAATGGAATAGGGGAACTACTTGCTTTCTACCATTCTCACAACAGTTTATTATATCCTATGGAAAATATGTACTTCTGAAAAAACACAACTGATGTTTATTACTTTTGCAATTAAAAATAATTACTGAAGAAAACATAACTGTTCTGATGGGGCAGCTACATGGAATAAGCAGGAACATGAGAGTGTCCAGGAGACAGACGGCAAGCCACAAAACTCTTGTAGAAATTTACTTTATTTAGTATGAGAAACAAAATACATGAAAAATCACTGAAAAGAACAAATCAATAAAAAGTGATGTGCATCTCTGGAAAACCACCTAGTTTCTTCTCAGACTTTAAGTTTCTGGGCACACAGAGGATATCTGTCTAGGAGTTTAAATGCCCAAGGAAAATGGGGATGGTTAAGAGCTTGCTATGACTGAGTGAAAGGTGCTATCTTATTTATTGTATCTTGCTCCTTTCTAGAAAAAGGACACAAAGGTGGTAGGGAGGGAAAGGATAAATACTGAAGGAATTTACTACACAAATATTCATCACAAACATTTATCATTTCTTCCTTGAAAGATCTAAGCTGGAAAGGCAAGGCCAATTGTGACCACAACTACAGTCACCTTGAGAAGATGAGAGGTCTTTAGAGGCAAAAAAGGTCAAGTTTTGACATTCTGACATTTATCCATAGACGGAGAGAAAGGGACATTAGGTTTTAGGGCAGGAGAGCTAAACATCAATAATATGAAGGATAGGTGAGGAAGACTAACTCTCTGGGGGAAAATATGGTGACTGACCCTGCACACACAGGATACAAAGACTAACTCTCTGGGGGAAAATATGGTGACTGACCCTGCACACACAAAGGGGGCCTTAGCGAAACTGCAGAGGACTGATCCTTAAACCAATCACATCTTTGCCAATCTCTGTCACCTGTGGAAGAAGAAACAGGAAAAAGTTAGGGATTTGTGAGTGTGAGAAGCCTAGAAAAGCCTACTTTCTCTGCTCCTCAGTGAGCACAGTACAGTGCTCTGTTACTGTTACTGACTGGTAAAGAGTGGTGGGGAGAAGCTCTAGCTTTCTCCACTATCACTGCCTCAAGGAGCAAGGGGAAGTACAGGTGACAACAAGGACCAACATGCTTCTTTCTCTTTCCCCTTCCCTCAGTATTCTAGATGGATTTCTCAAGGACAGTACTTACTGTGGTGACCTTGCAGATTTGACCCCTGAACTCAGGGGAATAGCAGGCTCCACTGAGTGGACATTTCTCCACTGGCTTTCCACGGTAAATGGGCCGATAAGATGCAGCGCAGATGTCAAAAGGGTTGTGCATGTCATAATTGAGTTGGTAGGCATCTGTGGGGTTCTTCTCACAGGCAGACAGGATTTTACGGGTCTAAGGGAAGGAAGGAGTATTTTCTTTAACAGGACTGAAAGCTGAACATCTCAAATGATCTCATCACCATGGCTTAGTGGTTTCTTTGATGCAAGATGCAATTGTACTGAGTGAATACATAGTATGTCCTTTGTACAGGTCGCATGTGAAGGGATAACAATCGCCACTCCTGTTCTACCAGGCTTTCTCCTTCTCTGTCCCGAAGTGGCTCCGTGGATCTAGACCCATACTCCTCCGCTAAGTCTGGGAATTCTCAGGGTTAAGCCTGAAAGGGTTAAAACTGGCTTTCACTGCCCAAATAGAATGCTGCTGGAGAACACAAGTAATGGGGCATGTATAGGGAGGCTAGTAGTGGTGGTAAGGGGATATCTAGATCTTAAGACCAGGACTGGGGTTATTTTCAGGTACAGTGGAGCTATTCGAGGTTGCCGGTCACTCTCAACAGGTGCCATGTGTAAGTAAGTTACTAGTTCAGTTTCCAGGAACAAAAGGAGGCCCCGATGCCAGTAAACAAACAGAGGATGGCATTTTGTTGGCTCTTTCTGTTGCTTAATGTTATACAGCGCTTTGTTCCAGATGCAAGGACCTTTGTCTTTGACTCCCTCCATGTAAGAGCAGATCTGGTTCCCCTATGCTCACTGAAGGAGTTTCCATCTACCTGTTGAGCCACCTCTGGTTTGGGCCCAAGTTCCAACAGTCGCCGAGCAAAGGTGGCAGCGGTCTTAAAGTTCTTGAGCTTGAAGAAGAGGTTGAGGGCTGTACGCAGCACCAGAATCATGTGCACTGGCTGCAGGTTTGAGTGGGTGAAGTAGGCTGCCATCTGGTGGACAGAAAGAGGAACACATGCCAGGCTGATGCTAAAGCTGGGATAGGACATTTAAAAGCTGTCACACATGCATTAAAAACAAAACAACCAAATAAAAATAGGACTGGCGAAAAGCAGAGAAGTCTTCTGCCTCCTGGGTATGGAGGTCTGATGGGTATGAAGAAGGAGGGTGGAGAAATACATCCTCTCCTCATAGAAATGGGCCCAAAGTTCTCTTACTCCACAAACTGAGACCTAAAGAGTTCAGACCTAACAGAAGGGGAAGGGGAAGATGCCTCTGTACCACTCAGAGGCCCAGAGGTCTTACCTCACAGATGCGCTTCTGCTGTTCTAGAGTGTCTTTGGGCAGCTTCTTCCTTTCTATCTCCATGGACAAACCCACAATGTACTCACGGCAAATGGTGATGAGCTGCTGGGCCTGGAGAGAAGGGGCAAAAGAAGGTCACGGGACAGAGGCAACAATGTGGGGGTGCCCGGCACTAGGACAAGCAGCTCAACCACTCTTACCTCCGCAATCTCCTGTTTATTGTCCACAACAAGAAGTGGCACACTGAGCAAAATGGAACGGAATTTTTCCACAGCCTCCTCAAACTTGCCAACTGTGGTGAGCTGGTAGCACAGTTGCAGTCGCTGGATGAGGTCATTAAGCTTCAGGCCCACAGCTGGCACACCATTCTTCAGCCCTGCATCTTTCCTGGAAAGAGAAAAGCAGGAAGAAGACAGGATGATCAGGAGCTCACTAGGACTCAACTTCTTTTTCTGGCAACATGATCACAACATCCTACTGTGAAAGAAGCTAGGGAACAGGATGCAGCAGGTGTAAACCAAACCTCACAGAGTGGCAAGCCAAAGATCTTTTCCACTAGGAAACCTCAACTCTGGGACAATTTTGACTGCCCCTGAGACTACCATCTGAAATATCTACCCCAAGTTGGAACAGACAGAAGCCAGGAGCAAGAGGCCTTACCAATTGCGATTAGGGTAGCCATACATGGAGGGCAGGCAGGGCAGAGCCTGATAGGTGGTACGGCCTCGGGCATAGGTCTGCAGGAACAGTTGCTTGTAGGGGCCAAACTGGGTTACCCCTACTTGGTCATGAAGGAGCTGGAACACAAGGGCACAAGAGGAAAAAAACATAAGGATTTTGGCCCTGACACTTTAAACCTTGGGCAAGGTACTTAACGTCTCTGTAGTTGTTTCCTCATCAGTAAACTATTTAATTATAGGATCTACCTCATTTAATAATACCCATAAAGCATTTATGACAGTGCCTGGCACTCAGTCAACACTGAACTGTTATCGGTTGTTGCAGCTGCGGTTATTATTGTTATTATTATAACACATAGCTTAGTGTTCAAACCATACACCTGCTTGTGAAGGGGTGTTGACTTCACTGATGTGAATCAGAAAGGCTATAAATGGGTGGAAGATGGCTGGAAGAATCCACCTTAAGAGATTACTAAGCCAAATGGAAACCAGGTAAGAGGAAGGCCTTATGAGGCAAGTTTCCTTACGCAAGACCAAGGGCTTCCATGATAAATATACACTTCTGCCCTGGTGAGTATAATAATTTCCCTTTAGTTAAGACGAGTCAACAGTCTCCCTGGGGCCCTGGGCAAGGCACACTCAACAAGAGCCAAGGTTAGTTTGAGACTTACCCGCATGGCTGTTTCAAAAGAGCCTGCCAAGATGTGATCGACTGGAAGCTGAGAGTTATTGCACCAGATCTAACAAGAAATGGAAAATCCAAGACAAGTAAATTTTGCCCTTTCTCTTCCCAAACGATCTCACTCTGTGATAGAAAGATAGCGATATTCTTTACACATTAGTCAAGCACAGCCAGCTCAGAAACACTCATCCTCTGTACAGGGCTCCATTTCCCTGCTTACCTGAGTTGGGCTGGTTCCCTTGGTGGGGGGCACAAAGAACCCATCCTCAGCCCCACCAGCTGCCCCAGGGGGTAGATCCTAGGGGAAGAACAAAAAGTGAGTCATGTTTTTAGCCATGCAAGCACTGTATACTGATAAATCTAAACACAACCCGTACCTCATTCCCAGCCTCTGCTGTGGAAGAAGACTCAAAACAGGAACAGCTTCATCAGTAACAAAACAATATACCAAAAGCTCCAAATCAGACTTAAAAGCTTGCTGCCTTTTCATAAGCTGCCACTGGCACAACCCTAATTATTTTATTCTTCTGTCTTTCAAATGGGAGATAAACATTGGATTAGGATGATCCAGATCCCCTACCCTTTTAAGGATCTCAGGACAGGGGTTGGGGAGGCCATAAGGCCACTGGCTTCCACAAGGAGAAATGGAGAGAACCTTTCAAGGGTGAGAATTCCACATACCAGCTCAGGAGGGAGCTCCAGATCTTCTTCCACATCCCAGCCACCTCCTTCTTCTTGTCCCTTGCCAAGAGCATCATCCCCCAAACCTTCTGTAGCTTCCACAAATCCATCTGTAGGGAAAATCCAGGCTCAAAATAGATTTGTGAAGTGACACAATTTTAGCCAAGAGAAGCAAAATGTTGGGATCCTTGTTGGCCTCACGGTCCAGAACCCTGCAGAACTGCCCCACAACCCAGTCCCAATCCAGGGAGCCCATCTACCCAGAACAGTCCAAGAACAGCATTCTTACCTTCATCCAGCTGCAGCTCCGCATCCTCTCCCCAGCCCTCAGTACCAACAGTGTCAATGTCAATGTCAGCAGCCAGTGCTCCTCCCTTCCCTACAGAGGGAAGGAACAGAAAGGAGCTGGTATAGCTGCTAAGTCTGAGCTATGGCCTCCTCTGCAGGCAAGCTGCACCCTTACACAAACAGGTCCCAAGGTTCTGTCCACTTACACCTTTGGTTTATTATTCATTTCTGTGGTTTATATGTTATGCTAACTTGCAGTAGCATTTCACCAAGAGAGGGAACAGAAGAGAGATGGAAACAACTGGCCTTCCTGCTACCAAAAACTTCCTCTTAAGCAATTTTTTACTAACCAGCCTTGGTGCTAACTCTTACAATTTCTTGCTGAGATCTTTGCTAAGTTACCACCACTTCAGTGTATACAGGACATGAAGACAAAGGCTAAATGAGAAGAGATGGAGGAAAAAGCAAGGCTGGGTACAAAATGCTCAAGGGTCTGTTAAGGCTTTTAGTAGGGAGAAATGAACTAGTAAACATACATAAAAAGTCAGGAGGAGGACAAGAGTGGGTGTGGTAGCCAGTATTTGAGGTAGCTGAGTTTGTATCTTAAGATTGTGTGTCATGAATGATAAAGTACAGAATGGACAGCATGACTACATGTATGGTAAAACCTAAGGAAATACACCAAAATGTTAACAGTGGTTGTTAGAGGCATGGACTAAGAGACATTTCTCCCTCCCCAACCATTTCCAAATTTTAATGATCTCACAATGCTTTCATTTAATTTTTAAAAGACTGTACCCTTAACTCTGACTGGCATTTCAGTGCTCCATGAGGCTTTACACAGAAAAAGAACTAGACCAAAAAGACAGAAGAGCTAACAGTACTCTCTAGGACAGTTCCTCACTAAACAAGCACACAACAAAACACTATGGGAGAAGTGGGCACTTACCCTTGCTGGCCATAGAGCCTTCAAAGAACCCTTTGGACACAGTCAATAAGGGCCAGTTGGTATCCAACGGCATGATAGGTGCAGGCGGCTGAAGCAGCTTGGCATTAGGATCAATGTCTGGGATCTGAAAGGTAGAAGGATAAAAGCAAACAGCTCTCAGGAATCATGTAGGAAAGGTTATGGAGCCTCCTTTGATCTCATTTGTTTCTCTGCCTCTCCCGGTAACTTGTGGGAGAGTGACATTTAAACAGGTTTAAATCATCCCAAGATCTTAGAGTTAATCCTGTTATCATAGACACTTATGTAAATACTCACTGTCTCCTTCTCTGGGTCAAATGTCTCCTTCAGGCTCTCAGCTTCCTCATCTAAGCCATGGGTAGCAGCTGTGAGATATGCCAGTGACTCTGTGGAGAAAACAGCTTTTTGGTATAGGTGTGTTTCCAAGTGAATACTGCCGTGACAGGCAGCTCCAAGACGTCCTGCCTCCTAGTAGTCAAGTACTTGCATGATCCCCTTCCCTTAAGTGTGGGCTGGACTTACTGACTCGCTTCTAATGAACAGTATGTGGGAGAAGTGACAGGATGGTACTTCAGAGATTATGATATAAAGACTGTGGCATCCACCTTGGGTACCCTCACTTACCCTAAGGGAAACCAATTGCCATACTGTGAACTGGCCTTATGGAAAAGCCTACCTGGCAGAAAACTAATAGCCAGTGAGGACTCGAGGACGCCCCATCGCTACATACTGAACGTGGGAGTAGATCCTCCCCCGCCTGAGCCTTGAGATGTCTGCAGCCAGCCTTGGCCAACACCCTGATTGCAGCCTCATGAGAGACACTAAGCCAGAGGGACCCAGCTAAGTCATGCCACAAACTGAGATCATCAATGTTTGTTGTTTTAAACTATTAAGTTTTGGGGTCATTTGTTATACAGTAATAAATAATGAAGTCAGTTGCTTATCCTTAAGATCTATACCACTAGTGTTAACAAGAACCTTGAAATCATCCCTGACTCCTCTCTTTCACATCCCCTATCCAGTCCTTCCACAAGTTATGTTGTTTCAACCTTTAAAAAAAAAGCCAAATCTGACCACTGCTCACCCCTTCACTGCTAGCACTGGGTCCAAACCACATCTTTCACCTTTCTTATTCCCTAACGTAACTCAAGTGCGACTGTAATGCTCAGTATATGGTGGGTTCTCAAAAAATATCCCTTAAATATAAAATGAATAAGTAAATGAGTGAAACCTCCACACCTGAAGTAAAAGAATAAAATTCTAATGGCATCCAACCAATTACACTTACTAGGTATCTGCTCTATGACATTTTAAAACCTATTTCCCCCATGAGATTGACTATTTTCCTAAGAGTGCATAATGAGACTGTATTTCCTCTATTTGGCTTTGAAGAAAGTCTTCTGCACATGGTAGGAGCATGCTATCTCTTCTGAAAAAATGTGCAACGAAGGGAAATCCCTCACCGCTATTCATGAATAACTCACCACAAAGAGAAAATGCTTCCTAAGGCCCCAGAGGAGTTGTTGAATGCTGGATACTCACTCTGCCCACAGTTCTTCAGGATCCGCACCCGCTCTGACACGTCTCCCAAGTATAGAGCATTCTGATAATGGCCACTCATGTCCTTTCGGATCTCAGCTGCACCAAGTCAACAAGAGACCCCAAGTTAGGTCTTCTCTCTTAAGTTCTCTCTTGCTTCTATTTGCCTTCTTCCTTCCCCCAAGAACCCCTCTTCCCACCCTCAGTTTCTGAGGTCTTACCAATCTTCATCATCTTGCGAAGTTTCTCTAGGTTGCCAGTGATTAGGTATAAGAAGGAAAGTTTGTCAAAGTTTTTGGTGCGCTGATAACACATTTCCACAATCTGGTGGTTCCCCTGTAGCAGAGCCACTTCTCCCAACTTTTCCCAGCAGTTTTTGTCATCCAGTGCTTTGGCTGCTTCCAGAGCAATCTAAAGAATCCCCAGGGTCAGAGTTAACAAGCTGGAGGTTACCATGACTCAAAACCAGGGACTACAGATAAAATAACTATCTCTAAATATATCTCCCAAGGAACTCTAGATACTTTTAATCCTCCGAGCTTTGCTTTCAGTCTAATTCATTGAAAATTCCATCAACAAATAGGATCCTTTTGGATCCATGGATAGAAGAAATTACATCATATTATTCTTCTCCTCAGAAATTTACTTTTACAACAAAATCATCTTCCAGCAGTTGCTGATTCTATAGGCCAATTCTTGCTCAGCTACCTTATTGCCAGGTTTGAAGAGCCACAGGAACTCCTTGAAGTAATAAAAAATAAAGAAGTCCAGAACTGGAAAGTCAATTATCCTAAGCCCTCTTTCCATTTAAAAATAATGCCTGTAGACTCTAGGCCTTAACATTACATAAGTATCCTTCAACTAAGCAGCCAGTCAGCAAGTCAAATGTCAAGGAAATAATGAGATCTTTCAAATTCCATGCTATCTTGCTTCTGTTCTAAAAGTTACTGAATTCAGACTCAGAATGACAACAACAGTGGAAATGCTGTGGGGGAGGCAGAGACAGGAAACAATAGAGTCAGGCAAATACCAACAGGAAGATGGCTCAATCTAACAACTAAAAAGATCCTAAATCCCATTATACTGGCTGAAGAAGCAAGCCCAGAACAATGTCTTCCCAGTGCCACCCTAACCCTCTCACCTTCTCTACAATGATATGGGGCTTAAGACCATATTTTTCTTACCTCAATGTTTCCACACTCCAGTGCCAGACTAAAGCGAGTCTTCTCATCCTTGACAAAATGCAGTGCCACTTCAGGATATCCCTTCTTCTGGAGATAAGCAATGATAGACTGGCCTACTAGTTTGGCATTCCTCACCATGTGTAGTACCTAGACATTTGGGGTGAAGTAGGGCAGGAAACAGAGATCACTTATAGGAAAAAAGGAGCGCTACCCCTTTCAATACTACTAGTATGCTTCTTCATTTCATACCTCGTCGTATTTTCTGTTGATCAGGGCCAACTTGAACTTGAATTCCGTGGGATCAATGGTGAGCACCCGAGGACGGCACTCCCTGTCTAGGCAATATACATTGTTGCCTTTCACCCGTGTGACATAGATGGGTAAATCTAGAGTTCGGATGATCCCGTAGTCTCTAAGAATAAGAGAGAGCACAACTTTCAGCAAGTGGTGGGGGTTGGAATTCAGCCTGTAAAGAAATGAAACAAGCCTAGGACACAGCCTTTTATTTTCTCATTACCCTTTTGTCAAGTGGCATTTGAACAATAGTATAGATGGGAAGTGATTCAAAAAAGAGCAGAATTAAATGTCAGATTTACTTATTTTATTCTCTTGTATGAAGCAGGAAAAGATGGGGCAGACGGTATGATCTTTCTAGGCTCTAACAAATATAGCTATCAGAACCAGATCTAAAAGTTAAATCTTAAGTTCTGATATATAATCACTAGGCCTCTATGAACAGTTAAATCCTTCCTTCTAAGCTATAAGTGAAGTAGAAGAGAGGAAGATGTGGAGACTTCTGGCACACAAAAAAATAATGCAAAGCATATATTTTAAGCTGAATGAAAACGAAAAGTTTACAAATTAAAACTTATGGGTATAGCTAACACAACACTCGGATAATTTTTAGCATTAAGTGCATATACTATATTAGAAGAAGTACTGAAAATTAATGAACTCTGTGTGAATGATATTGAGAAAGACTAAAAACTAACAAGCATCCATCTCAAAAATTTTATTATTCTTTTAAAAGTTAAAACAAAGAATGTACTTAGAAGGAAATAATAAAGCCAGTAGTAGAAATTAAGAAATAGGAAACAAAAATACAACAGAGAAGTTCAATAAAGGAAAAAGCTGATAAACCCCTCATGAGGCTAATTAAGGGAAAAAAGAGAAAATGGCAGTAACAGGAATGAGAAAGGAGGTGTATCACTGCAGATTTTACAGAATGAGGATATGCATAAACTTTTTTAAAATGATCAAATTCCCAGAAAAGTAAAATTTACTAAACTTGACTAAAAAGAAATAGAAAACCCCTATAGTCCTATAATTGTCACATAAAATTAACCAAATCAGATTTTCAAATCCTACAAAGAAGGCCTCAGGCCTGGATGACTCCACTGGCAAATTCAACCTAATTCAAAGAATTAATTTTAATCCTATGTAAACTCACTGAGAGAACAGAAGAAAGTATATAATTTTGCTTATTTTATAAAATAAGCACAACTTCAATACCAAAACCTGACAAGGCCAGAAAGAAAAATCCTAAACAAAATATTAGCAAACTGAAAGTGGCAATATTTGAAAAGGCTGAAACATCATGATCAAGCTAGATTTGTATCAGGAATACAATGTTGGTCTAACATGTAAAAAAGAATCCATTTAATTCACTACATTAAGCAACAAAAGGAGGAAAACTGCATAACTACCTCAAGACATGCAGAAAATGTGTTTAATAAAATTCAAAATTCATTTGAGACATAGCAAAGAAATTCAATAGATAAAGGGTATCTATAAAAAAAGCTACAGCAAGCTTACTGAAAGGTCACCCTGTGAACTGGAAACAAGACAAGAAAGTTTGCTATCACCATGTTTATTTAACATTGTGCTGGAGATCCTGGTCAGCACACTAAGACAAGAAAAACATATAAAAATGTAAGTGCTGGAAAAAAGAAACAAAATTGTCATTAGCCACAGATGCTATGAATATTTGTAAAGAAAATCCAAATAAATTAATAGAATTATTAAGAGTCTAGCACGTCTGTGAAATAAGATCATTTAAAAACTTAACTGTATTTCTAAATAACAGCAAAAATTAGAAACTTAAATGTTTAAATAGATACTATCCATTTATAAATAACATTAAAAACTATCAAGTGTCTAAGAATAACTCTAACCAAAGAAAATGCAAGATCTCTATGGAGGAAATTATAAAACTTTATTGAAAGATGTTTCAAAAGACCTAAAAAAAATGAAAAGCTACTATACCATGTTCACAAATTAGGAAATTTAATATTGCAAAAATGATGATTATGCCCCAAATCACAGATAGATTCAATGTAATCCCAACTGAAATCACAGTAGGGTTTTGTTTTGTTTTTTTAATTTTGCATGGAATCTCACAAGCTGATTCTAAAATTTATACTTTTTTTAAGGCAAAAAATTATTCGAAAATTTGCCTTAAGGCAAAATTAGTTTGAAAATAGCCTAATAACTTGAAAAGATAATAATGAAACAAAGAGGGAAGGATTTGTGAACTTGCTTTACCAGAGGTAAAGACTTACAAAACTATAGTACTTAAGACAGGGTAGAATTAGATTGGAGATGGACAAAAGACCACAGAAAACAGATCCTCGCATTTTTGTAAACATGATTTATATATGACAAGATGGCTCTGCAGAACATGGGGAAAGGCTGGTTTTTTAAACAACAAATTGATGTTGGGACAACTATCCCAGTGCCCTGATGGCAAAAGTGAAACTGAGCCTACTATATCTCACACCACACACAAAAATCAACTTCAAGTAGATTATAGGCTGAGATAAAGGCAAAACTATAAGAGAATATAAAAGAATATCTTGATGATCTTGGAGTCAATAAAGATTTCTTAAATAGGACATAAAACTTGATATCTATAAAGGATAAGATTCATAAATTCAACTGTATTAAATTAAGAACCTCTGTTCATTAAAGGATATCAAAAGAGACTCAAAAAATACTATAGAATGAGAGGAAATATTAATACTTGCAACACACAGCCCTGACTAAAGACTGATATTCAAATATATAAAGAACTACGAAAGAACAAAGATAACTCATTAAAAAAATGAATAAAAGACTTGAACAGAATTCATAGAAGAGGAAGTCCTGATGGGAGGCTAAATAAAAAGTCATCCAGTCTCATTGGGAAACACAGAATAGCAAACTAAAATTACAATGAGATACAGCCATACCCACCAGATAAAAATAAGTGACAAAAGCAAGTTTGGGCCAGGATAACAAGCAAGGAAACTTTCATACAATGCTGATGGGCACGCAAATTGGTAAAACCACTTTGAAAAGCAGTTTTTCACATTATCTAGCAAATGTGAAGATAAGCAAGCTTTATGATCCAGCAATTCTGCTCTGGGTAGACACCCAGAGAAAAGTATGTGCATATGGACCAGAATACACGTAAAAAGAAAGTTTAAAAGAACATTGTTCATAATAGCCAAAACCTAGAAATCACCCAACTATCTCTAGAATAGAACTGATAAACTGTGGTATATTCATATAATATAATATTATACAACAATGAAAATAAACAAACATGGATGAATCTTACAAACAATATACTGAGCAAAATAAGCAAAATATGAAATAATATATTCAGCATGATTTAACTTATATGAAGTTCAAAACCAGGCAAAATTAAATCATTATTTTAAGACACACTGGGTGGTAAAATTGCAAAGAAAAGCAAGGAAGAAATGAATGTTATCTTTGGGTGGGGAAGAGAGGGGAGTTGTGATCAACAGGGACCACATGGCAAAGGACTTCTGGGGTGTCAGAACTGTTCTATTTCTTGACTTCGGTGGCAGTTACACAGATGCTCACTATACAACTATTTGCGATTCCATATATTTATAATCTATGTAAATTTCTGTATTTGTGTCATATTGCACAATTTTAAAGGAGCTGAAAAAAGAATGTTCTGATGCCCCTAGCACATATATGCCATACAAAGTTTTTCCATGAAGACAGTTCAAGGAGGACTTCAGTTCTATCTCCTGAGACAGGACAGTGATTTCAAGAAGCCACCTTCTCTCATTCTGTATCTCAGATAATTAACTTACCCAGTGGTGACAGCATATTTGATGTGGTTGCTTGTGGTATAGATAAATACCCCACTCTCATCCCAGGCCCCACTCTTGACACGAATGTTCTCATGAATGTTACATAGTGCCTCCAGTTTGCGGTTACAGATCACAATGGCTGTAAGAGGCAAAGGACATGAGTGCTCTGCTGGACAGGGTGAGTGAAGTAGACTGGCAGGGATAGGGAGGGAGGGGCTGGTCTCTAAATCAGGGTGGATATAATAAAGACTTACCATGTTTGGCCAGTAGTGCTACATGGGACATGTCTGCTGACCAGATAACATATTTCACCTTGGAAATCTTCACAGAAGCCAGAGTCCTGGGATAGAGAGAGAAGGGCAAATGTGGGTGGATCTGATTCCCCATCCCAGGTTATGACCTACCTCCTTTTCCTCTCCAAATTAATGTAAACCCCAATTTCTTAAAATAATACCAAATAAATATTTTCTGTATCACAGTTCAATGACTTAAGCATTTTGGCTCACATTGCGTACTATCCTCTCCCTGCCCCTCATTCCCATGCATTATTTGGGATTTAGGTACGTCTGCTTTCCCACTGGACTGTAAGCTCCTTTAAGTATAGGAACTATGTTATTCATTTCTGTGTCCCTACCATTCTAAGTCCCAAGAGCATTCTTTGCTCAGATAAATGCTCTAAAAACAAATAAACAAGCCCCTTGTTGTAGTGTTAGTGTATATGTACAGAATGGAGAGTGATCACAGAGGAAAAAAGTGGCTAGAAAGAGTCTTGGGAGTTATAGTAAGAAGTGGCCAAGCCACAGAGCAAACTCACGTGGGGAAAAAAAAGGTCCCGTTAAAGATGTCCCCTCCCCCCCACTATTTGCCTGTCTGCGTCAGGGCATCTGACATGTTACCGCTTCTGCTGTACATCAAAGAGTGTGATGGATTCTGCGTCTCGAAGCAGGAGGTTGCCTGTGCCAGCGTAAAAGATCTCATCACAGTTGGGCACCTGTACTTTTTTGGTGATCTCATTCTTCAGATTCTTGATCAGAAGCTGAAATGAGTATAAAAGGTGGAGTTAAGAGAAGTATGTGTATGTAAGATGATGACAGCTCACGATGTTCCTCAGCTTTGATAAACGAAGTATTTTTTTCCTGTCTGTCCAGGTCAATCACCACTCTATGCAGACCACTCCAACTAAGATCCTGTCCAACAGTCTTGACAGCTCTTTATTTTATTTTTTCAATTGAAATACCCTGAGAAGTCCAACTAAAGTCTGAATTCCTCAATCAACAAGAGAGAGGAAACAGCGTTTACGGGGCTTAAACTTTTGTTAAATATTTTCTTGAGAGTTTTGCTTATCTTTTTTAGCATCCATTACATTTTAAGTACCAATGGAGGTAGTACGATAAGGAAGGGGATCTACCCCACCTACTTCAAATTTGATGTACTTTGACTCCTGTGTTGTCAAGAGTGATTTTTTTTAAACATTTTTTTATTGAGTTATAGTCATTTTACAATGTTGTAAGAGTGATTTTATATTGGTTCTTAAGCCCAGAGCCACAGTGATCATTGACCCAATCAAATTGATTTTAAGGCCTTCTTTCCCCAAGGGGTTTGGAGGAGGGCTAAAGATCGAGGTAGAGCCAATCAATATACGAGGATCACAGCGCCCAGGAGACAGTAAGGAAAAAATGCTCTTTATTCTGCGATACATAGGCCCCTGTCACCACACTCCGCAAATTAACTTCCCTTTTAGTCTTAACTCACCGAATGCATCCGATCTAGGACAGCAAACCGATTTCGAGCAACCCAAACAGCTGTCAGGCCTGAGGATCGTTTCCCTTCAGGAGCTGAGAAGAACAAAACCAAAGGGCAGAAGCATGTGGTAAGCTACTGGCAGGTGACAGAGTCAGGTGCCATGAAGCTGCCAGTCTTGCTGGCTGCCATATTGGCTTTGCCAGTTCAGCTGCTTCCTAACTAATTCAGCCATAACCTGAGGCTATTGTCAGTGACTTTTCCTCACTAGTTCCCCTCCAAACTCCAGCCTCCACCCTTGCCAAGCCTCTTTTCTCTAGGCCAAGTGACTGCATTTCAGCCAACACTATATACTGGCAGAAGGACCGCCCATCTTGGGAGACAGCACACTCCATCAAGCTAACGAGCAGGGCCTCACTGGCCAAGCTGCGGCACATAGTTAGCAGCCTGTGAGTGTCTAGGACCTGCTATCTCAACAAGCTGGAGTGGAGACAGAGCCTCCTCTCCAGGACACAGCTGCTCTGCTGCTTTTAACATGCAAATGCAGACCCCCTAGTAGAGCAGGGTGGGGCAAAGCGCTCCCAACTAAATCTTGACAGGCAGCTCTATGCTGGGAAGTATTTAGCACCAAGCTGTTGCTCCATAAATGTCAATCAATCATTCTTAATACCAGGAAGAAAGTTACAAAATGTTTTTCAATTCCCAAACATTTCACTGGCTAATTAGAATTCTGACTGGGCATTCCACACTCTGGGAAACTTCAAAGGTGATACACAAAAAGATGAAATGAAATACTCTTTTATCTATTAGCATTAGCAGGAAACTGGATAGAATGTGTTGGTCAGCATTGCTTTGTACTTCTCTGACAACCAGGGTGTCAGGCAATCTAAAAAATTATTATCACAACCAACACTTCCATTTCCCAGGGGCCAGAGAACTACACTATCCAAGCTTTTACTCTTTCTCTTCCTCTATGCTTCCTATCATTGGGCTGCACCTTTATTCCTTTACTAATTATTATCACCCTCAAAAGATGGAGAAGAGGAAATAAAAGTGGTAATAAAACTAAGATACTTTAGACTCTATTAATTGTAAACAGATGGAGAAAAGAAGCAAGAGGATGGGTAAGCAGGGACCAAATGACAAAATTTGGTCAGAAATGGCTCGACTGATTAATTTACAGGGGAGACTTGATTTATAGATACCAAAAGCATATTGGTTTTCTCTCTTCTAACCATGGTCACACTTAAAAGAGAGTGAGTCATATTAGTAGCAATAATGACACAGTGTCACCCACAGTAGGGACAGAGCTAGCAAAATATTTCTCAACCTATTGGTGGGGTCTAAAATATCATGAAAGTTTGCTAGTAAGGGTGGGGACTGAGAAATAAACCTCTGACCTACAAACCCACTAGAGGTGGTGAACTGAAAGGAATATAAGCGAGACTCAAATATATTCTGAGAATGTTTTGTCAGCAAGTTCTAATAGTAAGGACATAACAAGGGAGATGGTAGTGATGGAAGAGGTAGGCAGGGGACTCAGCTGGATCCTGGGATCCCTGGTGGGTGTGGGGCTGTTAACAGCCTCATCTTTTTGACATGCAAAAGGAAGCAAATCGGATCTGGATATGGATGGGAGAGCATAAATCCCTAGTCCCAGGGTGAGACACTGCAAGATTGGAACCACATTTTTAAATAAATGAAACTACCGGGGTGAAAGTCATATCATCTGACAATAAACCAGGATAACATGCTGTGCTGAAAGAGAAAATGGAGAGTTTCTAATAACCAAATTATAAAATATATATATCTAGCTGGAGTAATAAAATGGAGGAGGAACATGAATATTTCACACCATGGTCGCCTCTGATGCAATTGTCAGCGGCACCTGCCAACAGACATGAATGATACGGCCATGGCCTGGGGATGGAATGTGAAAAACTTGAGGAGGAGTGATGGTTTGGGTGAGGAGAGCTAGGAGCAGAGACAAAGGGAATGCCTACCATCAGGATTCTGGGAGTCGGCATCCTTGGGGATAGTGTACAAGTCATAGGTACTATTCTCTAAATTGCTGGCTCTCTGTGGAGAAAACGGAGAAATTAAATTGTTAGTAAGAACACCCAAGATATCAGTCTATTCTGACGTAGAAAATAGTACCATTCCACAGACAGCAACCTGAAACTATACTTTTTTCCACCCTTCACTCAGACGGTATTTGAATGTTTCTATAGCTAAAAATTATAAGGTTTATTGCCAAAGAATTCAACATTCATGTCATTTTTTCTTTTTTCTTCCAAAGATGTAGATGTCTTTTGAATGAAAGCAAAGACTGCTCTCTAGTCCACAAATTCACAGACTAACACCCTAATATTCCAATGCCCCACCTGAATACACTCATCACCTTAAGTCTGTTGGAAGGAAGGGGAAAAAAAAAGACATTAAAGAAAATTTCCAGGAGGAAAATAAGGGACTGCTAGATATAGAAAAAGGACTGGGATCTGACACCAGAAGTCATATGGGGAAAGACAGGTTTTCATTCTTTTGACTTGGCAACCAGGGCACTAAAATTAGAATGTCATTTCTTTTTTTCTTTTTAAATTGTAGGGCAAGAAATGAAGGCTACTTGATGACCCTGAAGGCAACACTACTGAAAGGAACCCCTCTCAAAATCAGCTCTACTACTGTCACTCAAATGGAGGGATCAAGGTAAGCATCTCCTTTGCAAACATTCTCTCAAAATCACGTTAGTGATTTGGGTCATTCATTTTGATGCTCCATTAAGTTCAGAAGTTGTTAGCCTTAATGAAAGGTATAAGTACACAAATCCTTAACATTTTTATGACAACTGAAACCTACATCTCTGTTTACTGTTTTGGCTCTCTCAAAATGATCATTAAATAGTTTCTGAGAAGCCACTGGAGACCCTCTAAGGGCATGAGAAAGAGATTCATGGGAAATTGAGGAGATCCTAGGAGGGTTACTTACTGTACACAGCAGGACTGCATTTTCTGCTGGATTGTAGGACATGTTGAACACTGGAAACTTGGAACCACTAGAGACATATATTAAAAAAAAAAAAAAAAGAACTTAGCAAAGAGGCATAAGGATAGCAGGAAGAAAGGAATTACTCCTACAGCTCCTATTTGTCCAATCTTTACGCATATATTCATCACTTCTATAACCAGGAATAAAAGTAAGTGAATGCTGCATCTATTTTCCTCCTTCCTTTAAGGCTTAGGGACTTCCCTATTTCAGCTTTGAGCGAACAGTTTTAAAACAGCAAACCCTAGTACAAGTCAAATTATTCAACAGAAGGTATGGTTAGCACTCACTATACTGGGGGAGATTGGTTATTCTTGGGTACAAATTCCTACACATAATTGCAGTGGACATGACAGAGTAACATGATGTGATTTGTCTCTGGCTATATTCTCCTGTCCCTTGGAGTGTTAATATAAACCCATCTTTTTATAGTAGTGATGCTGGAGGGTAGTTATCAAACCCTCATGCCAAAGTTTGCCACCATGAATGTTTCAGCATGCTGATGCAGCTGGCTTTCCAAGAGGATAGTTCCTTTTGCCAGGCACCCCAGAGGTTATTATATCTTCAGAGTTAAAAGAGTTTCCAGAGACATATATTCTGATTTAGAGTTGTGTGCATTTTGCTGAAAACCAAGGAAGAGTTAGAGAAAAAAAATGCCAAATAAAGGCAAAGTGATTTGTCACCAAGTTGAGCTACTCTCAACCAAGAAACTTTCTCTGGTTTGCAAGACACCTGGCAAACTGTGGCAGTATGACTTCCTCTCCACAGGGTCTCTAGCATTCTCAACAGAGGAACTCCCATTCACCTCATGCCCACCTCCTTGCCACTATGCTCCTGGGGTTTAAACTGAGTAGGCTCAGCCAATGAGGATTCTATCTGTGATAGGAGATGAGATCCAAAGTGTTGTTAAAAGAACAAAAGTCCAGTTTGTGGGTATTGTATATCATGGTAACAGATGAGATAGTTTGCAAGGAAGAAACAAGTCTGATTTACCTCCGCAGCTGCATCACAGCTACATCTTTGGAGCTGTTGAAATCCAACTGACGTAAGAATCGGTCCTTGACGTAATGTAGCATGTTGCCGTGAACAGCATAGGCTGGCCGTTCTCGTTCCAGTTTAAATACAATCATGCCACCATCATGACCTAAGGCACAAGGAAAAAGGGAGTAAAGAATTAGCTGTAAGCAAGAAAAAAAACTGGAAACAGGAGACAAACGAAGATAAGGACTCTATACATAGGTTAAAAACAAAGTTAAGGCACCCAAATGGATCCTTTGTTTGACTAACTTCTCATAATGCTTGGAATCTTTATTCAAATAAACATCTATAAATCCTTTCTCAGTACTCACTCTATCATACTGCCACATTTATAGAAGCCCTCCTCTGTGCTCTCCTAATGGCTCTGTACAAACCTCTGTCATAGCACTTATCACCCCACAGTAACTGTTTAGGTATATCTCCCCCACTATACACTGAGCTCCCTGAAAGCAGAAATTACAGTAATTTCCATCCCTCCCCAGATGCTACCATATAACAACAAACTGAAGACAAAGCTAATGGAAAATCACTCTCAAGTCTTACAAACTTTAAAGTAAAAAAAGAGAAATGGCCCTTACCTGCCGCAAAGAGGTTAAGGTTAGGGTGGGCAGCTAGGACCCAGAAACGATCATGGTCCCTGCGGAAGGTCTGAACCCCAGTCCTAGGAAAGTAAAAGATACACAAAGAAAAATACTAATTTCCAAGGAATCTTCAGCCTATCAAATACAAGAGTATTGAGTGGTGGGCCAACATGCTAATTAAAAACTCAAATCAAAAACAGAAAACTGCACATTTTAAATATAGTCATGATAAATTCCTCCAAGCAACAGAAAGAGGAAACTTCAAACTGACTTTATTACTTTAATATTACAATTTCCCCCACTCATAATTTTTTACTGTACTGCTTCCATTTAAAATTTCTTATTTCTGTAGCTACGGAAGAACATGCTTAAATTTAAAGGAGAAAAAGAAGACACACAGATTTCTATTTGGTGGAAAATTTGTAAATGTTGGCTAATCCCTAGGTCCCTTCAAGCTTTCATAAAATATGATTTTTCTATATACTGAAGATGATGAGAAACAAAAAGAAGTATTCTAATCTAATTTTTAAAAAGACAGTAAGAGAGAAAGGGGGGCTTTCCCCTGGGTCTGGTCACACACCACTGCAATCCCCTTACCGCTTCGACATATCCCAGACTCGGATACTCTTGTCCTCAGAATTGCTAAGGATCAACTCCTGGCGAGGGTGGAAGACAGCACAAGACACATTGTTGTAATGGCCCCGGCAGGTATCAACCTCCCATGCCTTTGATTCTGAAGGACAAAAAAAGAATTAAATCACCACAACTCCCTACTACTACTCTAAGTTTGGAATTTGGAATTATGACATCTTCTAATCAAATGCTACGTTCTACTACAAAATGTTAAGTTACCAACTTCTTTCTAATAAGGCAATTTGCTTCATTTAAGACTGAATCTTTACGTATTTGTTCTTTTATTCTGACCCTCCTTTCAATTATAACACCTTTACTCTGTCATTCTTTATCTCCTTACTCTGCTTTGTCACTATGGAATAAATGGAAGCTTCATATGGCAGGACTTTTGTCTGATTTAGTCGTGATTGCATCTTCAGAGCCTTGAACATTGATTAGCACAAAGCAGGTACTCAATAAATTCCTGTTGAATGAATGAATTCTTACTTTTAATTATGCCCATACTTTTTAAAATCAGGATGCCAACAAAGGTAAAAAAGGGAGTAAGGCAACTGTCATGCTCCCAGGATTAGCATAACAACTTAAGGTAGGAAGATGGGTCACTAGGCCCAGAATGCCTAACTAATTCACCTTGCTGGCCAGCAGCCAACATTTAGATACGGTGATACTGTCACTGGTTCACTCACCATTCATGCGCCAGATCTTCACTTGACGGTCATCTGCCCCAGATACAATAAGGGGCATAGTGGGGTGGAAGGCAGCCCAGTTAACTCCGCGATCATGACCCTGTGGGGAAAAAAAGGTGATTCTTCTTTATATCTGATACTCAAAGCAAACCAATGGACCAACTAGTGGTTATAAAAGACGTCTCTGATTTTTACTCCTTATGTGAAAAGACTTAAGGGACTATGCTGCTTTAAGATTTGAACACGAGAGTTACCACATCAATCTATCCAGTATTATCCCTAAAGTCTCATGGGAATTTCCAAATCTTTTTACTCCCAAATTCAGTTTCATTTGCATTTGGGATATATTGCCTTGTTTTGTTACTTGTCTACTTAAATCTTATTTCTCCACCTAGTTAGTAACATCTCAGAATAAACGTCAATTTTACAATTTAAGGAAGAAATTCTCAGAGTGTGGTCAAGAAACTCTTGGATGATCCCCAAGATTCTTTTAGGAAATTGGCAAGGTCAAAAACGATTTTCATAGTAATACTAAAACGTTGTTTGCCTTTTTCACTCTTACTGTGTCCTAAGTGTAGTTTTCCAGAGGTTATATGACAGGTAATGATGTCATTGCCTTGATGGCTAATGGGCTGTAGCCTTACATAGTTCGTGTTTTTAAAAGTTCTTGATTTCAATTTGAAATATGGCAAAAAATGACAGATATAATGCACATAAACAAAAATTCTTTGGGGTCCTCAATAAGTAGTAAGAGTATAAAAAGGTCTTCAGATCAAAGTTTAAGAATTGCTGATTTTAATATATCTTTTACCCTAATATATAAAGTTATAATCTGTACTGTAACAGAATAACAGATAAGGTATTTTGAATTAGCAGTATTTTTGAGAGGCCTCATTCTGCGGTGAAGAGCACCCAGGTTTTGGAATCAGACAGATTCAAGTTCAAAGTCCAGTTCTTCCATTTACTAGATACATACAGACTTTGGTAAACCTACTTAATTTCCCTAAATCTCAAATTTTTCATCTGCAAAATGAGGCTAATAGTATTTCCATCAGTGGATAGCTGAAAATATTAGATATTCTAAAAAATCTAGTTTCTTTCCCTCATGCTTTTTTTTATTTTCCCACCATGCATGCAAGTTACTTACACATGGCTGGTTCTCAATATGATTAACCATCCCTCTTTCCCACAAGAGGCTTCACAATGGGCTCTGCTTTGGGATGGTGATGGAGTCTATGCCAGCTTTTTCCCTCTCTCCCCCCTGGGTTTTAAGGTAACATGACTCTCCCGCAGGTGGCATATAAGCTTTATTTCTCTGTTGGCTCACCCACTATTCTATTTTCAGTGCTTCAAACAGTGCCCGGCACTTAATAAGCCCTGCATAAATCTCTGTTGAAGGAATGAATAAATGAATAGCATATTGTTATATTTCCCTGGAGAAGAGCCCACATCCAGCCACCGGCTATAGAGATAAGTACCTCCAGTACATGCTTCACCACTGCATCCGTAGTTCCAAACAGATCAACCCCAGTTATTCCTCTTACATCCGATTCCACCGCACCAGGGGACAAGTTTTTTTTCCTTAGACCTTTGAAGGGGTAAAGAATAGGATGAAAGATGTAAACATAATGCTACCAAAAAGAACACAGTAACAGAAGTACAGAAAGGTACAGTGACAGACTAACATTAAAGAAAAAGAAGGGAAAAAGAAATGTAGAGAGGACTAAAGAAAGATAAACTCAAGAGCTCCTACCTATTTTTTTCTAAAACTGTTCAAAATCCTGCAGTACATTCACTATCTTCTCTTCTGCTCCCTTAACAGACCCATTACTGGGACTTCTTCCCAGAAGAAGACAATTTAAACTTCTGACACAGCTAATTTTTTCAATAAACCTCCCTCAAGAGATGTCTACTTGAGATAACACCCATCTCTATTCTTCAGTATTCTTGAAATGTGGCCTCAAATGGTAAACATTCAATTTCTACTTTCAACTTTATGAAATCTATAGCAACTTTTCTTCTATCATCTCAAAAAAGTTTTAAAAGAAAAGTAATTTGGAGAGGCCACAGCTCAGTGTTTCTCAAACTAGAAGCTTTTAGGCAACTCATGGGGAAGCTCCAAAGGAGTTAAGGAAATTAGACCTATCAAAAATAAAACAGCTCTTTAGTGGATATACTGCACAAAAAGTGTACTCGTATCTTCCTGACTTTTGGGCAGGGGTCAAAATCATTAAAACTGTCATATCCCTTTAAGCTCTTGCTTAAAAGACTGGTTATAGATCTGAACATATGTATTTTGCCATTAAAACTTTCAGAGGCTATAGGGAGAAATTAGCCCATAATTTAAAAACAACAGAAAAAAGACAGCAGGATAAGAAATCTTACTTGTATAGGACCCACATTTATAGCTCAGCTACACCTATCTTTAAAATTTGATTATTTGTGCTTTAGGCAGAAACAAAATTATGATACTACTACTGTCCTACAGGTGAAAAGCACTTAGTGGTTTTCAAAGCTTATCTGGGTAACAGCCCTATGAGATAGGCAAGCAGGTGTAATTATAAGTTATACCAGTTAATAGATAAGAAAATAGAATTCAGACTAAAATCCTATCTTTTGAAGTAGTTGGCGGCAGGGAAGGAAGATGAAACTACCTGGCACTTGTAAAGTTAAAAAAACCAAGTATCTGTAATGGAGGAGGGGGAGGAGGGAATAGAAGCTATCATTGAAAATAAAACCTAAGTAGTTTTAAGCCTAAATTCTAGCACCTGTAAGAAAACACAAAAAATTAAGTTTAATGATTGTGTTTATTTATCTTCATCAGTTTTAAAATTACAATGTATCTCTTCTATTATACTGGCACCTAAACATCAGCTTTAGAGAAGCAAGTGCTTAAAGGGATACGACAGTTTTAATTATCTTGTACCCTGTCCATGATGAGCATGTAGCCAATAGGTAGAGAGAAATAAAGCCACTGCTTTAAAAAAACAAAACAAACAAATAAAAAAACCACTCTCCCAAGGCTTCAAAAATACATTATCACAGGGATACCTCCTTTCACTTATTTCACTTGTCCCTTTAATGGGATCTGTCAACTTTTTCTAATGAGTCTGGTGTATGAAACAGATTCAAACGAAGATACAAAGACAGCTGTGAGGAACTTCACCTCCAATAAGCTTCAGCAGACACGTTAAAAGGAAAGCTGTATGACAGAATGGAAGCCTGTGTTGCACTTGCTTGTAATGATCCAGGAAAAAGAGAAGAGCAAAAACAGATGAATAGTGACAGGCAGTGAAAAGATACTTAGAGAAAAAATATTTGAGCCTTCGACAAGCTACTCACTAGGACTGAACGACAGATGGAAAATTTCTACTAGCAGCTACTCAAATCCAGAGGAAGGGGAGGACACTCAGAATGGACCAGTTTGATGCACACTTCCCAATGGGAACCAGGGGAAGTAGTAAAAAGAGGGATGAGGACAGGATTTGGCAGCAAATTAATACTTTTTTAGTAGTCATTTCAAAGATTAAGCCTGAATTACATCGGCTTGACATGCAAAAGTATAAGCACATTAAAATAATTTAACTATCAGTTTACTTGGAAGCTCAAGCTAAAAAAGTAACCTATCTTCTATATATAGGTTATAAATATATTTCCTTTTAACTATCTATTTTTCCAGGCTAATACAAAAAATTCAGGTTAAACTAAGCCCTGTGAGCTTAATCCAAATGAGAGAGGTATCAAGAAGACAGATTTTCCTTAAACATCTCTGTTTTCTTATTACTTACCTAGTTCAGAGAGTGTCCCCTTTCAAAGAGAGACACTCAGAAAAATCTGAATTTTCACCAGTCCTCTAAATTTGAGGGTTTTCATTCTCTCAGAACTAACTTTTTCCCTCTTGGAAATATTAGCTTTGGTCCCTAACGGAGCTGACTGCTAACTTTTCCTGTATTCAGACTTATTTGAACCCAAGCAAAATAATTGCTAAAAAGAGAATCCCGATTTCTAAAAAAGGAAAGAACGCCTAAGTCTAACCCAAAAGATACTTCCAATATCGAAGTATCTCCTTCCACTCTAGTTAAGGGATTACTGGAAATCAAGAGAGTTGTGAGTACAGAAAAACACTTAGAAATGGTAAAGAGAGCATTCACATTAGTACAGCAAGTTAGCACAAAATTTTCAGCACATATACGAAGTATAGCAACTGCAATGTTATTACATAGTAATCCATGCACTTTACACATTCAAGAGCAAGTATAAACCCCAGCTGGGGTCACACTCTCTCCCTCTCTTCTCTGGTTTAGGGCCTTTGATTCTGATGTAAAAATGTTTTCTTATGACAGTGAAGAAAAGGATTTCTTGCCTTGGGGATTTCACGATCACCAATAAGAATCCATCAACCTAACTGCCCCAAATTGCTTAGCTAGGCCACAGGGAACCTGCTGTGCCAGATCAGGTGACATAACGGTACTCTTAAGAGTGGAGCTGTATAAAGCCCCTCTCAACCCAGTGCTTTAGGAATGAATTAAGCCCCACTGGCCAAAGCATAAATTTATGCAAGTAACACATTAACTTCTCTATGACCTGGGATGGCATTACCTGTACACCATTCTGCGAACTAAGAAAACAGTCACTCAAAGTATCTGAATAGCACTTAATTCTTTCACAGATCCTGGGTTGGGAAAGACTATTCTAAGTAATTGCCCTGATCAGCTAAAATAGCATGAGCTGGGATCCAACCCCATCAGGCTCCTACATCCTGAGACAGAGAGGGTGCTTTGAATGTGTATACAGTGAAAAACCATGGAAAGCCATAGCTAGGTTACTGGGAGAATGAATAATAAGCTCCCTGGTACGAGCAGTTAGGGGAGGGCACAGGCTCACAGTGCCTGTGCCTAACTCCTCCTGTTGGCATGGCTGGTCATGTCTGGGTGTACTTCAAAAAGCCCAGCCAGTCTGACGAAAAACTGCAATGGCAAAGCCCTAGCAGAAGACAGTAGAGCTGCCCTATCTCCAACACAATGTTGTTTATACCATTCCCTTCTAATTCTGAACTTTTGAAAGCCGTAGACAGCATGATCTAGAGCTTATCCTTTCCAACTGTCCTCATCTCATTGGCCTGTTTCTATGCTACATAAATCTTAAACAACTGCTATTATAACATTCCAAATGCTGCACCCAGGAATTCAAATTTTCAACTTGCTGTTCATTAATGGTTTGTAAGAACAGCAAGTACCATACTGCCCCAGCCCACTACGCTACAGGGGGGATGGCAAGTTATCAACTTCACCCTACAATGCAGAAGAGTGATTCCCTTAATACCACAAAGAACCAGGCAAGGACCAAGGAGGAGTCCTTCCTTTTACAGAATGAAAAACAGTATCTTGTGGTCTAGCCACTGACCTTTCAGAGAACCCAATCACCAAGAATTTCTAAGGCAACAATTAGAAACAATTCAGCAAGTGATAAGTAAATTTAACTGGGCAGAGAACCACAGCATTTAGTTTAGTGTCCCTATTCCAACTCTCATCAAAGCATTTCCATTTTTCCAGCACATCGATCTCAAAGGTACAGTCCTTCTTCTGCATTTCAATTCTCAAATCTCCATTATATAGCAATACATTTAAATTCTTATCCCAAAATTAAGACACTGTATACAAACTGTGAAAGGAAGGATTACCCCAACTATTCAAAATCTACAAAGTATTTAATTTCTCATCCTAGAAGTCTGCCCATTAAAAAGTGTTCTGGACATGAAACCCCATACCCCAACTCTCATTCTCCTTACACTAGAAAATATATAAAAGAGGGATTTTCCTATTTCTAAATGAGGTTGCAGGATCTAAGAGTCCTGTTTCCCTGCACTAGTCTCTTCCCAAAATTCATTTTTGTCAAAGTTTTTTTTTTAATTTTAAAGGTTGATTCTGAATCAAATAATCCTAACAATATACAGATTTTTACTAAAAACTGATCTAACTAAAACATGAAATTTTCTTCAAATTAAATGAATTTTCTAGAGCAATCACTTTTCTTACGGAATACCTCTAACATGAAGAACCATCAAAGCAGATTTAATAACCTCAGAAAAAAAAATAGTATTATATGAGAACAGAATAATCTAAACTTTCTTGTTCTAAGCCAACTACTGTCACTATTTTAAGCAATTGCAGTTTTGCGCCAGACATGAACTAGGTTGTCCCCTGAACTTGGGCAGCTCACCAGAAATATCCCAAACGCGCACAGTCTGGTCCAGACTGGCTGATACGACCAGGTCTTCTGAGGGGTGGAACTGAGCACACATTACATAATGGTTGTGCCCCGTTAACACACTGGAAGAAGAAAAAGAAAGACAATACTAAATTAGAGGCAGGAATCAACAGACTCCTACATGTGAAATATCATGTTCCATACTGAACAGATGCAGATCCAATTATACTTTTTTGGGGCAAAGGCAAGTTATCCTAACAATTCTGAACCAGTGATAATAAGCAAGGTCAGCTGTTTTAAGAATGGCTCTCTTCTTGCCTCTAATATTTTAGTATTTAAATACTACTAGTTTCAGAACTGAGATTGCACAGCTTTTCTCTCACGTTAAAGACATATTGGGGGGAGGATATAGCTCAAGCGCTAGAGCACATGCTTAGCATGCATGAGGTCCTGGGTTCAATCCGCAGTACCTCCTCTAAGAATAAATAAATAAATAAACGTAATTACCTCCCCCCTCAAAAAAAAAGAATAACCTAAATAAACAAACAACATATTAAAATATCAAAATAAATGAAATCTTAGCAATTCATACTGTTAACTGTCCGTTAGATTTTAGTGGGGTATCCCTCTTAAAGGACATCATTTCAGTGGTCCTTACATATTTATGGAAAGCTCTATATCCAAACATAAAGCAGGATAGAGGGCTAGCTCTTGACTCAGGTTTCACGGGAACAGACCTGAAAACTAACCAACAATTTTGTTCTAAAAGCCAAGCTATACAACCCCCTTTCCCTGGTAAGAAATGATCAGAAAATCTAGATCCATACATTACTAATGAGATTGCTTTTATATTTATCATTTTGTATATAAAAGCATCTTACAAATACAAGCAATAATTAATCAACAGACATAACCCATTAGGGAAGGGAAATGACTGCTCTAAATAGAAGCTGATTATGAAAAAACCAAGAAATGAAGACTCTTTTTTGAGCCCTATGTCTCCTGCTTTACCAGACACAGGTTCTAGACTGCCAGTTCCACACTCGGATGGTCTGATCATCTGAGGCACTCAGAATCCAAGGATATTCCTGAAAAATATTCCAGACAAAGGGTTTGAACATTAAACAAATGTCTTCTTCCAGGCTCCTATAACCATTTCTCTCTTTGGAGGAAATATTCCAACTGCCTAATGTCTCAGCTATATTACTAACAGGATTACTGCTTCTGCTCCATTAGGCTAGCTGTGTTTTCCTCCCTACCACTCTACCAGCTTTTCCCAACTTTGGCACTTTCACCTATAAGGTTAAAGAGTGGAAGCCAATCAAAACAAATTCTCAGAGGCGAATAGTATAATATATATTAACACTTACATATATAAATGTATATGTATGTGATTTATATTTATAAATAATCAATCTTCTAAATTAAGACCCTGTGCAAGAATCTTCTCTCTGTAACTCTAAGACTGAAGTATTGTTTTAAAGTCTGACTTCTCCCTGTTAGATCATCTAGACTCAAAAAATTCAAGTCTCAGTAACCAAAGCAGAAAGTAACACGAAAAAAGAATTTTTAGCCCTTTTAGAGTCTTCAAGCTTTTTAAGAAAAGGAAGTATTTCTTATTCACAATTCTATCTCAAGTGTTTAGCAAAGAATTTAGTAAGTACGAGACATACACATACTTACTTAACTGAAAAAATAAAAAGAAAATGAGCTTTTCATAACTTTCCAGTTTGATGGCAATTTGTTCGAGGCAAGAATTTTCAGCAAGTCCTTTATGGCAATGACAAATAGTCCCTACTGAGTAGAATATCTTATTAAATGATTCATTATTCTCAAATGTTTCGGTTGTAATTTTCACTTTAATTCTATCCTATTCTACCCTAAAATTTTTTTAACTTTTAAAAAGAAAATATAGTAGTATTAGCCAGGAAATTCTTGTTTATATCACTACATTCTTTCTAACTTAAGAGACTTAGTTTACTGAAAGTCACAGAATAGTACAAGTTAACTTTAATAGCATAGAATTATAGAGAGATCCAGACAGGTTGGGACCAGATTAAGAGGTTAGGAGTCTCTAATCTACAACTCAGTATCTGTCTACTATATACCTGACAGATTAAAAAAGGTAGCAAGCTTCGGTAAGGGAATAGCCTCTACCAGACCCTAAAATCCTAGGATAATAGCACATGATTGCTAATGTTTTGAAACATTTGTTAGCGCATCAAAACGGCATCTTACCTTGTCCTTCCTCCAGACACACCTACTTAATAATACCCCACATGTGATTAGCTTGCAAACTTTCATTTGCTACCCCAGCAAATCTAAAATCAAACCTCTACTTTTCCTACAGAGACTCAATGCTTTATTCATAAAGCCCACTGAACCCAAATAAATTAAACTCAAATATAACTGACTACTTCCTCTTGCAAAATGAAACAAAGCAGAAAGGTCAACACCACACAGATCCTAGAAGAACCACTCCAATAACATAATTCTGTTATCAAAGCATAGGTTCTTGAGGAGCAAGCAGAAGATTTCTACAGGGAAACTAAAGAATACTCTCAAACTACAGCCACACTGGCTACTTACATGATGAAAAAATGTGGTGCGAATATAGTCTAAGTGCCCAAGCAATGTGAAGAGGCAGCGCCGAAGCTTGTAATTCCAAACCTGCAAAGAGAGAAATCCAACTAAGGAACAGACACAAGGGTCTTGAGCCTCTATAAGGCCCAGGTTTCTCAAAAAACAAGTATGGATTTATAGTATGGCATTTTAAAATAGGTAGGAACCTTAATAGGGAATCTTGTTTAAGGTTGGATGGAAAAAGAATATAAATGCAACTATAAGCCAGCCAAACATCATGTGGGGACGGAAAAAAGGCAAGACTAGGGAAAACCTAAAAACAAAATTATGGAAAGATTTTTCCTTGTTAAGGCAAGAAATTATCTCTATTTAAACATGAGACAAAATACTTATCTAGGGCTTAACTTGAAACTCTTCTTTCTACTGTGTAATTGTGTTCTTAGTTTGAATACAGACCCTTTACTTAGTGCTTTACCTTATCACCTTAGCTCAGGAGAAAAAAAATTGGACAGATACCATGACTCCAAAAGGAACAATAATATACAGCATCATCTTTGTTAAGACTCCTAACTTGGTGGTAAATGATGCCACTCATGGTCAGTACTTAATTTATCATGCAAACATACTTTAACTCATTGCTATGAAAAACACTGGATTGCTCAGTTAGGCTGAGTTAAGCAGAAAAACATCATATTCAGGTATGAAGTTAAGCCAACTATCAGGCATCAATGGACACAATTGAAGAAGACACTGAAACCAAGACCATAAATATAAGATAGCTCATGGTCCCCACCCAGAAAAACTCCCAAAAGTGCAAAAAATAAGAGGTCAGATATCTTTTTTTCCTTCTTTAATATTTAATACTTACTTGTTCATCATCTATTCAGGCCAGCTTGTTACTATTCTTTCTTATTTTTACTTGAAAATTGTTCATTTTCTTTCATAAATCACAAAAAGTTATCTCATTTCCTGTAACAGATTTGAATGTAAGCTCCCTAAAGGCAGAGTCCTTGTCCATCGTGCTCAACACTACATCCCTAGCACCTAATACAGTGGCTAATACTTAGTAGGTGCTCAAAAGGTATGTACAGAAATGAGAAAAGGGAAATAACACAAAAAGCAAACATATTCCAATACCTTCACCTTCATCTGTTGTGTCATCTATAAATGAATATATGTGTACATAGTGGAGTTCGAGTTTCACACAACAATTAGATCAAACCATAAATACTATTCTGTAACTAACCTTTTTTTCCTCTTATAGAATTCAGTTCAGTGTTTTAAACTTTAGTATTTCCAGCTTCAAATTGTCTTGACTCCTTTATAGTCCTCTATTAAACTCCAGAACTGTGAATTCTAAAAGACCTATAGACCTATAGGGTTTTTAGACCCTGCCATTTGTAGCTTCCTGTCTTACTCTTTGTAAATCAGGATTCTCTTAATGCTACATTTATCTCGATACAGCAAACTGATGTTCACAAACATGACTTTTCGAGATAATCTTGCTTTCATCAGAGAAATTAGATTTAAACCACAGCAGGATCGGACTACATCCCTATCAACTAGCTAATTCCTTTACTTGATAACAGATTTGAGATATTATTCAAACCGGTTACACTTCACCTATTTAAAGTATAGAACTCAGTGGTTTTTAATACATTCATAGTTGTTCAACCATCACCACAATCAATTTTAGAACATATCATCACTCCCAAAAGAAAACTATACCTATTAAAAGTTATTCTTCATTTCCTCCCAACCTCCCCAACCCTAGAGAATCATTCATCAATTTCCCATCTCTACTGATTTGTCTGTCTGGACACTTCATATAAATGAAAGACCATTCCTTTTAAAAAATATTAACAATTTCGGGGGGGAAAAACTTTTTTCTTAAATGTCACTCATTCTTTCCTTTCTTAAGCAGGAACCCCAGTTAGCCATTCTTAATACTCAGTGGTCACCACTTTACTACAAATATTAAAAGGAAGTGATCACCTCAGGAGCTTTTAGGTCTATCAGGTGTTTTAAGCTTCCACCAACTGCCCCCAGGATCAGTGCCTAAAAACTAGAAAACAGAGAAGAACTGTCCTTCCTATAATTCTAATGCCTCTCTTCTCTGCAGGCAGCTGTCACTCTTCATGCCTGTTACCTAAGTTCTGCTGTATAATTTATAATATATAACCCCTAAGGTAGCTTCTGAAAAACAGTTTTTTTATGAAGTAAATTTTTCTCATTTGGTTGGATACATTCATCTCTTTCTCTCCATTCTGAATGCTACTGCCTAAGCTCAGGCTGCATTCATTTCCCACATGGACTTACACAAGAGTCTCCTACTCGGTATTTCTGCCTCTAGTCTTGCCCAATTCATCCAGTTTTTTCTCTATACTGCCACTCAAGTAATCTTTAAAAAAAAATGTGAATCTGATATCACCCCTCTATTTAAACTCCTTTAATGGCTCCTTGTTATTTGTATGATTAACATCCAAACTTCTGAGATCTATGAAGAAGTACTCCATGATCTGGCCCTTCTCATCTTCTGCCCCTTCTCTCACCTTTCCTCCAGATTTTATCCACACAAAACTAATTAGTTTCTGAAATGTATCCAGCTATGCCATGCCTTTTTGTCTTTGTCCCTAGAATGTCCTTCCCTATTTCACTTTGGTTATCTCTCTATTGTATCATTCACCAAACTGAACATGCTATTATTTGCGTATATATTTAACTGTTCCATTAGAATAAAAGCTCCTTAATTACTACTCTTATTTAATATAGTATTGGAAGTCCTAGCCACAGCAATCAGAGAAGAAAAAGAAATAAAAGGAATCCAAATTGGAAAAGAAGAAGTAATACTGTCACTGTTTGTGGATGACATGATACTACACATAGAAAATCCTACACTATATAAAATAGCCAAGACATGAAGCAACCTAAATGTCCATCAACAGATGACTGGATAAAGAAGCTGTGGTATATCTATAAAATGGAATATTACTCAGCAATAAAAACAAATAAAATAATGCCACTTGCAGCAACATGGATGGACCTGGAGATTGTCATTCTATGTGAAGTAAGCCGAAAAGAAAAAGAAAAATACCATATGATATCATTCATATGTGGAACCTAAAAAAAGAAAAAAACAGGACACTAATGAACTCGTCTACAAAACAGAAGTAGACCTGCAGACATAGTAAATAATTTTATGGTTACCGAGGGAAAGGGAATGGTAAGGGATAAATTTGGGAGTTTGAGATTTGCAAAGGTTAACCACTATATATAAAAATAGATTTAAAAAATTTCTTCCGTATAGCACAGGGAACTATATTCAATATCTTGTAATAACCTTTAATAGAAAAGAACATGAAAATGAGTATGTGTATATATATGCATGACCGGGACATTATACTGTATACCAGAAATTGACACACTGTAACTACTGTACTTCAATTAAACAAAAAAAATCCTAAAGATGCCACCAGAAGACTACCAAAGCTCATCAATGAATTCAGTAAAATTGCAGGATACAAAATTAATGTAGAGAAATCTGTTGCGTTTCTAGACACTAACAACAAACTATCAGAAAAAGAAATTAAGGAAACAAGCCTATTTACGATTTCATCAAAAAGAATAAAATACCTAGGAATAAACCTACCTAAGAAGGCAAAAGGTCTGTACTCTGAAAACTATAAGACAATGATGAGAGAAACTGAACATGACACGAGCAGATGGAAAGCTATATCGTGCTCTTGGACTTGAAGAATCAATATTGTTAAAATGACCATGCTACCCAAGGCAGCCTACAGATTCAAGACAATCCCTAGCAAAATACCAATGGTATTTTTCATAGAACTGGAAGAAATAATTTAAAAATTTGTATGGAAACACAAAAGAACTCTAATAACCAAAACAATCTTGAGAAAGAAGAACAGAGCTGGAGGACTCATGTTTCCTAACTTTGGACTATACTAAAGCTACAATGATCAAAACAGAAAGGTATTAGCACAAAAACAGAGAAAGAGGTCAATGGAACAGGATAAACAGTCCAGAAATTAGCCCACACACTTATGATTAATTAATCTACGACAAAGAAAGCAAGAATACACAATGGAGAAAAGATAGTTTCTTCAATAAGTGGTGCTGGGAAAACCGGACAGCTGCATGTGAAAGAATGAAACTAGAACATTCTTTAACACCATATACAAAAGTAAACTCAAAATGGATTAAAGACCTAAATGTAAGACTGGAAACTATAAGACTCTTAGAGGAAAACATAGGCAGAACACTCTTTGACATAAACTGTAGCAATATTTTTTGGATTTGTCTCCTAAAGGCAAAAAAAAAAAAAAAAAAAAAAAAAGCAAAAATAAATATATGGGACCTAATTAAACTCAAAACTTTCTGCACAGCAAAGGAGACCACTGATAAAACAAAAAGACAACCTACTGAATGAAAGAACATATTTGCAAATGATATGACTAATAACAGGATAATACCCAACATATATAAACAGCTCATACAACTCAACATCAAAAAAACAAACAACCCCATTGAAAAATGGGCAGAAGAACTGACTAGACATTTTTCCAAAGAGAAAATGCAGATGGCCAACAGGCACAGGAAAAGATGCTCAACATTGCTAATCATCAGGGAAATGCAAATCAAAACTACGAGATACCACCTCACACCTGTCAGAACGACTATCATCAGAAAGGCTACAACATCGGTGAGGTTATGGAGAAAAGGGAACCTTTGTACACTTGTATTGGTGGGAATGTAAACTGATGCAGCCACTGTGGAAAACAGTATGGAGGTTTCTCAAAAATCTACAAACAGAACTACCATACGACCAGCAATCTCACTCCTGGGTGTATGTATATCTCTCTCTCTCTCTCTTTCTCTCTCTCCAAAAAAATACAAAAATACTAATTCAAAAAGATACATACACCCCAATGTTCTTAGCAGCATTATTTACAATAGCTAAGACATGGAAGCAATCTAAGTGTTCATCAACAGATAAATGGATAAAGATGTAATAAACACACACACACACACACACACACACACACACAGAGGAATACTACTTAGCCATAAAAAAGAACAAATTTTTGCCATTTGCAGCAACATGGATGGACTTGAGGGCATTATGCTAAGTCAAATAAGTCAGAGAAAGATAAATACTGTATGCTATCACTTATATATGGAATCTACAAAATACAACAAACTAGTAAATATAACAAAAAAGAAGCAGACTCACAGATATAGAGAACAAACTAGTGGTTACCAATAGGGGTAGAGAGACAAGATAGAGATGCGGGAGTGGGAGGTACAAACTACTGGGTATAAGATAGGCTCAAGGATATATTATACAACACTGGGAATATAGCCAATATTTTCTAATAACTGTTAATGGAAAATAACCTTTAAAAATTGTATAATACATTTTAAAAATCTTTTAAAGAATAAGAGCTCCTTGAGAACAAAGACCATTTCTTATTTATTTTTGAATTTCCCAAAAATAAAGCGGTATCTGTACACAGTTGGCATTCAATAAATGTTTGCTGGCTAAGTGCTCTGGATAATGTTGTCAAAAGCCTGAGCTCTGTATGAATGACTGGTATATTAGTCCCTTCCGTAATTCCCAAACTTCACATTGTCCTGGACGCCCAGTCATAACAAACCCTCTGTACCTTAATCTTATAGTCATCTCCTCCAGAGACAAACAGTGGCTGCTGCTTATGGAAGTCAATGCCTCGAACTGGACCTGGAGAAAAAGGAAGGCAATACATGTTAAAGACTATGCTTCCTAGTCTCCAAGGTGATTCTTATTCAGAATTTTTTAGTTTTATCCCTCCCACATTCTTTAATCCTATTTAAAGCTTAAACTACTTCAGAAGAAAATAAATATTTATACCATTTTTAGTTCCCTCCTAGAAACTGTTATCTTACCATCATGTTCATCAAACTTGTCAATCAGGGTACACATCCGATAGTCCCATAACTGGATGACCCCATTGTGTAAACTGGTCAGGATCCAGGGTCTTTTTGGGTGAAAACTGAGCCCTGGTGGGAAAAAAAATGATCCAGTGAGCTAAGTAAGACCCACTATGTCACCTCCTGCCAACCCTGATAAGAAAATGGAACAGCTAGGCTAATCCTATATTCATACATTCATTCACTGGATGCCGCACACTGTGAATTTTCTGGTATTAGGTGCTGGGTTTTTTTGTTATATTCTTTTAAACACTGTTGGACTTTGGGTTAAGATGTAGTTATTTGGAATTAGTTGATCATTTTGAGGCTTGCTTTTCAATTTTGTTAGGATGGGTTCAAAGCAGTCTTTAGCCTAGGCATAATTCGGCGCTGCTATTAAGGCAATACCCATCTGAGGTCTCTATATCATGCCCCATAGCATCAGGAGGTCTTTCAATTCTGGCCAGTAGGAACATAAATTATGCCCACCTCTATGTGGGCTCGGAACTGTTCTGCCTTCTCCTCTCTACTGGTTCTTTCCCAGGCTTTGTGTCATTTTCTCACATGCAAGTGCAGATTAGAAAGCAAAGACCTGACAGGATCCCTTGCAGAACTCCAGGGTTCTCTGTGCAGTTCCCTGTTCTCTGGTAGTCTGTCCAGCAAACTCTAGGTGTCTCAGCTTCTCTGAACTCTAAACTCTGTCTCCTCTTCCCATCTCCAGTTAGTAAGCTAAAACAATCATAGGACTCATTTTGTTTATTCCCCACCCTCAAGAATCACTCCTGCACTGTCTGCTATCCAATGTCTGAAAATCTTGGCCTCACACTTTTGCTCAGTTGTGCAAGTTTTTAAGGTGGGAATGTAAACTTGATCTCTGTTACTCTATCATGACTGGAAATGGAAGTCCACAAAAGTACCAATAGCTAACAGTTTGGAGTGTACCTTTTCAGGTTTTGAATTCAATCCATATCATTTTATGAAAACAGAGATAACATTATAATGTTCTACAAAATTCTTTTCTCACTTAACTATGTATCATGGATCTTATTACATTTAAGTACATATAAACAGAGCCTCATTCTCTTTAACAACTGCAAGGTACAAATGTACCACATTTTAAGATCATTAGTAGAATGAACATTTAAATCTGCCCTCTAACTTTTATGTTAGAAAAAGGACCTAGTGAAGATGATTCTATACATAACCTAGCCTATTTGCATCATTACTGCTTTAGGCTAAAGACTGAAAATGGGACTGCTCAGGAATAGGGTATGTGCATTCAACATTTTGGTAGATGCCATTTGATTGCAAAAAGACTGTTTCAACATAAAATCTCACCAAGTTTCTGAAAATATCCATTTTGCAGAAGTTGGCCAACATGAGAAGTTATCAGTTATTTGTTGTTTTCTTTGTTTTATCAATCTAAGACCAAAAAAAAAGTTTTCTCTTTTTTTACACTTCTTTCATTACTAGCGAGGTGAAGAATACTTTCATTTATTTATTGAAAATTTTTATTTCTTCTTCTAAATTGCCCATTTTCCAGTAGGCTGTTCATTTTTCCCCCCTATGATATAGAGGAGCATTCACTAACGGATATTAGCTCTCAAATAGTGTGATATCCTATTTTCCCCCAACTTTTCTTCTCTACTGCCCAATAAATTAGGAGCAGAAGAGAAATTCAAGAATCATGAAGACCCATTTCAACCATCTAGGATTTCTTAATGGTACTCTTCTTCATGATCAAGATTCCCAAGAGACTTAGAAACTACTCAGAATTGGGGGTGGGAAGGGATAAATAGGAAGTTCAAAATTTGCATCTCTTGGGGAATGATGGAAATGTTAGACATCTTCTTGACTGTGATGGTGGTTTCATAGGTGTATACATCTATCAGAATTCATCAAATCACACATTTGAAATATGTGTAGTTTACTGTACAGGAATTATACCACAATAAACATGTTTTTAAAAAAATTATCATTGAAGAAATTTTATAAACTTGGAGGAAGGATAAGATATTTACCCAAGATGTAAAGTATCTAAATGAAATGATCCATTTTCTTTTTTCATTGTTGAGGATGTAATAAAAATTTTCAGGTTTTAATCCCATGCCCATACACATCGACATTTTTATGCTTGTAGAGAAATTGCTCAATAGATGTAGGTTGACCTAAAAAAATCAGCATTGGCATTTTTGTATCTATAATAGAAGATGGTAGATGTTGACTAGTCTTATTGTGGTAATCATGTCACAATATACGTAAATCACTACGCTGTACACCTCAGAGTTACATAGTGCTGTCTGTCAACTACATCTCAATAAAAGTTGGGGAGGGGAAGAATAGAAGAAAAAACAAAACAAAACAAAACAAAAAAAAAAAAGAAAAGAAAACTACTCAATCTATTCTTACATTAATAATGGCCTCCAGTTTTTGAGCTACCAAGTCTACACCAGGTAGTGTAACAAGCACTTTTCATATATTTTCTCATTTTAACTCTCTGTATAAAAGAATGTTAATTATTCATATTTTACAGGAGGAAACAGATTTAGAAACATTAAGCCACTCAAGGTCATGCAGCTTGTCAGTGGATGTTTCAGGATTCCAAAATAAGCCCATCTGACTCCAAACAGCAAGTTCCCCTAAACACTTTTCTATCCTGCATCTTACTAAATATTCAAGATACATATTTTTTTTCCCAAGTCTTGGCCTTCCTCATTCTAATGTTCTAAGAGACTACTATTGCAATTTCAGTTGTTTGCCCTCCACCTCCATCCACTGATGCACAGGCTCTAGAGTTGCCATATTCAGGAAATAAAAATAAAGATGCCCAGTTAAATCTGAATTTCAGATAAACAACCAACGATACTAAAGAATTACTAATTTTTTAACCTGAAATTCAAATCCAACTAGGCATCCTCTATTTTATCTGGCAACCTCAGATTAAACTGGTTGTAGACCTCAATATCCTGTTTCCAGGTAGGAAATAGAGCCCAGCCAAGGCACTGGATGTTGATATGATGCCGCCAAGGCCCCTTTAAGAGAAGTACCCAGTGCTCACCTCTAAAAAAACTACAGACGTGGACACGAAAGGCAGAGGTGGATACTCAATTGCCAGGCCCACTCTCTACAACACGGTCATCAAAAAAACAAAAGGTCAAGGGGCCTTGGCAGGAGAAGAAGTCGGCGCAAAGGCCTCAGGAGAGGAGGGGAGAAGAAGAAATAGCGAGCTGGCCTAAGAGATCTACTGCGGTGTGTTAACCATTGCAGGTAAATCAAATTCCGAGGGCACGCCAAAGAAGAAAGGACTGCAGGTGAGCCGCCCGTCAGGCCTAACCTCCCTCGGTCCCATCTTCCCCTGGTTTCGTACGGTGGGCCCAATTCCGTCCGTAATTCTACCCTCTACCCTCTATCTGTCTTCCCCGGGGACAGCGCCGCCCCTGACAACCAGGCTCCGTGGTCTCCCCTTTTATTCTCCACTACCTTTGACCCGCGCGCTCTTGGTCTCGAACTTGGTTAGCATTCTTCAGGTCTCCGGCGGCTCCGAGGTGTTACTCCGAGCCCTGACACTCCCTGCTGCCCTACGGTTGCCTCCACGTCAGCGTCCCTCCGCCGCGAATCCCGGAAGCTCCACAGACACGAACTTCCGGTCCCAGGAGCTCCAGGCCACAGAGACGGTGCCTGTGTTGGCCCAGAGAGGCCACTGCCCGGCTGGAAGGGAACCGACCTTCCGCCCAGCCAACAGGCAAGATGGCCACGGCTGGGGGCGGCTCTGTGGCTGACCCGGGAAGTCGGTGTCTTCTTCGCCTTCTGTCTTTCTGCGTCCTACTGGCAGGTGAGGCCTCCCGCGCCCGTGAGCTCCAGTCTGTAAGAAGAACTCTCCGGATCAGCCCAGCCGCGAGCGCCGCCGTCTCCCTTCTGGTCCCAGCTGCCCCTCTGTCCCCCCACCCTGTATATCCTCTTTCTCTTTCGTTCCCACGACAGAAGTTCCCCCTTTGCCGGGACCTGAAGATCCCTTCTTCCCCGCGGCAAGTTGTGTCGCCCCATCTCCTCCGTCAGGCCTCTTCCTGGACTTCCAGCCCGACTCTATTCCACTTTGTCCCGATGCCTCGTTTTCCCCGCGGCCCCAACCACCCCACCCACAATCAAAAAGGACAGGTGTCAGAGTTAAGCTTTCTTCCCAGCGCATGTAGAGTTTTAAGATGAAAGCGCCTGGTTCTGTGGGTGCATTGCGGCGCTTAGAAGGTAGATGCCTTGTCTTTCTGTGGATTCCACCATAAACCCACATCCTTGTGCTTTGCCTCAGCTTGTCTGATCAGTAGAGTCAGACTATGGTAAGATATTAGTACTCTTTAACTGTTTAGACCGTGAAATAATGATTCAAGGAACTTTAGGCATTTATAATGTGCACAGGTGTTTGTTTATACGCATTTACTTTCTGGTATTGGCTTTCTAGTTGGTCAAGCCCTAAAATGCAAACATGCCTGTTTATAACCATAACAGTATCTTCCCCCAAATGCAGATTGTTTTTAAAGATCCCCAACGGAGAAACTAGCTTCCTTACACTGTGGGCACATACAAATGACCTACTAATGTTAGATTAATGATAGAGTGTATGACTTAAGGCTTCTGCCAGTTCTGTTCAGACTCGTGGGAAAATGTCTCAGATTTTTTTTATTGTAATCTATAGTCTTAAACTGACATTGTTTTATTAACTAATTAGTAGTATACATACAGAATAGAAAAGCAGAAGTATGGTCATCCATGCAACCAGAAGCAGGTATTTCTGAACTTAAATGCCTTTCCTTTGACAAATCAAATTTTCTTTCTTTTAGCCTCAATGTCAGTTGCTTTATGTGAGATTTGTAGTAACCCTCTGTGGTACATAGCTAAGTGCATTTATTTGTTCCAATAATACACCCAAGAGGTGAGAAGAATAGACATTAGTCCCATTTTAGAAAGTATTATATACTCACGCCCCAGCAAATTAATGACATGATAGAGGCTAGTACCAATATCTCTCAATTTCTTCTAACACTTTTTATCTTTTGATCAGGTTTGTGTGAGGGAAACTCAGTCGAGAGGAAGATCTACATCCCCTTAAATAAAACAGCTCCCTGTGTCCGACTGCTCAATGCCACTCATCAGATTGGCTGCCAGTGTGAGTTGAGGTTGGGATTTGTGTTTATGGCCATTGATATTTCAGTCTGTGACCTAGGTATAAACATCCAAGTTCTACTGGGGAGTCTCAGCACACAAATTAGGCTATGTGAGTAGTGGGCAATAGAGAACCATTTGTCAAACTAGGCGAGATAATTAATACGAGCTAACATTTAGTAAATACTGCATACTAAACTTCTTACATGTGCATCTCATTTAACCACACAGCAACCCTATGAAGTAGGTTCTGCTACCTACCCCCATTATACAAATGATGAAACTGAGACTTAGAGAAGTTGAATAACTTTTCCAACATCATCTTGCTATTAAGTGATAAAGCTAGGATTTGATCCCTGGTGGTCTAAGGTCTAAGCCAAGTGTCTTAACTACCAAGTAGGTTAGGTAGCAAGCTATACTCTTCTCTAAGGGAAAAAAAAAGCCTCATATTCTATGAAGTCAAGTCAACACCTGAACTCTGAATGATCTTTTTGGAACCAAATGGACTTCTTTAAGGCAGTGAACTATTTGAAAAGAAAGCACTGAGAAAGCCAAATAGTTGGAAGAGGAAGTAGTAAAGCTTCCGGATGTGTCTTTGTGTTTTGTAAATATGTTCCAAAATGGGGTAACATGTCAACATGGTATGTTTACAAAACTATGAGGGGGAAAAAAGTTGTAATCTGAAGGCTAAATCCCCAGTTCCTTTGCTGCTTAACCTTTTATCTTCAGATTTTGTTCTGTGGATAGTAGCTCTGTCAGAATGTACTTTTTCAAGGAAGGAGGAAACGTGGAGTCAGATCTTGGTTTCTTCATCATCAAGTTGGTTACCTCTGAATTTGTTTACTCCTGTAAAAATGGTTAGAATATATCTGCACAAAGCCAAAAGTCAAACTACCTTTAATAAATTTCTTTTGGTGATCCTGAGTAAGTAGTGGGGTCTCAGCAGTGGTCTGTGATTGGCTGAAAGCTTCCAATTTGGTAGGACAAACCTAGATGCTGGAAAGTAAAGGACTTGCTCTACCCGTCCTTCCCTTAGCTGTATTCTGTGTTAATTGTCCATATCCTTGCTACAGAAGTACTGAGAGTAGGTTCATTGGTTCCAAATAGTTCCAAATAAAATTTTTGTTGGACTTTGTTCTTAAACTGGCTTTGAGTAGAAGGGAGCCAGGTCCACTGTGGGCTGAGATCAGACTGCTGGTCTTGCTAAAACCCCACTCTGGTGCAAAAGGCTAGGCCAGGCCCCCATCCTCCTGAAGCTGAGCTCTGAGATACTCCTTTTGGGAATGAGTCATTCCGCTGCATGTTCTTAGAGCAGCCCTGTGGGAAACAAAGCAATAGACTCCAGAGATAAAGCCTGGTGCCAGTACAGAGAGACAGAAGGGGAGGGGCTGTTCTTTGGCCATTTCCTCATTAAGATCTTGTTTCCTTTTCAACCTACTTATTTCTAAGTCTTACTTCATTATATGTGTCCATTCTGAGAAAGCTACACCCTCTTTAATTAGAGTTGCTAGCATAATTTAAAGAGAAAAAGACCTAGGTTTGATTTTCCGATTCTAATGCTCTTTAACTATTGGACTCTTAAAAGTGCTCAAAACAGATTACCTGTAGCTTCCTTTTATTTCCTTCCTTTCTTTGCTTTTTCACTCTGTCCCTACAGTATGAGATGAAAAAGCCTTCTGCTCACTGAAGGCCCAGGGAAAGTAAGCAAGTTATTTAAGACTACACAGTCTCCAATGGGAACCCAGGGTAGAATCCAGGTTTCTTTCAGGCCAGTGTTATAGCCTTGTCTTCTTCCTGTCCTCCTTGGAGCTAAAGTTGTATATTTTTTATTTGCCAGATGAGCTTTTCCTTCTCCCATGTTTTAGTACTGTGGCATGCATTGTGGTCTCTTGTTTTACTTAGAACTGCCATTTGGTAGCTAGATCTTTACCACAGTTCTTCCAGATTCTGATAGTCCTATATTTTTTTTTTTTTATTATCAGTAACATTATGAACTTGTTAAGTTTTTACTATATATAAGACTTAGTTGAATGTTGGGGACCTCCTTCTATCTAGATTTCACCAGATCCCTTGGGAGAAAAAGTCTACCTGGCTGGCCATCTAAAAGTACCTGTTGGTTTTGTTTCATGCAAGTTACAGTGTCTTGGTTTAGAGCTATTGTTCTCATGCCTAATAAAGAACCACACATGTCTTGTTTTGAAAATAAACACACCTGGGTCTCACTTTTATTGATTTTAATTTAGTAGATCTGAGGTAAGGCCCAAGCATCTGTATTTTTTAAAACTCCAAAGTGATTCTGATACACGGCCCAGGTTGAGAAATACTGCCCTAAAATACTTTATGAATAACACATTCGGTTTTCAGTGGGCTGAATACTTGTGGGGAAGGCCCAAGAATGTCTCTACATAGATCACTAGAGACTTGGAGCATTACTACATAGAACTCAAGGCATTCTGGACTCTGGGTCATCCGTCCTCTGCAGTGGTACCTCCCAGTCTTTGTCATGAAACACATAGAAAATGTTATGTATAGGGCTTCCGAGGGTAATAGATGAATCTGCTCCTGGCCTGGGATGACCAACCTAGGGTCTTTGGGAACTCTCGATCCCCAGAGGAATCAATATTAGCACTTCTGATCCATTCAAGGCCCATCATTTGGGAAGCTGTGTTCCAGGGAACTCAGAGTTCTTCATTAACCGTATCCAAAACTGGCCAAAAGCAAGTTAAGTCATTACCAAATAAGGCAGAGGAATGGAGATTGAGGGAGGCTGTGAGACCAAGGAAATCTACATATGTCTTCACAAAGGAAGATTCAGTGTTAGAACTCTGAGCTTGAGATCTAGAGCCTACCATTTCATGGAGCAAATACAGGTTTAGAAACTTTGGTGTCTGCTATTACAGAATCTTGTTTATATGGCTAAATGAGGTTGAGGGAAGAGGGCAAGAAAATGAAGATCACAGCGCCTTTCTGACATTTAATGACCCAGGCCTCTAACGTGTAGACTTCTGGGCTCTTTTGTCTTCATTCCCTCCTAGTAGCCTTCATATGGAGCCAGGGTAGTAAGCTCTTCAGTTCCAATCCAGAGATGGCTTCATTAACACTATGTCTTGTGACATTTTGGAGGGATAAATGATCTGCCGAATCAGTGAGGCATCAGAATTGTCAACTGTGGGAACTTTAATTTGACCCATTCTGTCCTGGCAGCTTCCATTAGTGGGGACACAGGGGTTATCCACGTAGTAGAGAAGAAAGAGGACCTGCAGTGGGTGTTGACTGATGGCCCTAACCCGCCTTACGTGGTTCTGCTGGAGGGCACTCTCTTTACCAGGTAAGAACTATGTATTCCTACTGGAGAAATGCATCCAGAGAGGGGAGGTCAGTGAACAGCCCTCACACTTGTGAGTGTAAACTTCCCTTGGCTGCCCTAGTCTAATTGGAGCAGAGAGTGGGGTGATCCTCAGAAGAAAAGATGTGTCATTAAAAGGAATCATTTTGATGACCTTGTAAGTAGAGCTCTAGAGAGTCAGGACCCCAGAGAGGAAGGCAAGGAGCACAGACACAGTGTAGATGAGACTAAGCCCTGAGCTCAGATTAGGTCATAGTCCTCACTCAGAAATTAGAGAGTGAAAGGCAAGAAGTGAGTCAACAGTGTTGATTCCCCTAGTTCCCCATTTGTTTCCATCCTTGGGGACGGGATATTGGGCTGCTTGATAACCTCATGGCATTCTCACCCTATTCAGGGAAGTGATGGAGAAGCTGAAGGGGACAACCGGCCGAATTGCTGGTCTTGCGGTGTCTTTAGCCAAGCCCAGTCCTGCCCCAGGCTTCTCTCCTAGTGTGCAGTGTCCCAATGATGGGTTTGGTAAGAACCCCAAAGGATCAGGGGAGCCTGCCGTTACCCAAAGCTCATTGTTGCTTCAGTCTTGTGTCTTGGAGGGTGGGGGTTGGGAAGGGTATGTGTCTTCTGTGTGTCTGTGTATAGTGTGAGCAACAGACTCCCAAACAGAAGACAGCGTTTCTTTGTCTTTGCCACTCATCCCTTCTCTCTCCTGCTCCCCCTTCTTCTGTTCACCTTCCATCCTCCCTTACTGTCATGTGCTCAGATCCCCAGTTGGCCAGCCTAGGGCTCGCTGATACCAGGGTGTGTTTTCCTGTAGGTGGTAATAGGTTGATGGTTGCTTCTTTGACTTACCCCCTCCTTTGGAACTCTCAGTCCCAACCGTATGATATCCTAGCCTTCCTCCTTTACCTGGTCCCTAAGTACTTGGTGCTCCAACATCCTATCCCCTGTCCTCCCTTTCAGGTATTTACTCCAGCTCCTATGGCCCACAGTTTGCTCACTGCAAAAAAATACCGTGGAACTCCCTGGGCAATGGCTTGGCTTATGAAGACTTTAGTTTCCCCATCTTCCTTCTTGAAGACGAAAATGAAACTAATGTCATTAAGCAGGTAATGACTCTGCCAGCTCTGGGAATTCCAGTTAGAATCACTTTTTAGGCTCTCCTCTTGTTTGGAGGGAGACTCATTCTTCCTACTGGTGTACCCTCTGAAAGACAGTTGCTCTGAGAAGAGCCAAGAAGTGTATTTTTCTCACATTTCCCTCTCCTGTTTCTCTCCTGCCTGATATTATAGCATTAAAGGCTTTTAGACTGAAGGAAACGTAAAGAATGTTTAATATGAAACAAGGTTTAGAGCTCTAGTTTAGAACCCTTCGTACAGTAAAAAGAGCATTGGACTAGGAATTGAGAGTAATTTCTGAAGTTCTTTTTAGCCCTTATGTTCTCTAATTCTAGTCTAACGTTCTTTAATTTTAATACATAGAGCAGTTGATTTGTCCAAAGTTACATGGTGAGTTGATGTCCAGGTTGTCTTGAATTTGGTTTTTCACTTCCAGTCCAGTGCTCTTAACAGCAAATCACTTTAGGAACAGTGACGGAAGCTCCAAATTGGGCCAGGCCATTTGGTAGAGGGTAATTTCATACACCCCAGCTAAGCCCCTTTCCACCTCTTGATGAGTTCTGTGTGGTTGTACCAGGATAGCTACAGCTCAGGAACAGATGTGGCAGTGTCTTAAGGATGGAGCTGGGCCCTCCTCTTTCTGCTAAGTATGGGAGGGACTGCACAACTAGCTGCCTCAGTGGGGTTTGTCTCCCCTTCCAGTGCTACCGAGATCACAACCTGAGTCAGAACGGCTCAGCCCCCACCTTCCCGCTGTGTGCCATGCAGCTCTTCTCACACATGCACGCCGTCATTAGCACTGTCACCTGCATGCGGCGCAGCTCCATCCAGAGCACCTTCAGCATCAACCCAGGTAGGATCCCAGGCATGCTGGGTGCCCTGGGGCGGGAGGATGGGCCAGGCCGGGGAGCATGGGCGAGACTCCTGTAGGGGAGGAGTGCGCACAGGCGGGGAGCACTGGGTGGGGGAAGTGGAAACAGTTCCACACAGTCGAGGCAGCTTGTCCCCGAAGTGCTCAGCGGCGGAGGAACCAACCTCGGTCAGTGAGATAGTGGAGATGACTCCAAGTCCGTGGCGCGCTGGTCAGCAGAGTCTTCCGGGCCTTCCTTGTAGCTCCCTTCTCCCTTACTTTTCGGGGTCTCTCACTGTTTGTGTCCTGCTCAGAAATCGTCTGCGACCCCCTGTCTGACTACAACGTGTGGAGCATGCTTAACCCTATAAATACATCTGGGACATTGGATCCTGATGACAGGGTCGTGGTGGCTGCCACCCGGGTGAGTGGTGGCCCTGAACAGGGTGAGCGGGGCTGGCACACAAAGGGTGGGGGTCCTCTGTTGGGCCTGTCAGGGCTCTGAGTTGCTCCAGCGGGGAGCCTCAGACGGAGCGGGATCTGGGCTGTGGGGCTCTCGGCTTCCAGCCAAGGCCCCAGGACGTTCTCTTGGCTAGAGCAGAAGATGGGGACTGGGGACTGGGGCCTGGTCTGAGTTTCCATTTTCAGAGTTTCCTGCCCATGTCTTTTCTGCCCTACCCAGCTGGACAGTCGTTCGTTTTTCTGGAATGTGGCCCCAGGGGCTGAAAGTGCCGTTGCCTCCTTCGTCACCCAGCTGGCCGCAGCGGAAGCTCTGCAGAAGGCACCCGATGTGACCACTCTGCCCCGCAACGTCATGTTTGTCTTCTTCCAAGGGGTGAGGGCTCTTTGGCTGGCGTGGGATGGCAGGGAAGTGGGGAGACTGGTAAAGGTGGGAGTGGCCATTATTTGGGGAAGATCTCAGCACCTGACCTAAGTTGTTATTGAGCAGAGAGCTTCTGGGTGCATCTACACGTGTCTCCCATCCAGATTCCCCCATTTAGGAAGCCTTTGCGCCCTGACCTGGAAATGGTATACTGCCAACTCCCTCAGTCCCCCGCTGATACGGTCTATTTGAAGCCTTCTTTTACTTTTATTCTCTGGATGCTTTTCCTGCCACCTCCACCCAGGAGCCCTGAGGCTCCTGCCTCTCCTCACTGCCACCACAGCCTGGTCCTAGAATAAGGGGACAGCAGCCGTGGCTGAGTCAGCGGAGGTGGGGGAGAAGCAAGAAGCAGGCACAGACCAGCTGATGTTCGCCTCGGGCCTTTACTGAGGCTGCTCTCCCCCTGTCTGGGCTCGAGAAGTCCTGTGACGCTTACATGTGAGGCATAGTCACAGCTGGGAGGCGGGACAGGGAGGAGGGCAGAGTCATGTGACTGTAACTGGCCAGCAGTTGAGATAACATGAGACAGTAGCCTTTGTGCCTGGTGCTTTGATGATCTGGCCTCAGGGCACGAGGCTGCCCTAAAGCTTTGGAATCTTGTTCCCTTTCCCACTCATCTCCACCCCTCAGGAAACATTTGACTACATTGGCAGCTCGAGAATGGTCTATGATATGGAGAAGGGCAAGTTTCCTGTGCAGTTAGAGAACATCGACTCATTTGTGGAGCTGGGACAGGTGTGCGGCACGTGTCCTCCACCCCTTCCTTCCTATTTAAAGCTTCCCCCTCTGTTGTTCTGTTGTCCTCCCTGCAGGTGCCACCACCTGTTCCCTTGACTTCTGATCCCACTTCTTTCTCCCAGGTACCGGCCAGAATGGGAGACTAATTGTAAGTGTTGCTTCTTCATCTCCCACTAGGTAGCCTTAAGGACGTCACTAGAGCTTTGGATGCACACAGACCCCATGTCTCAGAAAAATGAATCTGTACAGAAGCAGGTAATCTGAGAACATCTCTCCCCGTCACTTTCTGTTTCAACAGCTCAGAATATGGCACCCCCTTGCCCAGCCCTCTCCCTACCAGCCTCCAGGGCCTTGAGATGGGACCGTAGGTTGGGTGTTGGATAAAGGGTGAACCTCAGCTGTTACTGTTCCCCAAGATGAACCATGAGCTCTGCTCCTGTCGCTGGTTCCCTGGGACGGGTGGTACTCTGATCATTTGGTGCCTGGCAAACTCTCACTGCCCATTAAGGACAAGAAGTGAGTGGTTCCTTTCTCTACTGCTGCTATGTGGACCCAGCTGTCCTGGCTGCCCTGCCCTGACTGTGTCAGACTCCCTACCCAGACTGTCCTCCACTTTCCTCACTGCTCGTTCAAGGTCCTCCCTCCCTTCAAAATCCAGCTTTAGGTCTATTTCTTCCCTGAGGTCCTTCTGCCACCCCAGCTTCAGCGTCTTCCCTGCTCTGGACTCCTGTAGCACGTACAGAGAGGGCTACGGTGTGGCACGCAGCACTGTTCTGTATTATTATTTGCTCCTCCAGTTCTGCACAACAAATAATAAGTGAAACATCAACTGAAGAGAAGACTGTGTCCTGAGAACAGTGGGGTTTACCTGTAAATATGAGAAAAACGCAGGCCTCTTCCTTCTTCATGCCGTCACTTAAACAGGATGATGGGAGCTGCAGGAAATTCAGAGAGCCTTGATCCCCAAAGGCCTGAGGAATTTAGATCTAGGAGGCTTTAGGACGGCTTTGCAGGTTGGGGACTTGGAGTGGAGAGCATTTCAGGTCTAGAAGAGACCCCTTGCTTCCTCTCCCCCAGCATCCCGTCAGCTAATGCCCCCCATCCCCCAGGTGGAGCAGCTCCTGGCCACCCTGGAGAAGAGTGGCACTGCTGTCCCTAACGTGGTTCTCAGGAGGCCAGATCAGTCCCAGCCTCTCCCACCATCTTCTCTGCAGCGATTTCTTCGAGCTCGAAACATCTCTGGCGTTGTTCTTGCTGACCACCAAAAAGTCTTCCAGAACCAGTAAGTCGCTTAACCTGCGTCCTCTTCATTCTCGAAGAGAATCTATGCCACAGTCTGGGGTCCATAGAGAGAAACGTCTCTGTGATAAGAACGGTCATCGCTCTCCCCCTCCCTACTCCGCCCTTTCCAGAATCTCAGCTCATTCTGTGTTCTTTGCTCAGTGTCCTATTCAAATCTAACCTAGTCCCCTCATTTGACTCAGAAAACAGTCCTCACCCTTAGCTGTTTCCTAGCACAGTCATCCCCATTTGTGGTTCCACCCCTCCCAAGCTCTCCAGGGGCTGAGTTCCCCAGGGCTGCCAGCAGAGGGCATACCATCTCAAACTAGCGCCTGAATGATAATGGGAGTTCTTTGGCTGGAGGACAGAGAGCTGTCCCTGTCTGAGGCCCAGCTGAGGGTGTTGCAGACAATACTCTGAGGTGTAACATGTTCTTGCCATATGGTAAGTGCACGTGGTTCAGTGTGGGTGGAAAAAGGTCCCCTACAGCTGAGGGGACTCCAGAGATAAGGGGTAAGGCCCTGCTAGTCCCCTCTCTCCTGGTCCCGGGCACCCCTAAACTGCCCCTAACTCAAGGCCTTGAGGGCTGGGCTAACAGGGGACCTCTTATTCAGGCTGGACGCTAAAGCCTCCCTTCCTCTCTTCCAACAGGCTGAATGAGTTTCTGAGTAAAAATGCATAAGCTCTGTTTCTCTAACTAACCCCAGCCAAGTAGCACCTTCTCATTTATTCACGGTGGTGACCGTTCTAGTACATAGGGTCATCTCTCTTCCTCACATCTGTCTTCTGTGCCACTGTGGGGTGAGGGGTGGTCCATCATTTCCACACATACGTGGCTGACTTGATTCTGTGTGAGGCAGGCATTCATTGATGGTAAAGGCTGGAAGCTCTCTCCTCTTAGCTTCTCCCCTAAGATCTGTCTCCTTGGGGGCTCCCCGAGGAGCGTCAGGTTAGTTTGACGCAGTGAAGTGTTACGTATCTGTGCACAGAGCTGCGCATCCCCCTCTACTCCCAGCCACCTTCAATATAAATGTCCATTGAAACAGTCATACTGTTGCTCTGATAAACATGTGGCAGAGTTCTCTGAGAGTTGTCTTAACCATTCTCCTATATCTCAGACCTAAACAACGTGGAAGTGTGTCTTCTGTTTAAAGGTCTCCCAGGAAGGAGCGGTTGTGTATTCTCATCTCATTTACCTTTTCTATCTTGTTTGTCGGAAAAGTCTTTGTATGTAACTAACCACTCCCACCCTTGCTCCTACGTCCCCATTCTCCACACCTTCTTCAATATGGAATCCTGATTTTCTCTCTTCCTTCCTCCCTGGATGAGGAAAAATGAGACCCCCAAGTTCCTGCAGAAGGAACTGTTTTAAGGGAGGAAAGGGCAGGGCCCTGGCTGGATGTAGCCCAGGCTCACGCCGGCTTTCCTGGCAGCTATTACCAGAGCATTTACGACACTGCCGAGAACATTAATGTGAACTACCCTGAATCGCAGAGCCCTGAAGAGGACCTGAACTTTGTGACAGACACTGCCAAGGTAGCACTGACCTGGGCTGGGTGGGAGCGTGGGGAACACAGTGAAGACGGTTAGAATGCTAGTGTTTGAGGTTAGAGAACGTGGGCCATTCCGCCCCCTCTTCACTCACCACAGGCTCTGGCAGATGTGGCCACGGTGCTGGGACAGGCACTGTACCAGCTTGCAGGAGGAACCAACTTCAGCGACACCATTCAGGCTGATCCCCAAACGGTAAGAGCAAATGGGCCCTCTGTCTCTGTTTACACAGCAGGATACCCCATCTTTTATCCTGGTCCTTTGCCTAGTCTCCCAGACCTTGGAATTCTGCATGCCTTACGAGCAGGTGAGGACCGCGAGGCCCCAGGGAGTTCTGGTGGGCCTTGTCTGCATGCTGTGAGCCAGCTGCTGTCTCCCCAACCCCAGTGTCTGTCGAGCCAGCCTGGTTCCTACCCCAACACTGGGTCTCTACTAATAACTCTTCCCTTGGGCTCCAAGTCAAAGGTTCTCTCTCCTCCCTGTCCCAATCGTAGGTCACCCGCCTGCTCTATGGGTTCCTGGTTAGAGCCAACAACTCATGGTTCCAGTCTATCCTCAGGCAGGACTTAAGGTCCTACTTGGGTAAGCACCTGGTGTGGGAGAGGACCCTTCCCCAAGGAAAAGGATAGAAAAAGTCATCAATTTGGTTTAATCTTTACTTTTTTGCTTTTCCTCTCTGTTTTCTTTTTGCCTGTTTTCTTTCTCCTGATTGTTTGTTGGATCCTTGTCTCTTAACTTTCCCTTCTCTGGCTCCTGCCAATCTTGGGCTCTTCCTGTCTCTGCCCATCTGCACCCCACCTTCCACCCACCAAATCCCCCCTTCCCTTGTGGTCTCCTATCAGGTGATGGGCCCCTTCAGCATTACATCGCCGTCTCCAGCCCTACCAACACCACTTACGTTGTGCAGTATGCGTTGGCAAATTTGACGGGCAAAGTAGTCAACCTCACCCGAGAGCAGTGCCAGGATCCAAGTAAAATCCCCACTGAAAACAAGGATGTGAGTGGTATTGGGTGTCGGAGGTACTTCGCGGGCCCACTTCCCTTCGGAAAGTTGGAGGATCTCCTAAGTCCATTTGGACCGAAGGGGTTGGGATGGAGAGGTGGGAGGATGTAGCCCTTTGAACTTGAGTATCAAAGAGGCAGTAGCCTGGGTAAAAATGGACTATCTGAAGGGTCAAGGGAGTGAGTAAGAGAGGATCCTGTCAGCCCCTCGCTGTGGCCTGTCTCCTGTGCAGCTGTATGAGTACGCGTGGGTTCAGGGCCCTTTGAATTCCAATGAGACGGACCAGCTCCCCCGATGTGTGCGTTCCACGGCACGACTGGCCAGGGCCTTGTCCCCTGCCTTCGAACTGAGGCAGTGGGGCTCTACTGAATACTCTACGTGGACTGAGAGCCGCTGGAAAGATATCCGCGCCCGGATATTTCTGATAGCCAGCAGAGAGCTTGAGGTGAGACGGTGGGGGGTGGGTGATGGAGGAGGTCTAGTGCCCCTCCTTCTATTGCCTCTTGTCTCTTACCCCTTCCATCTCCCATTTGCCCCAGATTTGCCACAGAAACCCACTACAAATCTGTCTGCAGTCAGCCAGCATGCCCCATTAGGAAGTATGTCTTCACTGATAGTTTGAGTGTAGGTTCATTCTGGAGATATGTTCCTATGGAGACCCAAGGAGATACAGCTTACCCGGTGGACCCTTCATAGCCCTTCCACAGCTCCACTCCCATCCAGCATTCCCACCTGGCATAGCCAGGATGAGTCAGTCTAGAACTTACTGAGCACCTGTCACAAGTCAGTCAGTCAGTCACATAACTGGCCACTGAGAATCAGTCATGGGTCCATCTTCAGGATGCTTCAAATCTAAGTTAAAAAGATGGAACCAGGGTCAGAGGTACTTTACTTCTCTTATCAAATGTGGAGGCTGAGTCTCCAGGTTGGGGAGATACTGCCTCTGATTGCTCAGCACTTGGTGCTTGGAGCCAGCTCCAGAATGCCAGTGTCCTGGCTCCCAGCCCCAAGCAGTTACAAAACTATGCTGAGTTCTGAGAGCACCTTTCTCCTTCCTGTGCCCCCCACCCCCTGCAGTTTATCACCCTGATGGTGGGCTTTGGCATCCTCGTCTTCTCTCTCGTGGTCACCTACTGCATCAATGCCAAAGCCGATGTCCTTTTCATTGCTCCCCGGGAACCAGGATCTGTGTCTTACTGAAGAGGACCCCCAGCTTTCCCTGCCAGCTCTGCAGTTCACTTCTCAGATCACCTGTCCCACTGGGACATAAACCACTAGTTTTGTCACTGGAACCTCTCTGGGCCTGGCTCAGACTGGGATTAACATAAGAAGTGGAACTGCCCAAAAGAGACAATGAGAGATAAACAAGTCGCCCCCTCTTCCCTCCTGTCTCCCCGCCCATTTCCTCTTCCTCACCCCTGCCAGAGCCCGGGATTCCAGACACTTTTTGCCCCCGTTTGACTCCTAGCTGCCCACCCTTCTTCAGGATCCCTCTTCTACTCTTTCCACCCTGCCCTGTTCCTCCCTCTGCTCCCCACCCCCTGTACCCAACCACCTTCCTGAGAAGGACATGAAGGGTTGAACACCAGGAACAAACTACAAGGAAGCCGTGAGGAGGAGGCCGGGGCGATCTGCAGGCTGAGCCTGCTGTCTCCCTCCTGCTGTCCTGTCTCCAGGCCCTTAGACGGCACCTCAGCGTGGGTGTGCTGCTGGGTGGGCATCCCACCTCCAGCCCGCAGTGCTCCGTTGTGATTTTTATTGAGCTGTAATGTCTGTTTTTGTTTTCTTTTTCCCTTTCTTTGTATGTGTGTGTGTGTGCGTGTGCGTGTGCGTACGTGTGCGTGTGTGCACGCGTATGTAAATATATAAATAGCGAGTTTCATTAAAACAGACTCTCCCACGTGACCTGTACCATTGCCTGTCATTCTTCCCCAGCCCCTTTGTTCAGTGACCTCGCGTGTTCTCTTCTGGGTCCCCGAGGGCCCAAGAGGAAGGCTCTGTCAGCAGCACCAGAAGTCCTGAAAGAAGGGCCCCCTGTGGAGCCCAGGAGCCCTGGTTTCCCTCTCGTAAGGACCATGTCAGCATAATTTCTTCCCACTTGGTATCTGACAGACGTTTCTTTCTTTATGTGAGACAGAGGCTAGGGTGCAGAGATGAAGGGAATGCAGCCCTGACCCCTGAGGAGTGCCCACGTGGGGTGAAGGGAGAACCACTCACAGCTAGGTGTGATACCTGGAGAAACTGCAGCATACCCAGAGCGCTCTGGTAGCACCTGGAGGGACTCAGGGCTGCGCGGGTAGTGTTTAGAAAGGCTGCACGGAGGAGGCATGTGAGCGGCGGTTAAGAGTTCACGGGGTGTGGGAGCACAGGGCGAAGAGAAGGCACGGGTTGTGTGTGAGAACGCTGTTACCCCATGTGCCCGAGCCGTCGGGGTCAGCAGGGGGCTGGGGCCAGATCAAGGCCCCCCCGGCTGGCCTGCTGAGGAGCTGGGGCTTTCCATCGAGGGTGGGCATTTTGTAGACCAAAACATGAGTGGTTTTGGTCCTTCTCGAGGGAGAATCTCTGCTCTTTGGAGATACTCATTCCCTGGGTCTTCATATGGGCAAAATTCTGGAGTCTTACAGAACTGGTAAGTGGTGGTGGGCCGGGGCTGCGTCAGCGGAGGTGGGAAGAGAGGCGGCAGGAGTGGCGCCTGAAGCCAGCCTTCCCCTCCACTGCTGGCCACCAGCCTGTCTCCGACGTGCCTGAAGACAGCAGAGATGGAAAAGAACTGGCCATTTTCGGAGTGCCAAGCACTCCTGTTTGTTTCCTGATTGGGCTATTTACCTTTTCAAATCCTGCTGAGAGGGGTGATTTTTTTCTTGAGATTTCTCTCCAAGTTCCCTCAAGGGGCATGTTTGGGGTTCTGGGATGTGGAAATATACCCCGCTGCTTCCCCCCACCGCACCCCTCCCAGTTTGAGCCGGAGAAGCTGTGTTCTGTGCTGGCGGGAGTTGAGCACAGCTGCCGCCTTCGTCTGGGCCCACTCCACGCCTCCCTCGGCCAACAGGTCTCCCAGCGGACAGAGCACTAAGCTTCCTCATCCTGCTGGCAGCTTTGGGAAGCTGGAAAGTGGCTGAGAACCAGTGAGGGGGCTGAACAGGGAAGCAGAGGGTTGGACAGAATCAAGGGGACGGGGTGGGCCAGGAAGAAGGGTACGTGCAGGATGGAGGGCCTCTGGTCCTCCAGTCTCCACCTAGGGAAGGAGCAGCACAAGCTTGTTTTCCACCTTCCACGCTAGCCTTACCTCCCCCTCTCCCTCCCCCATCCCCACCCCCAAAACTACAGACCAAAAAACTGGGCTCCTGTGGCTCTGGGGGAGGCCAGTCCCCTACAAGGCGCGTAGGCTCCCAGATGACCCACTTGGATCCCCTTTCCTGACTCCTCACCAGGCACCTCCTATGTCCTGGAGACCGCAAGGGACTAGCTGGCAGCGTCTTAGGGCCACAGACTTAACTCCTTAGCCGCCCTCTTCCCGCTTGCTCCAGGCCCTGCTTACCTGTGCCTTTCAAAATGTGTCATGTTTCAGGCCCCCCCCCCCCCCGTCCCACAGGGTCTCCCTCCCTTCCTACTTCTGCCCAGTGGTAGTTCACACCACACTACGGAAAGATGAGTAACTGACTACTCTGCTCCAGGACCAAGACGGTCCTGCCTCTGCCTCTTGTGATACCTGGTCCCTCAAGAGTAACGCTGAAGGCTTTCCTATGAGCTGGTATGTCTTCCCCAGCTTCTCTGAGTAAAGGATTTACTCTTTTCTGTTTCCCACATTGGGGTAACTGGTCCCAGAGCTACATCCTGCGAGGAGATATTTTCATCCAGAGTCTGATGTTCTGTACTACGAACTCACCTTATTCAGTAGGACTTTGTTTCCTTGAGGGACCACATAATAAGACCTTAGAAATTGTATGTATGGTCGAACTCATTTGATAGATGGGAGAAACAGTAGCCCAGAGGAGTGATGTGGCTTGCTCAAGGTTACATAGCAAATTAGAGCTGAGAACATTTCTTACATCTGCACTGGCAGCTACAGCAGGGAGTGTAACTGTAGTGTAACTCAGTAACTGAGTTACTGAGCCTGGCTACGGGCAAGGCACCCCGTCCCAGCATCATAAAAGGGTATGAGATATGGCACCTCCCTTGGAGACTTAGGATCTGGAGCCTAGATGGCAAGACGGGACATGACACAAGATGAAGAATAGCCAGGCGAGGCAGCATATGCATCACGTGAAATCAGTGCTAGGAAGAGGTTCTACCCCAGTTCAGAGGATGGTGGGTTGGCTTTGGTCAGGGCCGGTAAGGAGGAACTTCATGTTGCTGTGAGCAGAGCTCAGGACCAGATTTTCTGGAGTGCCTCCAATGCTCTGTGTGACTTTGGAAAGGGCATTCCCCTCTCTGGGCCCCAGTGTTTTCCTCGGCACAATGTGGAGGCAGAGAGGCTGTTGTCTGAGGCCCCACCCTGCCCTGACAGTCAGCATCCTTTCATCTTAAACGCCTCCTGGCAGGGGGTGGCTTGAAGGCTGACCGATTCATGAGCTTTCTCAGGTAGTGAGAAAGTTCTGCATTGGAGAGGGAGGCCTAATGGGCACTTTATTGCCCTCTAACCCAGCGACAGGAGGCATTTGGGGATCGTGCCTAATGTGTTAGAAAAGCGATTCTGAAACAGCATCCTATTCTCACAGCTTGGTGGGAGTTGTTGAAGTGGAGCTTGGGAAGCAGAGACCCTTGGAAGGGTAGGGTCCGAGTGGGCCTCAGATTTTTTTCCTTCCTGAATCCACACTCAGAAGATAGAGGGGCTCCCACACTCCTGTTGTGGAGAAGGGCACTGTAGCCCCGTCCCCAACCAGGGAAAAGGTGCAGCAGGAGTGGAGGGGGCATCTCAGGAGGCCTAAGGAGATGATGCAACTGTGAGTGAGTATTACCAGCCTCTGGCCCTGGCTGCCTGGTGCTTGAGAGCTGGGGGTGGGGACCCTAGAGTCCCCCCTCTCTCCCCCCCCCCCATCAACTGAGGAGGAATTAGAGAAACTGGAGGGAAAAAAGGAAAAGTGGAAACGAAAGAGGGTGTCTGGAGAACGAATATTGGAGTGAAGGGAAACTACAAGTAGAGAATCCTAGTTGGGCTGAAGGAGAGAAGGGAGTCCGGGAGTGAGCCCGACTGGAGAGAGGCCGGGCGGGCGTGGCCAGGAGGGGAGTGGGCCTAGAGCTGGTGGTGACAGATGGGTGGACACAAAGAGGAGGGCTTCAGGGGAGACAGATGGATGGGGGAGGGAGGAGGAGAGGCTGGGGGGATGGGGGGCAGTGGTCGGAGGAGGCCGTAATGAGATTGGAGATGGGCTCGGGGCTGGGGAGAGGTGAGCAGAGAGAAGAGAAGAAAGAAGAGGCTGCCTGAGGAGACAAAGGCAAAAAGGCCTAGGGGGCCGGGGGTGAGAGAGGGCTCAGGGGCCCGGCGCTGAAAAGGGGGCTTCCAGCCGGGCTGGCAGCCGAGAGGGGGACAGATTGTGTCGTTAGCCAGAGTAGAGACCCGCTGTCACCTAGAGGCACGGAGAGGTGGAGACAGGGAGAGACAGACTGACGGAGACCATGTGGAAGCAGACAAGGAGGGAACCTCAAAGATGGAGGAAGAGCCAAGAAGTGCCGCCACTTCCTGGGATCACAACAGCTCCTGCCCAGGAGCTCCTGTGACCCAGAACACTGCGCAGCCTCTCACCTGATAACACCCCAGCCCCGGGCCACTCCTGGGAAGGGTCAGGCAGCATGGCACAGCGAGGGTTAACGCCGTCTGCTCTCCCTGCCAGCCGCTAGCCTGGTTGGGTCCCCAGGGCTCCCCGCATATGTCACCCCCTCTCCTGCCAAACCCACTGCTTCTCGGCTCCTCCAGGCCCTGCCCCCACCCTCAAGAACTGGGCCCCTGCCCCCATGTCTTCCCTACACCCCAACCTCCCTCCCCCACCATCTACCTCATAGGCTGGCAGTGTGGAGATGAAAAGAGATGGTGAGTAACACACTGAAAAAGTGAACGGCTAGAAAATGCAAAATAGCGATAAACCACAGAGCCACATTGTCGTCTCCCCCTACAATCCCCAGGCCCTGCTCCTCCTGCTCTTCTTACAGCAAAGACCCCCACGTGACTCCCAGGCTTCTCCTACCCCCTCAGGGCCTGGGGGTTGCTGGCATCCTGGGCTGACCTCAGAGCTCTCCCGGGCCTCCCTCAGTCAATGCTTCATATACACGTGTGGACCAAACTTTGAATCACTGTACATCAATGTAAGAGTTGGGGTCTGCACTTTGCAGTTTGCCTAGCATGTTCCCATGCACTGTGGGACAAAAGCCTACTGAGGAAGGCAACATTTTCCCCATTTCACAGATGACAAAATAGGTTCCGTCAAGGTTAAGGACGTGTCTGAGGTCACCAGGGTGTGGACCCAGGTCCACTGGCCCCAAGTTCAGTAGAATTAGTAGTTGTTCCCACCACCCCATGCTTTTAGCTCCTCCCCTTTATCACCCGCTTCTGTTCTTTTTAGCTGTTCCCCTGAGGACCAAAAACTGAATCCCTGAATGAAGACTGGGGTCAGGAGCCCAGAGTCCAGGATTCTGGAATGACAGATGCAAAGGAGGTGGAGGTGGTCCCAAAGCACCCTCTCACCCCCTGGATCATCCAACCTCAGCTTGCACTGGGCACAGCCTGGGCTGGGGACTTCAAAGATGGAGGTGGCAGGGCAGAGTATTTGAACTGAACAGCCTAAAAAGAGGAGGGCCGGGGACAGGGATTGGGTTCCTCTCTCCTGTCTCTACCCCCTCCACCCCCACCATGGTTCCCTTTTGCTTCGAGGGTCTCTCCAGGTTCTGCTTCTGTTTTCTTCAAAGTCTTACCCTTAGGGAGCCGGGCCTCCCCATTTCAGTAACAGTCCATCATCTCTACAGCTCTCTTTGTCATGTCTCCCCACCTTGTCTCCCTCCCTCCGGTCATTTTTTGTTTCCTCACAACTGTCTGCACTCTGCCTCCCCCATGTCGATATGTCTCTACACTTCTTGGGGCCTCCCTCAGGACTCTTCCAGGATCAGTATCTGTCCATCCCTGAATGTCTGTGTATTCTCCACGCCCATCATTCTCCCAGGTCTCTGTCTCCCTAACCAGCTCCTCTTTTCACGTCTCTATCCCCCCATAGCTTGCACCTCAGAGCCTTCCATAAAGCCTTGGAAACCTGGCATTTCTGCTCCCATCCTCTCTCTTTTTTCTCCCCATCTCCCCTGTATCTCCAGCTCCCCATGACGTGTCTTCTCATTTCTCTACGTCTTCCCCATGTCTGTTACCTAATGACTATGTTTTCTCATCTTTTTTCCTCTCTCTGGGTCTCCATATTTCCCCGTGTCTCCCCCTTCATTTCTTCTGCTTCCTCTTCATCTCCCATTTGTTCTGTATCTCTCCTCTCCTCCATGGCCCTCTCTCCTGAGTCTCTCAGGCTCCCAATTTCTTGGATGGGGTGGAGGGCAGGAGGGTGGGGGAGGTAGAATTGTTGTTGCTGGGGGCTCATTAGGTAGAGATTGGTTTTTAATCAGCACCATGGCAATGATGATGCAAGAACTGAGATGCCACCTGATCCCCTGCCCCCCCAACCCCCCTCCTCAAGCCTCCTTTCCCCTCCAGCTCAGCCCATCTGCTGGCGCCTGGGCACCTGTCTGGGCCTGCCCAGGTGGGAGTTGGCACCTCCCAGACCTAGGGGTGGGGAGGGGTGGGGGAGCTTGGGGAAGAATTATAGGACTCTCCTTAGGGAATGCCTTACCCTGGAGAAAGCCCAGAAAAGATTGATCAGCAACAGGGAAATGGCAAATGCTTCCAGCAGCCTGACGGTGGGGTGTGCTCCTACTAAGGTCTGGGCCCATCACCTGCATTAGCTCACTTAATCTCCATGGCAACCTAAGCAGAGGCTACAGTTAATCCCATTTTACAGAAAAGGAAAGTTGAGGCTCAGGAGGTTAAGTTACTCGTTCAAGGTCACACAGCCAACAGAGCTTTCTTCACTATAGCACATTGTCTCTGGAGTCCTCCCAGCCACAGCTCATTTTGGAAACTCACAAAGGTTCAATGAAGACATTCAACAGCTGAGTGGGGAAGAGAACTTCAGATACTGAAACATAGCCCACTGCCTGTTTCCCTTGCTCAATGCTCCTGCCACTCTGCATCACACACCCCCCCCACACACACACACACGCATGCACATGCACACACAAGCTGGAGGCAACTGAGCTATTGACGTGAACTTAATCAATGCCCATTTGCATATGATTTTGTAGCTAGTTTTCTTATTGCTCATTTGATGCTCCATCATACTCGAAGCCTGCCTGGGTGCCCTGTCCTCCGCCCTCAGTGTCCTCCCAACCCTGGTTCCTTCTCTCTTGGCACTCCTGCATTCTACTCCTTTTGGCCCTTACCTCTTTCCTCCTAAGAGCTCCCAATTCCCAGTGGGTCAGGTTGGACTGGCCAGCCTAGAAAAACTCCTTGTGGAATCTCTGTCAGGAATCTGACTCTGATCTTCCTCTAGTGATGGGATAAGTGGGAGGTGGGGGCTGGGATAAGAAGGTGTGGGGTGACTGAGGGCCAAGGTGATGAGGGCAGAGGCCTGAACAGTAGCCACAGGCAGCCCGGCAAGGGGGCTGATGGGAACTAGCTTTATCAAGAATGAGCGCTTGGTGGGGGCAAGGACTCTAGGGTCCTCTCTTGCGTTTTAGTGCTGTTCACTGCCCTTTTCTAGATTGCCTTGTTAGTACCTTGGAGAGCCTTTTTGCCCAGGGAAAAGGAGACATGGGAAGGGGCTGTCAAAGTCCAGCTGGGACTCAGAATGGGACCATGGCACTTAAACCTGGCTTGCTGGGGGCCTCTGTCCCTGCTGCCTCTGGTGTGGGAGACTGAGGGGGTTCATCTGTGATCCTGCCCTGGCTCTCGCCCCAGCCCCACCCCTTCCCCAGCTCTCCATTTCTTGCTTATGAAATATGCATGGAGAACAGATGTCCCTGCTCCCCCACTCCCCGCCCCCCTCAGGGCCAGCCCCCACCCCCAGCTCCCGGGGGGGTTCCCAGATCCCTCTGCCAATGGCTGCCTGGCCTGGCTGTTTAATATTGATGAGCGGGGGGGCTAGGCCAGCCAATGGAAAGCTGGGGGTGTGTGTGTATCTCCATATATATACATAGGGCTGGGCCAGCTCAGGTGTGTATGTGTCTGTGAGCGTTGACTGTGTGTGTGCGTGTGTGAGTGTGGCCCCAGTACCTGGCTAAACCCACCCTGTCGACCTGGGCCCTGTATCCCCACCATGTGTACCCCTCTCATCTGCCCTGGAGCCTGTCCAGCCACGCCACGCTGCCCCGAAGAGGTCTAGAAAGCTGGTCACTAACTTTGCAGACGGATGAGCTCTGAGCAGCCAGAGGAGACTGGGGCTGTCAACGCTGACCCCCTATCCTGCCAGCTTGGATCCCCTCACAGGGTCCTCCTAGGTAAAGGGGGAACCACGGACTGGGGAGGGGTGGGTGGGCGTGTCCCTCCCACTCTCTGGCTCAAGTCCCCTCCCAGAGCCTCCTTCTAGTCCTCTCATGCGCTGTGTCTCTCCGTCCCTGAACCTCCCTCTTTCCCACTTCTCCCCTTTGACTCTTCGTGCCTGTCTAGTCTCCGTCGGTCTGGGGATGGCAGAAGTGAGGCAGGAAGTCCTACCTTGGATGCTTGGAATTGCTGCTCTCCCTGATCCTTGGAGCCTGGAACTTTGAGACCAGAAGTGGATTTTGGGGTGAGGACTGACTTGATGGGTAAATAGAAGCTGCAGCCAGGACTGGAGCTGTGAGGAAGACAGTGGGGCAGAGTAGAAATGGGACTGAGGTCAGATTGGGAGCACCTGGGTGAAGGGAGGGCAAAGTGATGAGGGATGAAGGAACATGGGGACCAGGCAGAGGGAGAATTGGGCTGTGATAGATGTGCTGAGAACCCCACAGCTGAACTCCTGAAGCATGGGGGTGTGGAGTTGGGGACACTAAACAGGTACTGAGAGGTGCTGGGTTCGGGGCTTCCCACACTACTGCCATCCCTCCCTTCTTGTTCCTTTGGAATATGGAGCGTGTTCTAAATTTCAGCACCAACTACCTTCCGTTTTGTGTTATGCCTGGGTATGTACATGCCGTCAGATGTGGGTGATCCTGCACCTCCAACCCCCAGAGCTTACTGTTAGCTGACTACTCAATTAAGCCTGTTTTCTGCATGGTGGGGAGGGGCAAGGCTGGGGAGTCCGGATCTCTCTGAAGGTGTCTTAAGGCAGAAGAACCAGGGCTGGCAAGAAAGGGGAGGTGGTGACTGGGAAGGAGCCTCTGTGCTTCTGTTAAGTCTGGCTGAGCTCACAGTGAGTGGTCCACTCTTCCCACTTAACATTCCCCAGAAGCAAAGCCCTTTCCCCAACCTTTCCTGGGCCATGTTCCTGCTGCCTCTTTCTGACCTATTCTGGTCCCAGGGACAAGCAAACCTTAGCCAAGCCCCAGAATGGTGCCTCCCCTACCAAAGCTGTCCACGTCCTCCTCTGCAGGCCACCTCTGAACCAGCCTTGGGCTGTGGGAGGATGTGGAGTGGAAAGTTGATTATGTTCCTTTTTCCCAATCTTCCTTGCAGAGTTGCCAAAGGGCCAGGGAATGGCAAGGGTTGAGGGTGTTGAGGACAGAGCTAGAGGAAGGAGCTGTCCTGAGCTGGGGGATCCTGGCCAGTGGAGAGACCTCCCCTGACTCTAGTGGTCAGGGAGGTGCGATCTGGTGTCTACAATGGTCTTGTTGTAGAGTTTGGGGGCTGGGAGGGACTGAGCTAGGGCAGCTGTGCCGAGCTCCATATGTCCCAGTCCACTCTACAAAGGGCAATCTGCGTGTTTATCCCCCCTTCCCCTCAGCACGTACAGCAGCAGCAAGAGTGCAGAGGGGCCCTGGGAGGGAGGGGATTGTAGGGCTAAGGCTTGTAGTTCTCCCCGAACTACTGGGAAAGGTTTAGAGCCACAATCTCTCTTGGAGCTGTGGCTCCAGTCTTGCTCAATTCCTCCCCCTACCTTCACCTTTTAAAAAATTATTAAAAACAATTTTTATTGTGATAAAAAACACATAACATAAAATCTACCATTTCAAGCATACCGTTCAATAATATTAAGTATATTCATATTGTTGCGAAACAGCTCTCCAGAACTTTTTCATCTTGTAAATCTGAAACTCTACCCCCTCCAAACAACACTTCCCCTTCCCCCTCTCCCTGCAGCCCCTGGTAACCACCATTCTACCTTCTGCTTCTATGAAGTTGACTACTTAGGTACATCATATAAGTGGAATCATACAACATGTGTGCTTTTGTGACTGGCTTATTTCACTTAGGATGTCCTCAAGATTCATCCATGTTATAGCATGTGACAGGATTTTCTTTCTTTTAAAGGCTGAATAATATTCCATTGTACATATGTGTCACTTTTCTTTATCCATGCATCTGTTGATGGACATTTGGGTTGTTTCCATATCTTGGCTATTGTGAATAATGCTGCAGTGAACATGGGATCATAAACATCTCTTCAGCATCCTGACTTAGTTCTCTTGGACATATACACAGAAGTGGGATTGCTAAATCATATAGTAATTCTATTTTTAAGTTTTTAGAGGAACCTCCATACTGTTTCCATTAGCAGTTGCACCATTTTACAATCCCACTAACAGAGCACAAGTGTCCCAATTTCCTCCCACCCTCGCCAACACTTGCTATTTTATGGGTTTGTTTGTTTGGTTTCTTTTTTTTCTTTCTTTCTTTTATAGTAACCATCCTAATGGGTTTGAGGTCATATCTCATTGTGATTTTGATTTACAGTTCTCTGATGATTAGTGATGTTGGACATGTTTTTATATGTTTGTTGACTATTTGTATATCATCTTTGGAGAAATGTCTTCAAGTCCTGTGCCCATTTTTTAAATCAAGTTATTTGATTTTTTGTTGTTGTTGAGTTGAAGGAGTCCTTTATAATATTCTGGCTATTAATCCCTTATCAGCTATATGATTTGCAAATATTTTCCCCCATTGCCTTTTTACTCTGTTGATTGTGTCCTTTGATTCACACACGTTTGTAAGTTTGATGTGGTCCCATTTGTCTATTTTTGCTTTTGTTGCCTGTGCTTTTGGTGTCATACCCAAGAAATCATTGCCAAGTCTAATGTCATGACGCTTCCCCCTGTGTTTTCTTCTAGGAGCTGCAGTTTTAGGTCTTACATTTAGGTCTTTAATCCTCCCACTCTATTTTATCCTGCCCTTCTCACAATTTCTCCTCCTTTCCTGTTGCTCGCTTTCTGGATTCTCTTCCCTTCTTTCTATCTTTCCTCTTACTCCTTTGCAAAGTGGCCACCTGCCTGTCTCTCCTGCCCCACCTCCCCCACCCCTTCCCGTGTTTCTGCCCGCTCTTCCTCCAGGCTTACCGTACCTCCCCGCTCCCAGCCCATCTCAAACCTTCCCCATGCCTCCCCATCCCTGAGCTGGTCTCCTCCTTCCTCCTTCGGCCCCTATCAATTTCCCCTTCTCTCTTCCAGGCTCCCGACAGGAACCCTGAACATGGAACCCTGAAGCGGCTCTGACTTCCTGAGCTCAGTGGCAGACCCCATCACCCCAGGCCCTTCCTGCCCCTCCCGCAACCAGCTTTCAGGCTCCCAGAGGGAGGGGTGGGGAAGGGATCCTGATCTCGCAGGGCGGGGGGCATCCATCATGATGCTCAACTCAGACACCATGGAGCTGGACCTGCCTCCCACCCACTCGGAGACCGAGTCAGGCTTCAGTGACTGTGGGGGCGGGGCGGGCCCCAACGGGGCTGGGCCCGGGGGCCCCGGAGGGGGCCAGACTCGGGGTTTCGAGCCGGGAGAGACTGGCCGGAAAGACCTGCAGCACCTGAGCCGGGAGGAGCGGCGGCGCCGGCGGCGCGCCACTGCCAAGTACCGCACGGCCCACGCCACGCGGGAGCGGATCCGCGTGGAAGCCTTCAACCTGGCCTTCGCCGAGCTGCGCAAGCTGCTGCCCACGCTGCCTCCGGACAAGAAGCTCTCCAAGATCGAGATCCTGCGCCTGGCCATCTGCTACATCTCCTACCTGAACCACGTGCTGGACGTCTGACCTAAGGCCTGCCTCCCGCCCTGGATTCACCCCTCCTCCCGGGGCCTTTCTGGGGTCCCTTCTGTCGCTCACTGCTTAGCACAGCCTGTCCTCCCTAAGCCCCTGTACCTTGGCATGGCGTGTCCCCACAGGCCCCGGGCCAAGGCAGAGTGTCCAACGGTTGGTCACAAAGGCGACTTTCTTTTACTCACCCAGAGGGCTATTCTCATGGGTACCTTCTGTAGTTTGTGGTTGGGGCCCAGCTGGTTAGAAATGTTTGCTTGGGTGGTGGGTTTCCTTGGTCTTGGCATCTCCTCCTAGCTCATTCATGGGCTCTTTTATCCCTATATCCAAAATTTCAGAGACCCCAGACCCAGCTCTGCCTCCTAACCTCTTTCCACCCAGTTCCGGCTTCTTCTGCCCAGGGTAGGGAGGGAGCCTGGGAACAGGAATAGGGGGAGGCTGGGGTAAGAGTGAGGGTGGGCTCTTGGGGAAGCAGGGGCAGGGTGAGGTAACTCCTCTGAGGGGAATCTCAGTAGCTGGGAATTATGGGAAAATTCTTCCTGTTCACTGTCTTGTTCCAGAGGTTTAGCACCTACAGACCTCGGATCTTACTTGGTAGTGAGTGCCTTGCCCTCTCTGAGCTATTTGGCCCCCTCCCTGTCCCCTCCCAGTCCAACCATCCCAATTTTCTCCCTCCCTGTGTGCAGCCCAAGAAAGGGAAACCTAGATCTTGGGGTAGGGGATGATGTCCCCAAACTCAGCCCAGAGTATCTGAAAAGACCCAGGCCATGGGTGGGCCAGCTCTTATATCTGCTTCCTCCAACCCAGCCCACCACGAAACTGCATAACCTACACTGATTCGTCCCTTTGATGCAGGGTGGGGGGCTGTCCAGTTATTTCCCTCTGGGAAAGCTCAGCTCTCCTGGCCCTAGAACTTATTTATTACATTTGTTTCTCCTTCCTTAAGCTGCCTTTTGCAAGAGAAGAGACCCCTCCACCCCCCCCCTCCTCGAGGCTTGCTGCCCTCCCCCCATTGCTGAGCCCACCTGCTCACTATAGCCCAGGGTCAGCGGTAGAATGAAGGGCCCGAGGATCTGTGTAGAAGAGAGCATGCTTTCCCCATGCTCCCACCTTCCTCGCACCAAACTCCTAGCTCTACAAGGATATTATTTATTTACGTATTTATTTATTTATTTATCTATTTATTTACTTATTTATTTATAAATATTACTATTTATTGCCGAGTTGTGCACTTTGGGGTAGAGCGAGGGGGCTCCTGGCCGCTTGAGCCGGGTCTCTCTTGCTTCCTCCCTGGTTATTCCCTTCCCTTTCCTGCTCCTTCTGCAACTCCAGGTACGTGTGGGGATCCCTTTTGCTCACCACACCCACATCCCTCCCTAGGATCCATCTGTCCTGACACCCTGGTCCTCTGGGATGGTGCCCCTCCCCCACTTCCAGGGCTCCTGGATCCTTCCTCAGCTCCCTCTATCCCCAGACAATCCCCCTCCCAGTCCCACCCGTCCTCTTTTCTCTCTCCAGCCCTCCCCCATGACCCTCACTTCTTCCTAATAAATCTAAGTGCAGGCCCTAGGGGTCTGTGTCCTGTGTCCTGTGTGTGATTCCTTTCTGTTGCATTTATGATTTCATACAAAAAGAAAAATTAAAGTGACCTCGTTCTAGCACCAGGTACGGTTGTGGATCATTTGATCGGGTTGGGAATCTGGATTGCAGGTTCTTGTAGGGCAGGTGTTGAGAACCCTAAGCCTTGAATGCTCTTCTTATGGGGTCATGAGAGCTCAGACCGGTGGGCAAATGAAAACAGAGAGAAGAAGCGGTCACAGTAAAGTGGTGCAGGGGAGGGTATAACTCACAGGTCCCAGGCTTCTCCACCTAAAGTCCCATGTGCTGTATCTTGGCACTCATTGGGTGACATTTTCTGACTTCTCTGATGTTGTGCTTCCACTCCTGCTCTCTGTGGATCAGAGGAGGAGCTGAGTGTCCCTAGTGGAACCCAAGTTAAACATGGGTCTGTGGATCCATGATGGTGGGCTATGAAACATTTCATGCCATGGCTATGAAACATTGCCTTCCTCATTATTGTCTCTGAGCTGCGTCATAATTCCTTTCAGTCTCAATTCTTGGCCCATTTGGTGTTCCCCAAGCTTATTAGAATGCTGAGGAGGATACTGTGGCGGGCCTGGGACTAAGAGAAGAGTAGGGAAAGGGATAAAAAGGAGTGCTGAAGGAATATCAAAGGAATCCTGAAAAGGACTCTAAAATCAATTTATGTAAGAAATTTAGAGCCCAGAGAGGAGGGCCTTGCCCAAGGTCACATAGCTAGTTAGGGGCAGAGATAAAGTTCAAACCCAGGTTCTTTTTGTCCAATACTGCCAACACCCCTCTGCCTCCCTGAAATGACCCGGCCGACAGGTAGCACTTTCTGGACTCCCTATTTTAACAGGGACTTTGGTAAATTAAGGAGTATTCAGAATTGTGTGGTCAAGAAGGCAAAGGTTTGCAGATGACTTCACAAAAATAGTTGAAAAACTGAGATATGTGTCTTTGATACATGATTTGCTACCACTTCAAATATTGAAAGAAAAAACAAACACACTCTATGTGGCCCCTGGAGGCAGAACGAGAACCAGGAGATGAAAGTGAGAGGGAACAGATTTTAACTTCAAAAAACCTGAAACTCCTGGAGCTGTCCAGCAGTGGAAGTGCCTGCCTCAAGGAGGAGTCCAAAGCAGGCAGGATGGAGAATCCTCTGCAGGCAGAGTTACCGGGAAGCCTTTCCTCCCTAGATGAATCACTGGCTAGGAAAACTTGAAGATCCTTTCCAAACTTAAAGTCATCTGAGAAGGTTGAAGTCCAACACTGGGAGGAAAGTGCTAAGATGCCCTTCAGTCTCTGAAGTGTGCTTTGTTTGCGTCTCTGATGGGCAAAGAATGACTTCAGTAGCAAGAAGGGTTTGAGTGAGACTGGGAGGAACTCCCATCGAGCAGGAGGTTGACATCTTCACTTCCCTATCAGAGTTGGATGAAATGTACTCTGCCCAGAGCCTGGCAAGAGGGAGGGCTGAGCAGAGATCAGGGAGAATTGGAGGACTACAAGGGGCCAGAGCTGGAAGGGAGCATGGAAATCGCTGAATCTGACACCTTTGTTTTAAAGGCAGGTAGAATCTGTCCACAGAGGTGATGGGACTCACCCAAAATGGTGGACTGGGGTAAGAACCTGTGTCTTCCATTCCTGGCCCCCGTGCTTTGTACCTTCCCCTGAGCAGCAGCCTCAGTCCTCTGAGCTCTGAGCACCCTGCCTCCCTCTCTCATCACTTTGCCCTGATGGAAAGCAGAAGGGGTTACTGGGCCCCTCCCCTCAGGGATCCCTAGGGCCTGGGGGTGGTGAGAGGGGGCAGCTGCAGCTGTTCTACTGCTAGCTCCGAATTTCTTCAGATAATCAATTGGCCTCGCTGCCGGCTGCCGATCTGCTCCACAGGACTGGAAGAGGAGGAGGTGGGGAGGGGGAGGGGGAAGGGAGCAGGGGACCAGGCACTGGGAGAGGAGACTGTCAGGGAGATGGAAGTTCTGGAATGAAGGAAAAGGGAGAGCTCTGGGGCTAATACTCCAGGAGAAGGGAGGAAGGGAAGGTTAAAGGAGAATGCATCTGGGGGCCCTCGTTTCACAGCCTCCAAAACCCAGCAAGTGGGCCAGCAGGGTAGGGGAGGGGCGGTTTGGGGGCACCCCGCAAGTCACTTCTCCTTTCCTCCTCCAGCGCCTTCCCATCCACGGCTGTGCCCCTTTGGGCTTCCCATGCCCTCTTCCATCCCCAGTTACTGGCGGCCTTGACTCTCCCATGCTGTCTGTCATAAGTGTTCCCCTCTGCCCTTTTTCTCAGAAAACTCCACCCCCAATGACAGAGCAGACAGCAGGGCCCCAGGGGTTTGAGAGAGTAAGGGGAGGACTCTTAGCCACTCCTCCCCCTCCTCTCCTTATACACACACACACACACACACACACACACACACACACACTGTGTGGGCTGCCAGGCATATGGCCCCTTTGTGCCCACACAATGGAGGCTCTGCCTATGCCCCTTTCCAGTCTGGGCATGAGGGTTGGGGGGGGCTCTCTCCTGCATCTCACTCACCTTCCTTCCTTCTCCATCCCCAATGCAGGGCTCGCCTTCTTTGCCTTCTCTTCCTCCTGTCTAGAAGGCCCCTTAGACCGCCCCCTCCTTCCTCTTTCTGACTTTCTTGCTTTCTTGTGTCCTTTCCTAAGCTCTTGAAGGCTGACTGGGTGAGAATTGGGAGCAGAAGACAGAAGCTAACAGGAAGGTCATGGTCATCGAGTGTTAGTTCACCCGAGAGAAAAAGGAATGGAGCAGAGAGGGAGTGGGGAAGAAGGAAGGCTGAGCGGTGGCCACAAGAGAAACAGCAATGTTGTGCTAGAGGTGAGAGAAAGCCCACAACTGGCAGCCGGAGGACCTGGAGTCTCAGCTCCGTACTCAACCTTTATGCTTCGTGCCATAACAAGCAAACCACATCCCTCCCTGCATCTCAGCTTCCTCATCTGCAAAATGGGGAAGATAAGACCTGCCTCACAAGGTGTTCTGAAGATTAAATGAAAGCATCCTGGCACTGCTCAGCTTGATAAGTGCTCACTTACGGTACCTCAGGGGCAGTAAGTAGCAAGGCCAACCTGTGCTGTTTCAGAGTCTGCACACTGTACAAGGTGCCAGGCCAGGGCAGTAAAGGGGCCTGACATCCAGCCCTTGATCCACCAGACCAGTTGTGCCACTGGTGCCAGTGGGGATGCACGCACCCTTCAAGAGGTGGCCTTGGAATCAAGCCCCTCGTACGGGTTCCTGAGCATCAGTCAGGAGTCCAACCAGGAACTCAGGAGTCCTGACCACCTTGGTCAAGGACCAAGATAGAGTGGGAGGGGACAAGGGGCTGTGGGGGACACCAGAGGGAGAGAGCTCTTAGCTCTTCTCTGGAAAGTTGGGCAGAGCCAAACTATGAAATCTGCTAAACTGAGGATGGAGACGTGGCAGCTGAGGAAAAGAGGGGTATGGGTGCTGAAGAAGCAGAAAAGGTGGGAGACCTGGGTCGGGGAACGTGTTCAGAACCTGTGTTGGTCAGCTGTCCTCTTGCTCCTCCTCTTCCCCGGCTCCCTACCTTAAGCAAGTTTCTTTAAGCCAGGTCTGATTATTGCTTGTTGAGCACTGCCCCCTGCTGGCCGGGAGCAGAGATGTTTTCACTCGTCCTCTTCTCAGGCTGGGAGCCGCTAAGAACTGGGGAGAGAGAAGACCGTACTAGTCTGGGGATAAAGGGTGAAGATGTGGTGGGACCCACAATCCAAAATTCTGTCCTTGTCACATGTTTCTGGAAGGTGAATGAGGGTTGATTGTAGAGATCAGAATTCGTAGGTGTTTCATTTACATTTACAAATAGACACATGATCTCTAATTTTCAGACAAATTTTTTTCCTGTCTGTATCCATTTCATTTGAGGAGGGTGCGTGCGTGTGTGTGTGTGTGTGTGTGTGTGTGTGTGTGTGTGTGTGTGTGTGTGTGTGTTCTGTCCCTGGGGATGCTTGCCTGCTCCCATGGTTGCTGTATGTGCATACATCGGTGCTTCTTTTCTGTGTCCTTTTCCATGTTGGAGTCTGAGTGACAGCTGTCAGGTATGATGCAGGGGCCTGAAGCTGTTTAACTTCCTCTCCTTCCCTCTAGGTTTTCCCTCTGCCTTCCAGCTCCATCGGCCCCATGGCTATTTACAAGTGACAGTCTTTTACTGGCTCCTGCCTTACTTTGATCACTCCAAGCTCAGAGCCTTGTTCTGCTCTAACCTGGGACTCTCAGGCCTCCCGGGCAGGGCCTCCAGCCAGGTTCCCAAGTGAAGTGAGAGGAGAGGGAGGGCCCTGAGATCAGAGTCTCTCTGCCGTCCACTCTCTGCCATCCTCACTGGCATTTAAACTCCAGCCTTCTTTTCTAACCCGTACCTGTCTCCTTCACTAGTCAATCCCATTCTAGTCAATGCACCATACATTTACTGAATAACCAGTGTGTGACAGACACTGTTCTAGATTCTGAAAGACAGGCCCGAGCTCTTCTCACTATTTACTGGGCAGACAGACATATAAACACATTAATTTCCTGACAGTGAAAATCATATGCAGGGAATAGAAATCACTCAAGTAAAAAAAGGATAACTCAGAGGGAGTGCTGGTGAGGGAGGCAGCAGATAAAATGTGAGGTGAACTTTGAAGACCAATAGGGGTTCGCCAGGTCTGCAAAGATGCTTGCAGAGAATTCTGGGGAGTGCTGCCAGGACCTCCCCTGCCCACCTCCCCCAGCCCCATGCCGCTGCCGCTCACTTTCGCAAATTTCCTCTTTCACTGGACAGAGTATTCACTTCCCCAGATGCTGGAGTTTGACTCATAGCTGAGTCCCTCTCCAGGAGTCGCCTTTGGAATGAGGAAATCTGCTTTGCTTAAGGTTGCACTCCCTCCCTAGGCAGCTTGCATGCAAGGACTGGTTGGTGTGGAGTCACACAGCCCCAGTCCAGGGACAATCGTAAAGGGCTGTCCCAGCTTGAGATCCATCGTGGGATTGCCAGTGGCCTCTGGGAAAATCCCGTTGCATTCCATCTTCGCTCTTGCTTAATCCAACCCCTCTCATGCCTAACAGGTTTTCCCAAGAGCCCTCTTGAAAGCATCCTCCTGCTGTACACATCAGAGTATAAGAATCTCTTTCCCAGAGAATGCTACCTGAGACAGTGATGTTCCAGTCCATATACCATTCACCTTGAGAACAGTATTCATCTATTCCAGTCCATCTGACATTTCAGATGGGGTTCTTCTAAGTTATTTCCCTCCAGAAACTGTCTTCTTTTCACTTCACTGGAAGCCACAGGACTACTCATTTTTAAAAAGTGTTTTTAAAATTACCAAAATAATATATATCTATTGTAACAAATTCAAGTAATGCTAAAGTACATAAAGTTAAAAGTAAATGTACTCATTGTGTAAGTCTGAATTACACATCCCTTCCCAAAAGTAATCTGTACTAACCATTTGGTCTGTATCCTTCCAAACTTCACATTTTATAAATATATATAAATATATAGTTGCTTGCATTTAAAATGATATTGTACATTTACTTTTAGACTCTAACTTAATAGATACTGCTACATTTTTAAACAATACACTATAGACATCTTTTTTGCCTGCATTTTATTTTATATTTCACCTGAAGTATAGTTGACCTACAATATTATATTAGGTTCATATGTTATGCATCATAGAAAGTTACTAGAACATTATTGACAGCATTCCCTGTGACTTAGTTATTTTACAAACTGGTAGTTCGTACCTCTTAATTACAGACATCATTTTATATCTGTACATGTAGACTAACTTCACTCTCTAAAAGTTCTGCATAGGACATATGTATTATAATTCATATAACCATCTTCTTGCTATGGACATTTAGGTTAATTCTAATTTTTGTTATTAATAATGCTGCAGTGCACACTATATATGTATACATTTGTGCACTTATGTATATATTTGTTCACTTAAATATGAGCATTTTTTAGAGGGCAAAATGGAAGTTAGAAATGGAGCTACTGGATTAAAGAGAATGAACATTTAAAATTTTGACAGATACTTCCAAACTGCCTTCCAAAAATCTTTTTCGATATAACACTATTTCCAACCACACATGAGCGTCTCCCTACATTCACACCCTTCATAGCAATGGATATTATCATTCTTGAAATATTTCTCCAATTTTAAGGGCAAAAGAAGTATCAGATTTTTCTTAGAGTTTTCCTTATTTGAAGCTGATGATAATTTCCTATGCTTATTAGATGTTTGTATTTATTCTGTGAATTGCATATAGTTGGTTTACTGAAAAAAACTTTAATTTGTTTTTTTAATTTTATGCAATATTTTAAAAAATTCAATTTAAGTAAAACAAAAATGTTTCTTTTCTTCTTTGGTTCAACTGCTATAATCAATTAATTTCCTCAGTTTGTGGCAGACTAAATAATTCATCCATGCCCCCCTCCTCCTTTGGAGCTTCCTCTTTTCCCATCCTTTACCCTATTTTCCTTTGCCACCCGTCCCATAGGAATCTACTCATTTATTTAGTGCATATCTTTGAATCTCCCTTTCACCCCTTTATTGACCCATAACTGTATCCATAATCAATACATCACAGTATTTGCATGTTTTATATATCAGGACAATATCATGGTGTACATCTCATTCTGTTTCTTTTACTTTTTTATTTCTACTGAGCCTTGTGTTTTAAAATCCTACCCTGGTTTTAATGCATGAGATGGAATTTTAAACACAATATACATTCTTTTTCTTATCTGCATATACCGTACGTACCTTCTACCATGTATTTATTACATAAGATTTTTTCCCCCAATTTTTTGCTGCAATGAGTATCTGTGAATATATCCATTTTTTAAACATGTTTTATTGATTTATAATCATTTTACAATGTTGTGTCAAATTCCAGTGTTCAGCACAATTTTTCAGTCATTCATGGACATATACACACTCATTGTCACATTTTTTTCTCTGTGAGTTATCATAACATTTTGTGTATATTTCCCGGTGCTATACAGTGTAATCTTGTTTATCTATTCTACGATTTTGAAATCCCAGTCTATCCCTTCCCACCCTCCACGAATATATCCATTTTTAAAAATCCTTTGCAGGGTTGTTTTTGTGATGTATTCCTAGAACTGGAACCGGATGATAGACTATACACATACTCAATTTTATGAGACACATCCACATTGTGCTACAAACACATCAACTCATCTTCACACCAGTAGCACACAATGAGCTCTGTTGCCACCAGCACTTGATGGGCACTCCCCAGCACTTGATATTATCCAACTTTTAAATTTTGCTGCTCAGACAGGTGTAGAGTGATAAGTATTCTTTTCCTGTTTTGTTTGATTGTTGGTAATTTTCTGATTGTGGAATTGCTAGGATTATAGAATCATAAAACTATAGGAATATGGATACTCTTTTACCATGCAGAACATTTTTATTTTATCAAATTTATGGATTTTTCTTCTGCAAATTCTGTATTTTGGGCCTTGGCCTTCACTGCTCCAAGATTGTAAGACAAAAAAAGAAACTCCATTGCTTTCTTCTAGTAATTATGTTATTACTGTTTTGGTGTAGCTGTTTACCTTTGGCCCTTTGATCTATCTGCATTTCATTAGATATAAAAAATAAGGTCGGAATCCAACTTTGCTTTTTCCCAGTGGTTATCCAATTATCCCAATACCATTTATTGAACAACTCATCTTTTTTAAATTAAAGGAACAATTTATTTCTTCCTTTGCAACATTTCTACATATTATTTCCCTTTTTTTTGTTTTGCTTTATTTTTCTTCTTCTTCTTCTTTTTTTTTTTTTTTGAGAGTTCTTTACATAATCTGGATAAAAGTTCTTTATCAAATATATGATTTGCAAATACTTCCCCCAGTCTCTGACTTGTCTTTGTACTTCTTAAAAGTATCTTTTGAAAGAAAAAGTTCTTAATTTAGCTGAAGTCCAGTTTCTTATTTTATATCTTTTATGGACCATGCTTTTAATGTCATATCTAAGAGATTTTTTTCTAACACATGGTCATAGGGATTTTCTCTTATGTTTTCTTCTGGAAGTTTTATGTTTTACATTTAGTTTTGTGATCAATTTTGAATTAATTTCTGTGTCTTATGCAATGTATGGACTGATGTTCTTTTCTTGGGCATGTAGCTATCCAATTGTTCTGTAGTAAAAAGAAGACCATCCTTTCTCTATTGCATGGTCTCTGCACATTCAACAATAAATTGACTGTATGTATGTGGATCTATTTATGTGTATCTATTCTGTTCCATTGATCTATTTCTTTCTTTTTTTTAATTGAAGTATAGTCCATTTACAGTGTGTCAATTTCTGGTGTACAGCATTATTTCTTTTTTTTAACGCCTATACTACACTGTCTTGATTACTGTAGCTTTATGAGAAATCTTGACGTTATATAATATAAATCGTTCAACTCTATTCTCCTTTTTCAAAGTTATTTTAGCTGTTCTAGGTACTTTGCATTTTCATATAATGTTTAGAATCAGATGGTCAATTCCTGTTTAAAAAGATTGCTGTCAAATAAGAAAAAAATTGCTGTGATTTTGCTTGAGATTGCATTGAATCTTTAGACCAATTTTGGAAGAATTGAAATCTTAACAATATTGAGCCTTCCAATCCATGAACAATGTATATTTTCCCATTTATCTAGGTCTTCTTTAATTCATCTGAGCAGTGTTTTGTAGTTTTCAGTGCACATCTTTTGTCAGACTTACCCTTAATTAATTTTATATTTTTTGATGCTATTATAAATGGTATTTGTAATTTAATTTTTTGAGTATTCATTGCTAATATTATGGGTTAAATTGTGTCCTCCCCAAGAGATACGTTGAAGTTCGAAGCTCCAGTACCTATGAATGTGAATTTATTTGGAAATAGGGTTTTTACAGAGGTAGAGTTAAGCTGAGGTCATACTGAAGTAAGGTGGGCCCTTAATCCAATGTGATTGGTGTCCTTATAAGAAGAGGGAAATTTGGACACAGACATGCAGAGAGGGAAGATGATGTAAAAACCCACTGTGAACAGATAGCCGTGTGACAATGGAGGCAGAGATTGGAGTGATGCATTTATAGGCCCAGGAACACATGGATTCCTAGAAAACACCAGAAGCTAAAAAAGGCCAGAAGGATTCTCTCCTAGATCCTTCAGAGGGAGCATGGTGCTGTCAACACCTTGATAGCAGACCTCCAGCCTCCAGAACTGTGAGAGAATACATTTCTGCTGTTTTTAGCCATCCCAGTTTGTGACATTTTGTTATGGCAGCCCTAGTAAACTAGTACAGCTAGTATGTAGAAATATAATTGATTTTTTTAAAAATTGGGGGGGGTGTAATTAGGTTTATTTATTTATTTTAATGGAGGTATGGAGGATTGAATCTAGGACCCCCTGCATGCTAAGCATATGCTCTACCACTGAGCTATACCCTCTCCAATACATAATTGACTTTTGCATATTGCTTATATCCTGAAAGCTTGCTAAACTCAGTTATCAATTATTAGTTGTAGTAACTTTTTGAAAAAGTTTCTATTTAATTTTCTATATAAATCATTATGTCGTTTCTGAATAAAGACAATTTTACTTTTCCCTTTTTGATCTGGATGCCTTTTTTTTTTTTGTGGCCTTATTGCCCTGGATAGAATCTCCAGTATAAATTTGAGGAAAAGTGGTCAGAGCATATATCTTTGCCTTGTTCCTGATCTTAGGAGGAAAGTATTCACTCTTTGATTATAATGTTGTCCCATAGTTTTTTGTAGATGCCCATTATAAGGTTGAGGAAATTCCCTTCTGGTCCAAATTTGTCCAAGTATTTTTTTAAATCAGAAATTGTTATTGTATTATTTTCTTTTCCTTTTTTTTCGTTTTTTAAAAAAATCTTTTAAAGTGTTTTCAATATTTTATTTATTTATTTATTTATTTTGGGGGGAAGGTAATTAGGTTTTTTTTGTTATTGTTTTTAGTGGAGGTATGGGGATCGAACCCTGGACCTTGTGCATGCTAAGCAAGCACTTTACCACTGAACTATACCCTCCTCTCTTTCAATATTTCAAATGTTAAATCCACCTTGCATTTTTGGTCATGATGTATTACCCTTTTTATAAAATGCTGGATTTGATTTACTAAAATCTTATTAAGGATTTTTGCAACTGTGTTCATATTGGATATTGGTCTGTAGTTTTCTCATAATTTCTTTGTCTTATTCTGGTGTCAGAACAACACTGGCTTCATATAATGAATTGGGAAGTAGTCCTCATGCTTCAATTTTCTGGAAGAGTTTGTATAAAATTGGTATTATTTTTTCTTAAATATTTGGTATAAGTCACCAGTAAAGCCATTTAGACCTGGTGTTTTCTTTGTGGGAAGGTTTTTAACTATAATTCAATTTCTTTCCTAGCTCTAGGGTGATTATCTATTTCTTCTTGAGTGAGTTTGACATTTTGTTACTTTCAAGGGATTTTTACATTCATCTAAATTGTCACATTTATTGGCATAAAGCCATTTAAAATAGTTTTATTATCCTTTTAATATCTTTAGGATCTGTAGTGATGTCACCTCTCATTCCTGATATTAGTTATTTGCATTTTTTCTCTTGTTTTTCTGATCAGTCTGGCCAGATTTATCTCCTTTACTTACCTTCTCAGAGAACTAGCTTTTAGTTTCATTGATTTTTTTTTCTCTATTAGTTTTCTATTTTCTATTTCACTAATTTCTGCTTGATTTTTATTGTTTCCTTTCTTTTACTTACTTGGGATTTAATTTGCACTTTCCTCCTAATTTTGTAAAGTGGAAGCTGCTATCTTTGACTTGAGACCTTTTTTCTTTTCTACTATGGGCTGGTAGAGATGTAAATACCCCTTGTACTACTGCTTTAGTTAACATCCCACAGATTTTATTGCATTGTGTTCTTATTCTCATTCAGTTCAAAAAATTCAGTTTCCTTTTTGATTTCTTCTTTTATCTATATATCCTTTAGAATTGTGTTATTTAGTTTTAAATATTTAAGGACTTTCCAGATATTTTTCTATTATTGATATATAATTTAATACTATTGTGGCCAGAGTATCTTTTCTATGATGTGATTCCTTTTAAATTTATCAAGACTACTTTTATGGCCCAAGATAAGGTCTATCTTGATAAACGATCCATGTGTATTTGAAAAGCATGTGTATTCTGCTGTCGTTGAGCAGAATGTTCATTCTACAAATGTCATTTAGGTCAAGTTAGTTGATAGTGATGGTCAAGTCCTTTACATCTTCACTGATTTTCTGTCTGCTTGTTCCTATTAGTTGAAAGATGGGTATTGACTTTTCTGATTATAATTGTGGATTTGTCAATTTCTCAGTGCAGTTCTATTAGCTTTTGCCGCATGTACTTTGAATCTCTGTTATTAGGTACATTAATGTTTAAAATTGTTATGTCTTCTTGATGAACTGACCTCTTTATCATTATGAAATGATCCTCTTTATTCCTGGGAATATCCTTTGCCCTGAAATCTACTGTTATCTACTGTTAATACAGCTATCCCAACTTTACTTTGATTAGTGTTAATATGGCATATATTTTCCCCTCCTTTTACCTTTAATCAATTAGTGTCTTTATATTTAAAGGAGTTTCTTGTAGGCAGTGTATAGTAAGATAGTGCTTTTATAACCCAGCCTGACAAATACTGCCTTTTAATTGGTATGTTTAGACCATTTACATTTAATGTGATTATTGATATAGCTGGATTTAAATTTTCTATCTTGCTATTTGTCATCCATTTGCACCATCTGTCCTTGGTTTCTTTTTCCTCTTTTTCTGCCTTTTTCTCAATAACACAAATAACTGAAATTCAAAATATAAAGAATGGTAAGAGAGGTTCAGAGAAAGATTTGGGATTTTAGAGAAGGGAGAGATTAAGTCAAATTGGTGGTGAAAGGAATAACTTAATAGAGGAAATATCATTTGAATTGGACCTTAAAATAGTTTGGATAAGGGTGATGGTGAATGGAAGGTACATCGTTTAGAAGGAATGGGATGAACAAAGGTGATGAAGGCAGGAAAGTATGTATTTGGTTCAGGGAAAAATAGATTATCCAGATGGTCTGAGGAAGAGTGAAAGGAAAAGATGTGGAAAGTGCATGTGCTGTTGCCAGCTTCCTGTGGACATCCTCACCCTGATGGCCTGCAGACATATAAGACACCTGTCAGACCAAACACATTATCTATCCTTCAAACCTACTCTCTCACAGTAGCCCCTAATTAGATGTGTGGCATCACTATCCTCTTTAATATCTATACGAGAAACCTGGTCATCTTAAATGCCTCCTTGTTCCTCAGTTCTGACCATCCCACCTGCAGGTCACCTCTCAAATTTGAACTCTTTTCTATCCCCTTACTCATGGAGCCTGCTTGCTCTGTCTCTTTTTTCAACTATTGCATTAGGTTTATAACTGGTCCCTCCATTTCTAGACTATTCCTTCAAACCATCCCTCATATAACCACTAACTCCCTGAGCGTCCTGGAAATGGATGTGAAATTCTATATGCATTTTTCTGGAGAGAGCCTGTAGCTTTCATCAAAGCTATGTTTCTTATTCCTGGGGCCCTTTTGAGGTCTGTGAAACAGGCTACTGTCCTGTGAACACAGATCACAGTAAACCTGCTGGATACTTAGCTGGGGCTGTGTGGCAGCTAAGGCGGCCCCAACACTGTGTCAAATTACACACTTGCTGCCCAGCACTGCGGGTGTGCTCTGGGAAGGACTGGGAGCACCCTATGCCGTGTCTTTCTTCCTTTATCCTTCCCAGTTCTGCCAATTGTCCCCCATACAGCTAGTTGTGGTCACCACTAGATCCTCCAGTGCAGGCCAGGGCTTGGCACATGATAGGCACCAAGCAAATGAGCATGTGAATGCATGCAGGGACTTGGGTACCTGAAATGATGATTCAGCATATTTCATGCAGTTTTGGAACCGAGTCACTTGCTGACCCATGAGGTGGGAAGGGAGTATGAGGAGAGGCAAAGGTCTGGATGAAGAAGGGAAGTGTCTTAAGGTTCTCTTAAGACCTTAAGAATAATATCTTTGGAGGAGGGTGGTGGAGTATAGGTCAGTGGTAGAATGCAAGCTTAGCATGCATGAAGTTCTGGGTTCTATCCCCAGTACTTCCATCACCACCACCACCACCAAAAAAGAATGACATCTTGAAACAGTCACAGTGTAGATGAAGAGGACTCTGTATTCATCTCTAGTTATGTTAGAATGGAGCACCAAAAGGGATGAGAAAAGCCTCAGAAAAAAGATTTTCATCAGAGAGGAGAAAAATCCCCAAACAAGTCAGGAACAGAGAGGCTGGGAGTCTCCTTCCCTGAGACTTTTTAATCACAGGGTTGGGTGAGAAGTTATCAGGATTGGAAGCTGGAGGATGTTGAGATGTTGAGCAGGCCTTGCTCTACCACTGGAGAATTGTGCAAAGGTGCTTTTGAAGTATTACTGTTCGGTAAGTACAGGGTTGCACACAATAATACTATAATAATATAAAAATACTTTTGCTTCCACTCACTCCAAGGGGAAGTACGTACTTCTCACAAGCCCAGACTTTTATAGTGGGGGTCAGTCTTGGTGAATTCAAGCTACTGCCCCACTTCATGAACCTCAACTGGTTTCTTGGCATACTCTAGGAAGGCAGACATGCTGATTACGTCGGATGCTTGTGATACCCTGCAATCCCTGTGTAGTACCATCAACTCCAAGGTATCTGTAACCCCTGGGGCCCAGAGCCCGGCCGGCTGGGGTTAAGCCAATGCATTTTTACACTTGGAGGTTTCCTGGGAGAAGGGCCTCTCTCCCCCGCCATCCAAACTCCCTGGCTCCCTCATAGTCTCCCCTCCCCCACTCCCCCACTCCCCCAGGGCAGGGTTCCCTTTGTAATTAATCCCAACGCTCAAACCAGAGGGGAGGAAAAAAGTGTTAATGAAGGAGCGTCCCAGACTGACTGGGCGGTCGCCGCTCGCAGCTAGAACACCGAGTAATTAAATTATTTTTGGAAGCGGGGTGTGGGGGGGGATATGGTGGTGACGGTGTCAGGGAAATCCCCGTATGCATGGGAAGAAGGGAGCGTTTCTTGCCACTAATTAAAATCAGGAATAACTCTTCTCGAAACCCTAGAGGGGAAAAAAATCAATCTATCCACGTCCCAGATTTCATTGGATTCCGTCTAGGCGGGTCTGTGGCCCTAACGAACTGAATACGGCCGTCCCCGGGGGTCTGGGGGCTCGGTCTCCGGCAGGCGGGTTGAGGAAAACAACCCCAGGAGGGACTGCGGGCTGGTCCCAGGCCAGGAATCGAGGCATCCCCCTGACCGCCATTCGGGGCGGGGGTCGCAGCCCCGCTGGCGATTCCCAGGATCCTGGAAGGGCCGCCGGGCATCTGGAGGCGAAAGGCTGGGGGGGCGTCGGCTGGGGGAAGAGCGGGGCCGCAGACAATGGACGCGGCGGCGGGAGTGGCGGCAGCTGTGGGAACAGCCGGGAGGCGGCACCCGGGAGCGCGCGCTCCCCCGCCCTCTGCACCCCCTGGGCTCTCTCCCCTCCCCCTCGCTCCCTCCCCCCTTCTCCGCCGGCTCCCGATCTGATTCCTGATCCCTGATTCCTTGATCCTCGGTCCCGCCATGGGAGCCTGAGCGCCCCTCATTCCCCCCTGGCCCCCTGTCCCCCGGGGCCCTGAGGGGGAAGAGGCAGCGGTCTGGGACGGAGAGGGGGTGACCAGACTCAGGAGCCCCCCTCTACACCTCCCATCGTCCGTGCTGCCCGTCCGGGAGCGCGGAGTTCCAAGCGACCCGGAGCGCTGCGGATACAAAGGCGCCGGGCCGAGCCGGGCGCCGGCCGAGCCCACCCGGCAGTTCGCAGCGGCGGGTGAGTGCCGGGCCGCGGGGGCGCGGGCAAAGTTTGCAGAAAAAAAAAAAAAAAGAAAAAAGAAACAGAAAGGGGGGACAATCTTGCAAGGGGCCAGGGGGTGCCCGGCCCCCGAGTATGCGGGGTGGCTTATGGGGGAAGGGGAGCGCAGGGCAACCCCTTCCGGTCGGTGCCCCCATTGCACCGCGGAGTGCCCCCCAACTTTGGGGAGAGGAAGGGGCGCGTGGGGAGGGGGCGGAGCCCAGGCCTGGAGAGCCAGGGACTTTCCTGGGCCCGGGGCTCGGGCGGGGGCCTTAATGTTCCCAGGGGAGCCGGTTGAAGCCGGAGACTGGGAGTGTGTATTGAAGGTGGGGGGAGAGGCAGTGGAAGGATCGGAGTCTGGAGGTATTGGCAAGGCGAGGGTGTTTAGGGGTGCATACAAGCCTCAGGAGTGTGAGGGGGGACAAGGGCAGGTATGCGTTCAGGGTGTGATGTGGAGTCTGGGGAGCCGCCCGAGAAGAGTAGAGGGTGTGTGTGTGCAGCTCGAAGATGGGGCTGGAGGCCAGAGACCCGGGCACTGTGTTTCGGGGCCCAGGGAACAGGCACCGGGCTCCCTTTCCCCACTCATATTTATGCTTTTGGGGGACTATGGGCTCTGCATTAGTGAATTTTAAAGGCTTGGAGGCACATCAGTGTGCGTGATTCTTTGTTTTTGTGTGTGTGTGTATATGTGCGCCTTGACGAGCTGCGTGTTCCTGCAGGTGGGCCCCTGGGTTTGGAGACGTAGGTGTTTTCTGTGCCTTGAGTGTGTATGCAGCCAAGGAGCAGCTGACCATGCATCTGCGGTGTGTTGTATGTATTTATGTGTATGCTCTGGGGAAGGGGTGTGTGTCTATGTGTGTGATCTGGGGAGGGTTTTATTGGAAAGAAATATGCAGGTACTGGGAAAGGTGAGTATGGAAGAGCAGAATGGGGCATACCTGAATAGGGGTGTGTGTGTGTGTGTGTGTGTGTGTGTGTGTGTGTGTGTGTGTGTGTGTGTGTGTGTGTGTGTGTGTGTGTATCTCCGTACTGGGAAGGGGTGTGAGTGAATGTGTTCTCTTGTGTAACCTGTGTTGATAGGTAAGTACCAGTGTGTGCCTTAGGTGGTGGGTGTATTTCTGAGTGTGTGTTAGGGGGTACTACCATTTGCCTCTGCAGGCAGATTTTCCTGGCAGAGAGCCCCAAAGGAGGGCTGTCTGGAGCATTCTGAGGCTTCTCGGCTGGCCCTGCCCTGGTCTGAGGGCAGCGCCTTACGTACCTGAGACTTGTGGGTGGGAGTGAGTGGGCCGTCTTACAAGGCGCCTGTTTTGGGAGGTGGGCTTTTCTAGACAAGGATGTGTATTGTGGGAAAGAGAGAACGGGGTTCGGTTGTAGTCCTAGAGGAATCTGGGGGATTGGAAGCGTCAGGGAGAAGAATAAAGAGGACGTCCATCCCCCTGTCGTAGATTGGGTTCTAGTGCTTGGAGAGGCTACATTCTTGGCTTCCCATCCTGAGTTCAGCCCCCTCAGGCCACAGTTCTCTTATAAAGCCATCTTGGAGTCTGCGGCTTCAGAACCCACCAACTCTGCCCTGCCTCTTGGAGCCTACAGTCCCTGAGGAGTCTAGGGATTTGGGTATGGGTTGGAGGCAGGAGGGAGGAGCTGGCTTGAGGACTGAGACCTGGTACAGAACATTCTGGGTTCTCTGACCCATGAGAAGGTAGCCTGGGAGCTCTGGGGAGGGCAGCAGGGGTGATTCTTCAGTACTTTCTGCAAGCGTGTCTGTGTAGTTTATCACACAGTTTCCCTTTTTCCTGATGAGAAACAAGACTGGGATGGAGCTGTGGTCTGGGGCAGGATATGAGGGTGAGGAATAGGGGCTGAGCTTACAAAAAGGGCAGATGTCCCTGTGCTGGGGACAGGGCAGGCGCCCACTGAAGGCTGTACTGTCATCGTAGTGCGGAAGTGGGTGTATCTGTCCCCAGAGAAGCAGCACCTACATGTTCTCTCCCCCACCCACCCCTCCCTCCTTCCCTCCCTCCCTCCTCTCTCTCTGTCTTCTTTTCTCCTTTGGGATGAAGGGGGAAGGGGCTCGCCATCTTTGGGTCAGTATGCCTTGTTTGCCCATTCTCACTCTCAGCCATTTTCCTCCTCCTGTCAGAGGTTGGGTCAAAGCACCCAGTTTTAGGAGCTGAGGCTGTGAATGCATGGGGTCTCTGAGAAATTCCCTAATGGGAGTCCCTAAATGTGAAATCGGAATGTACTCTCTTTAAGCCCTCAGGGCTCCCCCACCTTTCCTAAGCCCTCAGGATAAGAATTGTAGGAGTTAGAAAATGTTGGGACTTGGGGTGGGGCAGAGAGGGAAAAGGCTGGATAAAAAAAAAAAGCATGATTCCCCTGAACCTAACACCTGTCTGGTGGGTAGGGCTCCCAGGGCAAGTGAGGCACGTGCATCCGGGACGGTGTGCTCTGGCCTTGTGCGGTACCTTGTTTACGTCTGTCCCCTCCCTCCATGCGTGATGTACTACACTGGTGGGGGCCGTGCTCTTCCAAGGAGGATGACTTGTGGTCAGACACTAGAAAAGGCCGCTCCTGAAAGTACTTCAGACTGGAATTGGTGGCCACGTTGGCCCCTCCTTCTCCTCTGTCTTGCTCCTGTCCCCTCATTCTCCCAGGGCCAGCCTCTCTGATGTGCCCTCTCTGCTCCTTCTGCTCCTCTGAGGTCTGAGGAAGGGCCCTTTCCCTGGCCCTAGAGCAGGACAGACTTTTATCTGCTTACTTGGTTTCCAAGAGGTCCTTCCCGTTAAAGGGGTGTGAACTTGGCTTACAGAAGCTTCAAGGGGAACAGGGAAGGGCTCTGGGACCCCCCCTCATCCCCTCTGAGTTTGAGGGTCTCTAGTCTTCTTTACTGTTCCTCCCTGAGCTGCTCCCCACACTGTGAGGCCAAAGGGAAGAGTCCAACAGAGTCGGCTGGAATTTGTACTTAAGAGTGTGACATTGGGCAAGTTCTTAAAACCCAGCCTCTTAGATGTCTTAAGACACCATCCTCTCATCCCAGATTGGGCCTTCCTCTAGGAACCCCAGGTTCCCCGCTCCCCTGCTCCCAGTGGCCTCCTTCCCTGGGTTTCAGCTTGCTCTTAAGTTCTGGTTTTGCCACTTCCTAGTTCTGAGACCTCAGATAGGACAGATAACTTTTTGAAGCCTCATCTGTAAAATGGAGTTAATAATAGGCCCTAGTTCTAGGTTTATGAGGATTAAATGAAGTAATATATAGAGAGCACCTCACACAGTGCCTGGCGCATGGGCAAGCCCTCAGTAAACGTTAGCTGGAAGGGTTTGGGTTTCTGATTGATGATTGTTAAGGGGCAAGTTCTGGGTTGGGGAGGAGAGCTAGGCTTTGGTTCTGTGCTCCTTCTGGCAGACCGTGTTGGGCACTGCCTGCTGTCTGCCAGGTGCTGTGTACAGCACAGGGGATGGACGGATGAATAAGATGGGCTTTCACAGGGGAGACGTGCATAAACAGGTTGCTTTACTGTAACCCTGTGAGTACTATATGGAGGTGTGTTCAGGAGGCCGCCGGAGCACAGAGCAAGAATGCTTGGTCCTGGCGTGGGTGTCAGGGAAGGTACCTGGAGGAGAGGTGCCCTTAGCTGGATGTTTTTTAACTGAGATGAAATTACACGTAACATAAAATTAACCATTTTAAAATGACCAGTGGCACTTAGTTTGCCCGCAGTGTTGTGCAACCACCCCCACTATCTAACAACATTTTCATCATCCCAAAAGGAAACCTGCACCCATTCCCTACCTCCCAGCCCCTGGCAGCCACCAATCTGTAGTGTGTCCCTATGAATTTACCTATTCTGGATATTTCATATAAATGGAATTATGCAACGTGTGACCTTTTGTGTCTGGCTTCTCTCACTTAGCATAATCTTTTCAAGGTTCATCCATGTTGTAGCATCAGAACTCCACTCCTTTTCATGGCTGAATCATATTCCACCACGTGGATGGGCCATAGCTGGGTGTAGAGGATGAACTGGGCAGGCAGGGAGGGGACTGAGGAGGGTGCTGTGGGTAGAGGCTGAGCATGAGGGACAAGGAACAGGGGTGTTTGTGAACCACATGCAACTCGGTATTACTGGATCTTGAAGAATTAACTGGGGATTTGGCCTCAGCTTCCCTGCCTATAAAAGGAAGTCCTTTGTGGTTGGTGGGGATGGAAGTATTAGAGAGAGAAGAGGCTGGGATGTTACTCTTCCCAGGGTCTGGGTGGGGGATGAGACTTAAAAACTTGCTCCTTCCTCCTCTTTCCTGGGCAGCTCCCTCCTGAATACACCTACTTTTGTCTGTGTGGGTACCCATCTTCCTGTTTTACTAGGCATCAAATTCCCCTCTCTCTGAATTGACCTGAAATTTCTCTCACGCTCTCCAGGTGGGTAGCCTTGTTCATGGGGAGATGTTGGTAGCAGAGGTGAAGGAGGGGCCTGGGAGTAAATCCTACTCACACCCGTTCCCCAGCAGCTGTCCCCGTTTTATCCTGTCTCTTGCTGATCTGACTTGGGCAACCTTCTGTCACCTACTCTCTTGTGATCTGGAGAAAAATAAGGTGGGTCAGGAAGAATCTCTCCCTCCTTTTCTCCACCTTGCATGGAACAGAGTAGGAGGCAGAGGCCTGGTATGGTGGAGCCCTTTGGAAATTAGGTGTTGCTGTGTTTGTCTGATGCCCCTGGTGAGGCTGGTAATTACAGACATGATAGCTGGGAACGGGTTTGGGAGAAGTGGGCTTAGAGTCAGCAGAGCTGAGGATATCCTGGTAATCAGGGTGGGGCAGTGAGAGGAGAGAGTGGGAAGAAGCTGGGGGCTGGAGTGGGCCAGAGGCTTGGGGCCCCCTTCTCCTACCACTCCACACACAGCTGGGCCTGGGGTCTGCAGGAGCCTGGGAGGTGATTAGAGCCCAGGCCCTGCCCCACTGTAAATGTGGAAGGAGGGAGGGGAAGAGAGGCTGGGGGAATCCAGGAGCCCCTGACGAAAGAGACAGAGTGGGTGAGAGGTTTTGGCTGCTCTCTCAGATGTGGGTGTGGTCTAAGAGAGGGGCCGTCATTTGGGACCTGGGGCCAACACTATAGCCAAAGTGTTGGTTCCATCTTATTCTGAGTGGGGTCTTGCTTCTCACAGTGAGGCTATATGATCAGGGAGTAAAAGGGATTGGCTGGGCACCCTCCATAGGAGAAAGAGGTGGGAACTAACATTTTATCGAGCATCTATTATGAGTCTGACTCCGTGATAGACATTATTTTGTTGAAAACTCAACTTTCTAAAGTTGGCACCATTATCCCCATTTTGCAGCTAAGAAAACGGAGGTTTAGAGAAGGTGAGTGACTCATCCAAGGTTATATAGCCCCTAAGAGTCTGGGCCAGGTCTATCTGATGTCGTTGCTCCTCTGTTTCTCAAAGTGCTCTATCCACTTTGCTCTGCTCTCGTTTCATTTACTTCAGGTTTTGCTCCTATTGCCTTTAATCTTGAATAATTACCCTGTCTCCTGAAAAGCAGACCTGAGTCCAGATGTCAGCCTGAGCAGTAGAGAAGTCTACCCCCGAGGGGAGGGGTCAGTCTGCAGGGGGAGTGGGGTCTTCCAGGGGGAGCACCCCATTGTCAGCAGCCTGGGGCAGGCCTGCCACCTGGGCAGAACCTCCCTGGGACCTGGCCTCTTCCTCTCTGCTGGGTTACTTCACACGTGGGGGTTCCTGACACCATAACCCATGGAGTCCTGTTTGTGATTGGAAGGGACCTGCCCTCATTGTCTGTAGAATTTTCCAGCAACCCCCTAACAACATCCCTCAGACCCCAGAGTGTTTCACCGGAGGGTTCCTGGCTCCCCTAGTCTGGTTGGAAGAGACAGTGTGTGTTTTTGTGTGGGTCTGAGGAGAGGGGCTCTGACTTTTCAGGGAGGGTGGGGGCTGCCCAGGAACAGGTGCTGAGCCCGAGGTGTGAATGCAGTAACTTAAAAAACAACCGAGCTGTGAACAGAAGCACTCATTTTGTCACCTGCTTTCCTCCAGGAGCGGGGTGGCAGATGTAAGGGCTGGGGGATGTTGAGGCTCCTTAGAAAGAGTGAAAACCTCAGGTGGTGGGTTTGTCAAGATGGTGGAGGTTGGTTGGCACTTGGGCCTGTCGGCTGGCTCAGGTTTCTCTATGTAAGAACTGGATGATTTACTAGATCTGAGGCTCTGGACTGAAGCAGGAGAAGGTTTTCAGAATGGGAGACCCTGGCCTGCCGCCCGCACTCCTAGTTACACCTCAGGCCCACCTATGCTTTCCTGACACAAACAGGCCTTGGTCGCCAGTGTCCCCACGTCACAGCTCTCCCCATCCACATGCAAACCTGAGCTTGGCCGGCTCCCCTGCCAGCTGCTTTCTACTTGCTTCTGTTCCAAGGTGGGGGCCGGGTGAGCAGGCTTTGAAAGTCTCTTGGCGTCAGGGATCGTTGAGGCCTCCCTAGGCTGTGAGGAGGCCGAGGCATTTTTGTTTTCCATGAGGGCGGGAGTGTGGAGCGCACAGGAAGTTGGCCTGGGGGTCAGCACAGCTTGTCCACCTTCTCTTGTCACTGTGCTGTTTTCCTTCTTGGCTCTTCCACAGCTTGCCAGGTGGGCAGGTAGGGGCCAGTCCTCTGCCCCAGCTGAGGGAGGGAGATGCTCAGACCCTGGTGGGTGGGAATTGCAGGGCCTGCTCATTGGTGAGAATGGAACAGAGCATCCAGGCATCTAGAAGCCCTGGTTACCTTCTCACCAGCTTAGCATCCTGTCTCCCCTCTGGCCTCCACCTGGGACAGATGCCAAAGAGATTACTCACCCTTTCTACCGCACACTCCTTCCTCCCGCCCAGTGTTCCCTTCCAGGCTGACTGGGAATGGGTCTGGGGGAGGCAGGGAGTGAGGCTTTATGGGGTTTGTGCACGAGCGTATGCTTGTATGTGTGCGGTGTGTTGGGGGCAGGGGCTTTCTGAGAGCTGGGGTGGGGGCGAGGGGTGCCAGAGAGAAGGCAGAGCAGGTCTCTACAGAACCTGCCCGGCCGGGGTGGGTGGAGCTGGGTGGGGCAGGCAGGAGCCATTCCAGGTTTCAGAGGGGGAATATGAGTGTGGGTGTACACGTGTGTGTGTCTGTGTTTAAGTGTCTGTGGATTTGAGGGTACTCAGCCTGCCCCCCTGCTTTAGATAGAGGGAAATTAAGGAAGTAGTGGAGAGGGGCTTGGCTCTGGCGTCCCCAGCTCCTTTTCAGTTAGAATGCAAGCTCAGGTATCCTGGCCAGGAGCCCAGTCCGTGGGCCCTCCCCTGCACTGCTCCTTGCACTGGGGTCTCGGTGCTGAACAGTTGCTCTGGAAGCTTAGACTGTCTGGGTGACCCAGGTCCGGCCCCTCCCCTGCTACTCAGCCCAGTGAGGAGAGGGTTTCTGCCCCCTGCCCTGGGGCCCTAAGGATGGTGAGCTCATGTCTGGGGCTGTCCTGGGAGAGTGCCTGGTTAGCAGGGCGGGGGCGTACGTGGTGCCAGCTTTTGGACTCCTGGGTCGGACTCTTTCCTACCACTCAGTCCACTGAGATCCAGCCATTCTCCCTGGCCTGCTGGACAGCCCTGTCATCCAAGGACACTTTCAGGGTACAGGAATGAGGGCGGGGGCACAATGTCCATCTCAGCTTTGGTCTAGGGCCTCTTTTTGTGGTAGGCAGAACCTGAGCATGGGCATCCTGGGGTGATGGGGGGCTCGTCTGTGGTGTAAGCCGGGATGGGAATGATGGAGGAACGTCAAGCTCCTCAGTCAGGAGTGGTGCAGGAGTGAGGGCAGAAACCACCCTTTATAGGCAGAGGGGCTCTTTGGTTTCAGCTGTCTTAGCTTAGGCCTTTCTTGTCTCTGACCCTTTGTCACTGGTGGGAAGAGAGGTGGGGCAGGAGTCAGTGAATTCTCTCCTATCCTGGCCTTCTTATAGTCTTGGCTCTTCCAAGAACCGGAGTCTGGAAGGAGGCTCATAGAGGAACTCGATCTCACTCTGAGAAGAACATGTCTCAGAGTCAAGGTGTTAGCGAGGTCTTTCTAACAACCGAGGCTTTCTGATGTCGGCTGTTCAGATGTTCTACCATGAGCTAGCCGCTTTCTTTCTCTGGGCCCTGCTTTTTTATCTCTAAAATCTGGGTTTGCACCTCCAAGGCCTCTTCCAGCTCAGCGCTGGAACGTGCTGAGAGTTGGGTGGGTCAATCTGCTGTCTTCTCTGTGGGAGAGACGGGGGTGCGGGGAGTGATGTGGGCTCAGTCAGAGGTACTGGGACCCTCTCCTCCATGGGAGCATGTTAAGTACTGCATTTTCCCCCAACCCCAGACACCTTCTGCCTCCACCAGCGTCTGACCGAGTGGCCTGGATTGAGCACACCTATGAAACTGGCAAAGAGGAAAAACCAAGCGTCTTAAGAGGGACAGTTAGTTGTGACTTTGAATCTGCCTTGCCTCTCACTAGCTGATAACTTGGCAAGGTGCGCTGTCTCTCTGGAGAGACATCTAGCTCCTTGGATACTGGGCTGGGAGATGGGACTCCTGGTGCCACCCAGGAGGGTGGGCATCCAGCACTTGGGGTGGAACTTACAGTGATATCCTTGGACATTGGGGCTGTGGTGGGGGAAGTTTCAGGAGCCACGAGGCTGGGGGCCCATATGTCCACACCTCCTGTGGGCTGTAATGGAAAGAGGGGGCGCAGGGCATATGCAGTAACACCCAGGCTCTTGTGTAGGAATCAGAGACCTTTTTAAAAAATAAAGTATAGTTGATTTATAGTATTGTGCTAGTTTCAGGTGTACAGCATAGTGATTCAGTACTTTTCGGATTATAGGAATCAGAGACCTTTAATGGGCAAGCGTCCACAGACTCCTCTGAAGGAGGGGTCTGAAGAGGTGATTATGCCTGTTTCCCTGTGTCCAGGCAGGACCACCCTTACCTCATCCTGGCCTGAGGAGAGGAAGGCCATTTGTTTAAAAAATGGTCCTATCAGAGCACTGCCCCTGTCGGAGAAAAACTTTTGGCTTCCTGTCTTCTTTCTCATCCTCTTCCCGCCTCCAGCTGGCGCACTGCCCTTTCATGTAATTGTAAACCAACATCAGGGCCTGGGATCACTGGTGTGTTTGCTTATTAGAAGGTGAAATGACGCGTCCCCCTCACAGACCTGCTGGGACTGTGGTCTGGAAGGCGTCACAGCTTTCTGGCACAAATCACATTTTGTGGAAGTGATTACTCAGGTTTGTATATGTTTAGTATCAATAAAGAAACTGCACAGTTTTAAAAAAAAAAACGACTGAGCAGGGGAACTTCTTTGAAGGGGAGAATGCAATCTGACCAGCGTCTTCTGCTGCACCTCTGGCCCGGGGCTCCCAGCCCTGCCCTCCGCAGGGATGAGAGCAGCAGGCACCCTTTTTTGGTGCCTGTTTGTTTCTGCCTCCTCCCCACTTTCTTCTCTGGCCCAGTTGCCCTACTCCCACAGTGCTTTCCCCCAGCCCTGTCCATGGCCTCCTCTTTGCTCTGCCTCCTTTCCCCATCTCCAGGCCTGAAGGAGCAGGGACTGGGTGGTAGGGTGGCCCCTGGCTAGAGCAGCAGGAGAAGGAGGTGGTGACCACAGCTGCCTGCTGCCCAGTCATCGGTCCTCAGCGTGTACCTTGCCTGGGGGTGCCAGCATCTACACCCAAGGCCTTATCCACCTGAGCTGCCCCTGCAAGCGCGGCAGTGGGGAAGGGTCTAGTCTTGGTCTGCCTTTTGGTCAGTACCAACCTCTCCCCTCCAGGCCTCCCACCCACAGCCCAGGGCCTTGCTCCCTCTGCCTGTTGCCAGGTTCTGAGTGTATTTTTTCCAGAGGCCTCCGATTGTTTCCTGAAGAAACCTGATCCCAAAGCTCATACAAAAGCTGGGGCTGCCAGAGGAGAAACCCCATTCTCTACCCCTCTGTCCCTACCCCCCCAATCTCTATAACCTCTCTCCCTTTGGATGCTGGGTATGGGTTCCAGGACCTGGCTGCCATCACCTAGGCAACAGGGGGCTTTGGTTGCCATGGTGATCAATGTGGGAGAAGCTGGGCAGCAGGGACAAAAGCCCCCCCACTCTCTCCCCCCAATCCCCTTAGGATGATACTGAGACACATTCCATTAATTTTATTTCTGAAAGGCTTTGGAGGGGAGAAGGGTCTCCTTTTTGTGACAGGCTCTCTCTTCCCTCCCTCTCTCCTCTCTGGCCTCTTTTTAACCCCAGATAATCCATGGTTGGTTTGAACAGGGGACTGAGTGAGTGTGCTTGTGTGTCTTGGGCGGGGTGGGGGCAAGGTGAAAAGCACTGGGACACATTCCCTTTTATAGCCTCCCACCCCCCAACACCAGAGCCCTCCCTTCCCTGCACCAGTCCGGACTTCCCTCCCCATCCCGGCTTGCCTCCCACATTTCCACTTGTTGATCTCATGCAGTGATCCCCTCCCCCACTCTCCTCCCTGGGAACGCTGCCCACCCGGGAGACCCTCCAAACCCCCATTCCTGAGACTGATTAAACGAGGGGAACTTCTGCCCTTGCCTCTGCTCACCTCCCATCCCTCCCCATGGTGCTTGGATTAGTTCCCTGGGGTCCTTGAGGGGACAGCAGGCAAGGGGTTCAGAAAGTGGGTTCATTTTTGGCCCCTCTGTTTGATAGGGGAGGGAGGAGCACTGTTTTGGTGTTTTCTGGGCACCTTGAGTTGGATTGGTAGAGGTGGGAGAAGCAGGCCAGGCAAGCAGGGTTTATGTTGGTTCTTTAGTAAGTGGCTGGGAGGAAGGCAGCGAGCTCTAGGCTGGAGCGGCTCAGAACAAAGGATTGGGAGGGGACTGGCACCCTTGCCTGGTTTGAAATTTATCTGTAGGGGCAACACAATGGCATCAGCTTCCCTCCTGGGTGTGTTTGAAGTGGTGGTTCTGGTCAGTGGAGAGAGAGAGAGAGAGTGTGTGTGGGGGGGTGGGGGGGGACTTTAGTCATACAAAGCAGCAGGATTTATTTATACCACCTCTTTCCCAAGTCTCGGAGGAAGTGTCTGGGGGTTGGAGGATGAGTGATCCTAGAGCTAGAGTGTATTAATTGCTTAACTTATTACTAGCTGAACAGTTTATAAAAGTACTTCTTTTACCCCCAGGATCCTCACAGCAACCCTGTGAAGTGTGTATCATTTCTCCTATTTCACCGATGAGCCTACCAGGCTGCAAAACACAGAGATGTTAAGTAACTTGTGCGTGATCCCACAGCTTGCTAATGGGAGAATTAGGTTTTGAGCTCAGATCCTCGGGTGCAAATCCCAGGGTCTTTTTGCTGTTGGCTCTGGCAGACATGAGAATCCAGGTTGAGGAGACGGAGAGTCTGGGCTCTGGTGTCTCTGTCTAGACTCCAGTCCACAGCAGTCCTTTCCCTCTTTACTCCTCCACCCCCTCACTCTGTGACCCACTTATTCCCTTTGAACCTCCTGGTGAAATTCAGGTTTTAGGAGGAGGACGAGGAAGAATAGGCTGAACCACAGCAAGAGAGATGCAGGTGATGTGTCTGAACTACATCGCGGGCTAGACCAGAAGAATGGGTTCTTAAGAGACGGAGCAGAGGAGCCCAGTGTGCAATTTGCAGGCAGTGATGAACAGGGTTTGTTTGTGGCAAAGGTGGGGTTTAGGGTTAGGTTAAGGTATTAAGTCTCTGTTCCCTAAGTGTGTCTCTATCAGACACTTGGCCTTGACGTAAGGACGTGGACAAATATCACTAAGCCGTGGCGTGCCTCCGGATAACTCTGTTAGGCGGATAATTTAATGGGTGCAGCATTGATTTCATCTCCCTACAGTCGCTGCAGTTTCCCTTGAGAGTCAGAGAGGCATATTCATTTACTAGGTGGGTATCGGTTACTTGCTGTGCGCCCACGGGAGGGTGCTGGATACAAATACGTATCAATCATGGTTCTCGTTCTCAAGTTACTGGTGGCTCAGTTTAGTTGGAGAAAAGTTAACAACTCCATAAAGCAAACTCATTTTAGTTCTCAATGTAATTGACCTGGTTGGTTTTATTCCTGCCTGGAAATGCTCTAATTCTTGGCTGTATGAGACCCCACTCTTCTGGCCTCTATACTCCTCGGGCCTCGCCTTCTCAGCCCCTCTGCCTGCTCCCTTTCCTCGGGCATGATTACATACTGGGGTTCTCAGGGACCTCTTATTTAACCTTCTCCCTGGGTGATCCTGGCCATTCCCTTGACCTTGCACGCCGTCCAGATCTCTAGCTCAGTCTCTTTTCTGAATCCGGCTCCTCTGACACCCAGCTGACTGTTTGACTGCCTGTCTCACAGCCGTGAACTCAGCACGCTGGAAACCTAACTCACCAGCTTCCTCCGTAGTCTTCCCCCTGCTAATGCCGCTACCACCTCTTCTCTTGCTCAGGCCAGAGACCTTGACACTCCCCTCCCCTTCAGCCAGTCCCCATTAGGGCCTGTGGGTCCTACCACCAATGTATGTCTCAACCGTGACTATTTCGCGCCACTTTCTGCAGCTCCAACTCACGACTGCAGTCTCCTCTTTCCTGTCTCTATTTCTGCTCCCCCCTCCTCCCTTTCTAATCCATGTCTGCATAGCAGGCTTCCATTGCTCTTAGAATAAAACCCAAGCTCTTCCCTCACCTTGCGCTGCCCTCTCTCTCCCTTCCCAGGGATGATGCTCTGCTCTGCTTTCCCCTCCCCTTTGCCTGCTTAACCCCTGCTCTCCCTCTGGTTTGGCTGGCCTTTTCCCAGACTTTTCAGAACCCCTCAGTTTAAAGTAGCCCCGCCCCCCAGACTTGTCTGTCGGGCTCCCCTCCTTGTTCTCCTTTCATCACTGATGTAGTCTGTCCTTTATCCTCACCTGTTTACTTGTTTAGCACACACCTGCCCCCCTGGACTGTAAACTCAGGGTCTGTTCAGCACGTGTACCCAGGGCCTAGCAGGGCACGTGGTTCCTAGAAGGGGCCAAAGAAAGACCTGATGACTCAGTGAGTGAAGACAGGAGATAACCGCTCAGTGCATGGTGATGATGATTGAGGGGGGGCGTCAGGGTCAGAGGGGAAGATGTAACACAGGATGCTGGGGTGGGTGGGGGATTTTGTGAGGGGATGGGGGCTGGGCTCTGAGGAATGAGCAGGGTTTGGGTGAGGGTTAGGGAGGAGGGGAGGAGAGGTCCTGCTCCTCTGCAGAATTAGAGGGTGAAAGTACAGAAGAAAGATGCTGCTTCTCAGCCCACAAATAGCCAGTTAAGCTCCTGACCTTACCTAGTTCAGGAGGTTACGTTTTTGGAGAATGGTTTCTACTCGCCTTCTCCTCCTGCCCCCGCCCCCACCCAGTGTTATCTGTAATTTCCCTCCCTCACCCCTGCCGCACGTGCACACACGCACACAGCCTCAAGGGGAGCAGCCAGCTTGACCTGGCAATAACTATGGGTGTGTTTGACGTAGGTGCTGGGAGACCGTGCCAAGAGAAGCAGTCACAGGCAGCCCCTTGTGGGCACACTCAGAAGTTGTGAGTGGGAGGAAAATGAGTGGAGGGAAAGCAGAGGCCTGGGGTAGCCTCTGGATGGAAGCCACTGCTTTCTGCTAAGGTTTCCACTGTTCTAGCCAGTTGGCCTGGCCAGAACCTGCCCTCTCCAAGTCTTAGTTTCCCGGCTGAGAATGAGAAAGCATTGTCTGGTTCTTCCCTGCAGGGAGTCCAGGGTTGGGTCATTCTGGATGGCCTTTGCTGGCCGTTCTTTCCCCACTCCTGAGCCCTTGGCACATAGTCTAGGGGTGCTCTTTCTAGGAGGCAGGGCAGGAGGAACTGGGCCCAATGGACAGAGCAGGAACCTGGGTGGAATGTTCTCAGGCAGTGGCGAGGCTCACCAGAGCTTCCTGCGCTGCCTTTTGGGGGTGGCCTTCCTCTGTGCCCTGAGCCCACAGGGCGCCCCAGCTGCCCCTAACCAGCTGCTTCCTCTCCTCAGGAGCGCTGCTTGATTTTCTCTGAGATAAGCCCACCCGTCCAGCAAAATAGAGTCCCTCAGGGTGACGGTTGATTTCCTGAAGGTGCCTCTTGGCCTGAAGAAGCCGGTGTTGAAGGAGGTGGCAGTGGGCCCCCCCAAAAGGCCCCAGCCTGTGGCCCTGGAGCGCTACAAGGCGCGGCGTTCAGACGCCATGGACACCGAGTCCCAGTACTCCGGCTATTCCTACAAGTCGGGCCACTCCCGCAGCTCCCGCAAGCACAGGTGGGTGTGTGTGGGGGCGACACAAGCGGTGGGGGTAGGGGTGGGGGCATACACAGCGGTGTTGGGCTGAGGATGGCTGCTGAGGAACCCGGGTCCTCCCCTTGACCTCTGTGGGCCTTCTTCCTTGGCTTCCTGCTGCTGCAGGGACCGCCGGGACCGACACCGCTCTAAGAGCCGAGACGGGAGCCGTGGGGACAAGTCAGTGACCATCCAGGCTCCAGGGGAGCCCCTGCTGGACAACGAGTCCACGCGAGGGGATGAGCGGGTGAGTGTTGAGGGGATGAGGTCTGGGTCAGGTGTTTCCAGACTGCCCTTTGGGAAAGCTGGAGGTCCATCGGAGAAGGGAGGGTCTCTTCAGACAGAGGGCAGATCAGGGAGGGCAACTTGTGTCCCAAAGTAGGACCCTGTTTCAGTAGAATTCAGGGAATTTCAGCCGAGATCCCTTTGGAAGCAGCAGCCTCTTCTTTCCTTATCTCTGGAGAGGTGAAGTGGCCTGGGCTGTGTCAGGGGAATTGCCTGGGCTCGTGCCAGCCAGTTAGACAGCCTGGGAATCTAGAGTTGGGGGGCCATGGTGGGTGGGGCGTGGCAGCCCTAAGTTTTCCTTGAACCTAAAGGCATGGACTTTCCTGCGCCCTCTGGTGTAGGCCTGTGGAATAGCAACACTTGGTCTTAGAGGAGGTGCAGGCCGAGTGGATGGGGAAAGGGGAGGGAGGAGAAGTGAGGCTGGGAGGTGGAGGGGGTCCCTGGAAGAGAGTTCTCCAGGACAGGGTGAGCATGAGCATGTTGCTCCTGCTCTAACCTCTCTGGCCCACTGTACGCACCTGGTAGAGAGGTCCGGAGGCAGAATACAGTGCTTGACTAGAAAAGAGGCAGGATTTGAGATGACCCTGAGGTTGCTCATGTCTTGTTCCTCCTTTTCTTTCTTCCTGGGAGCATCTTAGGGACGTGGAGACTTCATAAGACTTCCCTGTGACACACTGGGCATTCCTGGGTCTTGGGAGCAGATCAGTACCTGAAGGAAACGTTCTTTCTCCCTCTTTCCCAATCTTGTCTTCTCCCGGGGACCTGGCCTCTTGAATTCTCGAAGTGACCCTGAGACATGGTCAGCTCATCTGTTGCTGTGACCAGGCCCTTGATGCTTGGAGAGCGTAGGCAGTGTGGCTGGGGTCACACTAGGGTTCCCTGAGCTGAAAGCAGGCAGTGCCTCCACTTTCCATCTTCAGGTCAGACTCTTCTCCTGTCCTCAGAGAGGAGATTCCTCCACCCTTGGTCACTGACCATGCTAAGCTGTCTCCTACCCTCCCCATCCTGCATTTCAGTCCTGTAGCCTGAATCCCCAGGCTGTCAGAATGTGATTCCATGTCCACAGGTTGTCCTTGAGTTAAGCCTGTGGGCACTGATGGCCGCTGGTGGTCTTGGGGCTCCTCAGTAGGGTGGTGTTCAGCCTCTGCAGAGAAACAGCTTGAGTGGACCACACTCAGAAGGGCACCTGGGGACCTCAGCCTATCCACGCACTTGCCTCCAGGAACAGGCAGCCTCTGTGGGCATTCAGGTGGCCCAGTAGAGTCGGCCCCTGAGTTTGCACTGTGTCTCGCTTGCCCTGCAGTAGTCACTTGCCTTCCTCATCCCTTCCTCCCAGCACCTTCTTGTCACCACGCTGCTTTTGTCAGGTCACTCTCTAACCAGAAACCTTGGGTGGCTCTCGATACCTGGGGAATAGATGCCTGTTGCGTAGCCTGGTCTTGCAGGTGGCCGCTCAAGCTTGCCTGCTTTGCCTGGCCAGTCTGACCTCCGATCCCAGTCACTGGCTGAGCAGCTCCCTGGCGACTGTCTTGTACTCTCTCCTCCGAGGGTGCACCTGCAGTTTTTTCCTATCTCACTGACGGCGTGAAGCTCCCCGAGGGCCCAGGTCTCAGATATCCCATCCCTGCGGGGACCAGGCTTAGGCAGTCAGTGGAGCTTGGTAAATACATCGATGGCTGCATATTTGTTGTTTACCCTCTTTCTCCCTTCTCGTGCTTTCTTTCTGTCCTCTTTCCTCTTACCTTTTCTCCTGTGTTCCTCCCTCCTCCTCCTCTCCTCTCCTCTCCCCATCAGTTGTTGCGGCCCCTCCTGCTGTAGGACGACAACTGGGGGGAGACGACCACAGTCGTAACAGGCACCTCGGAGCACAGCATCTCCCACGATGACCTCACACGCATCGCCAAGGACATGGAGGACAGTGTCCCGCTGGACTGCTCCCGGCACCTGGGTGTGGCAGCGGGGGCCACGCTGGCCCTGCTGTCTTTCCTCACGCCTCTGGCTTTCCTGCTGCTACCCCCACTGCTGTGGCGGGAGGAGCTGGAGCCGTGTGGGACGGCCTGCGAGGGCCTCTTCATCTCTGTGGCCTTCAAGCTGCTCATCTTGCTGCTGGGCAGCTGGGCCCTGTTCTTCCGCCGGCCCAAGGCCTCGCTGCCCCGTGTCTTCGTGCTGCGCGCCCTGCTCATGGTGCTCGTCTTCCTGCTCGTCGTCTCCTACTGGCTCTTCTATGGCGTGCGCATCCTGGACGCCCGGGAGCGTAGCTACCAGGGCGTGGTGCAGTTTGCCGTGTCGCTGGTGGACGCCCTGCTCTTCGTGCACTACCTGGCCGTGGTCCTGCTGGAGCTGCGCCAGCTGCAGCCTCAGTTCACACTCAAGGTGGTGCGCTCCACCGACGGGGCCAGCCGCTTCTACAACGTGGGCCATCTCAGGTATGGGCGCGTGGGAGCAGGTGGACGGGCGTGGGGAGGAGGCCGGGGGACTGTCGGGCAGGAAGGTGTGATGGTGGGGCTGGAGGGGGTTGGTAAGAGGGCTGTGTGGGAAGGAGTTGTGTACTCTGCACGTTGTAGGTTTTCAACAGCGTTTGCTGCCTGATGGAGGGGTCATACTCAGAGTCCTGGAGCAGCCTGGGGCGAGAGTTACAAGTTGGGAGTGAACAGATGAACAGACAGTTAAAGATTGGGGATCTTAGAGAGGGATGGACCAAAGAGGAGAACGGTGTGGGGCGTGAACAGGGCCTTTTTGGAATCACTTTTCCTGCTCTTTCTTGAAGGCACAGCCTCTTGGGGGCACTCAGTGAGTGGTCACTGAGATGAGCTGGCCAGAGGAGGGACCCCCCCAGAGGAAAAGATAATGAAGAGATCTCTTTAGCCTCTCCAGGCTTGCGGGCAGGATATTCCCCAGGCCATCCAGAGTTTCAGTAGCACCTCTTGGTCCTGTGGCAAACCCTGGGGGGAATGCTGGAGGGGAGGACCCTTGGCTGGGGACTCTTGCCCAATGCCCTTTCTCCCCTGGGCTTCAGTGTGGCAGGGAAGGACTAGCAGGCCCAGCCCTGGGGAAGGCTTGGGAGCCTGGTAAGTAGACCTCAGGCCCTGAGCCAGGCTTCTTGGAAGCAGCTTGTCCCTGTCCTGTGTCCTTTCCTGCCCTGCCAACCTGCCCTGATGTGTCCTTTCCCCCGCGCCCCTTGTCTGTCCCTTCTCCCTCCCCCTCCTGCCGTCTCCCCCACAGCATCCAGCGCGTGGCAGTGTGGATCCTGGAGAAGTATTACCATGACTTCCCTGTCTACAACCCTGCCCTCCTCAACCTGCCCAAGTCCGTCCTGGCCAAGAAAGTGTCTGGCTTCAAGGTGTATTCCCTCGGAGAGGGTGAGCAGCCCTGCTCCTCCGCCTCCTGCTGGCTTCCCAGGCAGGACTCCCAAGTTCCTGCTCCCATTTCTCATTCACCCTTCTCCCTTGCTTTCTCCTCTCCCTAGCCCATGTCCCAGTCCCTTCTGTTCTGTCATTTCCCTTGACTCCAGGTGGCTGGTCTTAGCTGCTGATTCTACTTGCTGTCCCTTTATGCTACGGTGTGTCCCCTTAATCTGGCTCCTCTGCATCCGCTCATCAGCCCTGATCCTAAGCCCGCGCTCTCTGAGCTCCAGAATCTCCTGCGCTGGGGAGGAACGTGTGCAGGACTCCTGCCCTCCAATCCTCTCCTTGTTGCTTCCCTGTGGGCCTCTCCTAGACGCGGCCAGGAGGGCTGGGGTTGGGAGGTACTGCTGGTGGGTGGACACGGCTTCCTCTGGACGGGTCAGGTTGCTGGCTCCAGACTTCCTGGAGTGGGAATCAAGGCCACGCTCCAAAGTGACCATCCCCTGTGTCTCCTGCTCCTGTGCAGAAAACAGCACCAACAACTCCACGGGCCAGTCCCGGGCTGTGATCGCGGCGGCTGCCCGGAGGCGGGACAACAGCCACAATGAGTACTACTACGAGGAGGCCGAGCACGAGCGGAGGGTGCGCAAGCGGAGGGCCAGGTGGGTCCCTGGGGGACGAGGGGGCACGGGGGGCTGCTGGGTGCGGATAGGCTGGGGAGAGGAAGACCACCCGGCTTCTGCAACTGCCGAACTCTACAAGCCATGGTGATGCGGGTGGGGTGTGTGCCTCCGTTCTCTGTTGCTGCCTTGACCAGTCAGCAGGAATTCAGTGCCGCAAAACAGCCCACATTTATGGGTCCACAGTCCCGAGGGTCAGGTGCATGTGAGCTGGACCCTCCACTCAGGTCTCACGGACTGAGATCAAGATAATTCTCATCTGAGCCTGGGTCCGCTTCCAAGCTCACTGGTTATTAGCAGAATTGGTTCCCAGTCACCTGGACCCATAAATAGTTCACTGTTTCCTTGAGGGCAGCAGGAACAGGTCTCTCTCTGACATCTGCCACCAGCCAGAGAAAACTGCTTTCAAAGGGCTCATGTGATGAGATCAGGCCTGCCAGGATAATCTCCTTATTTTAAATTCAACTGACTTGGCACTTTCATTACATCGGCAAAACATACTGAGATGATGATGATGATGATGATGATTTTTACTGCGACGAGATTATTGAATAACCAGGGGATGGGGATCTGGTGGAGGTGGAGGGGGGCGTTTGAATTCTGCCTACACAGTGGGGTGGGGACCATCAAAGGACGTGAGCCTCCCCTGCAGCAGCGGGGACTGACGCTACCCTGGGCCTCCTTCCAGTAGATCTTGTGGGCTTGCTCGGCAGATGGTACATTTTTACCTGCAAAAAATGAGATTCCTAGTGCTCACATCTCAGTGAATTCTTAAACACTGTCCTCACTCCTCCCTTTTTCGTGTTCACATTGTTATGTGAACCTAGGTGATGCCTGAAGAATCTCTCTTGGTCTTACTACTGCTAGGACCCACCTTGGTCTGTCAGGATCGCCACGGGGGGAGGAGCAGAGGGTTTCAGGACTCTACTCTTCCTCCCACATGAGCTCCAGGCTTCCAGGGAGGAAGGTAGCTCTTACCCTGTCCTTACATGGGGATGATGTCCCTGCAGTAGATCGAAGATCAGCAGCCCCATTTCTGTGACATTCCAGCAAGTTTCCAGTTGTCTCAGAGAAGGCCCCGGGAAAGGAAACCAGAAGTGTTCCCTGCCTCCTCTCCCCTCTGCTCTGACTAAGGTCTTTGGATCTCCTGTGCTGCCACCACCGTTTTGGTTCACAGGGGACCCTTTCCTTCTCCATTACTTTGGTTGTAACCCGGAGAAAACTTCTTCCCTTAGTTCACCCTGAGACAAAAGGATCTTTCCGAAAGGAACTTTACTGAGACACTCAGGGGAAGCAAAAGAATAAACAGAGACACTGGTGAACTCACACATCCACAAATTATCTTAGCCCAGAATCCCATCCTGAGCTACTTTGAGTCCCCCGGTTCTGGGTGTCCGGGTACTCATGTGGGTTTGTGTGCCTCTATGCTTTTAACATAAATTGGCTTCTTTTTCCTGCTTCCCCCTCACACTGTGTTTTTGAGGTTCCCCCTTGTCCGTAATATCTGGTTTGTTGCATCTTGTCGCCACACAGTATTCGGAGAATACTCCCATCCTAACCAATATTTAGATTATAGTCATCTTCCTAATATTTTCCATTTTGATAGATAAGTAGTACCTTTTTAGCATTTTTATCCTTTGTCTAATTAGTATCCAGTGACTAGTCCATCTGTCTGTCAGCCTTTCAGGTCTCTTATGAATTGTTGTTCACTTCTGGGCCCATTTTCTGTACTGTTTACTTTTTCTTTCCTGATTTGTAGCACAGTTTTTGCATTGCCTTGGCCCACCCCAGGTACTGATCAAGGTTGCCCAGGCTGTCATGGTTGAGTAGACATCTGTCATCTCGTCGTAGTTGTATCTATTACTCACTGAAGTGCAATCTGAGGGTCTTAATTAAGAAGGCTTTTTATAGGGTTGGGTCCATAGTTGTCTGTCTGGGTTTGACACTAAATTGTCCTGTTTGGGTCCCTGGGCTGAGCTCACTGAGCTCTCCTATCTCTAGTTGGGGGAAAACCCTTCCCCTCCCCTCAGCCACACACATGCGCACTCTCATGCACACACAAAGCTCCCAAAGCCCGGTTCTTGGCTCCAGTTGTGTGTGTGGCTTCAGGGAGCGCACAGAGGCCTGGCCTCACTCAGGCTGCTGGAGGATTGAAGCTGGGGGTAAGATGAGAGGTGGACATCTGGTCCACACCCCTCATGTCCCCCAGGCTTGTGGTGGCAGTGGAGGAGGCCTTCACTCACATTAAGCGGCTGCAGGAAGAGGAGCAGAAGAACCCCAGGGAGGTGATGGACCCCCGGGAGGCAGCCCAGGCCATCTTCGCATCCATGGCCCGTGCCATGCAGAAGTACCTTCGGACCACCAAGCAGCAGCCTTACCACACCATGGAGAGCATCCTGCAGCACCTGGAGTTCTGCATCACGCACGACATGACGCCCAAGGTAGGCGGGCTCTGCTCCCGGCATCCTTCCTCCTCCCCAGTTCTGGCCCTTCCTTTTCACCTCCTTCTCCCTTATTCTCTCACTTCTTGCCTTATCCTCCACCCCCTCTCATCTCCACCTCCTTATCGTCTCTTCTCTCATCCCTACGCCCTCCACCCCATTTCTGCATGGAGTAAAGTTCTTAGGTAGCGAGGAGAAGAGGGAGTTTCAGGACTGTTTCGGGAATGGCTGAGACCTATTGCTCGTCTCTGCGGGGCCTCTGGAACTTCCCGATCCAAAGTCCCACCTTTCCCCCTCACCTCCACTGGGTGTTCTTTGCTCTGTGCTCTTTTTGAGCCATTCCCACCCTTCAGCAATACGGCCAGCTCCCCAGAATTGCCTTCCCTGAGCCATCCTTGGGGATCAGGTGACTAAAGATGTGGCACTTTAACTGTGACACCTTTAGCTTTCTTCGAGTGCAGACTCACATGAGCAGCAGGGAGAGGAAGGATGAGGGAGGACTTGCCCTGGTCACAGCATGGTGCTGGGGAGGAGCAGAGGGTGAGGGGTCGGGAGACCTGAGTACCAGGCTCGACCCTGAAGAGCCACATCATCTCTGTGGGCTCCCGCTCCCTCATTTATAAAACAAGGGTTTGAAGCAGATGATCTTGGGCCCCTTCCTCCTCTAACATTCCAAGACCGTATGCAGACAGTGCACCTGGGGACATCTTGGTCATCCTTGGAATCTGTACCCTGGGGGTGGAGGACGGCAGGTGGGTGGGAGAGCTTCCTGCAAAGTCCCTTCTCCCCTCCTCAGGCCTTCTTGGAGCGGTACCTGGCGGCCGGGCCAACTATCCAGTACCACAAGGAACGCTGGCTGGCCAAACAGTGGACATTGGTGAGCGAGGAGCCGGTGACCAATGGGCTCAAGGATGGCATCGTTTTCCTCTTGAAACGCCATGACTTCAGCCTGGTGGTCAGCACCAAGAAGGTCCCGTTCTTCAAACTCTCTGAGGAATTTGTGGATCCCAAGTCGCACAAGTTTGTCATGAGGCTGCAGTCTGAGACCTCGGTGTGACTGTGCACCAGCGGGGGAGTGGGAGACCCGGGGGCTCCTGAGGGCGGTGCTGGGGGCTTGGCTCTCTGCCCTGCCGCATTCCTGCCGCCTTCTTCCTCTTGCTCTGGTTTTTTTTTTTTTACTTGAATTAACTCCCCTCACACCCAACCTGTCTCCTCCCCCTTCCTTATTTACCCCACATGAACCTGGAGAGCCATCCTGCTGTCAGCGGTACCTGGGACGTTCCCTCCCCCTTATTTCACCCCCTCACTTTTGTATCGCTCCAGGCACTGCAGGAATCAGTGCCTCTCGCCCTCTCCTTTCCCCCGGGGACCGTCTCTTCTCCAAGGGCACAGGGCCCACCTGAGCCCCACTCTCGAACCCAGGGTTCTTGCAGCAGTTCTCTCCAGGGCCCCCCAAAGGGTTTCTCTGGGAACATAGACTGACTCCAGAGAGCATGGTGCCAAACTCTTGGGCAGCGCTGCCTGCGGCCTCCAGGCGGCAGGTGGACCTGCTCCTCCTGCCTGCTCACCCCACCCGCGGCAAACCTGGAGTTCATGGGCACAGATCCTTGTGCATCCTCCCACACATCCCCAGAGGGCTTCCTTGCCAGGTCATTCACTTCTGTCTGTTAGAGCCTCTCTCCTCCATCCACACATATTCAGAGCAAGGGAGGATCCCATCCTGTACCCTGAAATCTCCACCTTCTGTTTCTGATTTGTGTGGCCATGTGTGGTCATAGGCAAACAGGCGGGACCCCTCTGTGGCCACTTTTCCTGGGCTCTGGGGGACAGTACCTTCCATCCAATGGGTCTTTCCTAGGCAGCCCCTGAGGTCAGGGTGGGAGAGACCCCGTGAACATCACTGACCCCCACCCTCTGAACCTGCCTGCACCTTTGTTTCTGGCGTGATCGGGCGGATCTCCCTGTTCCCAGGGAAGGACGGCACGTAGACTCCTGTGCGGAATTAGTGGCTTGCAGACCCTGGCCCCCGCCAGTGGTCTTAGATGAACGTTTTTCTTTCCTTCACCAGCCCCCCCCAGTCCTGCTGTCTCTTCTCTCAGCTCCAGAGACCTGTTGCCTCATCTCTTCTTGGGGGGGGAGCCAGCAGCTCCTCCTCACCCCCTGCCTTAAGTCCACTTCTTTGCCTCAGGGGTCTCTTCCTTGGCCGGCCAGGGTCCCCCTCCCCTCCCTGCCTGGTTTTCTGGGCTCTGGTCTCCCTCTGTGTTGGGGTGAGGGACCGAGATTGCTGCCTTTGATGGGTACTCAGCCCCTCATCCCTTTTAGCTCCCATAGTCTTTGCGCCCAGTCTGAATTCTTGAGAACCTTTGGTTTCATTTTGAGGAAATTCGCTGGACTTCTAATACTTAATTTCAATGTAACTCTGAGCCTTTAAATCAAACACCTTTAAATTCTGTAGTTTTGGCCAAGGGAGATAGAACTAAGAAGTACCTGAATACCTCCATCCGGAACCCATGTGGGGGAACATTCTGGTGGCTGGAGCAGCCCCCTGGGCCAGTCCTCAAAGCAACTCACACTGCCCCTTGACAGGCCCTTCCTTCCCCTGGAAAACTCACTGGTCTGGCCTTGCAGCGTGCACCCTGGGCTAAGATCCGCATTGGCCTCTTACCAGGGAGGCTTCCCCTAGGTGTAGTGGCAGCCCTGGGCCTTATGGAGCCTGGTGATTGCTTCTCCTGTTGTCCTTTCTGAAAAAGCACATCTGCCCACACACCACTTACGGAGAAGGGCTCTTCAGCCAGTACGTGCTTTGTCCACACCAGGGTGGGTCAGGGGGCTGACTTAGGCAGGGCCTCGAGGTCAGCTGTGGGCTGGGGCTGTGGGTTTTGGGATAGGCCTGAGTGAAACATGTCCTGTCCTGGGGTTCCGGAGAAGGTATTTTTTCTTCTCTTCAAGGCCTGGTTTCAGAGGAGTCCCTTCTGGGTCACATTTCTGAATACCTCACTATCCTGGAAAATGGGGCCTGGATGGTGATTGGGGTCACTGCCTTTGTGGGCAGGAGTGGAATGTGGGATGTGTTTGAGGAACGAGTTGGGGTGGGAAAGGGAAAGTATTTGGGATCATGGTTGCTGCCCTGGGTTAGGGGCGGGGGAGTGTTTATTTTAAGAACCTGCCATGTTTTTAATCACTGTGATTTTTTCATTCCTTTTTCCTAAAACAAAAAGAAATTCCCCCCCCACCTCTCTTTCGAAGCACTAAGGGCTGTGACTGAGAATAGTTGTGTTTGGTCCTTTGCGTCAGAACTGTGGTATCTTTGTCTTCTTTGATTATTGTTATTATTATTTTTTAAAATGTCAGGATGAATTGTCAAGTGTACGGCTGTGTTTGTCTTGTGCGTCTCCTAAACGGGGAGTTGTCTTCATGCTGTGAACCGCTGTGGGGCGCGCAGCTGCCTCAGTCCCTCTGAGCAGTGTCCCCCACCCGCCTGTCCCATCACAGGCTGGATTTTCTCATCCTTCCCTGGTGGGGTGTGCCCACTCGCTCCCACCCCCACCCCACACACCACCAGCAGGGATGCTGTGCCTGGGGCTCAACAGTGCTCTTTTCTGTGACCATGTGGCACCCTGGCTCACCCCCGCCACACCTCCCAGGCCTTCCCTTTCATCACCTCAGAAGGCTCGTCCTCCTTCCCTCCGTACCAGGACACGGTGCCTCAGTGCTCCACCTACCTCGCCACTCTGCCGCTGTCCCCACTGGCACTTTCTCTTCAGCTGCTCTCCATGCTCTTTGTTTCTCTTCTTGTTGATTTCCCTTCAGTCTCTCCTTTTCCTCCCCATCCCCTCCATGTCAGCCCCTGCCTCTTCACCTACCCATCCCTGCCTCAGTCCTGTTCCAAACTCGACTCAATACCTGTGAGGAGACATTGGGATCCCTTCTCATCTGAAACATCTGTTTTCCATGTTTGTGCTTCTTTCCTCTGTTGGGCCCGGATGAGCTCCCTTGCCCCTCCATGGTGTCTGTCAGTCTGTCTGTCTTCTCTTTCGTCTGCCCTCCACACGGGGCAGCATCTGCTGATGGATTCGGTCCTGGTGTATGATTGTTGTGATTTGTTCTTCCGTGCGTGAAAGGAAGGGGACTTTTTGAGTTCCTTCCAAGTGAGATTGTAAATGTAGAATTTTCCATTGTTGGATCTAGATTTTTTTTTTCCTTTTTTGGGTTACAGAGCTGAGACCTTGTGCATGCATGTAGAAAATTGTAAAATGTAAATTCTTTTTTTTAATATATAAAAAGCTTGTTTTTACAGTTTGCAGTGGATCTAAACATTATTGCAATTTTAGGGATTTTTTTTTCTTAAACATAGAAACTAAAACTGTACAAAATTTTTTTTTATATAAAATAAAAAATTTGACTTTTGTGGGG